>NC_052146.1:39973624-40614541 GCF_902713615.1 Scyliorhinus canicula | reverse complement strand
CAAGCTGCAGGGGGAGTGGGTAGTGTTGGTGAATGATTATGCCCCAAATTGGGACGATGCAGGGTTCATGCGGCGTATGTTGGGCCGCATACCGGACCTGGAGGCAGGGGGCCTGATCATGGGGGGAGACTTTAACACTGCTGGATCCCCCCGGGCTGGGGGAAGAGAGGGACCAACGTCCGCTCTGGCGCATGGAGGTGGGGCTGATGGCAGATGAGGTGGTGGCCGGGAGGGTCCGGGGGTGTATTGAGCGATACCTCGAGGCCAATGATAACGGGGAGGTTCGGGTGGGGACGGTCTGGGAGGCATTGAAGGCGGTGATGAGGGGGGAATTGATCTCCATCCGAACCCATAGGGAGAGGGGGGAGCAGAGGGAAAGGGAAAGACTGATAGGGGAGATGGTGCAGGTGGATAGGAGATATGCGGAGGCCCCAGAGGAGGGATTGCTGGGGAGAGGCGTAGCCTTCAGGCCAGATTTGACCTACTGACGACCAGAAAGGCGGAAGCCCAGTGGAGGAAAGCACAGGGGGCGGTGTATGAACACGGGGAGAAGGCAAGCAGGATGCTGGCGCACCAGCTCCGGAAGCGAGACGTGGCCAGGGAGATTGGGGGAGTGACGGATAGAGCTGGGAAGGTGGTGCGGAGGGGGGTAGAGGTCAATGGGGTCTTCAGGGACTTCTATGGGGAACTGTACCGGTCTGAACCCCCGGTGGAGGAGGGTGGAATGGGGTGCTTCCTGGACAAGTTGCGATTCCCGAGGGTGGAAGAGGAACAGGTGGAGGGACTAGGGGCGCCGATCGAGTTGGAGGAGGTGGTCAAAGGGATAGGGAGCATGCAGTCGGGGAAGGGGCCGGGGCCGGACGGGTTTCCGGCTGAATTCTATAAAAAGTATTTGGACCTGATGGGCCCCCTGTTGGTCCGGACCTTTAACGAGGCAAGGGGGGGGGGGGGGGGGGGGGCTCTGCCCCCAACTATGTCACGGGCGCTGATTTCCTTGATCCTGAAGCGGGACAAGGACCCTCTGCAGTGTGGATCATATAGGCCGATTTCGCTGCTGAACGCCGATGCTAAGCTGCTGGCAAAAGATCCTGGCCACTAGAATAGAGGATTGTGTGCCGGGGGTCATACATGAGGACCAGACGGGGTTTGTGAAGGGAAGGCAGCTGAACACAAACGTGTGAAGACTCCTCAATGTCATTATGATGCCGGCTGTGGAAGGGGAGGCGGAGATAGTGGTGGCGTTGGACGCGGAGAAGGCCTTCGATATGGTTGAGTGGGAGTACTTGTGGGAGGTGTTGGAGAGGTTCGGGTTTGGGGAGGGGTTTATCCGGTGGGTGAGGCTGCTCTACGAGGCCCCGATGGCAAGTGTAGCCATGAATAGGAGGAGGTCGGAGTACTTTCGGCTGCATCGGGGGACGAGACAGGGGTGCCCCTTGTCCCCCTTGCTCTTCGCGTTGGCGATTGAGCCCCTGGCCACGGCACTGAGGGAGTCAGGGAACTGGAGGGGCCTGGTGCGGGGTGGGGAGGAGCATAGAGTGTCGCTGTACGCGGACGACCTGTTGCTGTATGTGGCGGACCCGGTGGGGGGGATGCCGGAGGTGATGAGGATTCTTGGGGAATTTGGGGGTTTCTCTGGGTATAAGCTGAACCTGGGCAAGAGTGAGGTGTTTGTGGTGCATCCGGGGGGATCAAGAGGAGGGGATTGGTAGGCTCCCATTGAAGCAGGCAGGGAAGAGTTTTAGGTACCTAGGGGTCCAGGTGGCAGGGAGCTGGGTGGCCCTGCACAAGCTCAACCTCACAAGATTGGTGGAGCAGATGGAGGAGGAGTTTAAGAGATGGGATATGTTACCGCTGTCACTGGCGGGGAGGGTGCAGTCCGTCAAGATGACGGTGCTCCCGAGGTTTTTGTTCTTGTTCCAGTGCCTCCCCATCTTTATCCCAAAGGCCTTTTTCAGGAGGGTCAACAGCAGTATCACGGGATTTGTGTGGGCGCATGGGACTCCAAGGGTTCGAAGAGTGTTCCTGGAACGAGGCAGGGATGGGGGGGGCTGGCGTTGCCCAACTTCTGTGGGTACTACTGGGCGGCCAACGCAGTGATAGTGCGTAAGTGGGTAATGGGCGAGGAGGGGGCAGCGTGGAAGAGGATGGAGGCGGCGCCTTGTGTGGGCACGAGCCTGGAAGCGCTAGTAACGAGGTATACCACGAGCCCGGTGGTGGCGGCTACCCTCAAAATTTGGGGGCAATGGAGACGGCACAGAGGAGAAATGGGGGGCTCGATGGAGGCCCCGATACGGGGGAACCATCGGTTCGTCCCAGGGAGCATTGATGGCGATTCCGGGGCTGGCACAGGGCAGGGGTTAGGAGGTTGAGGGACCTGTTTGTGGAGGGGAGGTTTGCGAGCTTGGGGGAGTTGGAGGGGATGTTTGGGCTCCCCCCGGGGAACATGTTTAGGTACATCCAGGTGAGGGCGTTTGCCAGGCAGCAGGTGGAGGGGTTCCCCTTGCTGCTCCCACGAGGGGTGCGGGATAGGGTGCTCTCGGGGGTGTGGGTCGGAGGAGGGAGGATCTCGGACATATACTGCGTAATGCAGGAGGTAGACGAGGCCTCGGTGGAGGAACTGAAGGGGAAGTGGGAAGAGGAGCTGGGGGAGGAGAATGAGGAGGGGACGTGGGCAGATGCCCTGGAGAGAGTGAATTCCTCCTTTTCCTGTGCGAGGCTTAGTCTCATACGGTTCAAGGTGCTGCATAGGGCCCACATGACTGGGACGAGGATGAGTAGGTTTTTCGGGGGCGAGGACAGGTGTGCTAGGTGCTCGGGGAGCCCAGCGAACCACGTCCATATGTTTTGGGTGTGCCCAGCGTTAGGGGAGTTTTGGAAGGGGGTAGCAAAGACGGTGTCGAGGGTGGGGGGGGGTCCTGTCTTTGTTCTTTTTCTTTGTTGTTGTTCTTTCTTTTTGTTTGAAGTTGGGGGGGTATTGTTCATGGGGTGTTACCGCGGTTGTATGTTAATAGAGCTAAGATGTTTATATTTTGTATTTTGTAAAAATTTCAATAAAAATTATTTAGAAAAAAAATAAATTCTAGTTGTCAGACGGCTGTCAAATGATTAATGATTTGTGCAACAACCCATTTGCCATCACCATTGAGGATCTGAAAACCACTGGATTTTGAATTGCTAGATGCAAGTAATCTTTCTCCTCTTTTCCTACTGCAACTAGGATCCTCAACTTAGGCCGAAGGTGGAGGTAAGAGGAGTGTAGTCTTAGCCTTTTATGTAACTTGTATATTAGAGTATTGTGTATATAGTGGCAATTGAGTTAACCTAATCATGTATCCAGTGAAGTGGGGTGACTACAAGTCTAGGCAAAGTACTTTCAGACGGGCAAGTATTCCAAATCAGAAAATGCTTTCGATGTGGCATATGGGTTTTATTCTGATTAATGATCTGCTTCCTGTGTCTCAATAACTGCTTTTGTTTTTAAATTCAAATATTGAAAAGAGGGGCTCAGACCATGCACCGAGGGGAGTCTAGCTTCTGTAGAATATTCCCTTTGGTCTTCACCCTCCAAGCTATATTTTCATAAAATAACAAGGGTTGCCATTAATTGTTGCATTTAAATAGATATCAATTACTAATTTGAACTGGGTAATACCATGATCACTGTATTTTTCCTGCTTGTGGATGTGTAACAGTTTTTGGTATTTCTTTATGTTACCTGGCCTTGATATGGCTATCACTTTAGAGATTAGCGCACTATTGGTCATTATGTTATAATACTTGCCTGTGCTTTCCATACACCCAAGTGTACAATTTCCTTTTATATTTATCAGTTAGGATAGGGATGATATGCTCAACTCTTAATCATAATACTTCAAAGGCACTAGATACAAGTGATTTTTCGTCAAGGATCACAATATCAACCAATAAAAACTCAGCAGGTCTGGCAGCATTTGGAAGGAGAGAAAATAAGAGTTAACGTCGAGTCCTTTGGCTCTTATGTCAGAATTGACAAATTCAAAGGACTCAAAATGTTAACTCTTATTTTCTCTCCTTTCAGATGCTGCCAGCCCTGCTGTGTTTTTCCAGCATCCTCTGTTCTTGTTTCAGATTTCAGCATCCACAGCATTTTGCTTATTTTAGTATCAACTAATAGGTTGCTTGAAGGACACTCAAAACTGAACCATAGTGACAGGGTTTGAAACTGCGCTTGCAATTCGACATAAAGTAACCAATCTCAGGAATTAATTCATTCTCTTTTAGAGCTCAACGTTTGGTTGTCAGCAAAGCAATTCACAAAGATTCCTGATCTAATCAGGGTACTGTTAAATTGGCTGCTGACTACCAATTTATTGACCTCTGGAAGGTTCAACAAGGCTCAAATTGGTTACCACAATACTCAAAGCACCAGGACCAATGCCTTCCAGTTAAACCCTTTCAAAATCAGACCCCCGGTGTACTTCATTATCAATGCTTGCCCATCAAAAATATTTGCCCAAGATTTATCCTTTTTACGAGCTCTATTTATGTAAAAAGTCATGCTTTTACAGAATGGGAGAGTAATTCAATAACTTTCCAGACAGCAACAAGTGGTGTCATTGAAAAGTCTTGAGGTGGGTGAGTGAAAACATGTCAAAACACATTACTACAAAAGCAATTTGTTGCAGATGCTGGAAATATGAAATTAAGACAGAAAATGCTCGAAATACTCAGCAGGACTGTCAGAATCCGTGAAGAGAGAAAAAAAAGTTAATGCTACTGGTTAGCTCAAAAAATGATTGTTCTTTACACATTACCTGTGTTTGCACAGTTGAGGGAGTGCCCCCACCAGCTGGTCTCACTTTAGTCGTCTTACTTAGAGCTTTCTTCTGTTGTAAAGCAATTTTATATTTAGATTCAGCATTACGATATTCCTTATCATGAAAGAGAGAATCTGCATGGTAGACAAGTAGTTGATACTTCTGCACTGGGGAGAATAATTCTCTAAGAGCAAAGAACAAACAAAGCATAATTAGTACATCTGTGAAATAACTTGCAATCCCAATAAATATATTAGGATTTTTCTTGTATGAACAGCATAAGGTTGGTCACCAAGATCACAACTAATTATCTATCCTCAATTTCCCTTGAAAAGATGGTGGTGAGCTGCCTTCTATGTCTGTTACAGCTCATGTGGTCTAAGTACAGCCACAATACCCTTTTATCATCTTACAAGTGCACATAGTACAGTAGTCCAATATGCAGCGTCCCCAGAAAATTTTAAACAATCAATAAATTTTAAAAAGGCCTTTGGGACAACAAGTAAAGTAAAACAGCAAATGTCAATCAAGGTACAAGAATAGTAGAAAATGTAATGCTGTTTTTACAAGTGTTGTTGGAGCTGCACTCATCCAGGCAAGAGGAGAATATTCCATTACACTCCTGACTTGTGCCTTGTAGGTGGTGGACAATTGTTTCATGGTCGCCGTTACTGAAAATAATTGAATTCAAACTCCATCACCAGCTGTGGTGACATTTGAACCCTTGCCAGAGCATTAGTCTTAGCTAATGGATTACTAGCCCAGTGATGTTATCACTACACCACCCTCTCCCCTGATGCTACATTCTGGGTGGCTTTGGGAAGTCAGGAGGGGAGTTACTCGCCACAGGATTCCTAACCGTTGACCTGCTCTGGTAGTTACAGTATTTATATAGCTTGTCCAGTTCAGTTTCTGGTTAACGATAACCCCCAGGATGTTGATAGTGGGGGATTCATCCATGGTAATGCCATTGAATGTCAAGGGCAATGGTGAGATCCATTATTGTTGGAGATGATAATTGCTTGGCACTTGTGTGTCAAAACTTTTACTTGCCACTGGCCAGCTCAAGCCTGGATATCATCTGGGTCTTGCTGCATTTGGCACAGACTGTTTCTGTATGAGGTGTAGTGAAGGATTTTGAACATTGTCCCCACTTCTGACTTTATGATGGAAGGAAGATGGATGAAGCAGATGGTAAATCATTTTTTGAGCATGTTGCTGAGGAAGGGGGACTTCCGGTGGCGGCATGTCAGAGGAAGTCGCAAGTTGGGTGGCTCCTGCTCGAGGCTTGATTTTTTAGAATTTAATTCCCGGTCCCTGGGGCAATTTTTCATTAAATAAGTGCAGGAAGACATAAGGAAGGATGGGGATGTCCAAAAAAAAAAGAAAGCTGACATGAAGAAGGGGCGAGTGAAGGTTGGCTGTCGAGCGAAAGGGACAGCTTGGCAACCGGAAAGATGGCGGAGGCCGGGTCGCTGGGTGGGGTGCACTGTTCATGGCAGAAAAGATGACCGAGGTGATGGTTGTGGAGTTTGAAAAACAGTTCACAAAGCACATGGAGGTGATGAGGAAGGAGATGATGGTGGCATTGAAGGTGCTGGTGGAGGAGGCGATTGTCCCGGTGAGGGTGGCGGTGTCAAAGACATCAGCCGAGGTGTGGGAGCAGGGTGAAAATCTGAAGGGAGTGGAGGAGACCATGTCGCAGCACAGCGATCAGCTCACCTCGATTGGTGAGGAGCTGCAGAAGGTGATGGAGGCCAACAAAGGTCTGCGAGTCACGGTAGAGGACCTGGAAAACAGATCTAGGCAGCAAAATCTGAGGATCGTGGGCCTGCCCGAAGGGGTGGAGGTCCCAAGGCCGACTGAGTACTTTGCCAAGATGTTTGCGGGGCTGTTGGGGGAGGGGGAAGATCCATCCCGGTACAAACTGGATTGGTCTTATCGGTCGCTGAGGCCTAAACCAAAGGCGAATGAGCTGCCAAGAGCAGTGATTATTTGTTTCCATAGGTACCACATGGAGGAGAAAGTCCCGAGTTAGGCAAAGCAGAAGCGGGAGGAGCAGTGGTCCATGTATTTATCAGGACTTAACCGTGGAGCTGGCGAGGAGGCGGGCGGCCTTCGTCCGAGTGAAGACGGCACTGTATAACAGCAGTGTGCGGTTCAGCGTTGCTTATCCAGCTGAGTTGAGGGTGACCTACAACTCCAAAGACTTTTATTCCGAGATAGTGGAAGCGGCGGAGGCGTTTGTAAAGGCAGAAGGACTGGGACAGAAGTGAGAAATGGGACTGCGGATTGGTCTTGGACTGAGGGTGGGGGGAATGGAAGATTGTATATAGTTCTATTTTTTATTTCATGTTGTTATATGTGTTAAATGGGGTGAAGTTACCTATTTGGATAAGTTAGGAGTTGGGATATTTTGTAATGGCGGTTTTCTGGGGTTTGAGAGTTTGCACTGGGTATGTTTATTTGAAGGAGATTTCTTTGCTTTCCGGGGACCAAGTGGGGAGAGAAGATGGGAGGGAGTGGGGCCTGGGCCAGAGTCTTCACACTAGCAAGCTCAAACTGACTAGTGAACGGGGGTGTGGTGATGGGGCTGCAGTCACTGGAGTGGGGTGGGGGTGGGGCTGCAGTCACTGGAGTCTGGTCGAACAGGTTTCGATGGGCCTAGAAGGTGAAAAGTGGGGGAGTGGGCCAATACTGGGTGAGGTGTTTTCGAGAGGGATGGGGGGATTCGATGGCAACAATTAGACGTGGCGGGTCAACATGATTGTGGATAGCGGTTTGGAGGGGTGGGGGGGGGATGGAGACACCCCCGGTCAGGATAATTACATCAAATGTGAATGGTTTGTGGGACCAGTGAAGAGATCGAAGGTGTCTGCGCACCTAAAAAGCTTAACGGCTGATGTTGTCATGCTACAGGAGACTCATCTGAAGGTGTAAGATCACATGAGGCTCAGGAAGGGCCAGGAGAGCCAAGTATTTCATTTGGGGTTCGACAGCAGGGAGGAGTAGCGGTTTTGATTGGTAAGAGAGTGAGGTTCCAGATGGAGACGGTGGTAGTGGACCAGTGGGGTAGATACGTGATAGTAACAGGGGTGTTGGAGGAGAGGTTGGTGGTGTTGGCAAGTATGTATGGCCCTAACTGGGATGATGCAGGATTTGTGAGGAAGGTGCTTGGGGCCATTCCGGACTTGGTCCTGGAGAAGGCAGTAGCGCAAAGACCGGAGTGTAAAATGGATGCTGGGTTGCTGGGGGACCGAAGTTTTTGTCAGAAGATCGGGAGAGTGATTGAGGAGTACGTGGGCTTTAACTGTACAGGGGAAGTATCGTAGGCGGCGGTATGGGAGGCCCTGAAGGCGGTAGGGAGGGGGAGGTGATAGTGTTTAAGGCCAGGTGGATAAAGAGGTGGAAATAGCGTCAAAGGCTGATAGATGAGATGTTGAAGGTGGACAGGAGGTACACAGTGGATGCAGATTCAGCACCTTTGGGCACAAGGAGGGAGCTACAGGCTAGCTTTGATTGTTTGTCCACGAGGAAGGCGGTGTGCTAAATAAGGTGGGCGAGGGGAGCGATTTAGGAGTATGGGGAGAAGGCTTGCTGGTAAGCCAACTTTGGAGGGAGGTGGCGAGGGAAATTGACCAGGTGCGGGATGGGAGGGGAAATTTGGTGGTGACCCTGGACCAGATTAATAGGATGTTTGAGGAGTTCTATGAAAATTTGTATACGTCAGAGCCACTGGGGGGAGGATCAGGGGATGAGGGAGTTTCTGGATGGATTTGACTATCTGAGGCTGGAGGAGGAAGCCAGGGCCACACTGGAGAGGCCAGTGGGGGAACAGGGGGTGAAGGAGGCAATTGGGAGAATGCAATCGGGGAAAGTGGCAGGGCCAGATGGGTTCCCAGTGGAGTGTTACAAGAAATTTAAAGACAAATTGGCACCGCTGATGGTGGGAATGTTTGAGGAAGCGATGGGGAAGGGGGTGCTACCACAAACATTGGGCACGCCTCAATCTCCATGCTGTTAAAGAAAGATAAAGGACCCAACGGAGTGTGGGTCGTACAGGCCAATATCGCTACTGAATGTTGGCACAAATGTACAGGCGGCTAGGGATAGCATGGTGTTGCAGTGGTTAGCACTGCTGCCCCACGGCACCGAGGACCCAGGTTCAATCCCGGCTCTGGGTCACTGTCTGTGGAGTTTGCAGATTCTCCCCGTGTTTGCGTGGGTTTCGCCCCCACAACCCAAAGATCTGCAGGGTAGGTAGACTGGCCATGTTAAATTGCCCCTTAATTGGAAAAAATTAATTGGGTACTCTAAATTTATTTTAAAAAGGGGGAATAAAAGGTACTTGCGACTAGATTGGAGGGGTGCCTCCTGTAGGTGATAGGGGAGGACCAGACTTGGTTCGTGAAAGGAAGACAGCTATTCTCAAATATTAGGAGGTTATTAAATATAATAATGATACCATCGGAGGGAAGGGAGACAGAGGTGGTGGCTGCGCTGGACGCGAAAAGGTATTTGATCGAGTAGAATGGGAGTATTTGATGGCGGCCGTTGAGAGGTTTGGGTTCGGGCTAAGATTCACGGAGTGGGTACGGCTATCATACAAGGAATCAACAGCAAGTGTCCCCACAAACAGGTTTGGGGTACTTTTTTCTACACCGTGGGACCAGGCAGAGGTGTCCTATGTGACCTCTGTTATTTGCATTAGTGATAGACCCTTTGGCCATCGCTTTAAGGAGCTCGGGGCTGTGGAAGAGAATAGAACGGGGCGGGGCAGAACATAAGGTGTATCTGTGTGCAGACGATTTATTATTATATATCGGAGCCGGGTGCGGCGATGGGGATTATAATCGAACATCTTCGAAGATTTGGGTCCTTTTCAGAGTATAAATTAAACCTGGAAAAGAGTGAATATTTTGTGGTGTCCTGGCCAGGAGTGAGAGGGCTGCCACTTCAGGTATTTGGGGGTGCTGGTGGCACGGGACTGGGGGTAGCTTCATATGTACAATTTTACTAAATTGGTGGGGAGTATAAAAGCGGATTTGGCAAGGTGGGAGGGACAGCCTCCTCCTGTCACTGGAAGGTGGGATGCAGGTGATTAAAATGTACGCGTTGCCGTAATTTCTCTTTCTATTTCAGTGCCTGACGGTCTTTTTGACGAAGGCATTTTTTAAGGAAGTGGACAAGTCAATCATTTTGTTAATTTTGGTTCGGGGGGCGGCGGGGGGGAAGAGAACAAGTCAATCACTTTGTTACTTTGGGTGGTGGTGGTGGTGGTGGTGGTGGTTGAGGGGGGGGGGGGGGGGGGGGGGGGGGGGGTGGAGAGAAAGAGGTTTGGCCTACAAGAATTTAATATATTACTATTGTGCGGCGAATGCCGAAAAGGTGGAGTTGGCTTGGAAGGGAAGAGTCCCAGTGGATTACAATGGAGGAGGGTCTGTGAATGGGGTCGGGGTTGAGGGCGTTGGTAACAGCGCTGCTCTCAATGGCCCAGGGCAAGTACTCTGGGAGTCTGGTGGTGGTGGCAACACGATTTGGAGGGCAGTTGAGGCAGCGTTTTGAACTGGTCAGAGGAGATGCCGATTAGGAGGAACCATAGGTTTGATCCAGGGAGGCTGGACAGGATGTTTCAGAGATGGCAGGTGAGAGAGATCTGGATATTAAAAGACCTGTTCCTGGGGTGACGTTTTGCGAGGTTGGAAGAGTTGGGAGAGAAATATGGACTGGGGCAAGGATTTAGGTACCTGCAGAAAACTTTCCAAAACTTTGCTAGGAAGGAGGTTCAGAGCTTCCCAATAGCGCTGATTCCCTCATTGTTGGAAGAGGTATTGACGGCAGGGGGAATGGAGAACGGGGTGGTGTCAGCGATCTACAAGAGTATTTTGAGGAGGACTGGAACGCCATGGAGGGGTCAAAGCCAAGCGGGAGGAAGATGGCAGCACGGCAGCACAGTGGTTAGTACAGTTGCTTCACAACTCCAGAGTCCCAGGTTAGATTCCCAGCTTGGGTTACTGTCTGTACAGAGTCTGCAGGTTCTCCCCGTGTCTGCGTGGGTTTCGTCCGGGTGCTCCGGTTTCCTCCCACAGTCCAAAGATGTAGCAGATTAGGTGGAATGGCCATGATAAATTGCCCTTGGTGTCCAAAAAGGTTAGGTGGGGTTACGGGGATATGAATGAAATGAAAATCGCTTATTGTCATGAGTAGGCTTCAATGAAGTTACTGTGAAAAGCCCCTAGTCACCTCATTCCGGCGCCTGTTCGGGGAAGCTGGTATGGGAATTGAACCGTGCTGCTGGCCTGCCTGGGTCTCCTTTAAAAGCCAGCGATTTAGCCCAGTGTGCTAAACCAGCCCCAGGATAGGGTATGGAAGACGATTTATGGTGTGAGGTGCTCCGGAGGGTGAACGCCTCAACCTCATTTGCGAGGTTGGGACTGATACAGCTGAAGGTTATGTATAGGGCGCATCTTTTGAGGGCAAGGATGAGTCGATTCTTTGAGGGAATGGAGGACATATGTGAGCATTGTGGGAGGAGTCCCGCAAACCATGTACATACGTTTTGGTCCTGTCTGAAGCTGGAGACGTATTGGAGGAAGGCTATCAGTGTCATCTCAGGGGTAGTGCATGCGAACTTGGAACCAGGGCCCCAAGAAGCCATTTTCGGGGTGTTGGGCAGGTCCGGGCTGCAGGTGGGTGCAGGGGCGAGCCTTTGCCTCGCTGATTGCCCGGAGGCGGGTCCTGTTGGGGTGGAGGTCAGTTTCTTCGCCCTGTGCCTCAGCTTGGCCGGGGGGGGGGGGGGGGGGGGGGGGAGACACACACCTACTTGAACTTTTGATCCTCGAGAAGGTGAAATTTGAGCTGAGGGGGATGAAAGAAGGGTTCTACAATTCATGGGGACTGGGGTTGGGGTTATTGTTGGCTTTGATTATACCGTTTACTGATTGACTGCTAATATTTGTTTTTTACCTGGAATGTACAGGTGGATGTTTTGGTTTGTATAGTGGGTGGGGTGGTTTTTGTTTGGGGGCTTGTTATTGTATTTGTTTGTTTTTTCTTTTGTTGTTTATTTGATGAAAATGTTGAAAATGAGGAGAATAAAAAGAGTTTTTAAAAAATCTTTGCTGAGGTAAGAATTTTGGTTGGACACCAGGGGCAGGATTCTCCCAGCCCCGTGCCAGGCCGGAGAATCCCCGCAACCGTGCCACTCCGCCCCGAGATTCTCCGTGGAGTGGGGAATCGGCACCGCCTGTTTGGAATGGCGCGGTCGCTCTACACGGCCGGGCCACCGATTCTCTGGCCACTCTAAAAGGTAGAGTCCTGCTGGCGCCGTCCACACCTGGTCGCAGCCGGCGGGAACTCTGCGCGCAGGGTCGGGGAGCGGCCTGTAAGGGTGAGGGGCGTGCAGGGTCAGGGGGCGGCCTGTAAGGGGGGGGGGGGGCGGATTGAGGGGGGGGGGGGGCTCCGACCCCAGGGGGGGGCCTCCGAATGCGCCTCGCCCACGATCGTGGCCCACCCATTGGTGTTCTGACCTCTTGCTCCCCGGGCCTATTTTCTTACACACTAGCCCCTGAACTCCCGCGCCATGTTGCGTCGGGGCCGGCACATTGAGGGAGGCCACCATGCATGCGCGGGTTGGCGCGGCGCACAGTTCACGCCGGGATGGGAGTCTAGAGCGGCGTGAACTGCTCCAGCGCTGTGCTGGCCCCCTGTAGGGGCCAGAATCAGTACTCCCAGCGGCCCGTTCACGCCGTCGTGAAACACGACGGCATTTCCAACGGCGTGGACACTCTCCCGCCGAATGGGAGAATCCCGCCCCAGAACTCCTGTTCTCGGAACAAGTTCATACAATTTTAACATCCACCTAAATCACTGAAATTATAAATGGGACTCCAGGTTTAACATTTTACCTGAAGAACAATCCCTCCAACAATGGATCACTCCATTAGTATTAATGTCAACAAACTGCAGTAAAAGAAAACCTTTAACATAGAAAACATTCCATGGTGCTTTTACATGAAGGCAAGAGAGAAAATAGAATTGATATTATGTCATGGTGTGGACTAAGGTTGGCGAGTGGCTTTTCAGAAAAATATTTAAAACGTAGAACGCTTGGCTACTAAAGGTGGAGCAAAGCAAGGGTAGAAGGCACAAAAGACTAAAGTCACAGAAAGGTGTAGAGATTGTCAGGCAAGATCAGGGAGGAATTTGAAGAAGCAAGTCTATTTTCAATTGTCAGGTTTAAATTCAATGCTTTGGAGAACAGAAGCCAATGATTATGGTCTACATTAAATACTCAAGTCTTGGGTGGCCATCTCTGCTACTGCAAGCTCCATGTCAATGTTGTCTGCGTCCATTTTTTGGTCTTTTCTCATAACCTTCAATAGGATTAAGCCCCTCAAACCTATTCCACAATTCAATGAGATTATGGTTGATCTACAATCTAGTTATACACTCATCTGCCCTATACCTTCAGCTAACAAAAATCAACTGCAATTTTAAAATTAATAGATCAAGCATCCATTGTAATTTGTAGAAGAATCCCAAACTCCTACCATGTTTTGTATGAAGGGATTCCGATCACTCCAGAAAGGTATGTCTTTAGCCTCAACTAGCAAAACGTTTCTCCCAAACTGCCCTAGCTGTTGCCCTTACTATCTTGAAACGTCCAATCAAATTGCTCCTTAACCTTCTAAATGCAAGGGAATACAATTTTTTTTCAATCTATCCTCTTAGCTAGTGGGATCATTTTAGTAAACCTACAGTGCTTCACTCCCAAGGATTGTCCCCAGAACTAATGGTCTAACCAAGGTCTTAAATAACCGAAGCATGACTTCTACTCCTGTGGATTCTATTTCTCTAGATGTAAAGGCCAACATTCGATCAGTTTTTATGATTATCAATTTTGCGATTTACAGCTTCACAGCAACTTGAACCCTTTCGAAATCAGAGGTGACAATATTATCATCATAGCCCTGGCCTGAAGACGCAAGGACAATACAATTAAGGACTTAAAATTGGCATTCCAATTCAGTTTAGACAGCGATTCCTATGAACCAGAACCGCTCTCGCACCCTCCCATGACGAGGCCAGTTAAAAACTAGAACGAAATCGTATTTTAAGACTGAAAACCAACCTTTAAAAAAAAACTGCATCTTAAAACCAGACTATTTGGGGGGGGGGGGGGGGGGGGGGGGGTTAGGAAGGGAGAATCGGAGATACACAACAAACCGAGAGACTTGCCAGCCAGCCAGCAGCAACCACTTACGGATTATTATCGCTCATGGTCAGTAACAAGCTGCTGAGTAGTCTCACATTGGAGTAAAGGCCAGCGGCCACCATATCCCGGACGTGGTCGATAACGTTCATCCTCTCCTTCCAGACCAGTCCTCTGAGAAGTCAACACCAGACCCTCAGCATCAAAAATGGCGCTGTGGGCCTCCTGCCACCTGCAGCTGCTCACTTAACGCCTGAATTATCATAATTTACCGTAACGATACATCGCAGCAATGTTTTTTTTGGCGGGGCGGGGGTAACATATTTAATAATTAAGGATATATAGCCACGTTTGTTTGCAGGTTTACGAGATTAGAAATGGTCGTTGAAGTAAAGCGGCGCTTGGCGGGCAGCCCTGGCGTTGCTAGGCGGAAGGCGCATGTGCGGTTTAGATGCGGGGGCGGGGAAGCGGGCAGCGTTACAGGCCGCCGCTGCAGCCTGAAGCGGCGTTTACCGAGGACCCGCAAGGCTGGGAGCAGGTGCTTCTCACCATCTATCTCGCCCATTTATTCTTCGTTTCTTACTTGTTTTTCATGTTTTACTTGGCTTGATTTGATCTTGAGTAATGGCGGACCAGTCCGCTCTACTCCTCAGGAAACAGCTGGCAGGTACGTGCTACCCTTTTTTGTGGTTGGGTGGGGGTGGGGGGGGGACTGTTGCAGCAGCTGAGCTCGACCCACCTTCAGTCTCGTTTCATTTCGGTCATTTGGTGACTGTTAATGTTTAAAAAAGAAAACATGTTATCTATATTATGTCGTCGTTTGTAATATACAAGTCATTGTTTCGTAACCCCCCCCCCCCCAGATTTTCTTTCCTCTCCTCCCCAGCTCTGCATTATCATTATCATTATCATTATGACAGACTGATTGTGGCAAAGTGTCTGCATGTTGACAACCACGGGATCACAATCGTGTTTTGAACATTGGCAGTTCTTAAACGAATGTAACCGGCGTCAAAGTTACTGTATGAAATGCAGATGTTGTCAGTCTGAAGTGATATGAAGTGATTGTAAAAAAAGTAACAAATAAACGATGGCGCTTCTCGAACAGTTCGATATGACGACTGCGGATTTTAAAAGACTTTTTACACGGCGCTTTTTTAAAAAAAAATGTTTTCACTGCACGGTACGACCGGCTGCAGTCAACCCCCTCAAGTAGCTGAATTGTTAAGTTTCCTTTGGTATTCTTTTCACGTCCTATTGTCAGAAGTAAAATATTGTTATCCTCTCAGCAGTGAGAGTTGATGGTAAGCATTCGGTCGGCATTAAAATGCTGCAATTTACGTCAAGGCATGTTTTCGTTCGATCCTTACTATTACCCACGAACTGCAGTGGGTAATATGCTGGAATGGTAAGTAGGAGAGGAAATGTCATGTTTTTAATATTTTTAAATGATGTTCGATGCCTGGTTCACCGAGAAGAGCAAATAATTTGTGGGATAGCAAATCTTTATTAGATTATTTTACGTTTATCTAATAACTAAAGCAAAGTTGAGTTTGAAATCCAATTAAATAATTGAATTGTAGGAGAGAAATAATTTTATCTTGGAAGATATTTGACATTATTCTTTCTCACTTAGACAAGATTGTTGTTAAATAAAAGCAACATACTCCAGATGCTGGAAATCTGAAATATCAACAGAAAATGCTGGATAAATTCAGCATGTCTGTGGATGGAGAAACACCATTAACATTTTGAGTTCATTGACCCTTCTGCAGAACTGTAGACCCTTCTGAGAAAGGTCACTGGACTCAAAACATTAAGATTGTTAGTAACCTGTATTCTAGCTAAACAATGATATAAGAATGATATTAGAAGTTAATTTTAAAGTTCCATGCAAATTTATTTTAATGAGACGGAAAAAGTAAATGAGGCCATCATTCTCTAACATTTGCAGGCATGCCTTTAATCTAAACATGATGTGGGGAAGCTGGCGTTGGACTGGGGTGAGCACAGTAAGAAGTCTTACAACACCAGGTTAAAGTCCAACAGGTTTGGACCTGAATAAGGAGCAGTGCTCCGAAAGCTCGTGTTTGAAACAAACCTGTTGGACTTTAACCTGGTGTTGTAAGACTTCTTACTTTAATCTAAACGGTACACCAACAAGTGGAGCAATTAGTTTATTGGGTTTTACTTTTGGAAGGAGAAACTGCTTTCTATTTGTTGTGTGAAAAGGATTAGACAGCAGAAGTTAGTACATAGATAGAACAGTACAGCACAGAACAGGCCCTTCGGCCCTCAATGTTGTGCCGAGCAATGATCACCCTACTTAAACCCACGTAACCCGTATACCTGTAACCCAACCCCATTAACCTTACACTACGGGCAATTTAGCATGGCCAATCCACCTAACCCGCACATCTTTGGACTGTGGGAGGAAACCGGTGCACCCGGAGGAAACCCACGCACACACGGGGAGGACGTGCAGACTCACACAGACAGTGACCCAGCCGGGAATCGAACCTGGGACCCTGGAGCTGTGAAGCATTGATGCTAACCACCATGCTACCGTGAGGCCCCTAAGTTAACACACTTGATTTAGTATTATATAACCCAATATATTTATAACTCACCCTGTTTTGTATCTTTATTTACTGAATGATTGAGTTACACGTCATTTGAATCAGAATGTTCTCCTTCCAATGCAAAACTCTGATCAACTCTGCAAATCCCACCCTGGGCCAGATCAGCAGTGGTGCTAATGAGCTACTATTAAGAGGTGGTCAATGGTGTTCTTCACCCAGACTACATTCTTTCCCTTGCTACCCTCATTGCTTCCAAGTTGTGTTCAACATGGAGGAGCACTGATCATTTTAGGATAGTTGGTAATCAGCTGGAGGCTGAGTTGCCAGTGCTTGACTTGATGCTTTGAGACATCACGGGACCCAGATCAATGTTGTGGACCCCAGCACCACTCCTTAACCCCTCTTCCCCCCCCCCCCCCCCCCCCCCCCCCCCCCCCAAACCCATCCCTCCCTTACAGGGTCTTTCCTGGCTGTGCTAAAGGGCATGACCTAGAGGCAGACGCTGAGGACTCTGTTTCATTGGCTGTAAGGTATGATTATGTCAGGTTGTTGCTTGACTGGTCTGTGGTACAACGTTTCTTTAAATTTTGGCACAATTTCTCAGATATTCATGAGTAGGTTGTCTGGGCAGGGTGGACCTTTGCTGTTTCTGGTGCCTACGTCAACACTGAGTGATTTGTCCAGTTTACTCTTCTTTGACCTTTCTGTAGCAGTTTTATGAAACTGAATGGCTTACTAAGCCATTTCAGAAGGCAGTTAAGAGTTCAGAGTAGACCAGGTTAGGATGGTATATTTCCTCCTTCGATCATAAAGATAGAGGAGTGGAATTATGCCATTTGGCCCATTGAGTCTGCTGATATGTTTCTCATCCCCATTCTCCTGCCTTCTCCCTGTAACCCCTGATCTCATTAATAACCTATCTATCTGTGTCTTAAAGTCACTCAGTTACTTGGTCTCCACAGCCTTCTGCAGATTCACCACCCTCTGGCTGAAGAAAGTCTGCCTCATCTCCGTTTTAAACGATTGTCTTCCTTCAGTCTGAGGCCCTTGGGTTCTAGGCTGTCCTGAGTGGAAGCACCTTCACGTCCACTCTATCTAGGCTTCTCCAGTATTCTGTAAGTTTCAAATACATCCCCCCCGGCCCCTAATCCTAAACTCCATCGAGTACAGACCTAGAGTTCTCAACTACTGCTCATATGACAAGCCTTTAATTCCTGATATCATTCTTGCCAACCTTCTCTGGACCCTTTCCAAGGCCTTCCTTAGGTATGGGGCCCAAAACTGCTCACAATATTCCAAATGGGGCCTGAACAGAGTTGTATACAGCCTCAGCAGGATATCCATGCTCTTGTATTTTACCCCTCTTGAAATTAATGCTAGCATTACATTTGTCTCCCCAACTGCCAACTGAACTTGCATGTTAACCTTAAGAGAATCCTGAACTAGGACTCCCAAGTCCCTTGTGTGTTTCAGATTCCCGAAGCCTTTCCCCATTTAGAAAATAGTCTAATGACTAATGTGGCAGGGGGATGGGAACCAGATTAGGAAGTTAGAGGTCAGTAAAGAGGCAGCAACTAAAGCCAGTAAGGTACTAGATAATAAACTCAATGTGACTTAAGGGGGAAGAGTAGACAGGGAAGAGATGATGAACGCAAAGGGACACGTGGTCTGAGGTGCATTTGTTTTAATGCGAGAAGTGTAGCAGGTATGGCAGATGAACTTGGGGCTTGGATTCGTACCTGGGAATATGATGTTATTGGTATTACTGAGACTTGGTTGAGGGAAGGGCAAGACGGGCAACTAAATGTTCCAGGGTATAGATGCTTCAGGAGGGATAGAGAGGGAGGTAAAAGGGGTGGAGGAGTTGCATTACTGGTCAGAGATGATATCACAGCTGTGATTGAGGGCACGATGGAGGATTCGACCACTGAGGCAATATGGGTAGAGCTAAGAAATAGGAAGGGTGCAGTAACATTGTTGGGACTTTACTACAGGCATCCCAAAAGCAAGTGTGAAGTAGAGGTACAAATATGTAGACCGATTATAGAAACATGTAGGAGCAATAGGGTGGTTGTGATGGGAGATTTTAACTTCCCCAACATTGAATGGGACTCATGTAGTGTTGGAGGCGTAGATGGAGCAGAATTTGTAAGGAGCATCCAGGAGAGTTTTTTTGAGCATTATGTAAATAGTCCAACTCGGGAAGGTGCCATACTGGACATGGTATTGGGGAATGATCCCGGCCAGGTGGTTGAAGTTTCAATCGGTGATTTACTTTGGGAATAGCGATCACAATTCCCTAAGTTTTAGAATACTCATGGACAAAGACGAGAGTGGTCCTAAAGGAAGAGTGCTAAATTGGGGAAAGGCCAAGTGTAACAAAATTCGGCAGGAGCTAGGGAATGTGGATCGGGAGCAGCTGTTTAAGAGTAAATCCACATTTGAAATGTGGGAGTCTTTTAAGGAAAGGTTGATTAGAGTGCAGGACAGACATGTCCCTGTGAAAATGAGAGATAGAAATGGCAAGATTAGGGAACCATGGATGACGGGTGGAATTGTGAGACTAGCTAAAATGAAAAAGGAAGCATACATAAGATCGAGGCGACTTAAAACTGATGAAGCTTTGGAGCAATATCGGGAAAGTAGGACAAATCTCAAACGCGCAATAAAGAGGGCTAAAAGGGGTCATGAAATATCTTTGGCTAACAGGGTTAAGGAAAATCCCAAAGCCTTTTATTCGTATATAAGGGGCAAGAGGGTAACTAGAGAAAGGATTGGCCCACTCAAAGACAAAAGAGGGAATTTATACGTGGAGTCAGAGGAAATGGGTGAGATTCTTAATAAGTACTTTGCATCGGTATTCACCAATGAGAGGGACATGATGGATGTTTAAATGCTCTAGGTCAAATCGGCATAAGGAAGGGGGAAGTTTTGGGTATTCTAAAAGGCATTAAGGTGGACAAGTCCCCAGGACCGGATGGGATCTATCCCAGTTTACTGAGGGAAGCGAGGGATGAAATAGCTGGGGCCTGAACAGATATCTTTGCAGCATCCTTGAGCACGGGTGAGGTCCCGGAGGACTGGAGAATTGCTAATGTTATCCCTTTGTTTAAGAAGGGTAGCAGGGATAATCCAGGGAATTATAGACCTGTGAGCTTGCCATCAGTGGTAGGCAAACTGTCGGAGAAGATACTGAGGGATAGGATCTATTCACATTTGGAAGAAAATAGACTTATCAGTGATAGGCAGCTTGGTTTTGTGCAGGGAAGGTCATGTCTTACAAACCAAATAGAATTCTTTGAGGAAGTGACAACGTTAATTGATGAGGGAAGGGCTGTAGATGTCATATACATGGACTTCAGTAAGGCGTTTGATAAAGTTTCCCATGGCATGTTGATGGAAAAAGTGAAGTTGTATGGGGTTCAGGGTGTACTAGCTAGATGGATAAAGAACTGGCTGGGCAACAGGAGACAGAGAGTAGTGGTGGAAGGGAGTGTCTCAAAATGGAGAAAGGTGACTAGTGCCGTTCCACAGAGATCCGTGCTCGGGCCACTGTTTGTGATTTACATAAATGATCTGGTTGAAGGTATAGGTGGTCTGATTAGCAAGTTTGCAAATGATACCAAGATTGGTGGAGTTGCAGATAGCGAGGAGGACTGTCAGAGAATACAGCAAAATATAGATAGTAGAGTTGGGCAGAGAAATGGCAGATGGAGTTCAATCCAGGCAAATGCGAGGTGATGCATTTTGGAAGATCTAATTCAAGAGCGGACTATATGGTCAATAGAAGAGTCCTGGCGAAAATTGATGTACAGAGAGATCTGGGAGTTCAGGTCCATTGTACCCTGAAGGTGGCAACGCAGGTTGATAGTGGTCAAGAAGGCATACAGCATGCTTGCCTTTATTGGACGGGGTATTGAGTACAAGAGTCGGTAGGTCATGTTACAGTTGTATAAGACTTTGGTTAGGCCACATTTGGAATACTGTGTGCAGTTCTGGTTGCCACATTACCAGAAGGATGTGGATGCTTTAGAGAGGGTGCAGAGGAGGTTCACCAGGATGTTGCCTGGTATGGAGGGTGCTAGCTATGAAGAAAGGTTGAGTAGATTAGGATTGTTTTCGTTGGAAAGACTGAGGTTGAGGGGGGACCTGATTGAGGTCTACAAAATTGAGAGGTATGCACAGGGTGGATAGCAACAAGCTTTTTCCAAGAGTGGGGGTGTCAATTACAAGGGGTCACGATTTCAAGGTGAGAGGGGGAAAGTTTTTACGGGGGATGTGCGTGGAAAGTTTTTTACGCAGAGGGTGGTGGGTGCCTGGAACGCTTTGCCGGTAGAGGTGGGCCCGATAGCATCATTTAAGATGCATCTGGACAGAACGGGCGGGGAACAGGGGGAAGTAGATCCTTGGAAAATAGGCGACAGGTTTAGATAAAGGACCTGGATCGGCGCAGGCTGGGAGGGCCGAAGTGCGTGTTCCTGTGCTGTAATTTTCTTCTTTGTTCTATTCGTCCTACCAAAGTGCATAACCTCACACTTTTCCACATTGTATTCCATCTGCCACTTCTTTGCCCACTCCCCCAACCTGTCCAAGTCCTTCTGGAGCCTCCCGGCTTCCTCAACACTACCTGTCCCTAATGTATATCGTCAATAGTTGTGGTCCCAACATTGACGCTTGTGGAACACCACTAGTCAACTGCTGCCATCCTAAAAAATATCCCTTTATCCCCACTGCCGCCCGCCCGCCAGCCTATCCTCTGTCCATGTCAGTTCCTTGCCCCTAACACCGCGGGCTCCTATGTTCAAGAATCCCTCCAGTGCAGAACAAAGTCATAGCCCATTGAGTCTGCACCGACTCTTTGAAAGACCACCCTACCTAGGTCCAATCCCCCCACCCTATTCCTGCAACTCCACCCTAAGGGGCAATTTAGCACGGACAGTTTCCCTAACCTGCACACCTTTGAACTGTAGGAGGAAACTGGAGGAAACCCATGCAGACATGTGGAGAATGTACAAACTCCACACACACGGTTACCTGAGGTCAGAATCGAACCTCAGTCCCTGGCACCTAGGTAGCAGTGCTAACCACTGTGCCACCCTGCCGCCCATGGCTTCTTATGTCAAAGGTCTTCTGGAAATCCAAATAGATGGCATCTCCTGGCTCTCCTTTGTCTAACTTCCTCGTTACCTCAAAGAATTCTAACAGATTTGTCAGGCATTACCTCCGCCATAAGTCACCCAAGCTGACTTGGCCCTATTTTACAATGCTCTTCCATGTACTCCTCAGTCTCATCCTTAATAATGGCCTCTCAAATCTTACCAATGACCAAAGTCGGGCTAACCGGCCTATAATTTCCTGACTTCTGCCTCCCTCCCTTCTTAAATGTTTGACACTCCTCTGGGACCATCCCTGACTCTGATGAAAGATCACCACCATTGCCTCCACAATGTCATAAGCTATCTCCTTCAGAACCCTGGGTGCAGTCCAGGTGATTTATCCACCTTCAGATCTTTCAGCTGATTCAGCACCTTGGTGATGGCCACTACACTTGCCTCTGCTCCCTAACGCTCTTGGAAGTTCTGGTATGCCACTGATGTCTCCCACCATGAAGACTGATGCAAAGTACCTATTTAGTTCCTCTGCCCTTTACTTCTCATATCTAATTTTCCAGTGGTCCAATGTCTATTTTTGCCTCTTATATTTTATATATTTAAAAAAAACTCTTGCAATGTCCTTTATATATTTTTTTTAATAAACATTCTATTGAGGTATTTTTGGTATTATAGCAACAACAAAATAAACACTGTACATGAAACTATAAACATAGTGCCAAAGCCACCTCCGGGCGAACTAACAGTGACCCTCTCAAGGCGAACTTGATTTTCTCTAAACAGAGAAAGCTAGCCATGTCCGATAGCCAGGTCTCCGACTTCGTGATTGAGTCCCCTCCAAGCTAATAGTCTCCGTCTCTGGGATATCAGCGAGGCAAAGGCCAGAACGTCTGGCTCTTTCTCCTCCTGGATTCCGGGTCTTCTGACACCCGAAAATCGCCACCTCTGGACTCAGGGCCACCTTTGTTTTTAACACCGTGGACATGACGTCTGCAAACCCCTGCCAAAATCGCCTAAGCTTCGGACATGCCCAGAACATGTGGACATGGTTCGCTGGTCCTCCTGCACGTTTTGCACACCTGTCTTCCACCCCAAAGAATCTGCTCATCCGGGCCACTGTCATGTGAGCCCGATGAACGACCTTGAATTGTATCAGACTGAGCCTGGCACATGTTGCGGACGCGTTGACTCTACTTAACGCGTCTGCCCATAGATCATCCTCTATCTCTCCTCCCAGCTCCTCCTCCCACATGCGCTTCAGCTCCTCGGTCTGCGTCTCCTCTGACCCCATAAGTTCCTTGTAAATGTCAGAGGGGCTCCCTTCTCCTACCCACCCTCTGGAAACTACCCTGTCCTGAATCCCCCTTACCGGTAGGAGCGGGAAGGTTGACACCTGTTTACGTAGGAAGTCCCGCACCTGCAGATACCTGAATTTATTTCCCTTCGCCAACCCAAAGTTCTCCTCCAGCGCCCTCGTACTCGGAAAGCTCCCCTCTATAAACATATTCCCCCATCCATACTTACTGGGGCAAACAGGTGATTATTATAGATTGGGGACCAGACCGATGCTCCCTCTGCTTCCACATGTCTCCTCCATTGCCCCCAGGCTCTTGGGGCCGCCACCACCATGGGGCTGGTGGAGTACCATGCCGGCGGGAATGGCAGAGCCGCAGTTACCAACACCCCCAAACTGGTGCCCTTGCATGAAGCCACCTCCATACGCTCCCATGCCGACCCCTCCCCCACCACCCAATTCCTGATCATGGCTATAATCGCTGCCCAGTAATAGTTACTAAAATTTGGCAGCGCAGCCCGCCCTCTGTCTTCCTTATATTACTAACTAGCTTACACTTGTATTTCATCTTCTCCCCTCTTATTGGTTTTGCAGTTGTCCTCAGCTTGCTTTTAAAGGCGACCCAATTGTCTGACTTTGATGCTCGCCACATTGTATGCTGTTTCCTGTGCTTTTTAGCTGTCCCTGGCATCCCTTGTCAGCTATTATTCAGACCAGCTTTTATTCTAGATTTATTAATTTTTAAAAAATTATTTTTTATTCCTTTTTCACATTTTTCCCAAATTTACACCCAACAATAAATAGTAACGAATATAATGTCAATCCCCATATCAATAACAATGCCATTCTCCCACCAAACCCCAGACATTGGCCCGCATGTTAACATAAACAAACGACAAAAAGAAATCGGGAATCACCCATAGTCGCCATTAACACATAGTCCCCCTCCCCCGCAACCCTCCCAGCCCCCAACCCCCCTAATGTTCGATGTGATCCAATTCTCGAAAGTGCATAATGAATAACGCCCATGAATTGTAGAACCCCTCCATCCTTCCCCTCAGTTCAAATTCGACCTTTTCAAGCCTTAAGAATTCCAGCAGGTCCCCCGCCACGCCAGGGCACAGGGTGGAGAGGTTGATCCCCACCCTAACAGGATCTGCCTTTGGGCGATCAACGAGGCGAAGGCTACAACATCTGTCTCCGCGCCCGTTTCCAACCCCGGCTGGTCCGACACCCCGAATATGGCCTCCCAAGGGCCCGGGTCCAGTTTCACGTGCACCATTTTAGAGATTACCCTAAACACCTCCTTCCAGGAATCCTCCAGCTTTGGACAGGACCAAAACATATGAACGTGGTTTGCGGGGTCTCCCCCGCAACGTTCACACATCTTCTACCCCCCTCAAAGAGCTGGCTCATCTTCGCCCTTGTGAGGCGTGCTCTATACACCACCTTCAGCTGTATCAGCCCCAACCTCTCACACGAGGTGGGGGCGTTCACCCTCCGGAGCACCTCACACAGAACCCCTCCTCCATACCCTCTCCCAACTCTTCCTCTCACTTTGCCTATATCCCTTCTAGCGCCGCCGATACTACCCCCTTTTCCAGTCCCTCTGTCGTCAGCACCATCTCCAGCAATGTGGAAGCCGGCTCTACTGGGAAGCACTGTATCTCCTTTCTGGCTCAAACCTGCATGTATCTAAATATTTCCCCCTGCTCCAGCCTATACTTCACTCCCAGCTCCTTCAATCCCGCAAAGCGACCCCCAAGAAATAAATCTTTTAGTGTCCTAATTCCTTTCTCCTTCCATCTCCGAAAATTTTCATCCCACTTCCCTGGCTCAAATCTATGGTTCCCCTGAATCAGCATTTCTCTTGACCCTGCCCTGCCCCCAATCCGAAGTGCTGTCAAAACTGCCTCCAAATTCTCAACAAAGCTATTACTACCGGACTCCGAGTATCTCCCCGGGGCCATCGCTAGCGCCTTCAACCTTGACCCCCTACCCAAACTCTCCTCCATTCTGAGCTATTGAGAGACAACTCCTCTGACGCAGCTCTGTACCTTCTCCACATTTGCCGTCCAGTAATAATACAGGTTCGAAAGACCCAAACCCTCTGCCTGCCTTCCTCTCTATAGCACCTTTTTAATTCTAGCCACCTTCCCTCCCCAGATGAATGAGGTAATCATCCCTTCAATCTCTCTTTAAAAAAAAAAAAAAAAAAAAATGCCGTTGGCAGGAACATCGGCAGGCATTGAAAAATGAACAGGAATCGCGGCAGCACATTCATTTTAACTGCCTGTGCCCGACCTGCCAATGACAGAGGGAGCCCATCCCACCTTGCCAGATCAGCTTTCACCCTCCCCACCAAACTAGAAATGTTGTACCTACGGAGCCCCCCCCCAATCTCGGACAATCTGTACCTCCAGGGAATGGCAGCCCACCCCACCTCCACCTCCACCCCTGGCAGAGGGATCGCAAAATATTCACTCTTGTCTAGACTTAATTTGTACCCTGAGAAAGACCCAAACATCCGAAGCAGCTCCAATATTCCCAAGTCATCGGCATATAAGGACACCCTATGCTCTATTCCCCCCCCACACTATCCCTTTCCATACCCCCGAACTTCTTAATTCGATAGCCAAATGGCTCAATCGTGATTGCAAACAGCAGGGGGGACATAGGACATTCTGCCTCGTCCCACGGTGGAGTTGAAAGTATTCTGAACTGATGTTATTTGTGCAGTCGCTGGCCCTCGGCTCCTTTTATAGTAGCTTTGTCCAATCCACAAATCTGGGTCCAAATCCAAACCGCTCTAGAACAGCCATCAAGCTACCTCCATTCTACCCAGTCAAACGCTTTCTCAGCGTCCAATGCTACAACCACCTCTGTTTACTTCCCCTCTGCTGGTACCACAACCATGTTCAATACCCTCCCAATTTTTCTAAAAGAGCTGCCTCCCTTTCACAAACCCTGTCTGATCTTCACCTATCACCTTCGGGGGGCACTCCTCTAGCCTACCTGCCAGTACCTTCACCAATATCTTTGCATCCACGTTTTAAAAGTGATATGGGCCTTTTCGACCCACACTCCGTTGGATCCTTATCTTTCTTAACTAACAGGGAAATCAATGCCTGCCCCAAAGATTGTGGTAACCCCCCCGTTCCCCATCGCCTCCTCAAACATCCCCACCATCAGCAGTACCAGCTTATTTTGAATTTTTAATAATATTTCACTGGAAACCCATCTGGCCCTGCCACCTTCCCCAACTGCATCGTCCCAGTCGCATCTTTATCTCCTGCTCTATTATCGCCCCCTCTAATATAGCCCTGTCCCCCTCCCCTAACCTTGGGTACTCCAGCCCATCTAGAAATTCCTGCATCTCCTGGCCTCCCCTAGGTGGCTCTGACCTGTACAATCTCTCATAGAATTCCTTATAGACCTTGTTAATCTGATCTCTAGATTTGTTAGTTAAAATTTTAATTTAATTAATTGTCACGGTGGGAATTGAACTCGTGTGCCCTGAGCATTATTCCAGCATCTGGCTCATTAATCCAATAGCATTACCACTATGCTTTGTCCTCCACTGATTATCCAAACTTTGTTTAAGAGTTGAGCGCCAGGACTCTTTTATTACTTGGAGAACTTTGCAGTGTGTGAAATGTGTTTAGTCTGTCCTCAGTCAAATGTGAGGAAGAGCAGCATAGAAATAATTTTCTTTCCATCTCTGACAAAGTGAAAATGTTACGGTAAAACAAATGCTACAAATAGTCAAATAGGTTTAATGGTGTAAAATAGCACATATTGTAAAAGCAGTGATAAACTGGCCACGGTGTATAAATAATAATAGTGCCAGGTATGAATTTGTAAAAAATATTCTGTGATTCATCATTTTTGTTTTCCGTTTGGAGAGGAGACTATTTTTGAAGGCGAGTAATTTTAATTTAAAGTATTCCCTGCCTCAAAATTTAGTTATTTTTTTTTTTTACAACTGCTCAAATTTAGAGCCGACATTTTTAAAAAATGAACAATTTCTGTCGGAGACTTGCAATGTGTGCTTCCTAACCAAAACCTTGTAAACCATCTATCTTTATCCAGATCTCATTATGTCAGATGAAGATCGGTTCCTTCCCATTCTAACTCAATAAGAAGTTTTATACTATCCAATAATAAACTTTTAAAAATTGTACCGGAACACCCAAGATCAGAATCCAGAAATAGAAACGAGCTTGATTAGAGATGAGAAATTACCCACTTCATATGTTCTCTCTCCTTTCCCCCCCCCCCCCCATATGTTCTCTCTCCTTTCCCCCCCCCCCCCCATATGTTCTCTCTCCTTCCCCCCCCCCCCCCCCTTGTTATATAGGAACATGTTTTTTGTACTAATGTGTAACTGTCTGTTACACTATTTCATGTTTGTGCTTTTTCCCCTCAAGAACTAAATAAGAATCCAGTGGATGGATTTTCTGCTGGACTCATAGATGATGATGACATATACAGATGGGAGGTTGTCATCATCGGCCCGCCAGATACTCTTTTGTAAGTATTTAAAGCTAACAATTATCGGTGCTGATGGAAACTGCTGTTAACCACCTATGTTCTACTTTCAGAATAAAGACAAGAGAATAACTGATGATTGTGTGAAATGCAAGAGTTGCATTTTCAACATAACATTAACATCTTGCTAGAATTTTGGAAGTAACACCTATGACGGTCAATATAATTACAAACATTGCTCTGGTTGGTAGTATTAGGAGCTTGATGGTAAATTAAAATGTACAATGTTGAGGGTGCTAATCCATGAGTAACTAACCAAATGATATACTAATTGGTCTTGGGATAATTAGATCCAGAAAGTAAATGTATGGCGAGAAAAACATTACAAGCAGGAAGCGTTCCATTTCATGGGATATTGACATCAATACTGGGATGCAAAGGAGCTGTATGAGTGGGTTACGTTGCACCTGAAATGTACTGTGACCAAGATGTGGCAGAAAGGATAAATAGGACCAATAAATGGAAGGTAAGGAATCAGGGGGTCCCATTTTAAATAATAGTAACTCAACATTTCATGTGCCTATCTCAGTCCACCATTGGTTCCTGTTTTCACCTTGGCTAATTGATGAGCTCCCCTCTTTGCCTTGCTGGTTATATTATTTTGCCAGACGCGGAGAGCTTTCCTCTTCTTGTCAATGAAGTCTTGGATGGTTGGTTGTTTATTGAGAACCAGCCTTGGTATTTTCTGGTCTCATAACTGATGGTTTCTTCTCTGCTTGAGATGGTGGCTGTCTTCTACAGTTTTCCTCCATTATGTTAGAATGAACACTTTGGAAATGTTAGAGTCTTGAAGCTGCTCAATGTTGACCTTTTTTCTGAGCTTTTTTTCATCTTCTGTTGTTTCTGGTGGAGTTTGATGGACATAAAGCGGATGAGCCGGTGGCCTGTCCAGCAGTCATATGCGCTGGTCATCAGTTTGGTGATGAGGATGTCCTTTTGGTCTCTGGATCGGACGATGACTAAGTCGATCATGTGGTAGTTCTTTGATTGTGGATGTCACCAAGAAGTCTTGAATTTGCTTTTTTTGACGGAACAGTGTGTTAGTGATGACAAGGTGGTGTTCTGCGCATTTGGTGAGCTGAAGAGCCCCATTGGAGTTGCAATTCACAACTTCTTCCTTTATACGATAGTTCCTTTCCAAAGTTGGGGGTCCTTTCCAGCCCTGGCGTTAAAGCCCCCAAGGTGAATGATCTTATCTTCCTTTGGAATGTTAGAGAGTGTGGTGTCCAGGGTGGAGTAGGAGTCGTCTTTGGGCTCATCATTGTATCAAGGGTTGGGGCGTACGCGCGTTGCCTGCTGGTTCTTGGTAAGTTGTAGACGGAGGGTCATGAGGCATTCGTTGACGCTAACTGGGAACTCCCAAGAGCCGGTTGACGAGTTTGTTCTTGTTGACGAGTTTGTTCTTGTTGACAAATCCAGTTCCATGGGTCCTGGGCTGAACCTTGAGTTTTCCTCTCCAGTAGAAGGTGTAATCACCGCCATCTTCCCTCAGCTGCCCTTTGCCTGCTCTTCGGGTCTCTTGCAGTCAAGGATGTCATTGTTGAAGTGAATGAGTTTACTGTCAACAAGGGCAGCTCTCTGTTACGGTCGATTATTTTGCTCATATCCACGAGGGTTCTTGCATTCCAGATTCCGAAATTGAGTTTAACTTTGATTTTCTGACTACAGGTAGATGAGCCTGCTGGCTGCGGTTTTCCAGCCAGGTTGGGGACGGAACAGACTATTTTTAGGGCACTTTTTCTAGCCCTTTCCCCATGTGGGGTGAGCAGAGTGGATCCTGAAAGAGGGCTGCTCAGGATTGAAGACAGCTACCAAAGCGCTCTCCTGTTCCTATTCCGAGAACAAGACAACTGAATCAAACTCCACTGCCTATGTGCCGGTCTTGTCCACATCACCTTTCGCCGATCCCCGCAAGGCTTGTCTGTGTGTGTTTCCTCTAGGTAGACGACTGGTGCAAGACATCTTAACTTGGGTATGCCAGTCGGCAGCACGGTGGCGTAGTAGGTTAGCACTGTGGCCTCACGGCGCCGAGGTCCCATGTTCGATCCTGGCTCTGAGTCACTGTCCGTGTGGAGTTTGCACATTCTCCCCGTGTTTGCGTGGGTTTCGCCCCCACAACCCAAAAAAAAAATGTGCCAGCTAGGTGGATTGGGCACACTAAATTACCCCTTAATTGGAAAAAATGAATTGGGTACTCTAAATTTTTAAAAAAACTTGGGTATGCCATTGCACATCATCAGACACATGGCCCTTGACAGAGGGAAGTTCAAGTTCCAGTGGCAAGGGAACCTCTGACTGAGGAGCTCCCTACTGCCTTCATCCGTCATCACAGCCATTGATACCGTGAAAGTATCTTCCGCCTGATCCGCCACTGATCCGCCATTGAGGACTTTTTTTGGATTGTGCTTTGTCTGGTTCCTCCTCTCTGACCTTACAGTTATGGGTGACTCTGCCAGTAAGACTCCCGATGGCATTGCACTCTGGATCAACTGAATATTCAAGCCTCTCCACCACGGCAAGGTGGCAATCCAAGGAGAAGTTAGTGTCAAGTAGTTCCTGTTATAGAGATCTGGCTATAGTTATGCATGACTGGGCGCTAAATATTCCGGGCTCCAGAATATTTAGATGGGACAAGGAATTTGAGAAAGAAAGAACAGTAGCCATTTTGGTCAAAGACACAATTTATAGCAGCCAAAGTAAAGGATTCAGTAAGGGTATTCATGCAGTGGAAACATTATGGGCAGAACGATGGAACAGCAAAGGATGTAAGACTTTGGTGGGAATTGTCCACAAACCTCCTGACAGTAGTGAGAAAGCGAGGATGTATAAATATGGAGATCGGGTAAGCATGTCGAAAAACAACGTGGAGGTTTTAATTTTTCAATTTTGGGGAGAAGTAAATGCATTTCTAGAATGCATTCAGGACAGTTTTCAGGAACAATGTCTTTTAGACACTATGATCAGTAACAAACCAAGATTAATTGGCAATTTGATGGCAACGGAACGTCTTGTGAATAGTGACCAAAATATGGTTATTAGTTTTGAGAGGGCGAATCATAAACCAAGGTTTTAATCTGAAGCAAGTCAAAGTTCAAAGGGATAAGAAATAAAGTGATCACAGTGAACTGCAAATGGGTAAACCTACAAACAAACAAGGGAAGTGTTCAAAGTATTTTTGAGGTTACATTAATAGTGCATACCCGGTAGTAATGGACTTCATAGTCTTTATTCCTGCCAATCGACCAGGGGGTGGCACCACTGCTGTATCTCTAGGTAGTAAGATGGCGACAAGCATGCAAGCATCTCAATTTTTATGTTCCCGATTGTTTATTTGCACCAAACCTGCTCCTGCCTCAAGTTATCACACTGGTGACGAGGATAAATCTGACGTAATACTTCACCATGGTTGTGATGAGTACCACGGAGTTTGGAGATGGTGAGGTCGCATAGAGTTGGAAAACAAAAGAAAAACTTGGATTCACCAAGATAGGAGTTCCTGCAGTGTAAAGGACCAGAGTCATGATCCCGAAAAGCACCGGAAAACCACTGAGTCAGAACCAACAATTCATGACTTCAAAGGGTTGTGCCCTCAACGCTGACACAAAAATAAAAGCCTGCAGAATTTAAAGGCAGTGATTGTTAACACTATTTCTTTGAAAACAAAAAAAAGTGTTTTAACAGCTTGGAAAATGGAACCAGAAGCAAAAGAAACCCACGATGACCAAGATCTCAAAGCGCAGAAAACGTGAAAGAACAAAAACCAACGAGCTGCAGAAACAGCTGAATGAAAAAACGGTGACTGCACTGACCGCTCATAAAGCTGTAAACACAAGGAAAGGAGACAGCCAGCAGCTGCAGTAGCAAATAGAAAAAATAAGACGTACTGATCATCCTGTTGATCAAAAGGATCAATCTGCGTGATGCTGAAGATTGGAGTTGATATGTAAAGAGACTTGGTTTCTAATTCATTGCGAGTTAAATTACTGATGAAGATAAACCTAGAGCTATCCTGCTGAGCATGTGTGGAAGTAAAATGTATAATCTTACCATGAACCTGACTGCCCCGGATTCATCCAGTATTATGTAATACAGTGAGTTAGTGGAGCTTGTGAAGTCACATTTGCAGCCAAAACTGTCTGTAATTACGCAGCACTTCAAGTTTAACACGACAGGTCATGCTGCTGGGAAATCTATTGCTACCTTTATGGCATACCCGAAACAGATCACCAAGTACTGAGTTTGGAAATGCCTTGAATGATGTGCTGTGATACAGGCTTGTATGCAGGGAGAATGACAACACCATAAAGCGGCGTTTGCTCGCTGAACCAGATATTATTATTTTCAAACATGCTCTGGAACTTTCTCTTGCCTTGGAGGGTGCTTCAAAAGTTTGTCAGGATCTGCAACACATGAACAATTGGGCACTGCACCATATTAGGCAGAAGCTTGCCACTGAGTACAGAGTGACACAGCAGATTTTGTGTGATTCCCTGTACCAAACGACAAGTCAGGACGCCTTTTTGCAATATGTCAAAAGACGAGGTATGCATTTGCTATTGATGTGAAGGGAATCATGGCATTGATGCATGCTTATTTTAGAGAGACCCGAGTGTTACTTTTGCCACAAGAGAGGACATCTGGCTAGGCAGTGCAAAACAAAAATTAAACCAACTGCAGAGCAGTGTACAAATATGATTGGGTCATCTGACACTCTGGAAACTGATGCTGCTGCATGCCCTATGCACCTGCTGTTAAATCTGCACCCGTTGCAGTGGCAATGAGGGGAAAGAATGCCAGACGGAGGTGGTTCTTCAGCTACTGTTGTTGGGAGCACACGTTTAAGTACCTCAGTGGAAGGAGTAAGAGGTTGACATTGGGTCGCATGTCCACCCAACTGCAAACCTACACTTCTTGTCCAGAACATTGCTGCTGTTCTAGTCTGCGACAAACAGCTGGTTGCTCAACTTCCTGTGATGGTCATAGAGGGAAAGGGACCCAGACTTTTGGGTCAAGATTGCTGCAAAGAATAAAACTAGACTGGTCAGAAATACTCAATTTGGAAGTCGGGAGCTTTTGACAAAATATGGCACTGTTTTCCAAGATGATTTGGGAAAGCTGAAGAGCATGCAAGCTAAAACACAGGTCGATCCCCAGGCAACACCATGCTTCTTCAAGGTCAAACCAGTGCTTTGCACACTGAGGAAAAAGTGGAAACAGTTTTGTAGATTGGAAAACCTGGGAAGAATTCAGCCGGTCAAGTTTTCATATTATCCCAGTTCTCAAGCGAGACCAGACCATACATCTATGCGGTGACTACAGTCTAATAGTCAACTGACAGCAAAGTTAGATACACACTCCATTCCCAAAATTAGTGACTGTCTGCCACGTTAGCAGGACACAAGTCATTTACGAAGCTAGATTGGAGTCATGTCTATTAGCAATTGAAATTGAACAGCACGAAGGGCAGCACTGTGGCCTAGTGGTTAGCACAGCCGCCTCACGGCGCTGAGGTCCCAGGTTCGATCCCGGCTCTGGGTCACTGTCCGTGTGGAGTTTGCACGTTCTCCCCGTGTCTGCGTGGGGTTCGCCCCCACAACCCAAAAATGTGCAGAGTAGGTGGATTGGCCACGCTAAAATTGCCCCTTAATTGGAAAAAATAATTGGCTAATCTAAATTTTTTTTAAAAAGAAATTGAACAGCACGTAAAGGGACTATGTGACAATTAATAATCACTGAGGCCTCTACCAGTACACCCAATTGCTTTTTGGAGTTTCATCTGCAGTGTTTCAGTGAACCATGGATAGACTCCTGCAGTGACTTATTTCCATGTGTGGTCGTTGTCACAGGACTGACTGAAGTTGAGCATTTAGCCACCTTGAGGAAACTGGTATATGTTTGAAGCGAGGAAAAATGCGTATTCCAGGCTTCTGAGGTTACCTACCAGGACCACAGAGTGGGCACCGTGGTGTTGCATCCTGTTGTAGACAATGCTCAAGCCAGCAAAGATGCACCATAACCCTGTAATGTGACAAGAGCTTAAGTAATTTCTAGGGATGATAAATTACTATAGTTATTTCTTCAACTTGCTGAGGAAAAACCAACTCTGGTCTTGGGCAAGAAAAAGCCTTGTAGCAGTAAAGAAATTGCTTCAGTTATCGTACTTAATGGTAATTATAGAACATGGACCAGTACAGCACAGTACAGGCCCTTTGGCCCACGATGTTGTGTCGACCATTTATCCTAATCTAAGATCAACCTAACCTACACCACTTCAGTTTACTGCTGTCCATGTGCCTGTCCAAGAGTTGTTTAAATGTCCCTAATGACTGACTCCACCACCTCACCTGGCAGTGCATTCCACCCACCCACCACTCTCTATAAAGAACCGACCTCTTGACATCTCCCCTAAAACTTCCTCTAATCACCTTAAAATTATGTTCCCTCGTGACAGCCATTTCCGCCCTGGGGTAAAGTCTCTGTCTATCCATGCCTCTCGTCACCTTGTACACCTCTATCAAGTCATTTCTCTTTCTTCTTCAAAGCTAAAGAGCTAGTGCTGACACGTGACGCTTCTCCCTATGGCATTGGAGCCATATTTTCAAATCAAATGGAGGCTGGTCAAAAAAGCCCATGGGTTATGTTTCAAGAACGCACTCGCAGGCTAAAATGGGCTTCTACAGCTGGAGAAAAAAAGAGCTGTCATTTAGCCATTAGAAGTTTCACCAATACCTGCATGGGCAATATTTTACAACTGTGTCCCAACCATAAGCAGCAAAATCACCACTATTCCACCTACAGCTTCAGTGAGAGCCCTGACACTATAGGCTTATGAGTACACATTCATGTACCACCCTGGCTTGTATAAAGCCAATGCAAATGCACTCACCCGTATTCCATTATCGGGCAGTTTGCAAACACACCTGTTCCTGTTTCACAAGAGTAAGTGTTGTTGTTAAATTTCTTGGATTCATTACTTACATGTGCTAAACCGATCAAGAATTAGGGGGCGGAGAGAGAGAGCCTGGGGAGGTATATACACATTTGGGTGCCGGAGAAACAATTACAAAGAGCAATACTCGAATGGGTCTCATGGTGTTGACACTTGCTTCTCACGGAATGGTTTCGCTGCTGTTTTGGTCTTGCACTCAACTTCCGCTTCAGCCGTTCGGCCTGTCTTTCGCCTGGATTCTCCATGCTCTCTTTCCCCTGACTCTTGGCTACCTGGCTATTCTTCTGCTTGTTCGTTTTGGCCACAAACAGGTCCTGGAACAATTGGGTGATTGGCTCCCACGTTCTGTGGAAGCCATCATCTGACCGGTGGATGGCAAATTTGATTTTCTCCATTTGGAGAGATTCTGAGAGGTCGGACAGCCAGTCTGCAGCTTTGGGTGGTGCTGCTGATCGCCAGCCTAACAGGATTCTATGGCGGGCGATCAGGGGGGCAACGGCAAGGGCGTCCGCCCTCCTCACCAGGAATAGATTTGGCTGGTCTGATATCCCCAAAGACCGCCTCTTCCGGGCATGGCTCCACCCTCATCCCCACCACTTTGGACATTGCCTCGAAGAAGGCTGTCCAGTAACCCGCAAGTCGGGGTGGACGTGGTTGGCCGGGCCTCCTTGGCACCGTTCACATCTATCCTCCACCTCCGGGAAGAACCTACTCATACAGGTTCTTGTTAAGTGGGCTCTATGTACCACTTTTAGTTGCGTCAAGCTGAGCCTTGCACACGTGGAGGTGGAGTTGACCCTATGCAGTGGTTTGCTCCAGAGTCCCCACCCTATCTCGATCCCCAGGTCGTCCTCCCATTTCTTTCTTGTTGCGTCCAGTACGGTGTCGGACCCTTCTACCAGTCGGTCATGCATATCGCTACAGTTTCCTTTATCTAGCCTGCTTGCGTCCAGTAACTCTTCCAATAATGTCTTGTTGTGGCGGTTGTGGGTACGTCCTTGTCTCCTTTTACAGGTACCTTAGCTCGTTCCCCCTGGCTAGCTGGAATTTCTGTCATTTCGTCCAGTGTTGCGATCCTGCCGTCCTTGTATAGGTCCATGACTGTCAGTGTCTCTCCGTCCTGTCCCCACCTTTTGATGGTGGCGTCAGTCAGCGCTGGTGTGAACCTATGGTTGTTGCAAATGAGAGCTTTGTCTAACGTTTTGGTCAGGCCAAATTGCTGCCATAGTTGGTTCCAGGACTGGAGGGTGACTATCGCCACCGGGCTGCTAGAGTGTTTTTTTGGGTGGGGATGGGAGTGCTGCCATGGTGAGGGCCTGGAGGGAGGTCCCCATGCAGGAGGCCTCTTCCACGCACACCCACTCGACTTCTGGCTCCTTGATCCATCCCCTTATTCACTCGGCCGTCGCCTCCCAGTGGTAGAATTGTATGTTTGGGAGGGCTAGTCCACCCCCCCCCCACCCCCCAATTTTATTTTTTGTAAACGCCATGATTAGTTTGTCTAGTGCTTTGAAAAAGGCCATGGGATGTAGATCGGAATGGATTTAAGTAGGAAGAGGTACCTGGGCAGTATGTTCATTTTGGTCGTCTGGACTCTCCCTGCGAGGGAGAGTGGGAGTATGTTCCATCTTTGCAGGTCCTTTTTTACTTCCTCTGTCAGACTGGTGAGATTCCATTTGTGGATCCCTTTCCAGTCATGGGCTACTTGGATCCCCAGGTAGCAGAATTTATGTCGGGCTTGTTTAAACGACAATCCCGTTAGTGCTGCCCCACCTACTTTGTTGGTGTACCGGGAAGATCTCGCTTTTGCTCACGTTGAGTTTGTAGCCCAAGAAGGTGCCAGACTCTTTCAGGAGTGCAATGATTCCGTAAGTCTGAAATGTAGAGGAGCAGGTCATCTGCATAGAGTGAGACACTGTGCTGCCTGTAAGTATCTCAGTGTTCCCAATAAACTTTAAGTTTGTTTACACCTAACTTGCTCATACCTCAAGTTATCATATACCCCTAAAAGGCAAAGACTGCACTTTTGCAGTTAAGTAACCATGGTTGACAAATTATGTCAACCATGGGCAGCACGGTATTAAGCAGCACGGTAGCACAAGTGGATAGCACTGTGGCTTCACAGCAACAGGGTCCCAGGTTCGATTCCCCGCTGGGTCACTATCTGTGTGGAGTCTGCACATTTTCCATGTCTGCGTGGGTTTCCTCCGGGTGCTCTGGTTTCCTCCCACAGTCCAAAGATGTGCAGGTTAGGTGGATTGGCCATGATAAATTGCCCTTAGTGACCAAAGAGGTTAAGAAGTGTTATTGGGTTACGGGGATAGGGTGGAAGTGAGGGCTTAAGTGGGTCCGTGCAGACGCGATGGGCCCAATGGCCTCCTTCTGCACTGTATGTTCTATGTCTATGTAAACAGTAGTATCAAGTTAAAAGAAAATGTTCATGTAGAAAAAATGGAAATCCAAAATACTGGAAGAACTATTCGAAACAACAGAGGAATGCAATATAAGTAATGAGGTATAAAAGAAAAAAACCTGTGAAGGATATTAAAGCTCACAGTAAAGGTTTTCCTGAATAAATTAAGAGAAAGAATGCTAAAATATTGGTGAGGGCACATCTGGAAACTGTACAGTTTTGGGCTCCTTATTTAAAGAATTGGGTAAATGCATTGGAAGCAATTCAAAGAAGATTTACTGGACTAATACCTGGAATTGACAGGTTGCCTTATGAGGAAACGCTAAACCGGCTAGGCTAGTACCGCTGGAGTTTAGAAGAGTAAGAGGTGACTTGATTAAAACTTAATTCCTGAGCGGTCTTGACAAGATGAATGTGGAGATGATGTTTCCTCTTGTGGGAGAATTGAGAACTAGAGGCCACTGCTCAAAAATAAAGAGTTGCCCATTTAAGACCGAGGTTAGGAGAATTTCTTTCATTGAGGGCCGTGACTCTTTGGAATTCTCTTCCTCAAAAGGCCATGGAAGCAGAATCTTTGAATATTTTTAAGGCAGAGGTTGATGGACTCTTGATAAGCAAGAGCATAAAAGGTTATAGTGGTAGGTGGGAATGTGGAGTTGAGCATGCAATCTGATCAGCCATGATTAATTAAATGATGGAGCAGACTCGAGGGGCTGAGTAGTCACTCCTGCTCCTTATTTGTATGTTTGTATGTAAAGAGGAATGCGAATCCATCAAGTACAGATGCATCTGAAGCTAATGGAGAGTATGGAAATGGGAGAATTGAAAATGAATACTTTGTACAAATGTTCACAGTAGAAGTAGTGAATATAACAGCAGCAGAACAAGGGAATCTACCATAAATCAATCTATTGGATTAAATAAAAGTTTTTAAAAAGTGAAATCTTAATTAGGACCTAAAATAGACAAGCCTCCAGAACCAAATAGTTCCCATCTGCAGGATATGAAAAGAAATGGATGAAGAAACTGCAGATGTGTTTACTTGTAATTTCCCAAAGCTTTAACATTGGAAATTGTATTTTTGGATTATCCATTGCAAATGGCATTCCATTATCTAGGAAGGGATGGGAGAAATACTCTAATTGCAGACTTATTTGTAGTTGTGGAGAAGTTACTGGAATCTATTTATTATAGCTGAGCAGTTGAACAGGAATGAGCTAATCAGAGAGCCAGTCTGAATTTGTGAAGAGCCGATCATTGACTAATCTCAGTGGCCTAATCATAAAATTAGAACTAGGTTATTCTGGAGTGAAATCAGAAAGCACTTTCATGCAAAGAACAATGGAAACTGCCAGCAAAAGGTGTCATCGAGAACAGGCCAGTTTTATTTTCGAAAGGGAAAGTACATGGGATATAGTTCAGTACTATTACTTTAAAATCATTTGAAACAATGATGAATTGAGAAATAACTTGACTGTACAGAAAATAATGGTTTAAAAAGGAGAGAAGCTCTTGTTAACGGTATGGAAATTTTTATTCACCCTACATAACACTGACCACATTTCAAAATTCATTATTTAGGTGTAAAGTGCCTTGGAACATGCTGTATGGGGCTGCTTAGCACAGGGCTAAATCGCTGGCTTTGAAAGCAGACCAAGCAGGCCAGCAGCACAGTTCGATTCCTGTAACAACCTCCCCGAACAGGCGCTGGAATGTGGCGACTAGGGGCTTTTCACAGTAACTTCATTTGAAGCCTACTCGTGACAATAAGCGATTTTAATTTTTAATTTTCATGTGAAAGACACAATATGAATGCAAGAACTTCATCAGTCAACATTATTTTGGTGTACTGCTATCCATAGCGTGTTTTAACACTTTTTTTTAAAAAATCAATCTAATTTAGAGTCTCGGCTTTGTTTCCCACATCTTCTCTTGAGTAGACTTTGTTCTCTGGTGACAATTTGTATGATAAATGTGTGGGTAATGGCATCTTTTGAGAATTTTTACACAATTCTGAGCAGCAAATAATTGTCAAGGTTCCTTGGCATAAGGAAACTTTAAAGAAAAGTTAATAAATCGAAATGTGTAGTTTGGCAAGATTTTAGGTTTATCGAGTCACCGAGTTGTAGAATGTAGGTATACTTCTAGTATTCTCTTCCTCTTGTCCTCTTCTGCAAATAAAGTATTTAAAACAGTAAGAGGAAATGAGTGAGTGACAAAGTAAAATTACTTTTTGAGGGAGCTTCAAAGTCTCTCCTTTAATCAAATGTCAGATGCCACGTTTGATCAAATTTTGTAGATTTTCACACCAATAATTCTTTTAAATGTGTTGCTGGATTTCCTGTCTCTAACAATTTTTTTTTAAAAATAATTTTTATTGAAAAATTTTGAATTTATACAACAACAACGAACCATAATAAAATAACAATAATATTAGCAATCATAAACATTCGCCCCCACCTCCATGAACAACACAGCATTTTAACAACAACGCAAATGAACACAAAATTAAGTTACATAATAGAAACTACAATAAGGAACACCCCCCCCCCCCCCCCCCCCCCCCCCCCCCAGGTTGCTGCTGCCATTGACCAAGATACCTATCTTTGAGCCAGGAAGTCCAGAAAAGGCTGCCATCGTTTATAGAACCCTTGTATTGATCCTCTCAGGGCAAATTTGACCCTTTCCAATTTTATAAATCCCGCCATGTCACTGATCCAGGTCTCCACACTTGGGGGCCTCGCATCCTTCCACTGCAGCAAGATCCTTCGTTGGGCTACTAGGGACGCAAAGGCCAGGACACCGCCCTCTTTCGCCTCCTGCACTTCCGGCTCTACCGCAACTCCAAAAATCGCGAGTCCCCACCCTGGTTTGACCCTGGATCCAGCCACCCTCGACCGTCCCTGCCACCCCCTTCCAGAATTCTTCCAGTGCTGGGCATGCCCAGAACATATGGGCGTGGTTCGCTGGACTCCCCGAACATCTGGTGCACCTGTCCTCGCCCCCAAAGAACCTACTCATCCTAGTCCCGGACATGTGGGCCCGGTGCAGCACCTTAAATTGGATGAGACTAAGCCTCGCACATGAAGAGTTGACTCTCTCCAAGGCATCCGCCCAAGTCCCGTCCTCTATCTGCTCCCCGAGTTCCTCCTCCCATTTAGCCTTCAGCTCTTCCACTGATGACTCCTCCACCTCTTGCATTACCTTATAGATGTCAGACACCTTCCCCTCTCCGACCCACACCCCCGAAAGCACTCTGTCCATCGTCCCCCACGAGGGCAGCAAAGGGAATCCCTCTACCTGTCGCCTAGCAAACGCCTTTACCTGCAAGTATCTGAACATGTTCCCTTGGGGAAGCCCAGATTTATCCTCCAGTTCCCCCAGGCCCGCAAACCTCCCGCCAATAAACAGGTCCCTCAATTTACTGATGCCCAGCCTTTGCCACCCCCTAAATCCCCCATCCCTGATCCCTGGGATGAACCGATGATTGCCACCCAATGGAGCCTCCAACGAGCCCCCTGTTTCCCCCCTATGCCGTCTCCACTGTCCCCAGATTCTTAGGGTCGCCGCCACCACCGGGCTTGTGGTAAACCTCTTAGGGGAGAGCGGCAACGGCGCCGTTGCCATGGCACCCAGGCTCGTACCTCTACATGACGCCATCTCCATTCTTTTCCACGCCGCCCCTCCCCCCTCCATCACCCATTTAGCACCGTCATTTTGACGGACTGCACCCTCCCCGCCAACGACAATGGCAGCATGTCCCACCTCTTGAACTCCTCCTCCATCTGATCTACAAGTCTGGTGAAATTATGTTTGTGGAGAGTCCCCCAGTCCCTGGCCACCTGCACCCCCAGGTACCGAAAGCTCTCCCCTGCCCGCCTAAGCGGGAGCCTACCAATTCCTTCCTCCTGGTCTCCAGGGTGCACCACAACCACCTCACTCTTGCCTAAATTTAGTTTATAACCTGAAAAGGTCCCAAACTCAGCTAGCAACACCATCACCCCCGGCATCCCTCCCACCGGGTCCGCCACATACAGTAACAGGTCATCGGCATACAACGACACCCTATGTTCCTCCCCACCTCGCACCAAACCTCTCCACCTCTCTGAATCCCTCAACGCCATCACCAGTGGCTCGATTGCCAGTGCAAACAACAAGGGGACAGGGGGCAACCCTGCCTGGTCCCTCGGTAAAGCCGGAAGTACTCCGACCTCCTCCCATTCGTGGCCACGCACGCCATCGGGGCCTCATATAGCAGCCTTACCCATCTAATGAACCCTTCACCAAATCCAAACCTCCCCAACACCTCCCATAAGTACCCCCACTCCACTCTATCAAAGGCCTTCTCCGCATCCAGCGCCACCACTATCTCTGCCTCCCCCTGTCTCCAACAATTCTTAACTGTAAAAAATGCATGTTTACCTATAAATAATTGAAACCCAGTCATGAAATATAAGGCTCTACTATTTAATCAGGTGATTTTATAATCTGAGAAAATCTGTGGGTATTTTATTAAAACAATCTAAACGAAGTTTGCTTTAGGCTCAGTTTTTGATATCTGTTGTTGTGTAACCTGTAACCATGAGAATTTGCTGGTTAAAAGTATGTAAAGATGACAATAATTCTCATTGTTTCCAAGGCATATTCTGTATTTGGTATCTTGTCAATGGATTTTAGAGGTCACCCTCGTCTCGTCTCGTGTTTTCCTTACTGCAAGTTTCCTGGAAAATAAACTTGCACTATGTTACAAGGACATTGTCCACATTTAAAGGCCATTTATTTTAAACCCATTGTTTGATGAGGAACATTATTATGATTTTTAAAACATTTTTCATAGGATATAGGCATTGCTGGCAAGGCCAGTATTTATTGCCCATCCCTAATTGCCTTTGAGAAGGTGGTAGTGAACCACCTTCTTGTTGTAGGTACACCCACAGTGCTGTTGGGGAGGGTGTTCCCATGCATCTTCTATTCATGACCACCTTGATGGTTGAGATTGTGGATTGAGAAGGTGCTGTTGAAGGAGCCTTGGGGAGTTGCTGCAGTGCAAGCAGTGTGTATCAGTGGTGGAGTGAGTGAATGCTTCAGGTGGTGGATGCAGTACCAATCAAGTGGGCTGCCTTGATGATGATGATGATGAACGTCTTGAGTTGTCGGAGCTGCACTAATTTAGGCAAGTGGAGAGTATTATATCATACTCCTGATTTGCGCTGTGTATAGATGGTGGATAGAGTTTGAAGTGTCAGGAGGTGAGTTACTCGTTGCAAAATGCACCACCTTTGACCTACCCTTGTAGATATAGTATTTATATAGGAACAGGAGCAGGCCATTCAGCCCCTCAAACCTGTCCTGCCATGGTTGATCTGTGGCCGAAGTCCAAAGACCTGCCTTTGGCCCGTATCCCTTAATATCATTGCTGAACATTACTGGATTTTGCAGGGATGTCTACTGAGATTGGATCAGATCCATTGGCTGTGAGATCATTTAGCTCTGTCAATTGCTTGCCTCTTTTTTTTTTTTTTGGTATGCAAGTAGTCCTGTATTGTAGTGTCACCAGATTGACGCCTCATTTTTAGGTATGCTTGGTGCTGCTCCTGGTGTGCCCTCCTGCACTCTTCACTGAACCAGGATTGATCCTCTGGCTTGATGGCAATTGTACAGTGGAGGATATGCCGAGCCATGAAGTTACAAATTTTGGTTGAATACAATTTACCTGCCTCATATATGTCCAGTTTTGAGTTGCTAGATCTGTTTGAAATGTATTCCATTTAGATGGGAGGAACATAGGAGCAGGAATAGGCCATTTAACCATTGATAAATACAAATTACTGTGGATGCTGGAATCTGCAACAAAAACAGAAAATACTGGACAATGTCAGCAGGTCTGACAGCATCTGCGGAGAGAGAAGGAAGCTAATATTTCAAGTCTGAATTACTCTTTGTCAAAGCTGATAAAGGGGAAACAACCTCTCAGCATCTACTCTGTCGAGCCCCCTGAAAAAATACGTCTCCATATGATAGGGCTGCATGGTAGCACAGTGGCTAGCACTATGGCTTCACAGCACCAGGATCCCAGTTCGATTGCCGCTTGGGTCACTGTCTGTGCATGTTCTCCCCGTGTCTGCATGGGTTTCCTCCGGGTGCTCCGGTTTCCTCCCACAGTCCAAAGATGTGCAGGTTATGTGGATTGGCCATGGTAAATTGCCCTTGGATTAGCTAGGGTTGCTGGGTTACGGGGATAGGGTGGAGGTGTGGGCTTAAGTAGGGTGCTCTTTCCAAGAGCTGGTGCAGACTCGATGGGCTGAATGGCCTCCTTCTGCACTATAAATTCCATGATTACCCCTCATTCTCCTAAACTCCAATGAGCACAGGCCCAACCTACTCAACCTCTCTTCATAAGAAAGGTGTAGAAGAACTGTACCCAGTACTCTCGGTGCACTCTCACCAAGAATCTATACAATTGCAAAAGACATCTAAACTCCTGTTCTCAAATTCCCATGCGATGAAGGCTAACACATCATTTGCTTCTCTAATTACTTGCTAGCTTTTAGTCACCCTTTGGACATCAACACTCCCCAACCTGTCATCATTTGAGAAATACTTGCTTCTTTCTGTTTTCTACCATTGGACAATTTCGCACTTATTCACAATATATTCCATCTGCCACGTTTTTGCCCATTCATTTATCCTGATCAAGTCCCCTTGAAAACCTCCTTGCATCCTCCTCAACTTACATTCCCATCTCATTGTCATAAGTAAATTTGGAAATATTATATTTGATCCCCAGAGCTAAATCATTCATATAAATTGTAAACAGTTGTGATCGCTGCGGTACCCCATTAGTCATAGCTAGCCAACCCAAGAATAATCTATTTATTCCTATGCTCTGTTTAACTTCCTTTGATCTAATACAATTTTAAAATTCTGTTACTAGTCGCATTTGATTCATCTTCCCTATTGTTTTTTATGACTTACAGCAATGATATTTATTGTAGACCAGCCAATACCACTGTCAAATTTGTAGCCAATCCATCATAGCCAACTTGTCCCTCATGCCTTCATGGTTTCCTTTTGTTCAGCTTTAAGACCTTGGCTTCAGGATGAATCCATCTGGTATATTGCCCCTAAACCCATGCACTTTAACTTTGTTTACTGAACTCATGTGTGGGACCTTATCAAAACCCTTCTGAAAATCCAAATACACCATATCCACTGATTCTCCTTTAGCTATGGATTCTATGCAACAAGTAACATTCTCAAAAACTCAAGCTTGTCAAACATGATTTCCCAGTCATAAATTCATGTTGACTCTGCTCAATCATATAATTATTTTCCAAGTGTGCAGTTACCATATCCTTCATTTCCCTACTATAGAGGTCAAATCTAACAGGTCTGTTGTCTCTCTCCCTCCATCTTAAATAGTGCTATTTGTTACTTTCCAGGCTCCAGGAATGTTTCCAGAATCTATAGAATTTCAAAAGATAGTTACCAATGTATCCACTATCTCTATACCCACCTTCTTCAACTCTCTAGGATTCAAACCTTCAATTCACTTTTAAAATACTACCTCCTTTAATACTAATTTCTTTCAGTTCCTTATTTTCACAAGTCCCTTGATTCCTTCCTATTTCTGGAAGATTTGATTTTCTGTGTATACCAATGTGAAGACAGACGCAAAGTAATTTAGTTTCTCTACCATTTCTCTATAACCCATTCCAAATTCTCCTGTCTCTGCCTGTAACAGACCCTCATTTTTCCTTACTTTTCTTTTCCTTTTCACATACTTAAAGAAGTGTTTACAGTCAATCTTTTTCTCGCTAGCTTGTATTCTTTATCAGCTTTTGGTCCTCCTTTCTGGAATTGCTCCCCATCTTTGGGCTTGCCACTTTTCCGGTATTACCACTTCCTTTGAACTAATGCAATTTTTAAATTCTGTTGTTAGTCACATTTGATTTATCTTCCCTATTGTTTATGACTTACAGGTATGTATATTTGTTGTAGACCAGCCAATACCTGACTACTGTCAAATTTTTAGCCAACTTTCCCCTTATACCTTCATGTTTCCTTTTGTTCAACTTTAAGACCCTAACTTCAGGATGAACTATATCACTTTCAACCTTAAAATTCTATAATATTATGATCACTATTTTCTAAAGACTCCTTTACAGCAATGTTATTAATTAACCATTTCTCATTGCATAATACTCATCTAAAATAGTTCAAACCCCAGTTGGTTCTTCAGTGTACTGCTCCAGAACCCCATTTCCGACACACAACACAATGGAGGGTATCCTTCATGTGAAGACACGAAGACTGTATGGTAGTGACTCCCATCGATATCAATACAATCATCTGCAGTAGGGACATTGGTGAGGATGAGGTCAAGTAGGTATTTTGCTCTGGTTAGTTCCCTCACTACTTGTTACAGACCCAGCCCAGCAGCTTTGTCCTTTAAAACTTGGCCAGCTCGGTCAGTAGTGCTGCTACCAAGCCACTTTTTAAAAAAAAATTTTAATGGATGTTGTATTACCCACCTAGAGTAACTTGTGCTCTTGCCACCCTCATAGCTTCCTCCAAGTGGTGTTCGATATGGAGGAGCACTGATTCATCAGCTGAGTTGGGCTGGCCAAATGTTGTTTCCTAGCGCATGTTTGACTTGATGACACGAGACTCCATGACGTCCAGAGCCAATTTTGAGGACTCCCAAGACATCTCCCTCCTGACTGTATATCACTGTGCCACCACCTCTGTTGGGTCGGTCCTGCCATACCCAAAATTGGTGATGGTGATGTCTGGAACATTGTAAGGTGTGAATTGGTGAATAAGAATGTCAGGATGTTGATGGACAAATTTATAGGACAGCTCTCCCAGTTTTAGCAGAAGGTCCCAGATATTAGTGGGAAGGATTTTCAAGGTCATTATCATTATCGTTAGAACAAAGAAAATTACAGCACAGGAACAGGCCCTTCAGCCCTCCAAGCCTGCGCCGACCATGTTGCCCGTCAAAACTAAAATCTTCCAGGGTCCGTATCCCTCCGTTCCCATCCTATTAATGTATTTGTCAAGGTGCCCCTTAAATGTCACTATCGTCCCTGCTTCCACCACCACCTCCGGCAGTGAGTTCCAGGCACCCACTACCTCTGTAATTTTTTTTAAAACTTGCCTCGTACATCTTCTCCAAACCTTGCCCCCTGCACCTTAAACCTATGCCCCCTAGTAATTGACCCCTCTACCCTGGGAAAATCTGCTGCATCCTCTGACAGTCCTCATCGCTATCCGCAATTCCACCAATCTTTGTGTCGTCGCAAACTTACTAATCACACCAGTTACATTTTCCTCTAAATAATTTATATACTACGAACAGCAAAGGGCCCAGCACTGATCCCTGTGGAACACCACTAGTCACAGCCCTCCAATTAGAAAAGCACCCTTCTATTGCTACTCTCTGCCTTCTATGACCTAGCCAGTTCTGTCTCTATCTTGCCAGCTCACCTCTGATCCCATGTGACTTCACCTTTTGTACCAGTCTGCCATGAAGGACCTTGTCAAAGGCTTTACCGAAGTCCATATAGACAACATCCACTGCCTTACCTGCATCAACCATCTTTTGTGACCTCCTCGAAAAACTCGAGCAAGTTAGTGAGACAAGGCCTTCCCTTCACAAAACCGTGCTGCCTCTTGCTAATACGGCCACTTACTTATTTGGAAGTAAGAATTCTCTCCAGTAATTTCCCTACCACTGATGTAAGGCTCACTGGCCTGTAGTTCCCTGGATTATCTTTGCTACCCTTCTTAAACAAAGGATCAACTTTGGCTATTCTCAAGTCCTCTGGGACATCACCTAAAGATAGTGGGGATCCAAAGATTTCTGTCAAGGCCTCAGCAATTTCCCCTCTCGCCTCCTTCGATATTCTGGGGTAGATCCCATCAGGCCCTGGGGACTTATCCACCTTAATATTTTTCAAGACGCCCAACACCTCGTCTTTTTGGATCTCAATGTGACCCAGGCTATCTGCACACCCTTCTCCAGACTCGACATCTACCAATTCCTTCTCTTTGGTGAATACTGATGCAAAGTATTCATTTAGTACCTCACCCATTTCCTCTGGCTCCACACATGGATTCCCTCCCGTCCTTCAGTGGGCCAACCCTTTCCTGGCTATCCTCTTGCTTTTTATGTATGTGTAAAAAGCCTTGGGATTTTCCGTAACCCTATTTGCCAATGATTTTTCGTGACTCCTTTTAGCCATTCTGACTCCTTGCTTAAGTTCCTTCCTACTTTCGTTATATTCCACACAGGCTTCGTCTGTTCCCAGCCTTCTAGCCCTGACAAATGTTTCCTTTTTCTTTTTGACGAGACCTAGAATATCTCTCGTTATCCAAGGTTCCCAAAATTTGCCATATTTATCCTTCCTCCTCACGGGAACATGCCTGTCCTGAATTTGTTTCAACTGACATTTGAAAGCCTCCCACATGTCAGATGTTGATTTACCCTCAAACATCTGCCCCCAATCTAGGTTCTTCAGCTCCTGCCTAGTATTGTTATAATTAGCCTTCTCCCAATTTAGCACATTCACCCTAGGACCACACTTGTCCTTGTCCAAAGGCACTTTAAAACTTACTGAATTGTGGTCACTGTTTCCAAAATGCTCCCCTACTGAAACTTCTACCCCTGGCCAGGCTCATCCCCAATACCAGGTCCAGTATAGCCCCTTCCCGAGTTGGACTATCTTCATTTTGTACCTATGTCAATGCGAGGTGATTCATCCTGTTTCATTTCTTTTACACTTTATATCAGGTTATTACAGCCATTTGAGAGGGCTGTTAAGAGTATGTAGTTCTGGAATCATCTGTAGGCAAGATCAGGTAAGGATAGCAAATTTCCTTCCCTAAATGACATTAACAAACCAGAAGGGTTTTTTCACAATCAACAATGGTTTTTGGGCAGCACGGTGGCGCAGTGGTTAGCTCTGCTGCCTCACAGCACCGAAGACCCAGGTTTGACCCCAGCCGTGAATCACTGTCCGTGTGGTGTTTGCACATTCTCCCAGTGTCTGCATGGGTCTCACCCCCACAACCCAAAAGATGTGGAGGGTAGCTGGATTGGCCACACTAAATTACCCCTTGGTTTGATTGTCTGCATTCCTGGGGCTTGCTTTTAATTCTAGATTTATTCATTGAATTTAAATTCTGCCATGGTGGGATTTGAACTCTTGTCCAGAGCCTCTGGATTACGAATCCAGTGACATTACCATTATGCCACCACCTCACCACAATTTGTCACTAAACCTTGACAATGAAATGTTCTTAATATCTGAAAAGCTGATTTGGAAGCTGTTACTCTCCCATGCTGTTGGTCAACCATGTTAGAGTAAAGTTTTTACAATTTTAGTTTTAAATATCTTGTTTCCCTTCTGATCAGTTATATACAATTGTCATTCATCACAATTCATTTCTTCTTTTCCCTAGTGAGGGTGGATTCTTCAAAGCTCATCTGACTTTTCCTAATGATTACCCTTTGCGGCCTCCAAAGATGAATTTCATCACAGAAATCTGGCATCCAAATGGTAAAATTATAAATCTAGTATTGATTTATTAATTGATGATATTGTCGGCTTTAAAACCTTCACTTGGGGATAGGGGAGGATGAAGAGACTTTTGTGCCGTTTTATTCTGTAACATTTCAATCCTCTGCTGCTAAGTGGTAGCATAGTGTGAGGTGCAGTCTTCCTTGTGACCTCAATTACTGTAGATACTTAATATGAATCAACATTTACTAGATGGATAAGGTCCTTTGACAAACTTTTCTAGCAACTCATTTGCTTCTCTGGGTCACAAAATGGATGAAAACCAGCAATGGTGTCATGGTTTCATTTAGAGTTCCCAATTCATTTTTTCCAATTAGGGGGCAATTTAGCGTGGCCAATTCACCTAGCCTGCACATCTTTGGGTTGTGGGGTGAAACCCACGCAGACACTGGGAGAATGTGCAAATTCCACACGGACAGTGACCCAGAGCCGGGATCGAACCTGGGACCTCGTCGCAACAGGGCTAACCCACAGCGCCACCGTGCTGCCCACAAATAGAAATTTGAATCTAGAATAATACCCCAATAATCATGAACTGATATATTATAGAAACATTTAAAAAAAATAAATTTAGAGTACCCAATAATTTTTTTCTAATTAAGGGCAATTTAGTGTGGCCAATCCACCGACCCTGCATATCTTTGGGTTGTGGGGGGTGAAACCCACGCAGACACTGGGAGAATGTGCAAACTCCACACAGATAGAGTGACCTGTAGGCAGCAGTGCTAACCACTGTGCCACCATGCTGCCCTATAGAAACATTTGAGGATGTATTTTACAATATAAGCTTACACAAACTACTTGGAGCAGTATAAAAGCACAGGGCATACCCAGTCTCCCCTAAATGATGAGCTATGCTTGAAGGTTTTATTAAAGCTGCAGTATCTAATAGGAATAGGCTATTTTAGCCCCTTGAGCTTTTCGGCCATTCATTGAGGTCATGGCTGATCTGTGACCTAGTGCCAGACACCTACCTTTGTATCTAGAGAAATAGAAGACCAAAGATATTAAGGGATTTGAGACAAAGTTTAGCTTTCCATTAACCTTTTTGATTATTTTCTAGGCCTGTTCATGGCATTTTAATGATCTGTGTACCTGGATGCCAAGTCTCTTTGGACCACTGTTTTTAGCTTTCACCATTTCGAGTTCTACCCTTTTTTAGGTCCAAAACGCATAACCTCACCATTTCATCTACTGCTTACAATACCGAGTCATTGGCAACGCTGAATGTGTTTTCTATCCCATCACCCACATTGTTAATGAGCATAATGAATAGTTCAAATCCCAACACAGATCCTTGCAGGACACGACTAGTCAGTAGTTGCCCATTAAAGCATCCACCCATTATCCTTACTCTCTCTCTCCTTCTACTCAGCCAGTTTCCAAACCAAGTCAATAATCTGCTTTCAGTACCAGGAGCTTAACTTTAGTAATCAGTCTCAAATGCCTTTTGAAAGTCTAAGTTTTTTAAAAAGTAGATATTTTCCTGTTTACTACTTTAGTCATCGCTTCAAAATGTTCATCAAATTCATCAAGCATGATCTACCTTTTAAAGATTCATGTTGCCTCTCTCTGATCAACTGACAATTTTCAAGGTGTTCAGCTACCCTATCCTTTAATTATAGGCTCTAGCGTTTTCCTGACAGCTAGGTTTGTGTCACATTCTGTATAAATGTATTTTGATTAACTGTTAATTTGAGTAGATTTATCTCTGACAATTTTGTTAAAATATCGACTGTCCATTTCATTAATTAGCTGTAAAACAGATATTACTGGAAATGCTCAGGTCTGGCAGCATATATGGCGAGAGAAAGAGTTAAGATCTGTGACCTGATGATGGGGAACAATCTGAAACCTTAACTGTTTCTCTCCACAGATACTGCCAAATCTACTGAGTATTTCCATAATTCCCTCTTTTTATTTCAGATTTCCACAATCCACTGTATTTTGCTTTTGTTTTGTCACTAATTAACCAATTGGGAAAATAATTAAAATCATTGTTTATTGTTACAGTTGCCAAGAATGGTGATGTGTGCATTTCAATTCTGCATGAGCCTGGTGAGGATAAATTTGGTTATGAGAAACCCGAGGAGCGTTGGCTGCCCATTCACACTGTAGAGACAATTCTCATCAGTGTCATCTCTATGTTAGCTGACCCCAACAGTGACTCACCCGCTAATGTTGATGCTGCAGTAAGTATTTTAGTAGAATTAGTGCAAGAGTTTACTTTTCACAAAGTAAAGTGATCAGAACTTTAAAAAATATATATATTTTATTAGTGTTCATTACACTGCAATGAAGTTACTGTGAAAATCCCCTAGTCGCCACATTATGGCATCTGTTCGGGTACACTGAGGGCGAACTCACGGCGCCAAGGTCCCAAGTTCGATCCCGGCTCTGGGTCACTGTCCGTGTGGAGTTTGCACGTTCTCCCCGTGTTTGCGTGGGTTTCGCCCCCACAACCCAGAAGATGTGCTGGTTAGGTGGATTGGCCACGCTAAATTGCCCCTTAATTGGAAAAAATGAATTGGGTACTCTAAATTTATTTTTTTTTAAAGCGTGTCTTTCGGGATTTGTGGGAGGAAACCGGAGTACCGGGAAGAAACCCATGTAGACACGATGAATGTGCAGACTCTGCACAGACAGCGACCCAAGCCGTGAATCAAACCTGGGTCCCTGGCGCTGTGTAGCAACAATGCTAACCACTGTGCTACCGTGCCGCCCTATCAGAACTTTTAATAAAAAGTGCTCTTGAATTTTAAAAATGTATGTGCAATCACCACTGGTATCTGACCTTTCCAAAGCCCTGTTCCAGTGTGATCCTCCTTCAATCATCCTGCATGTGAAATGATTGCAGCAATTCCAGGTTTTTCCACTTTTCATATTTTCATAATACCAAAAATGTTGTGCAGTGATGATGTTGAATTATGACTTCACATTCCCAAACTAAGTTAATTCTGTTCACCTAGGCATTTTGTCCTCCCATAATGTTGTCACTAGCATTTAGAAGTGCCTGCAGAAACTTAGTAATTATCATATTACACACTACATCCTGTAGTGAAATTTGCAGCACAGATAGGCAATTCAGTCTACTTGTGTCCATGGCAGTTCTCTGAAAGAGCTATCCACAGACCTATTTCCCTCTCCTATTGATCATGCCAATTTTACTTTTCGTTCTCAAATATGCATCCTCTGCATTTTTTAAAACGCCGTAATGGATTCTGCTTCCAAGTTGTTTCATTTGGGGTTCCAGAAATCCTTGGACGAAATTAAATTCTACCCTTTCTCTTCACTCTCCTGGGGTTGATCTTAAATTTATGTCCTCCAGTAACTGAAACAGAAATACATTTTCCTACTTGATCAAAAGCGTCTCCAGAAAAGTTGTTAAATTTTAACTTCAGACTTTTGGAAATACCATAGACTAGATTTATCTGGGTTTCATTGCATTCATTCCTCTCGTGGTACTTGGATATGTTTCAGTTTAGAATGCTGCAGAAAGATGCAGTCTAAGTATGACAGATGGCAACCAGGGAGGTACATGTATTCATACAAAAATGAGAGTATGCTACACTTCTGAAGCGCTAAAACAAAGAGTCTTGACATGAAATATATCTATTCTACCATTTCCATTTATCCTCCAGTAGCTGGATATAATAATTTGTATAATTTCTACATCATTTGGGCAGTTGTTTGTTGCTTGGTGTAGCTGCTTAGTTACATAACCATGTAGATAACAGAGCATAGTAGGTGTAGGATTACCATAAGTACAGTTGGAAGGATCACATTCTAACACTGCTATTAAAGTGGCTAACATTTTAAAGAAATGCAATTTTGGGTAAAAAGAAAACAAAACACTGCAAATGCTGGAAATTAAACAAGAATGGAAAATGCTGGTAATTCCCAGTTAATTGTGTACTTAACACAAGTTAATGTTTTGTGTGCAAACCTTTGACAGACCTGAATAAATATAATTATATAATGTACAATAATTATATTAATGGGGAGAAAAATATTTACTCCGCTCCAGAGATTAAATTAATGAGTTGATTGAGCTGCAGGCAACTGTTCTGTCAAAGATCATGAGGCAATGGAATAGCATTACAACAACAAAGGAACACACAAAAAATGAAATGGTGATAAAACCGAGGAGAGAGAAATGCTGAAAATGCGTAGCAGCTCTGAAAAGCAAGCAAACAAACTATCAGGTGAGGTCTGAATGGGGACCTCGAGCTCAACACTCTTCCAATGAAAACTCTACACCGAAAATATTAACTTGTTTTTTTCCTTCCAGACATTGATAGAGCCATCCTTCAACATCATTACTTCTACCTGTGAAGGAAATGATGGATGTGACTAAGTTCCCTGACCTGCTAACCCTACTCACTATTTCTCCTTTGGACATTGCTATCAGATCCACAATCATTATCCTTTGCATTTTCCTCCACTGTTTGGACAAGTCTTTATGGTTCATGTTTTACTTTAAATTATTACATTATAACCTGGTGGCTGGCTTTAATTGAAACTTGGCTACAGGTCATCTTTTACTCTTCACCTGCCCACACTTGGCACAAGATGTCTTGCCCAAACTCAGTGGTGATGGTGTTATAACCAGGTCACTGCTTGGGCCGTGCCTGCTCCTGTGGTACTGTAAATAACCTGCACAGAACACATGGGGCTGGGTTGTTTTTCCCCATGTGGCTTGAGGAGTATGGGCTCCCCTACTAATTACAGAGCTGATACTATGTTATATACAAGGTCAGCCAGATAGGAACCGAGAGAGAGAGAGGGCCGGGTGATGGTCAACCGGCTCCGTTGTGAATAGTACATATTATAAATAACATCTTTGTTGTATTGCTTGTCTGACACCCTTTGCCTTTATTAAAGATAACTTCTCTTTTGAACACTCACCTTGCTTAAATATCAACTTGCTTCTCCTTTAAAGTTCTCATTTCCTATCTGCTCTCTAGCTCCACCCTAAATCTGTCTGAGCTGTCTTCCTTCCTTTACTCCCTCAGCTGCTGCTCGAGGTGATTGTTCATCCTCAATGATTTAGTCTCAATCAGAGCTTCTCTTCCCTTCTTTCTTTTGAATTCATTGTCATAAATAAACCTTCTTTCCATTTTCACTGCCACCCTTCAACATGCCATTTCCTCAGCAGCTCTATTCCCATGACCTCACTCATTAACTAGACCATCTTTGTTGTATTATCATCCTTATCATCTTAGTCCATTCCAACCCTGCATGCATCTGTATTTCTCAGAAAATCTCCCAAGTCAATTACAACTGACCTTTCCAATTGTTTCTGACCATATATTTTCTCCATCGCCAATACCATTTCCCTAACATTGCAGCCTCTGTCCACCTTCAGTTCTATATCAATTACAACTGCACTTTTTCAAACTCTCAACTGCTTACTATCCTCACCACCTTTTACTGCCACTTCCATATCATCACCTGCCTCCACCCATCAGAGCTACTGGAAGTTGGAGAGGGCATCAGAAGAGTCACAAAAGCTTAGAAGCTGTTAAAAAAGAGTTCAGATGGAAGGAAATTAGTTCAGGAGGAACTGTAAAATGCTTTCCGGAACACATTGTGTATATCTTGGAGGGGAAGTAGAAATGGGCAGGGGGACGAACAATGAGAAGGTTGGAGGCACTGGAAATGTGATCTTGGAAGTGTTATGACTAGTAACACTCTTGAAAGGCTGTGTTTTCTGCCTGCATCGATGAAATAGAATTGATTAGCTAAGATACATATTGGTAGCAGGGGCAGCACGGTAGCACAGTGGGTAGCAGGTTCAATTCACAGCTCCTGGGTCCCAGGTTCGATTCTCGGCTTGGGTCACTGTCTGTGTGGAGTTTGCACGTTCTCCCTGTGTCTGCATGGGTTTCCTGCGAGTGCCCCAGTTTCCTCCCACAAGTCCCAAAAGACATGCTGTTAGGTAATTTGGACATTCTGAATTCTCCGTGTGCCTGAACAGGTGCTGGAATGTGGCGACTAGGGGCTTTGACAGTAACTTCATTGCAGTGTTAATGTAAGTCTACTTATGACAATAATAAAGATTATTATTATTTAAGACACAAGTTTTATTTATTGAATTGTTCCGAACTTGTGGATAGCAATGAGCAGGGCAGACAAAGGGGTGAACAATTGGGTAGTGAGTCTTCAGGAGACAATAGGTGCCAAATGATGATGTTAGTGGCATCATGCATGCACCTATGGAAAAGTGCATGCCAACTTGCTGTTTCAATGCAATAGTAGGAGCTACAGTGCTCTTGAAAATGAAAGTTTGATAGGCAGATCATGGTCCAGAGGGAGATGGGAAGATTTAGCAGGCTAGTTGGTGTTCAGCCTCAGCCAGGTAGAGACCCTTTCACCACTGTACAATAACAATACCCCCTTTGTCAGCAGGTTTGATTATGTTTGAATAGAAACAGTTAATAGAAGGCTATAAGACAAAGGGATCCTGGATGAAGAATATAATAGGGAACAAGGAAATCGACATGACTAATACCATAGCAGCAAACTGAATGAAAATGCACGAGGATAGAGAAGGTTGAAAAAACAGGGTTAAATTCAGAGGAAGAATGAATCTTGACCAAAAAGAAGATGCACAGATGCTGGAAGAAGAACTCCACATTATTGTTGAGCTTGGGGTTTGAGAAATGCAGAGACACCAAATTAAATACAACTTCTATTGGCGAAAACGGTGTCTGCTGAGCCAGCTATTTCACTCATAGTTGGATGGACTGTTTTTAACCACGATCTTGTGCTTTCACATAGAAAGAATGGCGAGATGATCCTAATGGTGAATTTAAGAGGAAAGTTGCTCGGTGTGTAAGAAAAAGCCAAGAAATGGCATTTGAGTGAATTTTTCCTCCCAACATTGTGGTAAGTGTTTTTTTTTCAAATTGCTCAGGTTTAAAAATGGGCTTTTTAAATTGATACTGTGAAGCAAGAAAAAATGTGAATTCTTTTATTTAGATTTATGTGCTGGTAGTTCTTCAGTTTGGGTTTTATTTAACATTTATTTTAATATGACTCAACACACTCCTTCACTTCCTATGGTGAAGCCATATGGACCTCACTCCATATGTTCCCTAAATGATGTGTATATGATGAAACCAATTGCATGCAGAATTGTATTCTATTACTCTGTCATATAGATGTTGAACCAGTAACTCCTTGCACTGCTCAGTTGAGGAATTTGTGACTTGACATTTAACTAACTACACTGTTTAAAACAGTTGAATGAGTTGCTATTGATGTATCAAGTGTTGATTATTGTTTGGAATTAAGAAATTATTTAATAGCACTTATGATCTTCAAATCTGACTTGGCGTTAATTTAACTTTTATCATGATGTATGTTAACTAAGCTGCCAGTGCTTTACATCAAATCCAGTTATCCATCTTGTATTCCATTGAATTTCTTCTAAAATTTAAACTGAAATCCATCTCCTTAAGTTTCTTCACTGTACTTAAAGAATTTGTTCCTAATTTACGGGCGGCATGTTGGTGCAGTGCACTGCAGCCTCACTGTGCCGAGGTCCCAGGTTTGGCCCTGGGCCACTGACCATGTTGAGTTTGCACATTCTCCCTGTGTCTGCGTGATTTTCACCCCCACAACCCAAAATGATGTGCAGGTTAAGTGGATTGGCCATGCTAAATTGCCCCTTAATTTGAAAAAAAAAAATTTTAAGAATTTGTTTAGAACATGAGCAATTATAAAGTGGTTCAGTTGAAGCAAATAAGTTTAAATGAAAATTTTGAAGTTAGATTATAGAAAATATTTTGGTATGTTCTAAGTTAAATAACACTGGAAATTTGCGAGCAACAAGTATTGTAGAATTCTTACCCTTTTGGATAGCACCAAGTATCCAGATGTAAAACTGTCTTCAGGATTATAGAGCTACAACAGATTTTGAAAGCTGCTATAATCAACCTTTGAAGGTCTTAATTATGTAGAATGAATGATGAAACAAATAAATAAAATGGTTGATTTAAGAATATTTAGAAAGTGTTTACATCCAAAGGAGTGAAATGTATCTGTACTCAATAATATACTGACTTATTGTTCTGAAAGTGGTTATGACATGTGGCTTAAAGGCCATAAGTCAGTAGATTTTGAGCTTCTGCCTTGAGTTTGCATAGTTTTAGTTGGTCAACATCTGTCTATTCCCTCGTGGCTTCCATTTTCATGTTTGCTTGGGCCAAGGATTCTACTGTGGACTGATGGCAGCAGTGACATGTGTTCACTGAAGTATTGTTTCATTTATCATGGCCATTCACACCAGAGAGAGTTTTTTGCTTCTTTTGGGTGATATGACTTAAATGTAGAGAGATTATGCTTTTTGGCAACTAGCCTGTTTTTATGCAATGATCTAAATTTAATTTTGATATTAAGTAATTGATGAGAGCTTTTGTTAGTCAATCCATTTAGGGTTTACTGAAATGAATATTCAGATTATGTAGGATATGAAGGGTTTTTGTTGATTTTTGTTTTGTTAATTGGTAATAATCTGGAAAGAAGACAGTATCTTGCAACATCCACATTGAGTGCATCTCTACTGTGCTCATATCCTTAAAAATATTTAAACTTTTAAAATATTGTTCTATTGATGGTGGACTTTTGAAAAGTATGAATGTTTTCTAATTTTAAATATTTCTATTTTTAGGGGTAGCTGAAGCAAGAATTTTGCCTTTACCTGTTCTTACTGGTCTCTGGCCATAACATTAATGCAGCCTGCAGCTAAGAATTCCTTGCTCTTGAGCTTGGATAGATGAGTGTTCTTCTTCTGGAGAGAGATGTCATTGATAAGAACTCTTGAAAGAAATGTCGCCCTCCGTTTAATGCAACAAAAAAAGTTCAAATTATCTTAAGTTTCATCTCAGTTATTTTCAAATCGTGCCGTGAATTATGTTTATTTATTTGAAAGAAATCAGACTGCTTATGAGAGTGTTGTGTTAAACAAGGCTTACTTTTGTATCTTTGAAGATTGCTGCTCTGCCTAAAGCAAATATAATTGATACACTTTGGGAATGATTTGTGACATACTAGTTCACTGAATCATTTAGTTACGTAGCATGTAAACTGTAAATCTACCTTTGATTATTTTAGTTTAACAACTTCAAAAAATGATTCGGGTACAGTGATAGTATTCAAGGCTGTGGGAAAAGATATGGGATGACTTCCCTTTATAGCCACTTATGGTGCTGTAGCAATTTCAGGAAATACGAAAACAGTTGTGGGTGCTACAGTTGCCATTCATTTGGAAACTATGATTCAATGCAAAACCTAAGGAGCAGCTAAGAGTTTGGGGTGTTATTAGCTGTTTTCTTGCTGGAAGTATAAAGATTGTATATAAGTTCGATATTTGATCTGAGCCTAATAAGCCAAATTTATTTTACAATCTGGTTGACTAATAGTTCTGTCTGTCATAAAATTACTAATATAACATGACAGACAAAACAAATGGCACGTAGTTGTACAAACTAAATTAAATAATTTTAGCCTTAAGTTGAAAAATGGAACCCTTCTAAACACTGGGCTTTTATTTTCTTTCAGAAACTTGTTCACTTATTTCTTAAAAATTGATCGTTGATGCAATTATAATAATAACCAGAGATCAAGTGTTCTTGGTTGGCAACATGTCCAAAGCAGAACGTTGTGGATTCAAGTCTAGATAATCTTGGCTACTATTTCAATCCACTCGTACGACTACTATATTACCAAAAACTGTCCTTTAAATGTAACATTAAACTGAGAATCCATTTACCTATTTCAGTGGTTCAGTTGGACGTTTTGAGACTCCGTAACATTATTTGAATAAAGCATTTTGAAGATCAAGTCAATGCTTCTCTCTGAACCAATACCACTGCAGTAGATTGACCAGCTAATCAGCTTGTTGCCATTTGAGATCTATTTTATGCAAAATAAGGTGCCATATGTTATTGCAAAGCACTTTGTTGTGTAAGAAATGCTTTAGGACATTTGAGACATGATGCAGCACACTATCCGTGCCAGTTCATTTGTTCTTTGCTCTTTCAGGTACTGACAATTTTGTTTTTTTCAATGAATGTTTTTGGCTCTTTTGAATTAGCATCACTTCCATCATTTGTCCATTGATATTCTTGCTCATCTCTTTAGACTCTGATAGCTCCTCATTAACATTAATTGTACCCTTTATAACTGTTCAGACTTGCCTAGTGCTTTTCTCATACTCTGGACAGGATAGTATCTCATTGTTCTATTGTAGATTTTTGTCCTTGCTATTTTGTTACTATGTTCAGTACAGCTCTGAATTTGTCACTCATTTCTTATAAATTGCAAATATTCCACTGCTCATCTAAAACTAAGAACCATCAGTTATAAATCACAACAGAGTTTAGAATGTGAAGTAGTAGTTAGGATGAATGAGAATAAATGTTGCTTGGAAAAAAAATAGCTGGACTGTAATAAAAGCAAACAAACTCAAAAGAACAAACTTCTGGAATTACAACACATGTTCACTAACTTCTGAAGAGATAAAGACAATTCACATTTAGAACATAGAACAGGGCTATTCAATTCATTGTGCATGTGGTGGATCTTTACTAAAGCAATACAAATAGAATTATTTTTCTTTTCAACTTATGGCAAATAATTAAAATTGTAATAGCCCCTGTCTGAAAGACTGCAACAAAACATTACATTCCTTAACAACCCACTGCATGATGTATTTCAGTGACTATTTTAAATGTATAATCCCCAGAGGAAATAGCTTTTCTGTGTTCAAAACTATCCTTGGAGTGAAATCAGTCCCAAGATCAAGCTTCTTTAACTGCTTTCCTATCACAGACATCATTTTGGTGAATCTGTGTGATATATGCTCTATGGCTTTGCTAACTTGGTGATAAGACTGCTTACTGTGGCCTGACCAATGTTTGTACAAATTTACAATAATTATTTCCCCTTGTTCTCTTTACTCTTACTGTGAAATTGAAATTAGCCAATTCAGAATTATTTCTCCCCATACTTAACTTTCAGATTATTAAATTGGAATTCTAAGCAGCTCACTCATCCATGCTCTTTCCACTGAATGAACTCCTGTTCCTTATTTCACTTCCTTGTGGATATAATTTCATACGTAGCTTTTTAAAATTGCATCTGGCATGTCAGTACAGTATTACAATCCTCCTCCTTCCCAAACCCTTATTTGCTGTGAAGAAGCAAAACTAAAGATTGTTGCCGATGCCAATTCTATATATTAGGGATCAAAAGTATCCAGAGTTTATCCCAAGAATTCAAGAAATACTCATTCAATGCAACTTGATTTGATACAAAATATTTAATATCCCTCCTACCTACCTACATTCTACACAATTTAATTCCCTCCATCAGTCTTTTCAAATAGACTTCTTTCAACAACTGACCAGAGGGAAAGGTGACATGGATAAAATATGTTTGTTAGAACTAGCTGGTGATTTTCAGAATATGAAATGGTGAATAAAGCAGCTTCAAAGTGGAGTTGATAAAAGTGCGTACTTTGGTATCACCACGAAAACAGAATTACCGATCTGAAAGATGATACAATACCTTAAGCACCTAAATTGTACTGATAGTCTATTGTAACTTTATTCATCTCCTGGAATCCAATTTCTTTTTGAGTACATAAACTTGTCCCATAAGTAACAACTTTCAGACTATACTGGGCACTTGTCTGGGAGAAGTACAGGTACAAAATCAGATCACACCAATCTGAGGCATAGTAGACAAGAGTGAACGCTTGTACATCGCTGCTTCTCCCCGCTGTTGGTCATAGTGCCTTTAGCAGCTTAAATCCCATTGTCTGGAATTTCCTGCCTAAACCCCATCACCTCCTCAAAGTCCACCTCTTTAACAAAGGTTTTGTATCAATTCTTTGACTGGATTTAGATTTTGCTTCTACCAAATTAAACACTTGGAACAGTTTTTACATCAAAACTGCTACACAAATGGAAGTGTTTCTCAGCAGAGAAATAAGATTTTCTATCCTCCTGGCTGATGATACTGTGTTACTCCAATATAAGAGGGTACTTTTAAGTCATAATTATAAAACCAGTGCTATTTTCTATTTTTGAAGAATATTTACATGCATCAAAACTTTACATTTATCAAGTGTAAGTGACAACTGATTACTCTGAAATCGTGTAACCATATGAAATTTACTCAGCTGGATAATGAGGAATAAAGCTTATGCAATGACAACTGTGCCAAATTCTCTCCAGTATACACAAATGTACTTTTATTAAAGTATGGGTCTCTATGAATGATTTAATAGAAAGATAGCTGCTATATCCTACACAGCAAACTAAGAGCAGAGAAAATTTGAGCTGCAACAACTTTGGATTCAAATAATGTATTTTTTAGGACTAAGTACTTAGTGGTATATGCAGCTAAACATTAACAGTCAACATGCTGGCCTTTTGAGTCATGCTCAGTCCCACATCCAACTCGGTTTTAAAATTTATGAAATTAGTTTCCACCAGCTTTTCATGTAGTCTTCGGTTTAAGCCATTCTTTTTAAACCAACAATTTCTTTTAAGGATTTATACAAATGGACACCCCAGTCTCTGCTTATTTGCACCTTTCAAAATCAAGCCATTATTTGTATATTGTATTTCCGTATTAGTTCTTCCAAAGTGCACCACTTCACAGCTTGGAACTTTATCTACCATACTGAATGTCATTTTTCTGGTAACTGATCAATAAAGACTTGCAACATTTTGGCACTTTTCTGTAGCATACAACTGTTTATTATGTGATATTATTGCCGCACAGCAGTTACAACATAAAATGAATGTATTCAATTCTTTACATCACTAGTTTAAATCAGGAATTGAGTTATTTATATGTTGAAGTATTAAAATTATGTTTACTGAAAATTCCTGATGTCTGACCGCAACTGCCATTTCACGAATGACTACATTTAGGCCTATGATGTCTGATATTTTGTCCTTCTTAAAAAGAAAAGAATCATCAAACATGGAAAGTTAGCTAAGCTTGGTAATCAAAGTTCCAATTAACTCTTAGTTTCATACAGCTTAGAAAATTGTGTTAAACAGCAGAAAATTAATCCTGAATAAACTACAACTGGTTACATATGCTAGTATTCTAATACCAGTTACAGGAGAGAAATACCAACACGTTATTCTTAATACTAATATGGTTGTACAAGCAGCAACAGATGAGTATATACCAATGCCTGACACATTACATGCAATCTGATGAGAGCAGTAACCAAGAGTTGGGGTACAATTTTGAAATATGAACAGCAGGCTTACTTTATGTGCTTCTCTATTGAAAACCATTGAGGCACCAAACATATTTACGAACCCATTAAACAATTGTATTAGGAGAAAAACTGAAATTATATTATGCCAAGCAGTTAATATTCTTCACCTTTTTAAAAAATGCTCTTCAGAATGACACTACCTTTTATTACATCCGAACCCAGTATAAAATCATACGAAACAAGGCAAAAAACTTTGTACATCTTGCTGCATGACATGCCTGTATGATGTTTCTCACTTGTTGCACATATCATTTTAGTATGTTTTGTGATGATATTAATGTCCTGGCGCTGACAGGCTCTTGTTCATGAACTGCTTCTTTATAAAGCATATCCACCACTAGAAAGACAAAACAAACACTATATTAAGAACCTCTGATCTGCCAGTCTGTCGTTTAAAATTACAGCACCTGCAATCATGAATAGGAGAGGGTCAACCTAAGAGTATTTTCTACCATCACAAGTCCCATTTTAAAAAAAACTAGAAATCTAGGTTATGTACTCCTCCAGAAAGTATACAGTTGATGCCATGATTGCATTGATGCGCCTCTTAAAATTGGACAGAAAAGTGATATAACAAATGGGATCAGGTAGACTTGGTGGATGTTTCATTTTGAGAAAAAACTGACCATGTTAAAGCCCAATTGAGAAATAATTTCTTATGGTATATGACAATTTTAATTCTTCATTCTAACACTACCTAAATTAGTCCTTAAATTGGGAAAAGAAAACCGCGCCAGTCAGCTCCTTTGTTAATCCATCTAACACTACCTAAATTAGTCCTCAATTTGGGAAAAGAAAACAGTGTCAGTCCACCTCCTTTGTTATACTTCTGATAGGATTTGTATCCCTCAGCCAACCCAATTCGCTGAAAGCTGGAAGATGAAGTGTCAAAACAGATTTGAATTCCAAACACCTAATGAGTTGTTTTTTTTGTAACAGTACAGCACAGAACAGGACCTTCAGCCCTCGATGTTGTGCCGAGCATTGTCCGAAACCAAGATCAAGCTATCCCATTCCCTGTCATCCTGGTGTGCTCCATGTGTCTATCGCTTGAAAGTTCCTAAAGTGTCCGAATCCACTATCACAGCAGGGTCCATTCCGCACCCTAACCACTCTCTGAGTAAAGAACCTACCTCGGATATCCCTCCTATAACTCCCACCCCGAACCTTATAGTTATGCCCCCTTGTAACAGCTACATCCACCCGAGGAAATAGTCTCTGAACGCCCACTCTATCCCCTTCGTCATCTTATAAACCTCTATTAAGTCACCTCTCATCATCCTCCCAGGTTCAATTCCCCGCTAGAAAATGCATGAGGATAGAGAAGGTTGAAAAAACGGGATTAAATTCAGAGGAAGGATGAATCTTGACCAAAAAGATGCACAGATGCTGGAAGAAGAACTCCACATTATTGTTGAGCTTGGGGTTTGAGAAATACAGAGACACCAAATTAAATACAACTTCTGTTGGTGAAAACGGTGTCTGCTGAATAAACATACAAAAGTAATGGACACTTAAAGAGAAAAAAAAGTGGTACTGTACCACCAAGTAAGTCTTTAGAAGGCTGATGGTAGAAAATGGAGACAACAGCTTGTGGACTGGATAGTACAGGAGATTTTGGGAACAATGCAGATAACTATTTTCCTTGAATAATACATAAAATATAAAAACAGAATTTAAAAGAGTAACAATGGGCTTTGGTGGCAGTTACAATGCCCTTTAACCCAGATACATCTACACCAGGAGTTGGAAAACAAAAGGATATTTTTCATCATAAGACACAAAATAAGTTTGGAATGTCTTAACCCACTCCTGCATATGCATGTCCACAGCATGAAAAGAGCTGTCACTCGAAACAATAGCTCCCTTCTCTCTCCACAGATGCTGTCAGACCTGCTAAGATTGTCCAGTATTTTCTGTTTTTGTTTCAGATTTCAGCATCCGCACTAAGTTGCTTTTATGAAAAGAGATTTTCTTTTAAATGCATAAGAAAATAAAACTGCTCACTTTGATGCAGATGTTGCTCTTCCCTTGTTAAGTCCCACAGATAATGACAGGAAAAACACATTACCTTGCATCGTATTAGTCATTTTATTCCACAAATGGAATGTCATGATCAGCACTAAATACATCAAAAATCAAATAAATCTCAAAGAATCAGGAGCACTAATAATTGTTTCTGAATGGTATATCTGGAAGACATCAAACTTTCCAAACAAAATAATTTGACATAGGAATGGGAGGAGAAAGCCATTTGGCCCCTTGAGCTTGCTTTGTCCCAGCAGAAACCAAAGAAAAAATGCTGGAAAATCTCAGCAGGTCTGGCAGCATCTGTAGGGAGAGAAAAGAGCTAATGTTTCGAGTCTAGATGACCCTTTGGCACAGCTGATCTGACTGTGGCCTTAACTCCACTTCTGTGCCTTCCCCAGAACCTTTGACTCTCGTAGATAAAAAAAAAATCTGTCAAACTTGCATATATTCGATCCCGGAGCCTCCACTGCTTGCCAAGGAAGTGAATTCCAAAGATTAATATCCCTCTGCTGAAATTCCTCATCTCCATCTACAACACGAGACCCCCCAGTTTGAAACTACCCCATAGTTCTAAATTCCCCGATGAGAAAAACATCCTCTCAGAATCTATGTTTTTTTTTTTAAATAATTTTTATTCAAATTTTCACAAAAAAGAAAACAATAACAGAAAATTCTAAGAACAAAAAAAAAACAGAATCCCCCCCCGCCGTAAATACAAAAGGGAAACAATAAATTAACACCCGTCATTGGTAGAAAACAGATATTCAACCCAAAACAAAAACAAAGAGACAAACCCCCCCCCCCCCCCAGGGTTGCTGCTGCTGCTGACCTTTTGTTTTTACCGTTACCGTTCTGCCAGGAGATCTAGAAATGGTTGCCATCTCCTGAAAAACTCCTGCACTGACCCTCTTAGGGCAAATTTCACCCCCTCCAATTTAATAAACCCCACCATATCGTTGACCCAGGCCTCAGAATCTATGTTAAGCCCCCTCAGAATTTATGTTTTAATAAGGTCACCTCTCATTCTTCTCCCATGAGCATAGTCCCAACCTGCTCAACTTTTTCTCATAAGACAACTCCTTCACCTTAGGAATCAACTGAGCGAACCTTCTCTGAACTGCCTCCATTGCAAGTATATCCTTCTTTAAATAAGGAGGCCAAAAGTGTATGCAGTACTCTAGGTGTGGTCTCACCAATACCCTGTATAGTTGTAGAATTAATCATTAGAAATAGAAATACAATATTTAAGTTTATTATCTTATGCTCTACTAAATTAACATGAGAAATTATTTTTCCCAACTTTCCCACTGGTTCTTTTAGACCACTTTTCTCAAAGATCTTCACTCACACATTACTACAGAAACAGTTTAGTTTTGAGTACCCATGGATTCAGGAAACAGAAGTCTCCTGTTAAAAATAAACACAATCACCAGAGAAATCAGTTACCATATCATCACACACAGTAACTACAAAATAATCCAATGCAAGTCGGTAAATATCTTCCAAGAAAAAGCTGAAAACCTGAGGTAAAAGTAAATTAATAAACTGCTGCTGAGGGGGCAAGTGGAGCTATATCATGGGTAGTTACTACTCTATGGTTACATATTATACATTATTCACGGCCACACACTTGGGGGAAAAAGGTAGGTGCTAATAAACTAGTCTGAATCTGTGGGGTGGGGCAGGCGGCCATCTTGAGTGGGATCAAGGGAGAAGGGGGGGGGGGGGGGAGAAGAGACTCCCGATTCAATTTGTTACGTGGAATGTGCAGGATTTATGGGGCTCAGTGAAACGTGCAAGAGTTTTCTCTCATTTGAAAAGTGAGGACCGATGTGGTGCTTTTGCAGGAGACCCACCTGCGGGTAAGGGACCATGTTTGGATCCGTAAGAGTTGGGTAAGCCAGTTGTTCCTTTTGTTCCAGTTGGAGTTTGATAGCAGGGCCCAGGGGAAGACGATACTTATTAATAAAAGAGTTTGGTTCCAGGTGGAGGTGGTGGTAGCAGACCAGGGCGGCAGGTACGTCATAGTTTCGGGAACATTGTGCGCTTGAATGCCCTAAATTGGAATGACATGGAGTTCAAGAGGATGTTTGTTGCGATACGCACCAGTTGATGTGTTTGGGGGGGGGGGGGGGGGGGAGAGAGAGAGAGAGAACTGAACTGTGTTTTGAGCCCCAAGTTGGATCGATCAGATAATGCTCCACACCCGGTGGATGTGGTTTTGGAGATGGGGCTGGCCGACCGGCCGGTGTGGAGTTTGGATGCAGAGCTGTTAGCAGATTTGGGATTTTGTTTGAAGGTGGCTTGGGTGATTGATGAATATTTTTGTTTTCTTTTTTTTTTAATTTAGAGTACCGAATTCTTTTTTTTCCAATTAAGGGGCAATTTAGTGTGGCCAATCCATCTATCCAGCACATCTTTGGGTTGTGGTGGTGAGACCCACGCAGATACAGGGGAATCTGCAAACTCCATACGGACAGTGACCCAGGCCAGATCAAACCCAGGTCCTTGGCGTCATGAGGCAGCAGTGCTAACCACTGTGCCACCAGTGATTGATGAACATGCAGGGTCCAACAAGAATGGGATGTTGCCCACGGTACTATGGGAGACCCTGATATGAGGGGAGATAATTTCATACAAGGTCACACAGATAGGGAGACAAGAGAGGAGCACCAGTGGTTGGTGGACGTGATTCTGGAGGTGGATGGCAGATATTCAAATGACCTAACACCAGAGCTTCTGGCTAGTAGAAAGAAATTGCAGATGCAATTTGATCTGATATCCACTGAGAGGGCAGTGCGGCACTCAACGGGAGTAGTATCCGAATATGAGGAGGCCAGTAGGCTTTTTGACTGGTCAGTTGAGACTGCAGGCAGCTTCCCGGGAGATTGTGCGGATTCAGGACTCGGGTGGTAGGTTAATGTCAGCGTTGCATAAAGTTGATGGGCGTTCAAGGCGTTCTATAAGACTTTTCTAGGTTGGAGCCGCCGGAGGAAGAGTCGGATATGTTGTGGGTTTTGGAGGGTTTGGAGTGTCCCAAGATGGTGAAGGAGGATTGGGAAGGGATGAAGGGACCGCTGGGCGGTAGAGGGCAGAACAGCAATTGGGCAAATGCAGATGGGTAAAGCGCCGGGGCCGGATGATTTCCTGGTGGTTTTATTAAACATTTGCTGAGCGACTGGTGCCGCTGCTGGTGGAGATATTTGAGGACTCGGTGGCTCAAGAGTTTCTTCCTAGGACAATGATGCAAGCGCCCATTTTGAATCTGCTAAAGAAGGATAAGGACCTGGTGGAGCGTGGGTCGTACTGCCTGATTTCACTATTAAATGTAAATGCTAAGAGTTTGGCTAAGGTTGGAGGGGTGTCTCCCGCAGTTATTGGGGAAGACCAGATGGGATATGTGAAAGGCAGGTGCTTGTCGTCTAATGCAAGGCAGCTTTTGAATGTGGTATTATCCCCGGCAGGAGGAGCTCATTGTGGCATTGGATGCTGAGAAGGCCTTTGATAGGGTGAATGGGGATAATTGTTTGCAATGCTGGAACGGTTTGGGATAGGGTCTAAGGTTGTGGTGTGGGTTTGATATTATATAAGGCACCTAAGGATGATGTGAGCTCAGGATATTTTCAGTTGCACAGGGAAGGCAGAGGTGCCCTTTGACCCCCCACTCTTGTTTGCATTGGCAACTGAGCTGTTGGCCATTGTCTTGAGTGAGTTGGATAGGTGAAGAGAGATAGTGGGGGGAGGGGGGTTTGAACACAGTGTCCTTGTACACTGATGATCTTTTATATGTAACGGGTCCAATCCCCACAATGGGTCATATCATGGCACTGCTGAAGCGATTTGGGGCTTTTTGCGGGATATAAATTGAATTGGTACACTCAGCCAGGGAGGGGAGGGGTCAATCTGGGAGTGTTGCCGTTTGTCTTAGAGGTTCCCATTTTAGATATTTCCAGGTGCAGGTGGCCCTGGATTGGGCCCAGCTTTGGTAATTGAGTTTTACAAGCCTGGTGCACAGGGTGAAAGCAGACTTAGAGTGTTTGTTGGTTTTTTTTTTACAAAAATCCATTTTGGGGCAGTGGCAAGATTGATTTTTGACGTTCATTTGGGTGGTAAAATTAGCCAGGATTAGGAAGACAGTGGTTCAGAGGGATCGGCAGTTGGGATGCATGGTGCTGCTAAGTCTGATATATTATTATTGGGAGGCAAAGAGTGCTGGTTTGGTGTGGGAATCCGGAGGCTTTATGGATGGAGATGTAGGGGGTCAGGCTAAGGGTGTTGGTGACGGCTTCTCTACCTTTTTCTCTGGGGAAGTACTCAGGAAATCCAATGGTGGCCTCCACACTGAAGATATGGAGACAGTTTTGGCAGCACTTCAAATGGGGGCGGTATTGAAGTCAGTGCCGGTTTGTGCAAACCACATGTTCAAGCCGGCGAGGGTAGACCTTAGGTTTAGGGGATGAGAGGACAAGGGGGATGCTGTGATGAAGGATTTGTTTTCGGTGGGCTGATTTGCAAATTTTGAGGAGTTACCAGAAAAATCTTTCCAATGTTCGCAGTGGTGCACCCTTCCGCGTTGCTGGAGAGGTTTTTCATAGAATCGTAGAATTTACAGTGCAGGCCATTTGGCCCATCATGTCTGCACCGGCCCTTGAAAAGCCCACACCACCATCCTATCCCCATAAACCCAGTAACCCAACCTAATCTTTTTGACACTGAGGGGCAATTTAGCATGGCCAATCCATCTAACCTGCATATCTTTGGACTGTGGGAGGAAACCGAAGCACCCGGAGGAAACCCACACAGATAGAGGGAGAAAGTGCAAACTCCACACAGTCATCCGAGGCCAGAATTGAAACCGGGTCCCTAGAGCAGTGAAGCAGCAGTGCTAACCACTGCGCTACCATGCCGCCCCGTTTTGTCACTGGCAGGGACGGAGGAGGGGAGTACCTCGGAGCTTTATGGGAGGCTTATAGTGAAGGAGGCAGTATCATTGGAGGAGGTTAAGGCCAAGTGGGAGGAGGAGTTGGGGTCCTAGCTGGAGGATGGGTTGTGGTGTGAAATTCGGTGTAGGGGGAGTGCAATGTTATCATGTGTGAGGCTAGGGCTGATACAGTTGACGGTAGTGCATAGGGCCCATTTGACCAAATCCAGGATGATTAGGCTGTTTGCAGGAGTGAGGGATGTGCGAGCAATGCGGGAGGGGCCTGGCTAACCATATACACATGTTCTGGTCATGTCCTAAGCTTGTGGGGTTCTGTGTCTCCTTCTGTGGCACCATGTCGGCAATCCTACAAATTGAACTGATGCCTTGTCCCCTCAGTAAGAGGTCTTACAACACCAGGTTAAAGTCCAACAGGTTTGTTTCAAACACGAGCTTTCGGAGCACGGCTCCTTCTTCAGGTGAATGGAAAGGCTTGTTCCAGAAATGTTTATATAGACACAGTCAGAGATGCCCCGGAATGCGAGCACCTGCAGGCAATCAAATCATCAAAGATGCAGAGAGAGAGGTAACTCCAGGTTAAAGAGGTGTGAATTGTCCCAAGCCAGTTCAGTCGGTAGGCCTCTGCAAGTCCAGGCTTGTTGGTGGGGGCCGAATTGTCCCCTCAGGGCCATATTCGGGGTATCAGACCAGCCAGAGTTGCAGAATAGGGCAGGTGCTGATGTTCTGGCCTTCGCCTCGCTGATTGCTCGAAAGCGGGTGCTGTTGGGTTGAGGTCAGCTTCTCCACCCAGCGACTCAGTGTGGCTGAGGGATATCATGGATATTTTGTATCACGAGAAAGTTAAGTGCACCATGAGGGGTGCAATTGAAGGGATCTACCGAAGATGGCAGCTGTTTATTTTGCGCTTTGAAGAGCTGGTCAGTTGTTAGGGAGGAGTAGGGGAGAGGCGGGAACTGGGAATTGCTGGGATTTCTGATTGGCTTTGTTTTTTTGGAGAGGGGGGGTCGAGTTTGTTATTATCTGTTAGATATTGTTATGTATAAAATTGAAAAAGTTGAATAAAATTTTTTTTTTTTTTAAGTCTGAATTTGGGAAGCACAGCAATATTATTAGATGGCACCATAATCCAGTCTAAAACTATCTTGCCCTATTATGTTGCTTTCCGCCATTGGTGGGCATTATAAAACATAGTTTATCTCATCAACAATGAGAATGAAATCACCTAGATACTCGTATGTGGTTTTAATTGACTGAACCGAACAGCACATTTTGTTTTAGTGGCACCCTACTCTTAGGACAACATGAAGAGATATATATGTCCCAGTCGCATTTGAGCCAAATACAATAGAACCCCGTATTGTACTGTATTACCATAGTAATGTCCAGGCAGTAGAACATAATTGGCATATTTGGCCTACTCTTACACACCTCCCATCAGTTTTCTTCTGGAAAACAATCTAAAACCCTGGGATTCCATCCAGTCCTTTAAAATCATCATCTGTGGTGAAACGTTTTTGTGAAAGTTGTTCAGGAGAAGCGACAATCATCATTTAAAGCCAAAACTACAGCTTCTTACCTTGCTGGGCTTATCAGTCTGTTGATCAAACACCTTTTCACAAAGTCTCAGTCCAGTCTCTTGCCTGATCTGCTGCAAATAACCCCTCATCATCTCTGAAAAGGTAGCCATAATTTATACGATGAACAATAAATTCTCAGGACATACATTACAAATGATATTCAACAGCCAAATCTCAATGTGAAATACAATAATTAGACACCTCAGCTCCGTTTGATCAAAATGCACGAGTCCCTCAAAGTTAGGAGAATTTGTTTTTTGCAAAAAATTAGGTTACATGCAAGGACATACATTGAATTCACAGAATGTAAACTCACTTGTATATTGTGCAAAAAAAAAGGGCGGCACGTGATGCAGTGGTTAGCACTGCTGCCTCACAGACTGAGGATCAGGTTCGACCCCGGCCCCGGGTCACTGTCCGTGTGGAGTTTGCACATTATCCCCATATTTGTGTGGGTCTTACCCCCAGAACCCAAAGATGTGCAGGCTAGATGGTTTGGCCACGCTAAATTGCACCTCAATTTGAAAAAAAAAAATTGGGTAATCTAAATTTATATTTTAAAACAATAGATTAGCACACTAAGCTATCAATGTTATGTACAATGTAGTGGAGAGACACTAGTCCCCAAAGTACCGATTGCCCATCCTTAGTCACACAGATCCACAGTCATAGTGAAAAGATACACTTCCCCAAAGGACAGAGAAAAATTACAACAAGAGTTGTTACAAACCTTATTCCTCCATCTCTGGCCAGCTTCAGAGTCGTTTCTGACAAATTTCTAGAAGCCTTTTTCTCAGAGATAATCACTTCAAGTTAAGTAATAAGGACATGAATCCAGAAATTAAACCAAGGCGCCCAAAAAAAAAAGGTGCCTCAAACAAAAATCTTAACTTTAATTTCAATGCCGTAAACATTTGGGAATCATGTAGAATTAAGCTTAATCAACATAAAATTGATGTGTTACTGAGGCACAATGAGGCATCTGTGAATTGTATTTGAAACAAAAATGTAGGTAGTTAAAATACTCCGGCTAAATATACATATTTTTCTGTCCATTCATAATCAACTTTATTAATTCTAATAATGCTGCTTCTTCATACCATCTTCTTGCTTGTGTCCAGGCTTTGCATACATGGCATTGAGGGGAAAGCCCGGCTCTCCAGGAATGGGAAAATTAGTTATCCCCAAGGTGTACATTTCCTTCTCTCCTTGATTTTTGGAGTTGCACTGTGTAAAATAAAACAATCAAAATGAAAAAAGCTCACTCACATCCCAAAATAATGCTGAAGCACACAAGGGGTGAAGCGCAAACCATTTTATGAAACAAAGCTGCTGAATAGCTCACAACTCACCATATGCAAAATAGCTGTAGCATTCTCACTGCAAATTAGTTCTTGGGTTTCTTTTATTTTTTGACTACATTTGTAATTATTTTTCATGCAAACGCCAAGCGTAACAGAAACATTCTAACCACCATTCCGCCTGACTGAAATCACTTCCTTGCTCCAACTATGAAGCAAATTATTCAGATCACACATCTGTTGCATGGAACTGACTCATGCGGCACTGCAAGCCTGGAGTAGTCTGGTTGCAAACTGTCACAGCCAATAAAAGCAAGGCAAGAAAAAGTTTGTGTGTCAGCACTTTTCCCTACCTTTTGTAATTTTTTGAGGCATTCAGTGATATAGAGGGTGATATAAATCAAGGTTCTGTCAGCTTCATTCTGCAACAAAAAATGCTTGTTAGTTGAACATTTTGACATACAGCATTAAAACGCTGAAACATAAGAACAGGATTTGGTCATTCAGTCCCATGAACTTGTTCCATTATTAAATTAGATCACAGCTCAATTCCATCTAACCATCTTGCTTATGTAACCCTTATTCCCTGCCGAACAAAAATCTCATCAGCTCCAATGTTGATGTTTTCAATGGACCAAGCCTCAACAGCTTTATGGTGGGAGAGCAGTAGAGCAATCCTATTTTTAAAAATAATTCCCATTCAAACACAAGCTGCAGCTGCTAGTGGTGCAATTAAAAAATGACTCGAGTATCTAGTACTCATTTTCTTTTTAAATTTCCAATTAAGGGGTAATTTAGCATGGCCAATCCACCTACCCTGCACATCTTTGGGTTGTGGGGGTGAAACCCAGGCAGACACGGGGAGAATGTCCAAACTCCACACGGACAGTGACCCTGGGCTAGGGTCCAGGCCGGGGTCCTCGGCGCCGTGAGGCAACGGTGTTAACCACTGTGCCACTCTATCCGTACTCATTTTAAGATGAAAGTATCTAAGAATATAAAATAATGTCTGCTAGCTAAACCCATAGGATGACTCATCAGCATACAAAATCTGAACAAAATAACAATTTTTTAAGTTTATTTTGGAGAATAATGGAGATAGACTCCCTCTAAAAAATTACTAGCTTCACCACATTATGGTTCTATATTGCTAAATTTAACAGGCTTGTAATCAGTGTTTCTTTTTGAAAAATATTTTTCTTGCTTTTTTGACCCACATACTAGAAGGTAGATGGAGAATCTGCTCTGAAGTATGCATCAATGCAACTCATGGATTAGTTATTATGTGCCCAAGATGTCAAATAGTGACTCTTCCTCTAGTCTCCCTGCTTCTTGGGACAGTTTATGACATCTGAACATAGTGGTACAGCTAATACTGTATCAGCAACTGACTCACAACAGGTGCAAACCCATATTCCACTATTTTATGCCAAAATGATCTGAGTTATACTCTCTGCAATGCATTAGTCTCTTCGATGCAAACCATAGGATACATTATTCAGTTTTTTTTTAAAGATTCTTAAAATTTGACAAATATCAAAAAGTTACCTTTATTTCATAGTTTTTGAAGAAAACATTTGCCTTAAAATAGTAGATTGCTTCATCAATTACATCAGAGTCTTTGGCTGGAAGAAATAATTATTGGTGATCAAATCACATACAAATCCTTAAAACACAGTAACAAATTAATATCTCAATTTTGCCCTCCTCAATCAGCCTATAACTCTTAATTATGGTTCCACAAATATCTGTTTTTTGGTCATGGGACGGGGCGTTGCTGGCTGGGTCAGCATTTATTTCCCATCCCTGAGTCAACCACATTGCTGTGGATCTGGAGTCACATGTAGACCAGATCAGGGAAGGATGACAGATATTATTCCCTACTTGACCGGTCCAGGAAGACATTTCAATTGCCAATTAGCTCTCTTCCACAGGCAAGCACATTTCAATGAAAAAAAGCTGGTCTTCTTGGAGAACTCTCAAGTTGAAGAGATCACATCAAACTAGGAGTTGTAGTCTGGTCTCCGCAGTTTAACTGTTCCTAGTTAACAGCTATTTTTCTTCTGCTATTAACTGTTGCAAACTGCTCAATTTTAACACACATTACATTTGATTGAGAATGTGGTGACATCCAGAGGCTGATAGAGGCACTCCTTGGTTGTCCACCAGGGGAATGGCACAAAAACAGAACCCCCTTAAGCTAGTTCAGCCTCATATCTGCCACTTAGTCTTCCTAGTGATACCAGAAAGCATAATTGCACTTTCCCCAAACACTCCCTCTAATCTCTCCAATTTCTTCTACCCAGGAAGAAGATAGGTATGAAACGTTATCGGGATGGGTGGGAATGTGCAGTTGGGACCACAAATAGATCAGCCATGATCTTATTGAATGGCAGAGCAGGCTCATGGGGCCAAAAGACCTACTACTTCTCCTAATTCATACATTAACAACCTACAACCAGACCTCTGCCAATAGCACTTGAACACAATTCCAGGCCAAAGAGTATCAAAAGGTGACTTGTGTTACAGTTTATCAAAAATATTACAATTTTTTGATCTCCACATCTCTCCAGAGAACCTAGCTGAGATTCACTCTGTGGGAAGGGAATTTATTGCACCAGAGTTGTCGGATGACTATCTGTATTATATTCAATATATTAGCCACTAGTCACATGACTAATTAAGAATCCAGTTAAGACAAACTATATTTCTGATCAGAAAATGGTGGGCACTGCCATTGGACATGAGATCTCAATACTCTTATTCACACAGTACAACTTTTCTGTGCATTTGTTGTTAAAAATTACAAAAAGAGCAGTGTTTTTGATTTTTGAGACTCCTTTATTACTTCAGTTACTGAATGGTGGTAGATGAGATAAAATAAATATACCAATGTAAAGTACATTTCTTGCATTGTGTGCAAGCTGTGTCGTGTATGTGGTATGTTGTGCATCAGTATCACGGTAGCCCCTCCTGTGGCTAGTCAGCAGTTTCTAGCATAACAACAGTGCTCTGGTCAGTCATGTCAGTTTGTAAATTAATGTGCATTACCTAGCTTCCAGGCACCAAGATTTGCTTGAAAACTCGTTCTACAACTTTCAACAGGTTTAAATGACAAAAAGAATATTTATACTAAACAATATAAAGGGACACAACTATCAAATAGCCTAACAAAAAATAAATCTCAAAACTTACTTTCTTTGGGAGCAGGTCCTTTAAATTGGGTTTTAAGTGGCAATAATGCCATATTTCCAATCAGTTTTACATCACCGTCCATAAGGGTGGAATGATAAGCCTGAGAGAGAAATAAAGCACAATTAGAAATGCTCTCCTTTTTTATTGTTCAGTCTCAACTGGAATCATAGAATTTACAGTGCAGAAGGGGGCCATCAAGTCTGCACCAGCTCTTGGAAAGAGCACCCTACCCAAGCCCACACCTCCACCCTATCCCCATAACCCAGTAACCCCACCCAACACTAAGGGCAATTTTGAACACTAAGGGCAATTTATCATGGCCAATCCACCTAACCTGCACATCTTTGGACTGTGGGAGCAACCGGAGGAAACCCACGCAGATACGGGGAGGACGTGCAGACTCCGCACAGACAGTGACCCAAGCCAGGAATCGAACCTGGGACCCTGGAGCTGTGAAGCAACAGTGCTAACCACTATGCTACCGTGCAGCCCATGAACTGGGACGTTCATGTTAAACAACAATCACAAATTAAAGACTTTCTTCTTTGTAGATGGTTACGGTCAGCACATCTGACCACAACTTTCAGTAAAATGGTTGCAGGGTGCTCAGTGAAGGTCATCATTGGATTAAGTTTCGAGTTCAAATCGTTCATTTTCATTAGGCTAAAGGTGGCTATGTGTATAGTTTCCCCCAACCACTTTTTTTGGAGGGGATTCAGAAGTTTTTTTTAAAATTCTAATCTTGGGTAGGCCTAATTGGCCTACTTCCTGATTGCTCACATCCCATTCTACCATTTATTTTCCAGTTCACTGCCACAAACTAACATCCATTCAGCGAGAGTTAAAAATCCGCTGCCACACACAACGGTGAAGGGAAAGCGATCATTCGAGAAACCTACCGGCATTTTAGCAACGGTAACCGAGCTCGCCCTGAGGATAAACTGAGTCTGTCAGTCTCAGCACTTCCGCCTGTCCCACCCTGTCGGGGCCGCGCGTGGCGTCTGGGGGAGGGCGGGGCCAGGCGCTGCGGCGTCAGGGGCGAGCGCGACGTCCTGGGGCGGGGCCAGAGTGCGACGTTCGGGGGCCGGCTCGGAGCGCTGCGACGTCCATGGGAGGCCAGCGTCAGAGCTTGGCGGGCGTCTGCGGGACCGAGCGCTGCGGCGCCAATGGCGGCCGCGTCGTCATGGGCGGGGCCCATGTGGTTTTTGGGGTTGGGGCAGAGCGCTGTGGCGCCAGGGGTGGTGCGGTGTGACGTCGGGGGGGCGGGGCCGGATATTGCTGCGTCAGGGCCGTGCGCTGCGGCAGCAGGGGCGGCCTCGGCGTCATGGGGCGGGGCTCGTGTGGTGTCGGGGGCGGGGCCAGTGTGGGGGCGGGGTGGAGCGCGGCGTTAAGGCGAGTGCGACTCCTGTCCCACGTGACAGCCAAGGTTCTGAGGGAGGAACACGGGAGTATAACTTCTCTCGTATATGGAATGTCGGATTACAACTATCAATGTTTAGGCCTCAACTGGAGATTCACCTGAATGCTTCCATAGATGAGGAACTTCAGCTTCCTCTATGAACTTGAGAAGCTATAGTTCTTCCTCTGGAAGAGGAGATGGCGCCCAAGTGGTTAGCACTGCTGCCTTCCAGGGACTAGGGTTCAATTCTGGCTTGGTTGAGTGTGTGTTCACGTTCTGCCCATAGCTGCGTGGGTTTCCTCTGGGTGCTCTGGTTTTCTCCCCACTCCCAAGAGGTGGAGGTTAGGTGGCAGTTGACAGTGCTAAATTTTGCTCCTTAGTGTTCAAAAATGTGCAGATTAGGTGAATTGGCCCTGATCAGTTGTCCTTTAGTGTCCAAAGCTGTACAAGTTATGAGGGATAGGGCGGGGGAGTGGGCTTGCTTTTTCAGAGGGTCGGTGCAGACTTGATGGGCCAAATGGCCTCCTTCAGCATTGTGGGGATTCTATGTGCTGTTAGGAGGTTGCTCCAGGATTTCGACCCATGAAGAAATGACAATGTATTTCCAAGGCAGGATGATGAGTGGCTTGGAGGGGAACTAGCCACTGGTGGTGTTCCCATGTGTCCGCTACTCTTGTCTTTCTTCATAATAAAATAATCGCTTATTGTCACAAGTAGGCTTCAATGAAGTTACTGTGAAAATCCCCTTGTCGCCACATTCGGGCCCCTGTTCGGGGAGGCCGGTACGGGAATTGAACCTGCGTTGTTGCCTTGTTCTGCGTTACAAGCCAGCTGTTTAGCCCACTGTGCTAAACCAGCCCCTGGTAGCAGTCATACGAGTTTGGAAGCTGCTTGTCTAAAGAGCCTTGGTTAGTTCCTGCAGTGCATCATGTAGATGGAATAAATTGCTGCCACTGTGCATTGGTAGTGGAGGGAGTGAATGTTTGTCAATGGGGTGCCAAATTCACAGGCTGCTTTGTCCTGAATGATGCCAAGCTTCAGGAGTGTTGTTGGAGTTACGCTCATACAGGCAAGTGGAGATATTCCATCACACTCCTTACTTGTGCTTTGTAGATGGTGGACAGGCTTTAGGGTCAGGAAATGAGTTACACACTTGAGAATTCCCAACTTCTGATCTGCTGTTATAACCACAGTGCCACCGTGTTTATATGGCTAGTCCAGTTCAGTTTCTGGTCAATGTTGGCCCAAGGATGTTGATAGTAGGGGATTCAACAATGATAATGCCATGTCACTGGGCTATGGTTAGATTCTCACATATTGGAGGTGGCCATTGCCTGGCACTTGTGTGATGCGAATGTTACTTGCCACCCCAAACCTGGATATTGTCCAAGTCTTGGGGCATTTGGATATGGACTGGTCAGTATCTGAGAAGATGTGAATGGTGCTGAACGTTGTGAAATGACCTATGAACATCCGACTTCTGACCTTATAATGGAGGGAATATCATTAATGAAGCGGCTGAAGATGTGTTAGGTCTGGGACTCTACGCTGAGGAACTTCTGCTGTGATGTCCTAGAACTGAGACCTACAACAACCACAACCATCTTACATTGTGCCATGGAGCAATGGGAGTGTTTTCCTCTGGATTCCCATTGGCTCCTGTTTTGCTAGGCCTCCTTGATGCCACACTCAGTCAAATGCTGCCATGATGTCAGGGGCAGTCCCTCGCACCTTATGCCTGGAGTTCATCCCCTTTGTACATGTTTTAACCAAAGCTGTAAAGAGGTCAGGAGTACCCTGGTAGAACCCAAACTGAGCATCAGTGAGCAGGGTATTGCTAAGTAAGTGCTGCTTGAGAGCACTGTTAATGACCCCTTCAATCACTTTACTGATGATCAAGAGAAGACTTGTGGGGCAGTAGGTGGCCAGATTGAATTTGCACTGCCTTTTGTGCATGGGACGTATCTGGGAAATTTTGAACATTGTCAGGTAGATATCAGTGTTGCTGTACTGGAACAGCGTGGCTAGAGGTACGACAGGTTCTGGAGCACAGGACGGCACATGGCACAGTGGTTAGCACTGCTGCCTCATGGCAGCGCAGACTCTGGTTCAATCCCGGCCCCGGGTCGCTGTCCGTGTGCAGCTTGCACATTCTCCCCGTGTCTGTGTGGGTTCCACCCCCACAAAACAAAAAGATGTGCAGGATAGGTGTTTAAATTGCCCCTTAATTGGAAAAAAAATAATTGGGTACTCTAAATTTATATTTTTTTAAAAGTTCTGGAGCGCAAGTCTTCAATACAATTGATGGGATATTGTCAGGACACATAGCTGTTTCAGTATCCAGTGCCATCAGCCGTTTCTTCATATACATGGAGCATCCATTACCTTCAGCCATTTCTTTTTTTAATAAGTTTAGAGTACCCAAAGATTATAAAGGAGGTGCAGGAGCAGAGGGACCTGGGTGTATATGTGCATAAGTCATTGAAGGTGGATGGACAGATTGATAGTGTAGATTTGGATTGTCACACATACTGAGGTACAGTCAAGATTATTGTTCTGCTTAAAGTCCAGTCAGATCGTACCACACATTAAAAACAGGACATACGATAGATACACAATGTAAATACATAGACATCGGGTGAAGCATACGGTGTGTAGTGGTAATAATAATAATCTTTGTCACAAGTAGGCATATATTAACAGTGCAATGAAGTTACTGTAAAAAGCCCCTAGTCACGCCACACCCAATCATCACACGGCGCCTGTTCGGGTACACTGAGGGAGAATTCAGAATGTCCAAATGTCCTAACAGCGCGTCTTTCGGGATTTGTGGGAGGAAACCTATGCAGATACGGGGAGAACGTGCAGACTCCAAGTTCAGTCCATAAGAGAGTCATTCAGGAGTCTGGTAGCAGTGGGGAAGAAGCTGTTTTTGAATTTGTTAGTGAGTATTCTGGATTATGGTGCTACTTTCCGAGGCAGCGGGAGATCTAGACATAGTCAGTGGATGGGAGGCGGGCTCCCGTGATGGACTGGGCTGTGTTCATGACTCCGTAGTTTCGTACAATAGTGAACTATGGTCTGGGGCCGAGCAGTTGCCACACCAAGCTGTGATGCAGCCAGATACGATGCTTTCTATGGTGCATCTGTAAAATTGGTAAGAGTCAATGTCGACATGCTGAATTTCTTTATTTTCTTTTTTTAAATAAATACATTTAGAGAACCTAATTCATTTCTTCCAATTAAGGGGCAATTTAGTATGGCCAATCCTCCTACCCTGCACATCTTTGGGTTGTGGGGGTGAAATCCACACAAACACAGCGAGAACATGCAAAGTCCACAAATGAAATGAAATGAAAAATGAAATGAAAGGACAGTGACCCAGAGCCAGGATCGAACCTGGGACCATGGCGCCGTGAGGCAGCAGTGCTAACCGCTGCGCCACCGTGCTACCCAGTCCCTTCATTTCTTGAGGAAGTATAGACATTGTGCTTTCTTGGTTGTAGTGTTGGCATGAGTGGACCAGGACAGATTGTTGATGGGCACACCTAGAAATTTTGGAGCTGTCAACTATCTCCACCTCAGTAGGGGGAAATATTTAGATACATGCAGGTTTGAGATTTTGCCACAAAGGAGATACAGAGCTTCCCAGTAAAGCTGGCTTCCACAATGCTGGAGGAGGTGCTGACGACTGGGGGACTGTAGAAGGGGTAGTATCGGCGGCTTACGGGGCTATTTTGGAGGAGTAGAAGGCACCACTGGATGGGATCAAGGCAAGTGGGAGGAAGAGTTGGGAGAGGGTATTGAGGAGGGGTTCTGGTGTGAGGTACTCCGGAGGGTAAACGCCTCCACCTCATGTGCGAGGTTGGGGCTGATGCAGCTGAAGGTGGTGTCTAGAGCGCACCTTACAAGGGCGAGGATGAGCCGGCTCTTTGAGGGGGTAGATGTGAACGTTGCGGGGGAGGCCCCGCAAACCACGTTCATATGTTTTGGTCCTGTCCAAAGCTAGAGAGTTACTGGAAGGAGGTGTTTAGGGTAATATCTAAAGTGGTGCACGTGAAACTGGACCCGGGCCCTCAGGAGACCATATTCGGGGTGTTGGACCAGTCGGGGTTGGAAGCAGATGTAGCCTTCGCCTCGTTGATCGCCCAAATGCAGATCCTGTTAGGGTGGAGACCAACTTCTCCACCCTGGCATGGCAGGGGGACCTGCTGGAATTCTTAATTCCTCACCGCCTCACGACCCCCCCCCCCCCCCCCCCAGTACAGTATAAATCTGATCCCATTTCCAGTTCTCTGTAGCTTTGACAGACACCCAGCCTTGAAACATTAGCTCACTTTTCTCTCCACAGAGACCTGTCAGACCTGCTGAGGTTGTCCAGTATTTACTTCGTTTCAGATTCCAGCATACGCAGTAACTTGCTTTTAGCTCTTTTGCTGACAGATTGTTGTCGTTGCACCATGTCACTCGGTTCTGTATCTCCTCCTATACTCTTAACTCCTCGTTGTTTGAGATCCGATAGTGTGGTTAATAAAGCATGAAGTATTCCATTACAAGAACAAAGAGGTTACATTGAACTTGTATAAAATACCAGAGTATTGTAAGTTCTGGGTGTCGCACTTTAGGAAGGATGTGCAGACGGCATTGAGAATAGTTCCAGTGATGAACTCCAGTTATGGAGATTGATGGAAAAAATTAGGACTGTTTTGAGAAGAGATTGGAATATGGGGGAAGATGGCGTTGTAGAGGTAATGTCATTGAACTATCATAATCCAGAGGCTGAGGCTAATGCTGTGGGTACACAGCAAATCCCACAACAGCAGGTGGAATTTAAATTCAATAATATTGGAATTGAAAGCTAGTTTCAATAATGGTAACCATGAAACTATCAATTGTTGTAAAATCCCACCTGTTTCATTAATGTCCTTTAGGAAACAAAATCAGCTGTCCTTAACAGGTCTGGCCTACACATGACTCCACACGCACAGCAATGTGGTTGACTCTTAACTGCCTTCTGAAATGACTTAACAAGTCACTCAATGCAAGGGCAATTAGGGATGGGTAACAAATACCAGCCTTGCCAGTGATGCACCCATCCCACAAAAGCTTAGATAAATTAAAAAATTGATGGAGGCATTAAAAATTATGAGGGGTCAAGATTGAGTCAATAGGGTGAAACTGTTCCTACTTGTGAAAGGGTCGAAAATGAGAGGGCACAGATTCAAAGTAATTGGCAGAAGAAGCAAAAGCGGCATGAGAATTCCCCCCCCCCCCCACCCCACCACAGAGGTGTATTCACCTTTTCTCCAAGCCTGGGTATAATGTTGCAGTGAAGCTGTCCTCTGGAATGTTAATCACAGTCTCCATGGGATGTTGAACAAAACAGAGTTCCATAAAGTACATTCCCATCATTCTGAGCTATTAGCTACAAGACAGTTACATCCCCCTCAAACACCATCGATGCATTACAAGTTCTATGTCTGTTCAGAAACTGCTTCAAACACTTCAGTACTGAAATACACCTTTTTTGAATGGGGTTTAACAATACGCTTAATTTATTGCCTGGTATTTAACTCCAAGCAGGTAGACTGGTTTTGAGAGGGGGGGGGGGGGGGGGGGGGGGGGGGGGGGATAATCATGAGCAGGTCACCTGTTAACATTCAACTGTCAGTTAACCCCCTTACTTCCCCGATTCACAATACATTTCGAGAAAGCACAAGACACTTGATGAAACAGGCTTTATTGACATTTAGAATAGGTAATCAGCCCAACTGGATACGGAGGCTTTGAATTTCTAGCTCCACCTTTCAAGTCCTCTGAAGAACTGATGAAAACCATACACCTTTATTTTATTCATCAGATTTTTCCTACATAATAATAATCTTTATTGTCACAAGTAGGCCAACATTAACACTGCAATGAAGTTACTGTGACAAGCCCCTAGTCTCCACACTCCGTGCCTATTCGGGTACAGAGGGAGAATTCAAAATGTCCAATTCACCTAACAGCATATCTTTCGGGACTCGTGGGAGGAAACCAGAGCACCAGGAGGAAACCCATGCAGGCAGGGGGAGAATGTGCAGACTCCGCAGACAGTGACCCAAGCCGGGAATCGAACCTGGGATCCTGGCGCTGTGAAGCAAGTGCTAACCACTGTGCTACCACGCTGCCAAACATAAAAGATACACGTCACAGAGAAGACCTCATGACAAAGCTGTTCCCAAGTCATCTTAAAAATCTAATGTCAATTTTTTTTTTTAAATCTCGAAAGCTACTTCTCAAGTAAAGCGTCCTGACATAACTGTTCCTGAATCCCTTGAATACTGGCTTCACAATAATCTTTCATTACTGTAGTTAATAAATCCCTTGATCCATGTTTATTACGCTAGTCACCAAGATTAAACTTTATCTACGGTTGATCTCATTATGGTTACTTATTTCCTTGTACAAGCATTTCTTATATATTAACCGACACACAAAGCAGAGACTAACCATATGCTGGTTTCTTCTCATGACATTTCAAAACCACCTGTCCAGATTGGAAAGCTTGTTGTTCCAAGTTTGATCATTAACCTTTAACTGTGTATGATATCTAACCCATCTTGTTATCCGCCTTACAAATGATGATTTACTGCAAATTAGTTTTTAGACTCAGCTTCATGACAATGTATCACATTCCAAATTATAGTGATATAAATGACTATAAAATGATCGCAATACTTGAACAAATGATACCCAAGTGCAGAGTCAGAACCCTAGAGCATTTGATTTTCGCATCAGTAATGTTAGAGACATACAGATTTACATTTTGACAAAGAGGCAATTTTGAAAAAGACTTCCTCTTTCTATCTTGCTCTCTTTTCCCAGTTATTGTCTCTCATATCTATACTCGTCACGAAAGCATTTTAAATTCCTGAATTCTCTTGTCAACCCAGGAGACATGCCTGTATAAAGTGGAAAGAAAACCTTTCCTGGACTACTTTCCACAAGCCAGCCAAGATCACAACTCCTGCAGGTACCCATCTTAGGCAGGCTGCAATTTGAATCTCATTTTGTTTAATTACCACTATATAAACATTACAAAACTTCCAATTCAGCTGGTACCAAAATAAGAAATTTATTCCATATTTTTTGGTTGAAACAGATTCTCCTCTATTGAGAACTGACAGTCAATGTGAATAGTACATTTGCAATCTGTTGCATGAACTAAAGCTTTTCTTTCCATACAGTGCAAATGAAGAGTTTAAAAATGTTTAGTTATTTCAACTTTCTATGAGCATTTAGTTCCAACCTTCATGCTGTTGGGGCAGCACAGTGACGCAGTGGTTAACACTGCTGCCTATAGCGCTGACGGCCCGGGTTCGATCCCGGCCCACTGTCTGTATGGAGTTTGCACATTCTCCCCGTCTGCGTGGGTTTCACCCCCACAACCCAAAGATGTGCAGGTAGGGGCAGCACGGTGGCGCAGTGGGTTAGCCCTGCAGCCTCACGGCGCCGAGGTCCCAGGTTCGATCCCGGCCCTGGGTCGCTGTCCGTGTGAAGTTTGCACATTCTCACCGTGTCTGCGTGAGTCTCATCCCCACAACCCAAAGATGTGCACGGTAGGTGGATTGGCCACGCTAAATTGCCCCTTAATTGGAAAAAATTAATTGGGTACTCTAAATTTTTTTTAAATGATGTGCACGTCAGATGGATTGGCCACACTAAATTTTAAGAAGAAAAAAAACTTCATGCAGTTACGATTTATTTTGCCTTACTTATATTTTTAGCTTTCACTTTAAAAGCGTATTGGGTGCTTTTTATGTGGCTCATGGAATACGATCAGATCCTATTGATCTCTGCAAACCACATGACAAATAACAGGTGGTTGCACCAACATAATTCAAGACAGTTTTGCAATATGTTTTCATGCATTACAATTGGGAGACCACTTTTGGGCGTTAGATCATCTTCTTGATGACATTAGATAATGTTTTGTTGAACGAGCACACAGAGACCACATCTCAGCTGACCTAAGTCCCCTGGAACAACATGTAGAACAAAGCACCCAATACGCTTTCAAAGTGAAAGCTAAAAATATATGTAAGCCAAAATAAATCGTAACTGCATGAAGGGTTTTTTTTCATAAAATTTAGAGTGGCCAATCCACCTGACGTGCACACCATTTAAAAAAAATTTGCCTCACATCAGTAGCCCATGTCGACTCTGCTGCAGAATATTTTTCTGCCTTATAATCCTGTAGCTACCAAACAGTTGCCAAGAGCAGTTAAATCTATTCCAACAAACTGGCTGGAATCATACCTGGCACAAAGAAAGATTGTTCTGGTTGCTGAAGGCCAATCACCTCAGCTCCCTGACATTGCTGCAGGAATTCCTCAGAGCAGTGTCCAAAGTCCAACCATCTTCTGCTGCTTCATCAATTGCCTTTCCTCCATCAGAACAGGGATGTTCACTAACGATTACATAATTCCAATCACAACTCCCATGAGCAGCAAAACTTTAGGTTTGGGCTGATAACTGGCAAAACATTCACACAACACAAGTGCCAAGCAATGACCATCTATAACAAGAGAAAATCTAAATATCTTCCCCTTGACATTCAACAGCATTACTATCACCGAAGCCCCACCAGCAATATCATGGGGGTTACCATTAACCAGAAACTTAACCAGTCACATAAATACTATGATTACAAGAGTAAATAAATGTTGGAAACTGCAAAAGGATCTAACCTCCTGACTCCCCAAAACCTGTCCACGAACCTACAATGCTCAAGTCAGGCGTGATGGAATACTCCCCACTTGCCTGAATGACTGCAGCTCTAATAGTCAAGAACCTCAACACCATGGAGGACAAAGCGACCCATGTTACTGGCACCTCATCTGCCGCCTTAAAAAATAATTCCATCCACCAAAGATACACCATGGCTGCAGCATTTACCATCTTATAAGATGCACCACAGCAACTCGTCATGGCTTACTGATAGCACCTTTAAAACTCTACCACCCAAATGTCAACGGCAGCAGGCACACAGGCACACTATCATCTGCAAGTCCCCTCCAAGTCACATCCCGATTTGAAAATATATCACAATTCTTTCACTGACCCTGGGTCAAAATATTGGAACCCCCTCCCGTAACAGCACTGTGGGTATATCTACACCCATGGACTGCAGCAGTTCAAGGTGGCCACTCACCTTAGGGATGGCCAATAAACTCTGGCCTTTCCAGCAACACTCATATCCCATGAATGATTTTTTAAAAGCCCATTGAGTTTTACCTATTATATAAAAGTAGTATTTTGAAACAGAAAATTAGATTTATTAAAATAAAACTTACTGTACAATTCCTGACTGCCCATTTTGCAGTCCATCAGAAATAACTTACTCTAACATACTTTGGAGAACACATTCTGAAAGCAGAAGACATGCAACTGAGGAAAAGTAAAAAAAAACTATCCTTCACACAGCTTAAAGCAAACAATCTTTTAAAACGTTCAGACCTTTAAAAGTTACTTCAGGTAAAAATAATTTGCCACCATTCTTGCCAAACATCAATTAATTATTTTTCATACCTTGAATAGAATAGGAACCCCGGGTATTGATAAATTATCTGCACATAATTATCTAACAAGCTCAAATAATAATAATTTTGTTTTGATGTATAAAATCAGTTTTGATGGATTGAGATCTCCTCCACACAATATGGTATAAATCAGTTGAGTTCCTTAGGAAATGCTGGAAAGAGGCAGTGCCAATGGATCCAAACAGAATGCTTCCAACACATCATAGGTTTAACTGTTCCAAACATTTGGTCATATCCAAGAACCTCAGTCTGCTGCTGCACCTTGGAAAAACTGCTCACTTGTGCTTGGGGTATCAGTGTCTTCTTGATCCTGCAATAAAGGGTCCATTAGTAAATGTAAAAATGGAAGCCAGTTCTGAAAACCTCTCCCATTTCTTTTTTTAAAAAATATTTTTATTAGCATTTTCAATTTTATACATAATTGCATTTTATGTTTGACATGTACAATACATGGAACTCATTTATACCTATATATACACATCGTGTTACCTTTTGGCTTGCTGCGCTATACTCTACCCTACCCCTCCCCTCAAAAATATCCTCCCTATTCGCTCGGGGTATATTTCCCTCTGCGCTTCTGCTCCCTGCCCCATCCTTCCTTTGTGCTTTCTGCTGTCTGCCTTGTGGGAAGGGGGGGGAAGAGGGCTCATCCGTCCCCTCCGCCTCCCTTTGTGATGTTTCCCTCATTTCCCCCAGGTTCCCTCCTCTCTCCCCCCTGCCCCCCCCCCCCCCCCCCCCCAACCACACACAGAGTTGTGTATTCCTGTCAATCTTCTTCTAAACTTTATTTTCTTCCTTTCTGGTTATTGTTGGCTTCGAACACGTCTTGGAACAGGCAGACAAATTGCCCCCATGCTTTGAGGAAGCCTTCCTCCGATCCTCGGATGGTGTATTTGATCTTCTCCAAGTGGAGAAATTCCGCCAGGTCTGCCAGCCTGTCTGCAGCTGTGGATGGTGCTGCTGGTCGCCAGCCGAGCAGGATTCTCCTGCGTGCAATTAGGGAAGCAAAAGCTAGGGCGTCGGCCCTCTTCCCCATGTCCAGCTCTGGCTGCTCTGATACACCGAACATTGCCACCCTCACTCCCACAACCTTGGACATTGCCTTGGAAAAAGCTGGCCAGAACCCAACAAGTTTGTGACAGGTTAGGACTATATTCATTGGAGTTTAGAAGCGTGAGGGGGATCTGATCGAAACCTATAAAATTTTAACAGGATTAGACAGGATCGATTCAGAAAGAATGTTCCCGATGGTGCGGGTATCCAGAACTAGGGATCTGGATTGAGGATAAGGGGTAAACCTTTTAGGTCTTGTTAGCGAAAGACAGCATGGTTTTGTATGAGGGAGGTCATGTCTCACTAATTTGATTTAATTTTTTGAAGAGGTGACAAAAATGATTGATGAGGGAAGGGCTATGAGTGTTGTCTACATGGACTTTAGTAAAGCATTTGATAAGGTATCTCATGGCAGGCTGGTGCAAAAGATTAGATCACACGGGGTCAGGGGTGAACTAGCTGGATTGATTCAGAACTGGCTTGGCCACAGAAGACAGAGGGTAGCAGTGGAAAGATGTTTTTCCGAATGGAGTTCTGTAACTAGTGGTATTCTTCAGGGATCAGTTCTGGGACCTGTGCTTTTTAAAATATATACAAATGACTTGGAGGAAAACGTAGATTAGCAAGTTTGCAGATGATACTAAGATGACAGGGAGTTGCAGATAGCGATGGAGATTGTCAGAGAATACAACAGGATATAGATAGGCTGCAAAATTGGGTAGAAAAATGGAGATGAAATTTAACCTGGACAAATGTGAGGTGATACATTTTGGTAGATCCAATTCAGATGGGAGCTATAAAATAAATGGCAGAACCATCAGGAGCATCGAGACACAGAGATCAGGTCCACAGATCCTTATAAGTGGCAGCACAGGTGGAAATGGTGGTAAAGAAAGCATATGGCATGATTGCCTTCATTGGACGGGGTATCGAGTATAAAAGCTCAAAAATTGTTACAATTATATAGAACGTTGGTTGGGCCACATTTGGAATACTGTGTCCAATTCTGGTCACCCCACTACCAGAAGGGCGTGGAGGCTTTGGAGAAATACAGAAAAGGTTTACAAGGATGTTGCCTGGTATGGAGGGTATTAGCTATGATGAGAGATTGAATAAACTGGAATTGTTCTCCCTAGAGAGACGGAGGCTGAAGGGCGACCCGATAGAAGTTTATAAAATTATTTGGGGTATAGATAGGGTGAACAGTTGGAGGCTTTTTCCCAGGGCGGAAATGACAATTACAAGGGGACACAAGTTCAAGGTGAGGGGGGGGGGGGGGTTCAGTGGAGATGTGCAGGGGGAATTTTTTTATTTTTTTTTATAACACAGATGCACTCTTGCAACCACCAAGTGAGGTGGTTGAGACAGATACGTTAGCGACCTTTTAAGACTTATCTGGAAAGGCACATGAACAGATGGGGTATAGAAGGATACAGGCGGTTGGTCTAGATAGGACACGTGATCGGTGCAGGCTTGGGAGGGCCGAAGGGCCTGTTCCTGTGCTGTACTGTTCTTTGTTCTTTGACTTGAGGTAAGGAGAAATTTCTTCAGAGTGGTGAATCTGTGGAATTCACTATCACAGAACGTAGTTGAGACCAAAATACTGTGTAATTTCAAGAAGGAATTAGATATAGCTCTTGGGGTTAAAGAGATCAAGGGATATCGGGGAAGGTGGGATCAGGGTATAGAATTTGATGAGTAGCCATGATCATAATGAATAACGGAGCAGGCTTGAAGGGCCGAATGCCCTCCTCCTGCTTATATTTTCTATGTTTCTATCTATGGCTTGGAAAGAGTCCTAAATTACTAGGTTGAAGGAGAGTGGGTGGTCAGGACAAGCAGTATCACTGGAAAAATCTTACACAGAATTATATGTCACTCACCTTTGGTTCTTTGACTTCAAAATCCTCTCCATACTGAATGGAGAAGTCAATGTGCTGCAAGACTATATTAATGCATTCTTCATCTGAGCGGTCAAATGGCAAAAAACGAACCATACTGTAGTCATCAACCTAAAAAGACAAATGTTGATGTTAATAAACGTTATCAAATGTTTGTACAGCATTCGGAGGTTCGCATTCGGATAAAACCTAGAAAATTGTCGATCCCATGATTTTCACTACTGAAAATATAATAATAGCACTTTAACCAATATTTTAAAACAAATTATAGTAAAAAGAACAAATTGGATATTACTTGCAAAAAGACCAGTAGCTTTTGTATTACTTTAAAAACAGCCACGGTAAATTTACATTTTTGAGAAAAGCCCAGTTTAAAATCAGAACTAGTTGTCATAGTCTTTGGTTATATCCAGTAAATTGGCTTGGAATTTCTCAAGAACAAGCACTGAAGTAATGATGTATCCATGGTACGTGCCATTACTATGTCTTGAATTCTCTTGGAAATGGCATAAGTAACATAAGCAATTACATGCAGCACCCAAAAATGTCCTGGGACCTTCCCTGCAATGCTTTGCTGTGATTCTCATCAAACACTGAGAATTCTAGTACTACAGCTGTATTCTCTATAAAATCAACGCTGAGGTTCACTTTGCTGCCAGAACACTGCACCGATCAGCGCCAGTGGAGCGGCACAGCAGCACAGTGGTTAGCACTGTTGATTCACAGCACCAGGGACCTGGGTTCGATTCCCGGCTTGGGTCACTGTCTGTGCGGAGTCTCTTAGTTCTCCCCGTGTTTGTGTGGGTTTCCTCCGGGTCTCCGGTTTCCTCCCACAGTCCAAAGATGTGCAAGTTAGGTGGATTGGCCATTCTAAATTACCCTCAGCGTCCAAAATGGTTAGGTGGTGTTACTGGGATAGGGTGGAGGTGTGGGCTTAAGTAGGGTGTTATTTCCAAGGGCCGGTGCAGACTCGATGGCCCGAATGGCCCCTTTCCGCACTGTAAATTCTATGATCTTTGTCCTTAGATTACCAATCCTCAGCCACTGGAAATACTTTCCCCTTATTTACTCCATGAAAACCTTTAATCATTTTGAACATTATTACTAAATGTTCTCTTAACTTTTTCTGCTAATATTAACCTCCGTGCCTGTTGTTATACAGAATTACTTATTTGTACAAAGATGGAATACAGAATTTGTTTGAGACAAGCTAATTCAAATACAGCATTTTTGATGGTAATGGAAATTTGGCTTTTTTTATTGCAATGCAAACGACTTACCAATCCACAAATTGCTTTTGTTAGCTTTTTGAATTTCTTGCTTTTCCAAGTATCAGTTGAATCCTGCATCAATGAATACATATCAGGGTCTAAATACCTTTAACGAAATATTGGGAAATGTTACTGACATAAATGCCCAAAAGCTGTCAAAATAATTTCTAAAAATGTACATGAAAAGTTTGGTGTAAAATTGTTTTATAAAGTGAATCTCCAAGTGTCAGTTCTTTTGCTGATTTGAGAACTCATTATGAGAAAGTGAATATAATTTAGTAGAAAAATTAATGAAACAATTTTAGCATTGCATCTCCCAGCATGTTATCACCTGAAATAAGCTGCACTTGCTTTAAGTTGCCCTGTGTGTTGTCACCCATTGGAGAATAAACAATGTAAAGTCAGGAGGTGTGGTTCAAATGCCCACTCCAGAAACATAAACACAAAATTCAAGCTGATACTCCTATGTAATACTGGAGGAAAGGGTGCTGGACTCTTGCAGTGGTGTCATCTTTTGGACAAGACATTACACCAAGGGCCTGACCTCCTTCTCAAGTGAGTATAAAAGATCTCACGGCAATATTTTGAAGAACAAGGTAGTTTTCCCCTCTGCCCGAGCAAAGTTTATTCCTTAATCAACAATACTAAAATATAAATGATTTGGTCATTATCACATTGCTGTTTATGGGACCTTGCTTTGCACCAATTAAGACTGTCCGGAATACAACATTGCAATTGTGACTACACACTTTAAAAGTACTTCACAAGCTGAAACATGCATTGTGACATTCTGAGGGAAGTCATTTATTTCTTTAAAAGCATTACCACGGGTTCCTTAAAAAGCGAAAGACCTTTTTTTTTTAAAAAAATATTTATTGGCATTTATATATTCACACAACAAACAAAACAAAACAAGCAACGGGGCTGCAAATAACAAACTCACCAAAATACCCCACCATCCTGCCCCTCCACTTCCCAACTCCCCTGCCTCCCCATTTTTACCACCCCCCGACATCTTATTGTTTCTCGAAGAAGTCGATAAGCAGCTGCCACCTTCGGGCAAACCCCACCACATCACCCCTCAAGGCTAACTTTATTTTTCCTTTTTGTTTATAAATTTAGAGTACCCAATTATTTTTTTCCAACTAAGGGGCAATTTAGAGTGGCCAATTCACCTAACCAGCACATCTTTGGGTTGTGGGGGTGAAACCCACGCAGACATGGGGAGAATGTGCAAACTCCACATGGACAGTGACCCAAAGCTGGGATTCGAACCCGGGTCCTCAGCGCCTTAGGCAGCAATGCTAACCACTGTGCCACCGTGCTGCCCCAACTTTATTTTTTCTAACCTGAAAAACTCTGCGCCCGAGTCCCTCCATTCCAACAATATCAGTCTCCGGGCTACCAGGGAGGCAAAGGCCAAGACATCAGCCGCTCTCATCCCCTGGATTTCAGGGTCTTCCGACAGTCCGAAGATCGCTACTTTTGGACTCAGGACCACCGTCACCTTCAGGACCTCCGACATAATGTCGGCAAATCCCTGCCAGAATCCCCCAAGTTTAAGACATGCCCAAAACATGTGGACATGATTCGCAGGCCCACCCGCTCACCACCCACACCTATCCTCCACCCCTTCAGAAAACCTGCTCATCCTGGCCACTGTCATGTGCGCCCTGTGGTCCACCTTAACCTGGATATGGTGAAGCCTAGCACACGATGAGGATGCATTCACCCTCCTCAGGGCCTCCTCCCAAGAGCCAAGCCTCCAACTCCTTACACAACTCTTCCCCCAATAGCGCTTCACTACCCCTATCGGGACACCCTCCCAATCCACCAGATCCTTGTAAATTTTCCCTTCCCAACCCCGGTTCTTGACACCACCTTGTCCTGTAGCTCCTGGGGGACCAGTTGAGGAAAGGATGGTAACTGCCTCCGGACAAAGTCCCTTACCTGCAAATACCGGAACCCATTCCAGACGGGCAGCTCGAATTCCTCCACCAACCCTCCAAGCTCGGAAAGCCGCCCTCAATGAACAGATCCCCAAACCATTCAATCCCTGCCCGATGCTACCCCCAAAGCCCCCCATCCAGCCCCGACCCCTGGAACCGGTAATTTCCACAAATCAGTGCCCAAACCAAGGACCCCTCCAGCCTCAGGTGCGGCCGCCACTGTCCCCACAACCCAAGGGACGCCACCACCACCGCCCCACAAACCTCAACTCCACTCCAGCAGCACCTTCTTCACCCGTGGGGTTTTACCGACCAAACAAACCCTGAAATCATTGCATTCACCCTCCTAAAGAAAGCCTTAGGAATAAAAATCGGGAGGTTCTGGAACACAAACAAGAACCTTGGGAAGACCGTCATTTTCACCGATTGTACCCGTCCCGCTAATGACAGCGGGAGCATATCCCACCTCCTAAAGTCTCCCTTGATCTGTTCCACCAACCGAGCCAGATTCAACTTGTGCAGATGCTCCCACCCTCACACCACCTGAATGCCCAAGTACAAAACGCCCTCCCCAACCACCCTAAACGACAACTCCCCCAGCCTCTTCTCCTGCCCCCTCGCTCGGAAAAACCTCGCTTTGCCCCATATTCAATTTGTACCCGACAACCAGCCAAATTCCTACAAAATCCTCTTAATCCCCCCAATACCTTCTAATGGGTCCAAAATATACAACAGCAAGTCATCCGCATACAGCAAGACGCGATGCTCCAACCCCCGTACAATCCCCTGCCATTCCTTTGACGCTCTTATCGACATTGCCAGTAGCTCTATAGCCAAGGCAAAGAGCAATGTGGACATCCCTGCCTCGTCCCCTGATGCAGCCGGAAATATTTTGAGCTCACCCGGTTTGTCTGCACTCGCCACCGGTGTCTGGTACAGTAACCGGACCCAGTCCACAAACCCCTGTCCAAACCCAGCACCTCCCACAAATAGTCCCACTCCATCCAATCGAAGGCCTTCTCCACATCCATGGCAACCACCGCCTCCACACTTCGTCCCTCCTAGGGCATCATTATAACATTCAGTAACCTCCTGATGTTGGTCGATGCCTCCCCTTATTGAAGTCCATCTGGTCCACCCCTATCACCCCCGGCACACAGTCCTCGATCCTGGAGGTCAAAACCTTGGTGTACACATTTAACAACAAAATTGTCCTAAAGGACCCACACTGCTCCAGATCCTTATCTTTCTTTAAAATCAAAGGGATTGACACCTGCGATAACGTTTGGGGTGGGGGAGGGGGGGGGGGGGGGGGGGGGAAGAGACCCCTGCTCTCTCGCCTCATTAAACGCCCTTACTAGCAGAGGCCCAGCCCCCCCTCTCTCTCTCTCCCCCCCCCCCCCCCCCCCCCCCCCCCCCCCCGGCCCCCAAAACATTTTAAAGAATTCCACTGGGAACCTGCCTGGGCCCTTCCACCAACCCAATGGAGCTCCCAGCCCCTCCTCCACCCTCGCGAACTCCAACCCCTCCAAAAGTGGCCTCATTCCCTCCACCCTGACTCATACAGCCTCCTATAAAAATCCCCAAAGGTTAGTGGAGGATATATTATAGATATTGGTTTGGTGTTACATGCCATTCACCCCCACTGGATCCAAGACCGTGTTCCCCCATCCTTCATTTTTTCGATTTCCCTCGCTGCCTCCTGCTTTCTCAGTTGATGTGCCAACATCCTACTCGCCCTTTCCCCATATTCATAGACCGCCCCTTCAACCTACTCAATAGCCCTACCGCCATACCCGTGGATAATAACCCAAACAACATCTGAAATTTCTGCCACTCCCTCAATAGCCCCACCTCTGGGGCCTCCAAATACCTTCTGTCCACCTGCAAGATCTCCTCCTCTAACCTCGCCATCTCCGTCTTATCCCTGTGTGCCCGTATCAAAATAAACTCCCCCTCCTCCCTTAGTACTGCCTTCAATGCCTCCCACAGCATGCCGGCCGAAACCTCACCTGTGTCGTTCAGCTCCACATGTCCCCGAATGGCAGCCCTTACCCACTCGCAAACTTCATTTGCCAACATCCCCACATCCAACCCCACCCCAGCAGGATGCCTCCAGGCAACCTGGAGACCTCCACCCCAACAGGTCTCGCCTCCGGGCGATCAACAAATCCAAATACGTCGCTTTTCAGTCAAAGTTTTTCCACAATAATTTCTTTTGCCCAACTTCAATTTACATTTTCTTTGCCATGTAACACCACAACCAATATCTATAATTGCATCAATAATTGAATTGTAAAATTCAGAAATAATTTTCAGCTTTCACTTGTGAAAAGACTTTAATAAGGGTCAATATAACAAGAGATATTTCTGAAAATGTATTTCATTAATAAGTACTTTACAATAAGTAACATGTATAATAGGTCCAGATACAACATACGGTTTCACTTACTTTTCAATTTCTTTTTTTGCTTTCTTGTTCAGTAAATCCATTTTTGTCATGATATTGACCTGAGGAATTTCCAGAGATACCATTGCACCGAGAGCTGTCAAAACACCTGACACAAACTAAGAAAATTACAAAGTTATACATCTGCATACTTTAGTGAATGTCAGATTTATACTATGCATTAATCAGATATAAAATAATTAATAGTTTATGCTTGGGCTGATGGGATGTGTCTGTGTTAAATGTACTGTGGGGTGTTGAGCTACCCGTACAAAAAAATCCCAGATTAAATTGTTTTTTTGTCATGGTCACCAATCTCAGTTGGGGTGAGGGACACGGTAGTTAACCTCTGTGCCTTTAGGCTATAAAGGAGAAATCCACTTTCTGTGTTCTCACTCTTTTTGTCATCCTTCTGAAAACCCTGCGATATTGTAAGGAGACGGTATCAGATTCAGGACCTTTGTCTCTGCAGTCAAATCACTTGCTGATATCATGATGATATTTAATAATAGTACGTATTCAATAACATGTTATGTAATAATTAGATAGCTACAAAGACTTCAAATGCAACGGTGCAGGTTTACTATGACATTCTGATCAAGTAGTGAAAACTACCTTGAATGACTCCACCATAAATTGAGAGTCAACAAGAAATACCCCGCAGACACGAAACTCCCACTGCTGCAACTGTTCCACTAGCTGCTTCATTATTGGAAGATGAGTGTATAACTCAATCTGACCTGTAATTAAGGAATAAAGGTACATTAGGGTACAAACTGTTTGCAGACCCAACCAGGTACATGAGGGTATAAACTGTTTGCAGACCCAACTTATAAAGGTATAGTTACAAAGGTGCTCACAGTTCCAAGTTGAATGTATAAAGCTATCATAACCACTGCATACTCAAAGCCCAAACTCCACACCTGATGGTCTAATGGTAAAAAGAAAACTGAGGCATAACACAAAGCCACATAGATCAGACAGAACATCAGGGCCTCACGGTAGCATGGTGGTTAGCATCAATGCTTCACAGCTCCAGGGTCCCAGGTTCGATTCCCGGCTGGGTCACTGTCTGTGTGGAGTCTGCACGTCCTCCCCGTGTGTGCGTGGGTTTCCTCCGGGTGCTCCGGTTTCCTCCCACAGTCCAAAGATGTGCGGGGTTAGGTGGATTGGCCATGCTAAATTACCCGTAGTGTAAGGTTAATGGGGGGATTGTTGGGTTACGGGTATGTGGGTTTAAGTAGGGTGATCATTGCTCGGCACAACATCGAGGGCCGAAGGGCCTGTTCTGTGCTGTACTGTTCTATGTAACCCATCCAAACCTGCAACAATGATTGTGAAATATAGATATGGATGAGAGAATAGTCAAGATTGGCTTTTCTTGCTTTCTTTTATCTTGAGATGACATGATTGAATAGCTTGCTAATGCTCACTATGCAAATTTTCTCATAGAATGGCTTTTGGGAAAGGTATTAGGAGCTGCTGACACTCAGATTTCATGAGTTAAACTCTTCAGAAGGGATGGGGAGGAAAAAGAAAATCCCCAAATCGGTATGCTAGTAATGCAGTAGGTTTTTGTGATTGCTCTTTTGACCAGATTTATTTTCTAAATCGGAGATTACTACTGTATTAGTATTATAATATAATCAAAATGTTGTTAAGCCTTATCAGTACACTATGCCAAGTTAAATGTTTGACAAAAATGAACAAAATTTAACCTGAATTCAGGGCTTTAAGGTATTTGAAAAACAAGACAGAGATGAGACGGGGAAATTTTTTATTACACAGCAAGTTATCTGTTCCACCATAATATAGGGTGCTGGAAACAGATTCAACGGCAACATTCAAAAGAGAACGGTTAGGAAAGTGAAACTAATTGGATAGCTCTTTCAAAGAACCTACACAGCCACAATAGGCCTCCTTCCAGACTCCAGTTCTGCTTCATCATATCATTATCAAAATGCTATTGAAAACACACCAATTTCTACCTACCTGGACAATCGAATAGTATATAGTCATCTTCCACATGACCTAGACAATCTGCCAGCCAATCAAAATTGTTGGCGAAGTATTCCATACAGAAAATGAGTCCACCATTCGGACCAAACCGCAAAGAATCATCCTCCATTACATCGTCCACTTGGATGAGCTCCCGGATATCTATATCCAATAACAGTAAAAAGGGTAATCACTGTAAAATTTATAAATCAGAGGAACTCAGTTTCAAAACTGGACATCTTATCAAAATAACCAATGTAAGTAAATCCACCATAAACAATTATTGTAGAATAAAACTACAGATATAAAAGATAATTTGCTCCAACTCTATTTTTTAAACAATAACCATGGAATAGGGTTTCAATAACCATGGATCCAGGTGCTCCGGTTTCCTCCCACAAGCCCCGAAAGACGTGCTTGTTAGGTGAATTGGATATCCTGAATTCAGCTTCAGTGTATCTGAACAGGTGCTGGAGTGTGGCGACTAGGCGAGTTTCACAGTAACTCCATTGCAGTGTTAATGTAAGCCTACTTGTTTCCAATAGTTATCCGGTAAACCCTTGTGAGGCTGGTTTAGCTCAGTTGGCTCGTCAGCTGGTTCATGATGCAGAGTGAGAGGTTCAATCCCCGTACCGGCTGAGGTTATTCATGAAAGCCTATCTTCTCAAGCTTGCCCCGCTTTAGGTGTGTTGATCCTCAGGTTATATCACCCCCAGTCAGCTCTCCCTCTCAAAAGGGGAAAGCAACCTATGGTCATCTGGGACCATGGTGACTTTTCTTTTAACTATCTGTGTATAAGGAGATTGGTTAATATTTACAGTTTCTGGCTCCTAAGTGAAGATATAAATAGACAGGTAGTGCACTCTGACATAGTCTGTAGAAGTGACTTTGATCCAAACTTGTGTACAAATTATTAGGTGAACATTAAGTGTATCCTTCAACGCTTTTCTTGGAATTCAGTATGCCACAAAATGTAAAAAAATATTTTTTATGCATTTATTAACAGTTGAACAGTACTCAGCAAAGCAAAGCCAGGCCCCCATCCACTTTAAATTCAAATCTAAACTGAAGATTTCAAGATCATGAAGCGGATTGACAGAACTGCAGGATTTTGTTCACAACATCTCGGGATTCAAATACTTGGAGACAAGTTAAAAAGTATTGAAGGAAGGCAGGTAGATTTATTTTGATGCATACAGATTTGTGAACTAAGTCACCCGGAAAGATAATTGATAGGAAAAACACAAGTTGAATTGGCAACCGCCTGAGTTTTGGAACGGAAAAAGGATTTAAGGGATAATGTGGTAAAATGGGGTTAATGTAAAATTGTTTTCTTTTATACATTATTCACCTATAAGAAAATTTGTGTCATTGAGAGAATTTTCTACTTCGTAATTTATTATTCAATTGCGATTTACCATGAAAATGAAATTCTGTTTGCAATAGCACATTATATTATGCAAAGTATACACAATCTACCAAGGGCACAGTCTTTATACAGTTATGCTGGAATAGCAAATTGCTAAACTTTGTTCTGTTTAAGTTTTCAGAAGAACAGTTTAAAGAATTGAGAAGTTATTGGTCAACTCACCTGCCAAGATAGGATAGTCAAAGTATTCTGCAGCAGGGTCAAGGTTCACCACCTGCACAGATCGATTTAACACCTCACAGTGCTGCTGTATAGTGGAACAGTAAGTGCTCTGAAATGAAAGACAGCAAATCCAGCTTCTGATTTAAATATCATGCATGAAATACACAAATCAAAGAAAGCAGGAATTCTTCCAGACCTGGTCCCTTATAATCTAACAACTCCTAGCTTCATGACTAGAAATTTGCAACATTCTGTAACCAAAAAGTACTAAATTTCACTGCTGAACCTTGTGATGCTCATCAGCATAACTAGATGTTTGGTTTAGACATATTAAGAGCGCCAGTTGTTTTAAAGGCATAAGGTCCCCATATAATTACTGCTGATACCTACCATCTACTCTTTTGGGGATTAAAAAACATAATGGATACAGAATAACATAATAAAATAATTTCAACAAGGTGTACAAAATACAAAAATAGAATTTGTAAAGTAGAAACCTGTTTTTCGTAAAGTTTTTGTACTCTTTGAAAACTGATGCAAATAGAGCCTAGAAATATTTTACAACATAAATGATATAACTAATTGTTTATGACTAATGGATAACAATAATAATAATCTTTATTGTCACAAGGAGGCTTACATTAACATTGCAATGAACTGTGAAAATCTCCTAGTCGCCACATTCCGGCGCCTGTTCGGGTACACCGAGGAAGACCTATAAACAGGCTAAAAAGGTCAATTTCGCCACACTCCCAGATGACCATAGACTGCTCTCCCCTTTGAGAGAGAGTTGACTGGTGGTGGTTTAGCTTGAGCGTTGTGATGACCGCCTGGGCGAGTGCGCGGTTAATTCCAGCCCCACTTGACCCGGAGTCATGACACAAGTGAAATTAATAAATATTTCTGAGAAAAACACATGAAGTCTTTGGCTCTTTGCTGCCCAATAACTACAGTCACCAGGTTTATAAATTTAAACATAATTAACTTTATTAATTAAATATGCAGCAAATACAACAGCAGCAAATATCAAATTCCTACCCCCCGTCCACTTAAGCTCACCCACCCTCTACACACAAGACAGACAAACAGAGAGAAGAGGGGTGTAAAATAATAATAAAAGTAAAGTCTGTTTGTTTCAGATGGTTGTTTCTAGCACACCTCTTAAATTTAGACTTTTAATTTGAGATTTTTGTTTCTAGTCTGACACGGTTTTCACTGTAGATTCAGCTTTTCTGGAGAAAACACAAGGGAGAGAGAGCCGCTTCATTCCTCTTGGCATCCAGGATTCCAACTGTTTCCCCAGCTCTCGGAAAATCATCCCACTCAGACATGACCCAATCACCGCCCATTAACAGGCAGGATACGGCCTCCTGGTCAATTATTTGACCACTAGCCAACCAATCAAACCGAGTCCCACTGATCTCTCGGGTGCCAAAAAGTCAGAGTCCTGCTGTCCACAGGCTAGCAGAGTGTTCCCTTTTGTAACTTTTGAAATTCTCACTTCCCTTGCTCGGCTTAAAGATATATGTCCATTAAACAACCATTGATCAAACTGATAACAGCAAAATAAAGATAGGGAAAATAAGGCAATCAACAAGAAGAGCCCTTACAGAGACACCAGACCTCAGGTAATGGGCAAGGTTGGAGAAGGTGGGGCCTTCATGAATAACCCCAGTCAGTCCAGGAATTGAACACATGCCGTTGGCATCACTCTGTATCATGAACTGACCGTCCAGCCAACCAAGCTAACCGGATTTCTCCCCTTCCCCCCAATTTTTTACAAGTTGTTGAAGCATGGAATGATTTAATACAAAGCTGTGGCAGGGACCATTGCAAATATTAAGGAAAATGTAGATAAATATTTGAAGACGAGGAAGTTATGGGTATACAGGGAGGGAGTAAGCAGCAGAGTAGTGCAGTGGTTTGCACTGTTGCTACACAGCACCAGGGTCCCAGGTTCAAATCCCAGCTTAGATCACTGTCTGTGCACAGTCTGCACGTTCTCCCTGTGTCTACGTGGGTTTCCTCCGGGTGCTCCGGTTTCTTCCCACAAGTCCCAAAAGATGTGCTGTTAGGTGAATTGGACATTCTGAATTCTCCCCGTGTACCCGAACAGACGCTGGAATGTGGCGACTAGGGGCTTTTCACAGTAACTTCATTGCAGTCTAATGCAAGCCTACTTGTGACACTAGTAAAGATTATTATTAGTCAACCAAAAAGTCAAAGGAGATATCATGGGCGGAGTGAGCTTCCACATTGCATGTTGTGTAACAGCATCTTTAGTCTTAAAGACTAGGCATCGAGGTTGGCACTCTTATGGACTGAACTGATCACTCTACACATCTCACGTATGGAGCAATCTGCCTGGACTGTACACAGAACAATACTTTTCACAGCCCCTCGGTACACGTGACAATAAATCCAAATGTAAAATCTAAACCTAGGACAACCAATAAATATTTTGCATCTCAACAAAATATTAAGACAATTTCAAAAATAATTAAGGATATTGTAATAAAAATATTTTGTAGCAGTCTGCGGGAGATTTCTTGACAACAGTGTAGGTGGCAAGTTGTTATAATAAAAGCAGACTGTCAGCTCTGGCCCAGTGGCAGCGTGTTTTAGCCAACCCCCACCAGACCTGGCGTGACTTCCAGCCCGGTTTGGTGTTAGATTAAAAACATGCCGTTGTTATGTCCGGGGTTTGTAAGGTGTCAAATACCTTCCCGCTGCCGGCAGGTCCCATCACCAGTTGGGCAAATCGAGGCATCTCAACACCGGTCACCCGCCAACTACATCAATACAACACCGGGGCCCAGGGCGCCGCGGCGGCGCAGTGCGCAGCTTCCGGCGACGGAAGCCCATTTGCAACGCGCATTCCGAAATGCGCTCTTCTCCAAACAATCACCTCTTTAACCTCGCTTTTTAAAATATCATGAAAACCAATGCTTTCAGAAAGAAAGTATTGTTCCTCTCTTCTGCAACGTATGTATCACCTCTGTTTAAACCAAGTACGTACCTGCCTCCTTACATTCTTGGTTAAAACATCAATGTTCAAAAAATAGTAACAAAGGGGAGGAAGAGGGCTTTTGCACTATGTTTATATTTCCATGTACATTGTTTTTTCTGTTGTTATGAAACCATAAATACCTCAATAAAATGTTTATAAAATAAAAATAGTGACAAAAACAGACCAACTGGTTGATGGAGACAACAAATCTTTTGTGTTGAAATTCCAGTTTCATAATAGAAATGGTAGTTTAAAGTAACATGCCCAATTTATTCGATGGGGCAAATGGTCTCCTGTGACATATTGTTTTGAAAGACTTTCATTTATATGGCATATTTCAATACAAAACAAAGACAACCAATTAAATACTTTTGAAGTGTAATGCATTTCAACAAAAGTCTAAATAGTGTTTGTGATTTGCCTTTGTGAGGTTCAGCAAAATGATTTACCTTATACCATTCAAAATGATTTTTAAGTCACACTGAAACTTGTCAAAGGGCCCTTCTGCCTTTCAAATCAAAATACTCTTCATGAAAAAAGTGAATCTTTAAAGAAGCTTGCTTTTGAAGAACTTTGCTCCTTGCATTATAGGTTTTGAAGTTATTAATACATTTTTTCAACTGGGTTAAATTAAAATAACTAGATATAAATTATCTTTCACGCGAGGTTAATCCTTCGGCCCATCAGCTGATGATAGATTATATAATTGCTTCAATGGATGAGTTCAGGAGACTAGTTATTCGGTGTCTTGATTTGTGTTTTCTATTATGTGATATCAAACCAAATCTTGATTTGAAGATGTGATTGTAAATGTTACATGGAGCATCAAACTTTTAAACAGGTGGTGGAGGAATTCATGGGCTGGAATGTCTGTTTGCTGATGCCGAAATCGCGAAGCACAATTGGGTAGAGAATAGGTTCCGATGCCAAAATCATAGCGTGCTGGATTCTCCGTTTCTGAGACTGCGTGGGAACAGTGGTAAGACAGGAAAAACGGCGCAACAGCTGCACCAATTCAGCAACTCTAAATGGGCTAGCACCATCGCCAAGTAGAACGCAACGGGTTCCATGCAAAATGCCGCTGAATTCGCCGGGTCCGTGATTGCCGCACATGAGGCTCACACGCCTCGCCGCACTTAAACGATCCATCCCCCCCACACACATCGTCCCAGCCAACAAGATGGCTGGAAGGAGAGCAGTGCCACGATTCAGGGACACTGAGCTGGACACCCTCCTGGACGGCGTGGAGAAAAAAAGGATGACCCTGTACCCCGGCCAGGAGGAAGGCGCCGCCGTTCGCCATGCCTGGGCGAAGGTGGCAGATGCAGTCAGCACATGGGCAACATCGCCTGGACTGGCCATAGTGCCAGAAGAAACTCCACGACTTCCTCGGGGCGGCCAGGGTGAGTTGGCACACACCGTCCCACATACCCATAAACCTCCTCCCTCCCCCTCAGGGGACAGCCGAAACCACACCCTGCCCCACCCCACATGCCAGCACACATGCCAGCCGCCATGGCTGGGTGCCCTGGCCACTGATGCAATCACCTACCAACCCCTGGGCTGCATGCGTCGGAGCGTCAACAATGTCGTTATTTGTGTTTCCCCCCCACTCCCCCAGTAGAAGGCCGCACACAACCACCGGGAGCAGGAGAAGACCGGAGGGAGACCATCAGACCTGTGGCTCCTCACCATGCCCATGCAGAGGGCACTGGACATTGTCGGCGGCCCAGAGGAAAGGGAGGTCACCGGGGTGCAGGTCGGCGGTGGGCGAGCAAATGAGACCCTGCTTAGTAGCGGATCCCCATGGCACATGTGTAGCCACCCCCTCGACCCACACCCCCCTCAGCCCACACCCCCTCACCCCTGCTGTACCTTCTAAACCAGTGTGTCTTTAACCTGGATACGGTGGACACATGATCACACAAGTTGTTTAATATGATAATTTATTACACATGCGCGCGCACACACACACACACACACACACACACAGTGAACACACGTACACAAGTTGCACTCTAAACTAACACACATGAACGACCCTAACTTCACGTCCTGGTGGCTGGCAAGTACAGAGCAGATGTGGCCTTATCTGGAACCCGTCGTCTAACAGTGCTGGATGACTGTTGCTGGTTGTCTGTGAACCCGGCTCTGGTCCCTCTGTGAATGGTGTGGATGTTCCTCTCCTTGGCTGATGAAGGTATCACTGCTGATGCCGTCGGTGGTCGAGAGAGTGAATGGCAGAGCAGACTTGAAGGGCCGTATAGCCTCCTCCTGCTATGTCCCAATGCACCATCTGGGCTGCAGCCTTTGTACATTTGCAAGCTGCAGCCTGTCTGTCAATGTGGTGCCCACTGTCCCATCGATCTTTGCGGGCAGCTATTTCAGAAGGCCACAGATCCCTCCTCTTGATCCTTAAGGCAAAACGTGATGGATCACACATTCGGACCAATACCTGCCCTGCATCCCCAGTCACCTGTCCGTCAGGTAAGACACTAACTCTACATGCACGAATCCCTAACACATAATACATGAATAACAAACACAAATATACATTTCGTAACGGACCTAATACGGTTAGAAAAATGGAAGTGTACGTACTGTAAGGTACAATTGGCAGTCTAATGCAAAGGCGGGAAAATATCGTAAACCTAATACAAAAGTGGAGAAATACTTTCTGGTACAAATTGCAGAAAATATCGACGGTAGTGGAGATCAATGTAAACAGGCTGGACGTAAGAATTTACAGTTCTACAAAGGTCATATACAAGCTAACCCTGATACTCAGTGCAAAACAAGTATGAGTCCCCGGGATCTTTAGTTTGGCTGAATTAAAGGAGCCCGTGCAGTAAACATGAGTCCCATGTCCTGGCACTTCATGATCTCTGCTGTCCACCTACGGAATTGGACCGTGAGGATGATGAGGTAGATCAAGGTCAAAGGATCAGCATGACAGCCAGGTGGAGGTGGAGCCGAACAGTGGGTTGCCTCCGAAGGCCAGAGTCCCAATCCTAGGAATCATCCCACCAAGTTCTGGCCTTGCATTTTGCATCTGTCGGGTGACATCCTGGGTTTTCCGTCTCTGGGCATCCTGGGGAGATCAAGCATAGCTTCTGTTATTATCTCACGTCTGCGTTCATTGTATCATATTGTCACTATCCATGACCAACCCCACCCACCCTTTTTGCATTTCATTTAAACATGTTCAAACCCAACACAGCCTTTTCTTGGCTGAGGCTTGGAGTGGTCGGAACCTGTCTTCGACCACTTCCTTCTTAATGCCACCATATACTGGTTGAGGTTTGGCTTAACCCGCCGAACTTCAGGGTGGCCAGCTGTATACAGTTTCGTCCCAAGAGCACAGAGGTCCGACCTGGGGCCGGGGGGGGGGGTTGCGGAATTGTAGGGCAGCCCGATTCCCTCACAGCAGCATCACCATAGGGTTGCTAAGCATAAATAGCATGTGGGGTCAGTCCAAAGGGACCTCTGTAGAAGAGTGAAGAAGAGGATGAGTTGTGACCTGAGTCACTGAATACATTTTTCATCCCACAGCCAAACGGTGGGGTGTGGGGCAACGGTTCTGGTCTGAGACCTGCCTAAGTGTTTGGTACTGTAGGTAGCCATTCCAGATAGTGGGGGTCGGAGGGAAAGAGGGGTTAGGGGTGAGAGAGGGGCGTATGGGCCACGGCGGGCGAAGAATGTGTGGGGTAGGGTGGGGGAAATGCCATTACTTCACTATTCGAGCATTTTGAATGGTTCTGTGTGTCCCCAGGTAGGGCGGAGGAAATATTGTTACTCCACCACCCGAGTGTGTTGAAGAACAGGACGAGTTCTAGGAAGAGGCTACTTCCTAGGTCTTAACAGCCTGGTGGTTGGAACCGGCAGGAACGTGATGGCGATACGTTGGGTGTCCAAGGACAGATAAGCAGGATTAGGGCGTATGGTTAGTGAGGGACAACCCCCCGAGTCTGTGAAAGGTGGGGTGATCCCCACACACAGCGACGGTGAAGATCGGACTCTGATCGGTGGGGGTGGGGGGGGGGTGGGGGTGGGGGTGGGGGGGGGGTTGAATGGTCAGGGAGTGAGTATAATCGTGGGTGAAATACACTAGGGGAAAGGGTGCAGGCAGTGTACATTTTCTTTTGTAAATATTAGAGTACCCAATTAATTTTTTACAATTAAGGGGCAATTTTGGTGTGGCCAATCCAATCCACCGACCTTGCACGTTTTTGGGTTGTGGGGGTGAAACCCATGCAAACACGGGGAGAATGTGCAAACTCCACAAGGACAGTGACCCAGAGTCAGGATCAAACCTGGGACCTCAGCGCCGTGAGGCTGCAGGGCTAACCCACTGTGCCACCGTGCTGCCCGCAGGTAGTGTACATACTAATTGCTCTGAGTAGTGGCCGACGATTGTAGAGTTGTGTGGCAGGCACACAATGTTGTATGGGTTGGTAGTCTGTTATCCGTGGACGGAAAGACAGCTCAGATTGAGTGCTGATGATGAAGGTGCTCTCAGAGTATGACCAGTGAGTGGCGAGGGACAGTTCGAATTTCAAATAACATGCAGGGAGTAGAAGAAGGGATGGGAAGACGAGGGTGAAACAACGCACAAATAAAGAACACTAGCGTGCGTGGAGCACAGATGATGGAGCAGGTTCCATCAAGAAATCGTGTACATGCTTATTGGGAGCTTATTTCCTTGCTTAGTTCATGCTTATTTCCTACAGAAACTCAGCACCCATGGACCAGTTGAACCAGGAACATTCCTCGTCACAATGGATGTCTCGGCACTCTACACCAGCATCCCCCATGACGACGGCATTGCTGCAACAGCCTCAGTCCTCAACACCGACAACTGCCAATCTCCAGACGCAATTCTGCAACTCATCCGTTTCATTCTAGACCACAACGTCTTCACCTTCGACAACAAATTCTTCATCCAGACGCACGGAACAGCCATGGGGACCAAATTTGCACCTCAATATGCCAACATCTTCATGCACAAGTTTGAACAGGACTTCCTCACCACACAGGACTTTCAACCGATGCTATACACCAGATACATCGATGACATTTTTTTCCTTTGGACCCACGGCGAGACATCACTGAAACGACTACACGATGACATCAATAAGTTCCATCCCACCATCAAACTCACCATGGACTATTCTCCAAATTCAGTTCCATTCTTGGACACACTCGTCTCCATCAAGGACGGTCACCTCAGCACCTCGCTTTACCGCAAGCCCACAGATAATCTCACGATGCTCCACTTCTCCAGCTTTCACCCGAAACACATTAAAGAAGCCATCCCCTATGGACAAGCCCTCCGTATACACAGGATCTGCTCAGACAAGGAGGAGCGCAACAGACACCTACAGATGCTGAAAGATGCCCTCGTACGAACGGGATATGGCGCTCGACTCATTGATCGACAGTTCCACCGCGCCACAGCAAAAAACCGCACCGACCTCCTCAGAAGACAAACACGGGACACCACTGACAGAGTACCCTTCGTCGTCCAGTACTTTCCTGGGGCGGAGAAACTACGACATCTTCTTCGCAGCCTCCAACACATCATCAGCGAGGATGGACATCTTGCCAAGGTCATCCCCACACCCCCACTACTGGCCTTCAAACAACCGCGCAACCTCAAACAAACCATTGTTTGCAGCAAATTACCCAGCCTTCAGAACAGCAACCACAACACCACAAAACCCTGCCAGGGTAATCTCTGCAAGACATGCCAGATCATCGACATGGACACCACCATTACACGTGGAAACACCACCCACCAGGTACGCGGCGCATACTCGTGCGACTCGACCAATGTAGTCTACCTCACACGCTGCAGGAAAGGATGTCCCGAAGCGTGGTACATTGGCGAGACCATGCAGACACTGCGACAACGAATAAACGGGCATCGTGCGACTATCAACAGGCAGGACTGTTCCCTTCCAGTTGGGGAACACTTCAGCAGTCAAGGACATTCAGCCTCTGATCTCCGGGTCAGCATTCTACAAGGAGGCCTTCAGGAGACGCGACAACGCAAAATTGCTGAGCAAAAACTTATAGCTAAGTTCCGCACGCATGAATGCGGACTCAACCGGGATCTGGGATTCATGTCGCATTACATTCGGCCCCCACCAACAAGCCTGGACTTGCAGAGGCCTACCGACTGAACTGGCTTGGGACAATTCACACCTCTTTAACCTGGAGTTACCTCTCTCTCTGCATCTTTGATGATTTGATTGCCTGCAGGTGCTCGCATTCCGGGGCATCTCTGACTGTGTCTATATAAACATTTCTGGAACAAGCCTTTCCATTCACCTGAAGAAGGAGCCGTGCTCCGAAAGCTCGTGTTTGAAACAAACCTGTTGGACTTTAACCTGGTGTTGTAAGACTTCTTACTGTGCTCACCCCAGTCCAACGCCGGCATCTCCACATCATGCTTATTGGGAAGCATCGATTGTCATCATCTGGATTCCTCAGAATGTTTGTGTTCCACACCCTCAGAACACTGCACTGCAGTTGTTCTTGTAATACCCCCCTAGGAGGATCATTCATCCAATCATCTACCTCCCCTGGTCACCAGACCAGCGTCTGCCGATTGCTTGCATTCATTGGGTTCAGTGTTACCGTATCCTGGTTCTTGAATCGTTCAGCTACTCTGACCAGCCAACCGTCTGGTATGGTGCCATATTCAATAGGGAGATTGTGGAGTGTGAGTGGGACGGTTGCGTTGCGGGTGGGAACTGCTTCGTGAAGATGTCAATGAAAATCAGTATATATTTAAACCCATTTCTGCATGGTGGGAGTGGACCAATATAATCCGCATGGGGATTCATCCAAGGACCCTCCACAGGACAGGTGTCTCCTGTATGTCCCTTTCCTGGCGTAACCGTCGGGAATATCCTGGGCGCAAATGAGGCAATCCTCAATGTAATAAGTGACATCCTCCTTTAATTCCGGGCACCAACTTAATGGTCGTCCGTACTGGTCTCCATGCCCTGATGTCCGTGTCCGTCACGGGATTGGTATATGCGCTGGTTTCGATCCTGGGTAGGGACTACACCATTCCCATCCTTTAAACAAATCCGTCCTGTATGGTCAGCTCGTCCTTCCATATATCGTAGGGGGCCGGTAATTGCCGTTCAGAATTTGTTGTAGGGAATCATGTCCGTTACGGGCACCGGCTCTGGCTGAGGCCTTGCAGTTGCTGGGTGGGGAGGTGAGGTGATGGCTCTTCACCTCAATGCTGCCGTAGTGGCTTCTTATAGTTCGGCGCACATTTCGCGTGCACTTCGCTCACGTGGTCCCGCCAAGTGTGCCCTACCGCCCGGGGTCTGTGTCAGTGCCTGATCAAAAGTCTGACCACATGGGCCAACCTTTCCCTTTGCTATATCTCCGTACTACCCCCTCCCATATGGGACACCTCCCTGCTCCTGTCTTCTGAGCTGCCATATTGACGTCAGGGAACAAAGGGTTAGAGGGTCGATTGGTCAGCAGGTTCTGCTTGTGGCTATGTTCTGGCCCTAATCCCCCTGAAGCTGTGTGCAAATTTTCAGAGTTGACCCTATCCTCCCTTATAGGTATGTATGCAGTTAGTACACACTTCCGAAATTCAGTGATTTGTCCAATACGGAGTTTACACCTGTGTTTTTTTTGATTTGTGAATAATCTGGTCCCTCTGTGGATGGCGTGGATGGTCCTCTCCTTGGCTGCTGAAGGTATCACCGTTATTGTCGTTGGTGGTCGAGTGAGCGGGTAGTGGGCTGCGCAGCACTTTTTATCCCTTACAGGTTTTGCGCACTTTTGGGCGGTCCCAGGTAGATGTCCAATAGATCGATCAGGCCTCGATCACCCTGATCGATCTCACCCAATTGGGGTGGACACCTTGATGGCAGGGCGGGTCCCAACAGCCATGGCCATTAGTGGCGAAGTAAGTAGGCCTTCCCAAATAAGGAAACCGACGCCACCAAGCCTGCCACATATTAGTTTGTTTCTACCTGGAGCCCTTTGTCCTGGGATGGCCTTTCAACGGCCTTTTCCCGTGTCAGTTTCTGCAAAGGCTGCGGCCTTTGTATATTTGCAAGCTGCAGCCTGTCTGCGTCTCTGTGTTGACCAATTTCCCATCGATCTGTGCAGGCGGCCATTTTAGATGGCCACACCCCTCACCCTTACCCCATCATCCCAGCCTATTATCCACCGGTGCCCGTTGGGCAACATGCATCCTGTCTATTGGCTCCTGGACCCGGGGCATCCAGGTGATGGCAGTGAACCCCGCTGCCCAGGCATCCTGGTGCGCTCAGTCCACATGGCACTGGATATTCTGGTCCGCCTGGGTATAATGAAAAATGAAAATTGCTTATTGTCACGAGTAGGCTTCAATGAAGTTACTGTGAAAAGCCCCTAGTCGCCACATTCCGGCGCCTGTCCGGGGAGGCTGGTACGAGAATCGAACCGTGCTGCTGGCCTGCTTGGTCTGCTTTAAAAGCCAGCGATTTAGCCGAGTGAGCTAAACCAGCCCCATCGAGCTAAACCAGCCCCATAGGGCGTCCGTGATGGCATGGATGCAGCTGTGCACCGAGGTCTGTGAGATCCCAGACAGGTCCCCACTCGGCGACTGGAAGGACCCCGTGGCGTAAAAGTTCAGGACGACCGTCACCTTGACGGTCACCGGGAACGGGTGTCCTCCCCCATACTCCTGTGGTGCCAGGTGTGCCATTATCAAGCAGATGTGTCACACTGTCTCTCTGCTCATCCACAGTCGGCAACCGCATGCCCGGTCCGGCATGTCCTCAAATGACATGCGGCATTCATACACGCGAGGCCTCATGCACCGCCTCCTCTTCTTCGGCTTGTTGGGCGGCCAGACCTCTAGTCTGTGCGGCCGCCACCTGCCGCTCTGCAGCCTGTTCCTCTGCTGACGGCAGGATATGAAAAAATGAAAATCGCTTATTGTCACGAATAGGCTTCAATGAAGTTACTGTGAAAAGCCCCTAGTCGCCACATTCTGGCGCCTGTCCGGGGAGGCTGGTACGGGAATCGAACCGTGCTGCTGGCCTGCCTTGGTCTGCTTTAAAAGACAGCGATTTAGCCCAGTGAGCTAAACCAGCCCCTGATATGATGTGGAGATGCCGGCGTTGGACTGGGGTGAGCACAGTAAGAAGTCTTACAACACCAGGTTAAAGTCCAACAGGTTTGTTTCAAACAAGAGCTTTCGGAGCACTGCTCCTTCCTCAGGTGAATGGAGAGGTATGTTCCAGAAACATTTATATAAACAAAGTCAGAGATGCCAGACAATGCTTGGAATGCGAGCATTTGCGGGTAAGCAAATCATTACAGATCCAGACATAGGGGGTAATCCCAGGTTAAAGAGGTGTGAATTGTCTCAAATCAGGACAGTTGGTAGGATTTCGCAAGTCCAGGCCAGATGGTGGGGGGTGAATGTAATGCGACATGAATCCAAGTGCGGTTGAGGCCGCACTCATGCGTGCGGAACCTAGCTATAAGTTTTTGCTCGGCAATTCTGCATTGTCGCGTGTCCTGAAGACCGCCTTGGTGAACTCTTACCTGGAGATCAGAGGTTGAATGCCCTTGACTGCTGAAGTGTTCCCCGACTGGAAGGGAACATTCCTGCCTGGTGATTGTCGCACGATGCCCGTGTGGTGAATGTGATTCACACTATATATAGTTGCCAATATCACTCCATGTATATATGTTCGTTATCTACCCGTTGTAAGATCAATGCTGTATATTGTTGCCAATATAACTCCGTGTATATATATTCACTATCCACCATTGTAAGTGCAGTTGCACTATCCGACCACCAGGGGGAGTCGCTCTGGGAGTACGCGAGAGTTTGTACTGGGCTCCTCCCTTGGCTCTGCCCAGGACTCCTCCCCCTGGGACCGATATATAAAGATCAGTGCCTTAGAGCCAGCCTGCCAGTTCATCAGAAGTTCAACATAAGAACATAAGAACATAAGAACTAGGAGCAGGAGTAGGCCATCTGGCCCCTCGAGCCTGCTCCGCCATTCAATTAGATCATGGCTGATCTTTTGTGGACTCAGCTCCACTTTCCGGCCCGAACACCATAACCCTTAATCCCTTTATTCTTCAAAAAACTATCTATCTTTACCTTAAAAACATGTAATGAAGGAGCCTCAACTGCTTCACTGGGCAAGGAATTCCATAGATTCACAACCCTTTGGGTGAAGAAGTTCCTCCTAAACTCAGTCCTAAATCTACTTCCCCTTATTTTGAGGCTATGCCCCCTAGTTCTGCTGTCACCCGCCAGTGGAAACAACCGGCCCGCATCTATCCTATCTATTCCCTTCATAATTTTAAATGTTTCTATAAGATCCCCCCTCATCCTTCTAAATTCCAACGAGTACAGTCCCAGTCTACTCAACCTCTCCTCATAATCCAACCCCTTCAGCTCTGGGATTAACCTAGTGAATCTCCTCTGCACACCCTCCAGTGCCAGTACGTCCTTTCTCAAGTAAGGAGACCAAAACTGAACACAATACTCCAGGTGTGGCCGCACTAACACCTTATACAATTGCAACATAACCTCCCTAGTCTTAAACTCCATCCCTCTAGCAATGAAGGACAAAATTCCATTTGCCTTCTTAATCACCTGTTGCACTTGTAAGCCAACCTTCTGTGACTCATGCACTAGCACACCCAAGTCTCTCTGAACAGCGGCATGCTTTAATATTTTATCGTTTAAATAATAATCCCGTTTGCTGTTATTCCTACCAAAATGGATAACCTCACATTTGTCAACATTGTATTCCATCTGCCAGACCCGAGCCCATTCACTTAACCTATCCAAATCCCTCTGCAGACTTCCAGTATCCTCTGCACTTTTCGCTTTACCACTCATCTTAGTGTCATCTGCAAACTTGGACACATTGCCCTTGGTCCCCAACTCCAAATCATCAATGTAAATTGTGAACAATTGTGGGCCCAACACGGATCCCTGAGGGACACCACTAGCTACTGATTGCCAACCAGAGAAACACCCATTTATCCCAACTCTTTGCTTTCTTTTAATTAACCAATCCTCTATCCATGCTACTACTTTACCCTTAATGCCATGCATCTTTATCTTATGCAGCAACCTTTTGTGTGGCACCTTGTCAAAGGCTTTCTGGAAATCCAGATATACCACATCCATCGACTCCCCGTTATCTACTGCACTGGTAATGTCCTCAAAAAATTCCACTAAATTAGTTAAGCATGACCTGCCTTTAACGAACCCATGCTGCGTCTGCCCAATGGGACAATTTCTATCCAGATGCCTCGCAATTTCTTCCTTGATGATAGATTCCAGCATCTTCCCTATTACCGAAGTTAAACTCACTGGCCTATAATTTCCTGCTTTCTGCCTACCTCCTTTTTTAAACAGTGGCGTCACGTTTGCTAATTTCCAATCCACCGGGACCACCCCAGAGTCTAGTGAATTTCGGTAAATTATCACTAGTGCATCTGCAATTTCCCTAGCCATCTCTTTTAGCACTCTGGGATGCATTCCATCAGGGCCAGGAGACTTGTCTACCTTTAGCCCCATTAGCTTGCCCATCACTCCCTCCTTAGTGATAACAATCCTCTCAAGGTCCTCACCTGTCATAGCCTCATTTCTATCAGTCGCTGGCATGTTATTTGTGTCTTCCACTGTGAAGACCGACCCAAAAAACCTGTTCAGTTCCTCAGCCATTTCCTCATTTCCCATTATTAAAACTCCCTTCTCATCCTCTAAAGGACCAATATTTACCTTAGCCACTCTTTTTTGTCTTATATATTTGTAAAAGCTTTTACTGTCTGTTTTTATATTCTGAGCAAGTTTACTCTCATACTCTATCTTACTCTTCTTTATAGCTTTTTTAGTAGCTTTCTGTTGCCCCCTAAAGATTTCCCAGTCCTCTAATCTCCCAGCACTCTTTGCCACTTTATATGCTTTTTCCTTCAATTTGATACTCTCCCTTATTTCCTTAGATATCCACGGTCGATTTTCCCTCTTTCTTCCGTCCTTCCTTTTTGTTGGTATAAACCTTTGCTGAGCACTGTGAAAAATCGCTTGGAAGGTTCTCCACTGTTCCTCAACTGTTCCACCATAAAGTCTTAGCTCCCAGTCTACCTTAGCTAGTTCTTCTCTCATCCCCTTGTAATCTCCTTTGTTTAAACACAAAACACTAGTATTTGATTTTACTTTCTCACCCTCCATCTGTATTTTAAATTCCACCATATTGTGATCGCTCCTTCCGAGAGGATCCCTAACTATGAGATCATGAATCAATCCTGTCTCATTACACAGGACAAGATCTTGGACCGCTTGTTCCCTCGTAGGTTCCATTACATACTGTTCTAGGAAACTATCGCGGATACATTCTATAAACTCCTCCTCACGGTTGCCTTGACCGACCTGGTTAAACCAATCGACATGTAGATTAAAATCCCCCATGATAACTGCTGTACCATTTCTACATGCATCAGTTATTTCTTTGTTTATTGCCTGCCCCACCATATCGTTACTATTTGGTGGCCGATAGACTACTCCTATCAGTGACTTTTTCGCCTTACTATTCCTGATTTCCACCCAAATGGATTCAACCTTATCCTCCATAGCACCGATGTCATCCCTTACTATTGCCCGGATGTCATCCTTAAATAACAGAGCAACACCACCTCCCTTACCATCCACTCTGTCCTTCCGAATAGTTTGATACCCTCGGATATTTAACTCCCAGTCGTGACCATCCTTTAACCATGTTTCAGTAATGGCCACTAAATCATAGTCATTTACGATGATTTGTGCCACCAACTCATTTACTTTATTCCGAATACTACGAGCATTCAGGTAAAGTACACTTATGTTGGGTTTTTTTATCTCTGTTTTGAATCTTAACATCTCCAGTTTTATTCCTTTTGTTATTACTGGGCCTATTCACTGTGCTCCCCTCAGTCACTGTACCTTGTACTGTCGCCCTTATGGATTTCTGACTATGTCTTCTCTGTCTTGCACTTTTCCCCTTACTTCCTTTTGTTTCTGTCCCTGTTTTACTACCTTCCAACTTCCAGCATTGGTTCCCATCCCCCTGCCACATTAGTTTAAACCCTCCCCAACAGCTCTAGCAAACACCCCTCCTAGGACATCGGTTCCAGTCCTGCCCAAGTGCAGACCGTCCGGTTTGTACTGGTCCCACCTCCCCCAGAACCGGTCCCAATGCCCCAGGAATTTGAATCCCTCCCTCTTGCACCATCTCTCGAGCCACGCATTCATCCTATCTATCCTGACATTCCTACTCTGACTAGCTCGTGGCACTGGTAGCAATCCTGAGATTACTACCTTTGAGGTCCTACTTTTTAGTTTAACTCCTAACTCCCTGAATTCCGCTTGTAGGGCCTCATCCCGTTTTTTACCTATATCGTTGGTGCCTATGTGCACCACGACAGCTGGCTGTTCACCCTCCCCCCCCCCAGAATGTCCTGCAGCCGCTCCGAGACATCCTTGACCCTTGCACCAGGGAGGCAACATACCATCCTGGAGTCTCGATTGCGTCCACAGAACCGCCTGTCTATTCCCCTTACGATCGAGTCCCCTATCACTATAGCCCTGCCATTTTTCTTCCTGCCCTGCTGTGCAGCAGAGCCAGCCACGGTGCCATGAACCTGGCTGCTGCTGCCTTCCCCTGGTGAGCCATCTCCCTCAACAGTATCCAAAGCGGTATATCTGTTTTGCAGGGAGATGACCGCAGGGGACACCTGCACTGCCTTCCTACTCTTGCTCTTTCTTTTGGTCACCCATTTTCTATCTCCCTCAGTAACCTTCACCTGCGGTGTGACCAACTCGCTAAACGTGCTATCCACGACCTCCTCAGCATCGCGGATGCTCCAAAGTGAGTCCATCCGCAGCTCCAGAGCCGTCAAGCGGTCTAACAGGAGCTGCAACTGAACACACTTCTTGCACGTGGAGGAGCCAGGGACAGTGGACGTGTCCCTGAGCTCCCACATCGCACACGAGGAGCATGACACGGGTCTGGGATCTCCTGCCATGTCTTAAACCCTTGGTAAACTTAAACAACTAGAATTTCAAAATAAAAATAAATAAATTAGACAATGAAAAGAAAAAGAGAGACTACTTACCAGTCACTTACCAGGGTTAAAAAGCACCTCCTCACACTCTGCACCGAATTACCTCACTGCATCAAATTACCAAGTTTAAATCTCTCACTCTGTATGAGTCTCACTCCGGATGTGTCTCCTGGAAAAGTGCTCGCAACAATGAATAGGCTGGCTCTGTTGTAAGTGTATTAAAGCCTCTGTTCAGACCCAACTACATGTGTTCGCTGAATTGATGGTTCCATCAATTTAATACACTTAAGAAGCTGCCGAAGTAAAGCATTGAATCCGCTCTAAAACCAGGACGTCTAGAACTTGATCCGCAGGATGCAGAGGCGAAAGAAACCTTCTGCCACTGGCTGAAATGTTTTAAGGCCTACCTGGCCGAAACAGCACCGCTGAAACTACGGAGGAACAAAAGCTCAGCCTACTGCACGCGAGGGTAAGCCACAGAATTTCTACACAACTAAATCCAGCCGGTTCCTACACCGCAGCACTGGTGATTTTGGACAAAATGTATATTAGGCCCATGAACGAGGTCTTTGCCCGCCATGTGTTCACGACTCACCGACAACAGTCTACTGAAACTTTAGCTGAATTTGCACGTGAGTTGAACAATCTCTTAAATGACTGCAATTACCAGGCCGTAACAGCGGCCGAACATAGGGAGCTTGCTGTGCGGGATGTTTTTGTAGCGGGCCTTCGATCTAACTATGTACGCCAGAGACTATTAGAAAATGGGGCCCTGGGCTTAGAGACTACCGTAGAGGCTGCTATCACAATGGAAGTTTCCTTCCGCAGCCTCAACTCGTTTCCCGCGGACCCCGCTAACCCCACATGGGCCCCCGACCTGAGGACCCCCCACGCCTGTGCCGCAAGGCACCCCAGCTATCGCGCTGCCACAGCCGGTCGCCCTAGGTTAGGTGGATTGGCCATGCTAAATTGCCCGTAGTGTCCTTATAAAAGTAAGGCTAAGGGGGAGGTTGTTGGGTTACGGGTATAGGGTGGATACGTGGGTTTGAGTAGGGTGATCATGGCTCAGCACAACATTGAGGGCCGAAGGGCCTGTTCTGTGCTGTACTGTTCTATGTTCTATGTTCTACTGTCCCAGTCAAATACTCAAGCTATTCAGCTGCTCCAGCTAATTACTCAGCTCCCCCAGCCAGCTACTCAGCTCGCCAAACCAGTTATTCAACTGCTCCAGCCTGCCACTATTCAGCTCCCCAAACCAGTTATTGAACTGCTCCAGCCTGCCACTATTCAGCTCCCCAAACCAGTTATTGAACTGCTCCAGCCTGCCACTTCTGTGGACAAAGCCAGCACCCGCGGCGGCACTGCTCAGCCCGATCCATGACCTGCAGCAGCTGCGGGAAGAAAGGCCACTATGCTAAAGTGTGCCTCGGCAGAAGGGCCCCAGCCCTCAACACCCCAACAGTCCAAAAACATCGCCCCCAGCACCAGCAGGGCCGCGGGGCCTGAAATGTTGCGGCCTAGGCTCAGGCTCCGCCTCCTCCCGCCACGTGCGATCTATGGGGGCCGCCATCTTGGCAAACCTCCACCATGCGGCCGGCCACGTGCGATTCATGGGGGCCGCCATCTTGGACGCCACCTTCATCCCATTCCATCCAAATCCAAGGCCGCACTACAGCAACGCTAACGATTCAAGGCGCTAGCTATTCCAAATTTAAACTGTATGTCTTGCCCGACCTCTGCGCGCCACTCCTCTTAGGCTTGGATTTCCAATGTAACCTCAAGAGCCTCACCCTCAGCTTCGGCGGGTCCCTGCCCCCACTCACTATCTGCAGCGTCGCCACGCTGCGCATTGCCCCCCTCCTCTCTTCGCCAACCTCACCCCGGATTGCAAACCGATAGCCACCCGCAGCAGGCGGTACAGCCTGCAGGATAGGGTATTTATCAGAACGGAGGTCCAAAGGCTGCTCAGTGAGGGGATCATAGAGGCCAGTAACAGTCTCTGGAGAGCTCAGGTGGTGGTCGTCAAGACCGGGGAAAAATGCCGCATGGTCGTCGATTATAGCCAGACCATCAATCGCTTTACGCTCCTAGACGCGTATCCCCTCCCCAGAATTGCAGACATGGTAAACCAGATCGCCCAATATCGGGTATTTTCCACGGTGGATCTGAAGTCTGCATACCACCAGCTCCCAATCCGCCCAGAGGACCGCCACTGCACGGTGTTCGAGGCCGATGGCCGCCTCTTCCATTTCCTCCGGGTTCCCTTCGGCGTCACTAACGGGGTTTTGGTGTTCCAACGAGCAATGGACCGAATGGTAGACCAGTATGGGCTGCGGGCCACGTTTCCGTATCTGGATAATGTTACCATCTGCGGCCATGACCAGCAGGACCACGACGCCAATCTCCACCGTTTTCTCCAGACGACCCAAAAATGAAACCTTACATATAACAAGGAGAAATGCGTGTTCCGCACAAACAGACTAGCCATCCTCGCCTACGTCGTGGAGAACGGAGTCCTGGGCCCAGACCCAGACCGCATGCACCCCCTCTTAGAACTCCCCCTCCCCCATGGCCCCAAGGCCCTCAAACGGTGCTTAGGGCTCTTTTTGTACTACGCCCAGTGGGTCCCCCAATATACGGACAAAGCCCGCCCACTCTTCAAGGCCACACTATTTCCCCTGTCTGCTGAGGCGCGCCAGGCCTTCAGCTGCAATAGGGACGACATCGCCAAAGCAGCCATGCGGGCGGTGGATGAATCCACTCCCTTTCAGGTTGAGAGCGACGCCTCAGAGGTAGCGCTAGCAGCCACTTTAAACCAAGCAGGGTGGCCCGTTGCATTTTTCTCCCGTACCCTATCCGCTTCAGAACTCCGACACTCCTCAGTCGAGAAGGAAGCACAAGCCATCGTGGAGGCTATCCGACACTGGAGGCACTACCTCGCAGGTAGGAGGTTCACCCTCATTACCGACCAACGGTCAGTCGCCTTCATGTTCGACAACTCACAAAGGGGCAAAATTAGAAATGACAAAAGTCTTCGGTGGAGGATTGAACTCTCCACCTACAATTACGATATCAAATATCGACCGGGGAAGCTCAACGAGCCCTCGGATGCCCTAGCCCGCGGAACATGTGCCAGCGCGCAAATCAGCCGCCTAAAAGCCATCCACGATGACCTCTACCACCCAGGGGTCACCCGGCTCGCCCACTACATCAGAGCCCGAAACCTGCCTTTCTCCAACGAGGAGGTAAAAGCGATCACCAGGGACTGCCCGATCTGTGCGGAGCGCCACTGTCAGCCACCACCTTCAACGCCTCAAACGACACCTTCTTCCCCACCAGGATCGCCACCCCCTTACTCCTCTCATCCAGCCCTGAGTGGAATACTTGGCCCACCCACCCCTTTCTCAGCCGGACCTGGTCCACCACTCTCAGGTGTGTCTCCTGGAGCATGGCCACATCCGCCTTCAGGTGCGCAACTACTCGGGCCCTTTTGACCGGCCCATTCAGCCCCCTCACATTCCAGGTTATCAGCCGGATCCGAGGGCTCCCTGCCCCCTTCCCCTGCCGATCAGCCATACCCCATCCCTTGCCCACCCCCGGCCAGCGTCCCACACTCTGCCAGTTCCCCATGGCGGCAACTCTTCCCCCCCCTCCAGCACCCCCTGCGTCCTCCAGCTCCTTCCTGACCGTTTCAGCTGCAACCCGGTATCCCCCCCCCCCCCCCCCAGGCTAGGACCCCTCCTAACCGCGCCCCCCCTATACAGCACTCCCGTGAGCCAGCTATCTTCTGCTGACCCCGGCGACTCCCACCCTACTTTCGGCTCCTCCCAACGTGGGACTGCCCCTCCTCCATTGTGCCCATCAACCAGTCCACCCTCCCCCGCTCCTGCGCGGGAAAAGAAAAACCCGCCCCCTCCCTCTCCCAGTGCGGGAACCCCGCAGAAAGCCCGTGCTTTCGCCCTGCCGGGCCCCGCCTCCTCCATAGACCAGACAGGGCCCACCTGGTCAAGGCTTCTAGGCCCTTTGAATGCCTTGCGATCGATTTCAAAGGGCCACTCCCCTCCACTAACAAAAACATTTATTCCCTTAACATTATTGACGAGGGGGCAGCACGGTGGCCTAGTGGTTAGCACAACCGCCTCATGGCGCTGAGGTCCCAGGTTCGATCCCGGCTCTGGGTCACTGTCCGTGTGGAGTTTGCACATTCTCCCCGTGTCTGCGTGGGTTTCGCCCCCACAACCCAAAAAAAATGTGAAGAGTAGGTGGATTGGCCACGCTAAATTGCCCCTTAATTAGAAAAAATAATTGGCTAATCTAAATTTATAAAAAAAAACATTATTGACGAGTTCTCCCGATTCCCCTTCGCCATCCCATGCCCCGATATGACCTCCCACACAGTCATTAGGGCCCTGCATAGTGTCTTCACCCTGTTCGGTTTCCCCAGCTACGTGCACAGCGACCGGGGTGCGTCCTTTATGAGTGACGAGCTGCGTCAGTACCTAGAACATAGAACATAGAACATAGAACATAGAACGATACAGCGCAGTACAGGCCCTTCGGCCCTCGATGTTGCACCGACATGGAAAAAAAAAACTAAAGGCCATCTAACCTACACTATGCCCTTATCATCCATATGCTTATCCAATAAACTTTTAAATGCCCTCAATGTTGGCGAGTTCACTACTGTTGCAGGTAGGGCATTCCACGGCCTCACCACTCTTTGCGTAAAAAACCCACCTCTGACCTCTGTCCTATATCTATTACCCCTCAATTTAAGGCTATGTCCCCTCGTGCTAGCCACCCCCATCCGCGGGAGAAGGCTCTCGCTGTCCACCCTATCTAACTCTCTGATCATTTTGTATGCCTCTATTAAGTCACCTCTTAACCTTCTTCTCTCAAACGAAAACAACCTCAAGTCCATCAGCCTTTCCTCATAAGATTTTCCCTCCATACCAGGCAACATCCTGGTAAATCTCCTCTGCACCCGTTCCAAAGCTTCCACGTCCTTCCTATAATGAGGCGACCAGAACTGTACGCAATACTCCAAATGCGGCCGTACTAGAGTTTTGTACAACTGCAACATGACCTCATGGCTCCGGAACTCAATCCCGCTACCAATAAAGGCCAACACACCATAGGCCTTCTTCACAACCCTATCAACCTGGGTGGCAACTTTCAGGGATCTATGTACATGGACACCGAGATCCCTCTGCTCATCCACACTACCAATAATCTTACCATTAGCCCAGTACTCTGCCTTTCTGTTATTTCTTCCAAAATTAATCACCTCACACTTCTCCACATTAAACTCCATTTGCCACCTCTCAGCCCAGCTCTGCAGCTTTTCTATGTCCCTCTGTAACCTGCAACATCCTTCCGCACTGTCTACAACTCCACCGACTTTAGTGTCGTCTGCAAATTTACTCACCCATCCTTCTGCGCCCTCCTCTAGGTCATTTATAAAAATGACAAACAGCAACGGCCCCAGAACAGATCCTTGTGGTACGCCACTCGTAACTGAACTCCATTCTGAACATTTCCCATCAACTACCACTCTCTGTCTTCTTTCAACTAGCCAATTTCTGATCCACATCTCTAAATCACCCTCAATCCCCAGCCTCCGTATTTTCTGCAATAGCCGACCGTGGGGAACCTTATCAAACACTTTACTGAAATCCATATACACCACATCAACTGCTCTACCCTCGTCTACCTGTTCAGTCACCTTCTCAAAGAACTCGATAAGGTTTGTGAGGCATGACCTACCCTTCACAAAACCATGCTGACTATCCCTAATCATATTATTCCTATCTAGATGATTATAAATCGTATCTTTTATAATCCTCTCCAAGACCTTACCCACCACAGACGTTAGGCTCACCGGCCTATAGTTACCGGGGTTATCTCTACTCCCCTTCTTGAACAAAGGGACCACATTTGCTATCCTCCAGTCCTCTGGCACTATTCCTGTAGCCAATGATGACCTAAAAATCAAAGCCAAAGGCTCAGCAATCTCTTCCCTGGCTTCCCAGAGAATCCTAGGATAAATCCCATCCGGCCCCGGGGACTTATCTATTTCACCTTGTCCAGAATTGCCAACACTTCTTCCCTACGCACCTCAATGCCATCTATTCTAATAGCCTGGGTCTCAGCATTCTCCTCCACAATATTATCTTTTTCTTGAGTGAATACTGACGAAAAGTATTCATTTAGTATCTCGCTTATCTCCTCAGCCTCCACACACAACTTCCCACCACTGTCCTTGACTGGCCCTACTCTTACCCTAGTCATTCTTTTATTCCTGACATACCTATAGAAAGCTTTTGGGTTTTCCTTGATCCTACCTGCCAAAGACTTCTCATGTCCCCTCCTTGCTCGTCTCAGCTCTCTCTTTAGATCCTTCCTCGCTTCCTTGTAACTATCAAGCGCCCCAACTGAAACTTCACATAGGCCTCCTTCTTCCTCTTAACAAGAGATTCCACTTCTTTGGTAAACCACGGTTCCCTCGCTCGACCCCTTCCTCCCTGCCTGACTGGTTCGTACTTATCAAGAACATGCAATAGCTGTTCCTTGAACAAGCTCCACATATCCAGTGTGCCCAACCCTTGCAGCCTACTTCTCCAACCAACACATCCTAAGTCATGTCTAATGGCATCATAATTGCCCTTCCCCCAGCTATAACTCTTGCCCTGCGGGGTATACTTATCCCTTTCCATCACTAACGTAAAGGTCACCGAATTGTGGTCACTGTTTCCAAAGTGCTCACCTACCTCCAGATCTAACACCTGGCCTGGTTCATTACCCAAAACCAAATCCAATGTGGCCTCGCCTCTTGTTGGCCTGTCAACATATTGTGTCAGGAAACCCTCCTGCACACATTGTACAAAGAACGACCCATCTAATGTACTCGAACTATATCTTTTCCAGTCAATATTTGGAAAGTTAAAGTCTCCCATAACAACTACCCTGTTACTTTCGCTCTTTTCCAGAATCATCTTCGCCATCCTTTCCTCTACATCCCTAGAACTATTAGGTGGCCTATAGAAAACTCCCAACAGGGTGACCTCTCCTTTCCTGTTTCTAACCTCAGCCCATACTACCTCAGAAGAAGAGTCCCCATCTAGCATCCTTTCCGCCACCGTAATACTGTCCTTGACTAGCAGCGCCACACCTCCCCTTCTTTTGCCCCCTTCTCTGAGCTTACTAAAACACCTAAACCCCGGAACCTGCAACAACCATTCCTGTCCCTGCTCTATCCATGTCTCTGAAATGGCCACAACGTCGAAGTCCCAGGTACCCACCCATGCTGCCAGTTCCCCTACCTTATTTTGTATACTCCTGGCATTGAAGTAGACACACTTCAAACCACCTACCTGAACACTGGCACCCTCCTGCGAAGTCAAATCTGTGCTCCTGACCTCTATACTCTCAATCTCCCGTACCCTAAAACTACAATCCAGGTTCCCATGCCCCTGCTGAATTAGTTTAAACCCCCCCAAAGAGCACTAACAAATCTCCCCCCCAGGATATTGGTGCCCCTCAGGTTCAGATGTAGACCATCCTGTCTATAGAGGTCCCACCTTCCCCAGAAAGAGCCCCAGTTATCCAGAAATCTGAATCCCTCCCGCCTGCACCATCCCTGTAGCCACGTGTTTAATTGCTCTCTCTCCCTATTCCTCATCTCACTATCACGTGGCACGGGCAACAACCCAGAGATAACAACTCTGTTTGTTCTCGCTCTGAGCTTCCATCCTAGCTCCCTATAGGCCTGCCTGACATCCTTGTCCCCTGCTTGACAAGGGCATCGCCTCGAGCAGGACTACCAGTTACAACCCCAGGGGGAATGGACAGGTGGAGAGGGAGAACGCGACGGTCTGGAAGACCATCCTACTGACCCTCAGGTCCAGGAAGATCCAAGTTTCCCAATGGCAGGAAGTCCTCCCTGACGCACTCCACACAATTAGATCCCTCCTGTGTACAGCTACCAACCAAACCCCCCACGAGCGGCTCTTCATTTTTTCCAGGTGCACTACCACAGGGGTCTCACTTCCGGCGTGGCTGAGGACGCCAGGCCCGGTTCTCCTAAGGAAGCACGTCAGGGCGCACAAGACCAACCCCATTGTTGAAAAGGTGCGCCTGCTTCATTCCAACCCACAGTACGCATTTGTTGAGCTCCCGGCGGTTGCCAGGACACAGTATCCCTCCGGGACCTGGCACCCGCTGGATCCAGCCCCCCATCTACTCCCACCGAGGAACTCCTTTCCCCGTTCCCTATGCGGCCGCCCCCTTGCGCCCCCGATTCTGCGAGCTCACCCCACCAGTCCCGAGCGCCAGCACCAGCCCACCCCCCGCGCACCCAGTCTCAATTCGACCAGGAGGTGTATGAGGCTCGGACAAGACTCACCCTGGAGCCGGCAACCGTACCCCAGACCTCGACGCCCGCCCAGCCACCGAAAGAGGCTGCAACCCCGGTGCTCCGCAGACCAAAACGGACAATTCGTCCACCGGACAGACTGACTCTTTGAGCCATCACCCCCGCCGGACTTGATTTTCTTAACAGGGGGTGAATGTGGTGAATGTGATTCACACTATATATAGTTGCCAATATCACTCCATGTATATATGTTCGTTATCTACCCGTTGTAAGATCAATGCTGTATATTGTTGCCAATATAACTCTGTGTACATATGTTCACTATCCACCATTGTAAGTGCAGTTGCACTATCCGACCACCAGGGGGAGTCGCGCTGGGAGTACGCGAGAGTTTGTACTGGGCTCCTCCCTTGGCTCCACCCAGGACTCCTCCCCCTGGGACCCATGTATAAAGATCAGTGCCTTAGAGCCAGCCTGCCAGTTCATCGGAAGTTCAACGACGAATAGGCTGGCTCTGTTGTAAGTGTATTAAAGCCTCTGTTCAGATCCAACTACACATGTTTCGCTGAATTGATAGTTCCATCAGCCCATTCATTCATTGTCGCAGTGTCTGCATGGTCTCGCCAATTGTGATAAATACCTATCTGGTTCATTAATGTCCTTTAGGGAAGGAAATCTGTCATCCTTACTTCGCCAGGATAGGACTGGGAATATATATACAGATGGCTTAGGGAGCAGGGAGGAGCGCAGGTGGTGAGGATTAAGGAGAAATGGGAGGAGGAGCTTGGTGGGGAGAAAGAAAGGATGGGGAGTTCTTTATTCGTTTATGGGATGTGGGCCAGCATTTATTCCCCATCCCTGAGGGCATTTAGGAGTCAACCACATTGCTATGGCTCTGGAGTCAGATGTAGGAAGACCAGGTAAGGATGACAGTTTTCCTTCCCTAAAGGACATTAATGAACCAGATCGGTATTTATCACAATCGCCAATGGTCATCATTAGAGTTTTAATTCCAGATTGTTTTATTGAATTCAAATTTCACCATCTGCCCTGACGGGATTCGAACCCGAGTTCCCAGAACATGGCCCTGGGTCTCTGGATAACTAGTCCAGCGACAGTACCACTTCGCCACTGCCTACCCGGAATGTGGAGTGGGGCAATCACAGCGTGAATTCGACCTCCTCATGGGCGAGGATGAGTTTGATTCAATTTAAGGTGGTGCATAGAGAGCACATGACTCGGGCGAGGATGAGTGGGTTCTTCCAGGGGGTGAGAAGTGTGGGTGAGGACCAGTAAATCACACGCATATGTTCTGGGGCTGTGAGAAGTTGGAGAGATACTGGGAGGGGGTGTTGGGGACATTATAAAAGATTGTGGGGGTAGAGGCCGGGCCGGACCCTGTGGTGGTGATTTTTGGGCAGAAATGCCAGAGCTGATGGAGGGGAGGAAGGCTGGCGTTGTGGCCTTCGCCTGTCTTGTTGCCCAGCGAACGATTCGACAACGCCACCTGGGATGGTGGCCTGGCTGGAGTCCTGTACGACTTTCTCCAGCCGGAAAAAATCAAGTCCGAATTGAGGGGATCAGCAGAAGGCTTTGAGATACAGTGGGGACTGTTCATGACCATGTTCATGCAGTGGGGCGGGGGATGGCGGGGAGGATCATGAAAAGTGGGGGGAAACATGCACAAACTGTGAAGTGTGAGGTGTGGAGAATATCTTCTAATATATTTATGTTTTTTTACTTTTGAATGTGTTTGAATATGTTTGGAATAAAATACATTAAAAAAATATATAGCACTTGGGGCTAAGGGTGGGGGGAGCAGGATTAGGCTATTGAGTTGGATAATCAGCCATGAACATTATGAATGGAGGTGCAGTTTTGAAGGGCTGAATGGCCTCCTCCTCCTATTTTCTATGTTTCTATGACCCCCCCCCCTCCCCCTCCCTCCCTCCCGGACTAACCCCCATTCCTGGACTGACCCACCTCCTGGACTGACCTCCCCCTCCCTCCCTCCTAGACTGACACCCCCTCTTCCCCCACCACTGGGTCCGACTCTAACCATCCCTCCCTCCCAACCTCCCTCGGGGTCTGACTCCAACACCCCCCCCCCCCCACCCCACACACACACACACACACACATCAGTTCTGATTCTGAGCTCTTTCCACCCCCCCCCCCCCCCAAAAACACTGGGTGTGACTCCAACCTCCCCCCAACCACTGGGTCTGACCCTAACTACCTCCCCCGACCAGCGGGTCTGAGTCCTACAACCCCCCCCCCCCCCCCCCCCCCCCCCCGGGCCCAACCACCAGATCCGACTCCAATCTCCGCCGGGGCTAACTCCTCCCAAACCTCCTTTCCCTGGGTCTGATTCCACTCCCCCCGCCTTCCCTAAACTTTATAACTTACCTGCTGCCTGTAAATTGTCCCTATAAACGTCCCCTTTACTGCAGCTACTGCCATAAAAAGGGGGAGTGACTCACCTCTCTGCACCCCAGTTACTCCACAGTGAGCCTGCCAGGCCAGGCTGAGCTTCGCTACTCCTGCCTCACCAAGCCATTCCACGAAAGTTACAGGCCAATAAGATGTATGAGCAGAAGTAGGCCATTCAGCCCATCAGGTCTGCTCCGCCATTCAATGCGATCATGGCTGATCTGATATGATAATCTTCAACTCCAACTTTCCACCTTATCCCCATAACCCTTGATTTGGAATGGGCTCGCTGGGTCATATGGCTTCCTTCTATGCTATAAGGACTCCATGACTCTAAAACAATGAAATAGTTGTTGGTTTCCAGAGTAACTATGATGAGTTTTATTTAGATTATTAGAGTTAGATTTATTGTCACGTGTACCTAGGTACAGTAAAAAGTATTGTACTGTGTACAGTTCAGGCAGATCGCTCCATACATGAATACATAGAACATATGATAAATACACAATGTAAATATGTAAACATAGACACCGGGACAAGCATACATAATATAGTGCTACATCTGTAGCGAAGATGTATATAAAGATCAGTTCAGTCCATAAGAGGGCCATTCAGGAGTCTGGTAACAGTGGAGAAGAAGCTGTTTTTGAATCTATTGGTGCATGTTCTCAAACTTTTATTACTTCTGCCAGATGGAAGAGGTTGGAAGAGAGAATAACCCGGATGGGAGGAGTCTTTGATTATGCCACCCGCTTTCCCAAGGCAGCGGGAGGTGTAGTCAGAGTCAATGGATGGGAGGCGGGTTCCCGTGATGGACTGGGCGGTGTTCACGACTCTCTGAAATTTCTTATGGTCTTGGGCCGAGCAGTTGCCATACCAGGCTGTGATGCAGCCTGATAGGATGCTTTCTGTGGTACATCTGGAAAAATTGGTAAGAGTCATTGTGGACATGCTGAATTTCCTTAATTTCCTGAGGAAGTAAATGAGGAAGTATTTGATCAACAGTTGCATGTTTTAAATTTAATTTAGTAATTGAATTTTGAGCAAGGAAGTGAGTAAAGGACGAGAAGCATTTGAATTACAAATTTTGCAGACATATCGTGAAAGTTAATTGCACACATTGAATGACAAAGAGATAGAGGGGAGCAATGAGGCTCTGTATGAGAAAAATAAGAAACTGCAAAAATATTATCTGGGAGTTGCAAAGAAAGTTGATGGCATGTTACCATCTGAAAAAGTTGATCATAATAGATCAAGAGATTGATAAAGAAGAATATGACTCGATGCTTTGATGTAATGAGAAAATAAAAAGCTAAATCATCAATTTGTCCGTACACCAGAATGTATGGATTGTGCTGGTTGCCAACTCCAGATCAGAGAAGACAAAGAGAGGAAGAAAGTTGCACTACTTTGAGATACAATTTCATGCAATACCTTGAAGATTAAATGTTATTTTTTTCTTGTATTAAAATATAGATTATGAAATTTTGAATGACAATCAAGGCCTATTAATATTATTGCTGTGCTGTACATTGAGAATAATTTCAAAGTGTTGTTACTCTTATGTGTCATTCTGTGTTTACTAGGAACAATGGGCGGGATTCTCCGACCCCCCCGCCGGGTCGGAGATCGCAGGGGTCAGCATGAATCCCGCCCCCGCCGGCCGCTGAATTCTCCGGCCCTCCAAAAGTCAGCGAGGCGTGACTCGCGCCGCCCGCCCCGGAGAATGGCAGGGACCGGCGCGACTCAATGGGCCCCGGGGCCGCCTGAAGTCTCCGGCCCGCGATGGGCCGAAGTCCCGCTGGTTTTTTGCCAGTCCCGCTGGCGTAGATCAGACTAGGTCCCTTACCAGCGGGACCTGGCGGCGTGGGCGGGCTCCGGGGTCCTGGGGGGGCGCGGGGCGATCTGGCCCCGGGGGGGTGCCCCCACGGTGGCCTGGCCCGCGATCGAGGCCCACCAATCGGCGGGCGGGCCTGTGCCGTGGGGGCACTCTTTTACTATGCATCGGCCATATCAGCCTCCGCGATGGCCGACGCGTAGGTGACGCCTGCGCATGCGCGGGGATGTCATTAGCAGCTGCTGGCACATGCGCGGACTCTTGCCGGCCGGGGGAGCCCCTTCGGCCCCGGCTGGTGTGGCGCCAAAGGCCTTCCACGCCGGCCGGCGGGGTCCAAACCACTCCGGCCGGTGCTGGCCTAGCCCCTGAAGGTGCGGAAGATTCCGCACCTTTGGGGCAGGCCAACGCCGGAGTGGGTCACGCCACTCCACCCCGCTGGGACCCCCCGCCCCACCGGGTACGGGAGAATCCCGCCCAATATGTTTTGGTTGTTAAAGCAACAATGTATTCAACAAATACCTCCTATAGTTAAGCCTAATTAATTTTTACACAAACAGCGTCTTGTGAATTAATTCAAGCAAGGCTGTCAAAAGAATAATCTTTGAAAAATCTTGCAGAGCAGCTGCCAAAATCATGCCTATATAAATAAATATTTCAAAACTATTTGTGTTGATTTTAAATTTCAACAATTATCTTTTCAAAGAAAAGTGTGCAATTTTACAGGGTTTTCTGCCTTTTGTGCATGCAGTTAATACATGTAAAGTTTAATTGTTCTCTTTGTTTCTCTTCTCTCCATAAGAGTTAACTAAAATATATTGTATCGGGGGAGGTCTTGTAGTGCAATATGTGTCCCTGCCTCTGAGCCAGAAACTCTGGGTTTGAGTCCCACTCCAGGACTTGGTGGCCAAGGAAGATGTCTTCATAGCCAAACAGTTTGAGTATCAACCTGCAAATCCTTCCAACATACACGAATGGCAGTCGGTAAGAGCGGGAGAGACTCCTCAGGGCAGTGCTTGATACGGAGTGGTGCCCCGGTCAGGCTTTGGTGACAGGCTAGCAACCCCTTCCAGGAAGAACATGCTATGGAAATAGATGAAACTCTGCCTTGCACACACACCCGCTAGGCGCAGGGAAAGAAGCAACAACAGTATTGGAACTGGCATCCAAAGTCTTCCAGTTTCTCAAACCAGCTGCACAAGAATTGCTGGTTATTCAAACATAGAGGACATCACACCCAAGTCTGACCCTGTCCTAGTCTAATGTTCACACACATATATCTTTCATTAAAAGCAATCAGGAGTGGAAAACAAAAAAAAAGATTGCAACAAGAACCGATGCTTTTTTCCATAGGACTGGTATGCGTTGATACATGCACTTTAATGGTCAAGTTCTTATAGTTTCTAAACTGGATCCTACATACTATTTGAAAAATGTAAATAGCTGTTCTGAGAGTTTAGGGACATTTTTGCAGAGCATGGCTTCCTCGCTCAATGAAAGTACAAATCAAAACATTGTACGATTAGAGTTATAGTAGCTCTGTTCTGTGTTACTTTAACTGTGCTCCCACCGAATGAGGCTTCATGCAAAGAGCCTTGTATGAGAAAATGTATGTGTCAGCTGTTTTTTTTTTGTTCTGTGAATTAGATTAGTACGTACAATTACTGCAAATTGGAATGAATATTCAAGCTATGATGTTTGGATTCTAGACCTCCTCATTAACATTTCCAGGGATATACTGCTACAGTATTTTGTGTGAATTTGACGTGCTTTGATGAGAAAGGCTAATTTCCAATCATTGTGTTAAAAGGAAAGGCCGCTAGAAATATGGAAATGTTCCATGGACAAACTGCATGACTCTCTGGCGATAATCCCATAGTGATTAAAATATTACAGCTATTACGATTCTACATGCTTAACTGTCTTCAAAGAGATTACTTCTACATCAAAAGGCCCCAATGTTTAAACATCAAGCCTGGTGCACAATCCTTGGTTCTATTTGTGATTGCATTAACATCCAGAGGTGCATACAGCTCAATGAGCAGCATATACATATTTATTTCAGAGAATTTCTAGTTTGGCAGGAAGGGCTTTAGAAACTCCTTTAAACAGATTCTCAGTTTATTAATGAGCCCATAACCAAAACATCAATGTCTTTTCTCTTTTCTGATTCTGACAGACAAGCTATCTTTTCTCACACTTATGTTCCAATTGTAGTTTTGGTGCAAAATTTTACAGTGCAACTTTTACAGATGCACCATAGAAAGCATCCTATCTGGCTGCATCACAGCCTGGTATGGCAACTGCTCGGCCCAAAACAGTAAGAAATTACAGAGTCGTGAACACTGCCCAGTCCATCACATGAACCTGCCTCCCATCCATTGGCTCTGTCTACACCTCGCGGTGCCTTGGGAAAGCGGGCAGCATAGTCAAAGACCACTCCCACCCGGCTTATTCGCTCTTCCAACTTCTTCCTTTGGGCAGGAGATACAAAATTCTGAGAACACCCACTAACAGATTCAAAAACAGCATCTTCCCTGCTGTTACCAGGCTCCTAAACAACCCTCTTATGGACTGATCTGAACTCTTCATACATCTTCTCTACTGAGTAGTACTGCACTCTGTATGCTTCACCCGATGCCTGTGCCAATGTATTTACATTGTGTATTTTATGTTTACCCTATGTATTTTTTTCATGTATGGAATTATCTGTCTGAACTGTACAGAGAACAATACTTTTCACTGTACCTCGGTACACGTGACAAACAAATTCCAATCCAATCAAAGTATGCTCTCTTTTCAATGATGCTGTAGTTGTACAAATGCAATCAGAGTTCAAAGTCATGAACTGAGGTGACACTTCAATAAAAAGGAACAGAAACAAATGGATTCAGAAGTCTCTCTCTCCGCTTCACCTTGTGTCAGTTCAGGCCCTTAGTGTTATTCCAAATTTAAAGCTGCTTCACACCAACAGTAACTTTGTAGTGTAAAAGCTCCCTAAAGGTGCCCCATACGCATTTCCTCTCTTTCTATGAATTATCTTTAATAATAAATAAATCCAATCAGTGGTTTAGCCCATAGAAAGTGACGTCGCAAATTTTTTCTGGCTTACAAATTGACAGGAGATAGCATGAATATTCTAATTACACTCCAGGAAGCATTTCCCATAATTGGGGGTAATTGTTAGGCCTGGGCTTACTCTTCAACGACAGCAAAACAATTACAAATTTAAGCTCATAAAACCCTGAACTGTCACCAAACTTGAGAAAAGACCCATCTGTAGCTCGGTTAACCAGGTATTAAAATTAATATAAAGAAAATAGCTTTTTTCCCAACATTTCCAGAAAAAAAAAAGTTCATTTATTACTATAAATTAATCATAGAATTTACAATGTGGAGATTGGACTGGGGTGGGCATAGAAAGAAGTCTTCCTGAGAAAGGAGCTGCGCTCCGAAAGTTAGTGATTCGAAACAAACCTGTTGGACTTTAACCTGGTGTTGTAAGACTTCTTACCACAGAATTTACAGTGCAGAAGGAGGCCATTTGGCCCATCGAGTCTGCACCGGCCCTTGGAAAGAGCACCCTACTTAAGCTTCCACCCTATCCCCATAACCCAGTAACCCCACCTAACCTGGGGTTACTAAGGGGTAATTTAGCCTGGCCAATCCACCTAACCTGCACATCTTTGGGCTCTGGGAGGAAACCGGAGCACCCGGAGAAATCCATGCAGACACGGGGAGAAAGTGCAAACTCCACAGTCACCCAAGGCCGGAATTGAACCCGGGACCTGTGAGGCAGCAGTGCTAACCATTATGCCACCGTGCCGTATTTTTCAATTGAGAAGAATGTACACATTTAAAAAAATATAAATTCAGTTCATTTATTTTCAATTAAGGAGCGATTTAGCATGGTCACTCCAGCTATCCTGCACATCTTTGGGTTGTGGGGGCGAAACCCACAGAAACACGGGGAGAATGTGCAAATTCCACACGGATGGTGTCCCAGAGCCAGGATTGAACCTGGGACCTCGACGCCGTGAGACAGCAGTTCTAACCACTGCGCCACCGTGCTGCCCTAAAGAATGTGGACATTATAGAGATTTTTTTTAAAATATGTCTCCTAACTAACAATAAAGCTGATGATAAAATAAAATTTACCTCCATGGAAAGGTTTCTCACATGCCAAAATTGGTAACAGCATACTGTTCCTTTTATAAGCAAGATTTATGTTTAGTTTAACTGCACTGATTCAGAAATATAGAATTCGATTCTTCGGAAAAATTTCCAAGTGTGGTAGTGAATGGGAATTGCCGCGAGCTTCCCGGCACTCGGCCCAGTGAGACCAGCAACACAATTCAACGTTAATTGGTCTACTTAACAAGGCCTCACGGGCTTCTGGTCTCAAATGACGGCTCGCAGCTAATTCACTGGGACCACTGCTCGCCCGTTAACATTTAAGCTGCACTTGCTCAGCCAACCCCAGCCAGCTCGCAACAACAGCGCCGAGGAGACCAGCCCCAAAGTCCGGGCACGCTGACCTGAGGAGGCTCCTGGACATGGTGGAGACCTGGGACGAGGTGGCAGCGGCCGTCAGCTTGGGGAGTGTGATCAGGACTGGCCTTCAGTGCCGGAAAAAGGGTCAATGACATATACCGGGCAGCACGAGTGAGTAGGCACCACACTCCCCCCACCCCACATTAGAGCATCCAACCCCCAGACGTCCCCCAGCCCTCCTTCCCCCCTCAACCCCACCTTCCCGCCCCCTCTCCCACCACAGTGAACCACACGTGTGCCTAATGATACCCCCTCTGTGTCTCCTCAGGAAAAGCTCTCCCATAATCGGCGGGAGAGGGCTCAGACTGGTGGTGGGGTGCTGGACATTAGAATCCACATCTCCTTCGAGGAGGTAACTGGTGTGGCCGAGGACAGGGAAGTCACCAACGCGGAGGCTGGCAGACGCCGCAGATGTGAGGAACCATCGGGCTCCACCCAGAGGACCTGTCAAACCTGAGTACCGATTGCCTTACTGACTGACCCATCCCTCCCACTGACCACATGTCCATTCTCCCGCAAGTCCTCCAGCCGACAGAGCCGGCCCATCCCGGGCGGCCTCCTCTCCTAACTCCAAGAGAACAGCTCTGAGGGGAACACCAAGGATGCAACTGTTATAGTCGCGGCACAGCTGTCATCCCCACCCTCCACCAGCACAAATACACACACCTTGGTGGGAAATATACTAGTGGTCAGGCGTCTGGGGCACAATCTGGTGACAACCACACTGCTGATGATGCACACCTGGTGGAGGCAGGAACCCCCAGGTGAGGCCGCAGTCAGAGGGCTGCTGGATCTCAGGACCCAGTTGTCACTGAGGAGCATCACCGGGAGTCAGGTATTGTACAGCACATTAAACTCCTTTTTGCACAACCATTATGATGCCTCTGTCATTTTCTTCCACAATGTGCGCTGAACCCTGTACTCTTTGCCTATCTATCCAGGAATCCTCCCTCCTCGTGATACTCACCCACCCTCCGGCCATGGGCATGTCCCGGGAGATTTGACCCAACCCCTGGTGTTCGGACATTGCGTGTGTGGTGTTGCCTCCTGCAGTGTTCAAGCACAGTGACCAGGCATCAAGGTGTGATTGGGATGCTAGGCAATGATTCCCATATGTTACATGGTCCGCCCACTTACGGGAATCCACTTGGCATCTGTGAAGTGCTTACTTAACCACAATTGCAAATTTCCTATCAGAAATAGCCTTCAGCTGCACAGCCAGTGTCCTCGGCAATTGGTGGGGGTCATGGGTGGTCGGCGGGGCAGACAGGCAGGGACAAATGTTGCCCCCCCCCAGCACCCCCATGGCAGCCCATCCCTGCAGAGGGGCCCCAACTGCAGCCAAATGTCCCCCACCCTTGGCCAAGCACTAGGGTGGCAAATTCAGCGACCCCGGTCTCATTGCCTGTGAGCAAAGATGACGACTCACCTCGGCTCCCCACAGAAGCCCTTCTGCCAGGTTCACATTTTTCAAAAGGAGTGCAGCATGGTAGCATTGTGGATAGCACAATCGCTTCACAGCTCCAGGGTCCCAGGTTCGATTCCGGCTTGGGTCACTGTCTGTGCGGAGTCTGCACATCCTCCCTGTGTGTGCGTGGGTTTCCTCCGGGTCCTCCGGTTTCCTCCCACAGTCCAAAGGTGTGCGGGTTAGGTGATTTGGCCGTGATAAATTGCCCTTGGTGTCCAAAATTGCCCTTAGTGTTAGGTGGGGTTACTGAGTTATGGGGATAAGGTGGGGGTGTTGACCTTGGGTAGGGGGTAGGGTGCTCTTTCCAAGAGCCGGTGCAGACTCGATGGGCCAAATGGCCTCCTTCTGCACTGTAAATTCTATGTAAGTACTAATTGGCGCCAGCTTGAGCACTTGCTGGGGTTGTCGCTGAATGATGGGAGGCCATTGGATATGAGGTCAGTCTCGTTAATTGTATGGAAATAGGGCTTAAGTGGTGATAATTGGTTTCTTACCACATAATGGTGAGACCCCAATTTCGCCCTACGGCAGCGGGTCAGTTGCATCACAAACTATTTGGCGCACGGCACGGATCTTGTTTTTGGCCTCTCCCGCTATTCACCCACCTCATAGAACATAGAACAGTACAGCACAGAATAGGCCCTTCGGCCCTCGATGTTGTGCCGAGCAATGATCACCCCACTCAAACCCACGTATCCACCCTATACCCGTAACCCAACAACTCCCCCCTTAACCTTACTTTTTAGGACACTATGGGCAATTTATCATGGCCAATCCATCTAACCTGCACATCTTTGGACTGTGGGAGGAAACCGGAGCACCCGGAGGAAACCCACGCACACACGGGGAGGACGTGCAGACTCCACAGAGACAGTGACGCAGCCGGGAATCGAACTTGGGACCCTGGAGCTGTGAAGCATTTATGCTAACCACCATGCTACCGTGCTGCCCCTCGTTACTCTTGAGCGAGAGCGCAAGAAGACCAGAGAATCACACCCTTACCCATTACTTTCCACAGATGGGATAAGCGAGGTCTACCTTCCTGGGGTATATGTGTCCTATTTATCAGATCATCTGATTCATTTCCGATGTAGAATATGTATAATCCATATCAATATGGGGATTAAATTACTTATTTTGCTACAGTGATTTATGTGTGATCTGCCTTTTAATCTCAGCATACAGAATTGACTTTTCTTAAGAATATATAAGAATGGTCATTAACCTGACTTCTGGTGGCGCTTGGGAGTGGGACGGCCCCATCGGGAAGGGCTCCCGCTGGTGGCCACGATTTGCGGCGCTTTCGGGGGTTTCTCCGACTTTTCAATCGCACCCCCCACAACTATTGACGGCCTTTGGGACCGTCACGGGCAGTTAGCGGGGCGGGTTTGAAAGCCGGCGAAGAACCCCACGCGGGTGTCAGCCAGCGGGTGCCGAGGCGTCGGGCCCAGCACGCGCTCGAAGGGCAGAGCAGCGGGGGCGGAGTCAAGCGGGGGCCGAAACGGCAGACCCTAAGCCATGCGGGATGTAGAAGAGATGTCCCACCTCGGATGGCTCCCACCTAGAGCGTGCTAAGAAAGTTGAAGTCCAGTCCCAGGGAAAGTCTGGAAGGATGCAAAAAAGAAGAGAAAGAAGAAGTTTTAAATAACTTTGGTGAAAGTTTTTTTTTCTCCCCCCACCCCTCTGAAAAATTGACTGTTTTTCAAAGGAAAAAACGGATTGAAGGACAGGAGGGTGAAGGGGGGAAAAGGGGGAAAAAAAAGGAAAAACAATACGCCGTTAAAGGATGCGAAAAGCAGCTTGAAAAAGGGAGGAAATGCGGGCTCGCCGCTGAATGATAAGACGAGCAAAAGTGCTGACAGGATGCCGAACTGCTTGGTGGGGCCGCACTACTTACGGTGGAGAAGATGACCGAGGTGATAGCGGGAGAGCTGGAAAAACAGTTTGCGAGGCACTTGTAGGCCTTGAGGAAGGAGACGGCGGCCGCATTGAAACCAGTGGTGGAGGAGGTGGTGGAGGAGCTACCCGGTGAGGGTAGCTGTGGCAAAGGCATTGGCCGAGGTGAGAGAGCAGGGCAAGAAGATAAAGGAAGTGGAGGAGGCCGTGACACAGCACAGTGACCAGCGCACCTCGATGGGGGATGAGGGTGGAGGGTGGTGAAGGTCAACAGAGGACTCTGAGATTTGAGGACTTGGAGAACCGCTCGAGACGGCACAATTTGAGAATTGTGGGCTTGCCCGAAGGGACAGAGGGCCCAAGGCCAACAGAATATTTTGCTAAAAAGTTGGCAGAGCTGATGGGGGAGGGTGAGAACCCCTCCCAGTACGAGCTAGACCGAGCTCATCGGTTATTAAGGCCGAAGCCCAAAGTGAACGAGCCGCCAAGAGCAGTAATTATCTGTTTCCATAAGTATTGTATGAAGGAGAAGGTGTTAAGCTGGGTGAAGCAGAAGCACGAGGTGCAGTGGGATGGTGCTGGAGTTCGGATCGACCAGGACTTAACGGTGGAGTTGGCATAAAGACGAGCGCCGTTTGAGCGAGTGAAGGTGGCACTGTTCAAAAAGGGGGTGCCATTTGGTATGGTGTACCCGGCAAAGCTGAGGGTGACGTATGAGGCCAAAGACTTATTTTGGGACAGCGGAGGCGGTTGAGGCGTTCATGAGGGCAGAAGGCTTGGGACAGACGTGAGGAACGGAGCTGGAAGAGAGACTGTGGACTGTGATTGGGGAGCTGGAAAATGTATAAATGCTACAGCTTTCTGTTCACTGATGAGTATTGTAATTTACTTCTCTTTACATTGTTATAGAGTTCAAGTTAATGGTTGGGGTTGATTGGCGTTCTGTGTTGCGACGGTTATATCTTATTTTAGTGAATTGTTGTTTTTGTTTTTTCTTGCTCTGGGACTGGGTGGGAGGGAACGATATATCTTGGCGGGGGGAGCCACCCACGCTTGCTAACTAAAGTCGGCTAGTGAACGGAGGTGAGCTGAGAGGAGGACTGCGGACTTTGGAGCCTGGCTAGCAAGTTTCAATGGGCCTACGAGGCGAGCGAGGGGAGGGGAAGAGATTGATGCTGGGAGATGTTTTTTCAAGAGGAAATGTAGGGAGGGTTCTTGGGAAGGGGGGAAGGGGTTCGATGTTAATAATGGATAGGGGCAGGTCAGGCTTATGGGGCAAGGCCCGGTGGTATGATGATGGTGGATAAGAAGGGGGGAGTGAGAGACCCCCCCAGTTAGGATAGTCACGTGGAACGTGAGAGGGTTAGGAGGACCGGTAAAGAGGTCTAGGGTGCTTGCGCATCTTAAAAGTTTGAAAGCCGATGTGGCAATGCTGCAGGAGACTCACTTGAGGGTGAAGGATGCAGTAGGGGAAGGTGGGAGGGCCGGATGGGTTTCCAGTGGAATATTATTAAAAATTCAAGGATAAGCTGGCACCCCTGGTGGTAGGGATGTTTGAAGAGGCGATAGGGAAGGGAGTGTTGCCACAAACCTTGGGGCAGGCATCGATTTCACTGTTACTAAAAAAATAAGGATCCGACAGAGTGTGGGTCGTATAGGCCCATATCACTTCTGAATGTGGACTCAAAGGCATTGGCGAAGGTACTGGCGGGTAGGCTGGAGGAGTGCCTCCCGAAGGTGATAGGTGAGGATCAGACAGGGTTCGTGAAAGGGAGGCAGCTGTTTTCGAACATTAGGAGGGTTTTGAACGTCGTTATGGCACCGGCAGAAGGGAAGGAAACAGAGGTGGTTGTGGCATTGGATGCCGAGAGGACCAAGATTTGTGAACTGGGTAAAGCTATTATATAAGGAGCCGAAGGTGAGTGTCCACACAAACAACATCAGCTCGAGATACTTTTCTCTCCACCGTGGGACAAGGCAGGGATGTCCTATGTCCCCCCTGCAGTTTGCACTTGCGATTGAGCCATCGCATTAAGAAGTTCGGGAGCATGGAAAGGAATAGTGTGGGGGGGGGGGGGGGGGGGGGGGGGGGGGGGGAGAATAGAGCATAGGGTGCCCTTATATGCCGATGACTTGCTGCTGTATGTGTCAGAACCTAGTGTGTCGATAGGGGGAATATTGGAGCTACTGCGAGTATTTGGGTCTTTCTCGGGGTACAAGCTGAACCTGGACAAGAGTGAGTATTTTGTGGTGTCTCGGCCGGGGGTGGGGGCAGGGCTGCCATTCCGTAGGGCAGGGACTCACTTTAGGTATCTGGGGGTGCAGGTTGCCCGGGAGTGGGGGAGACTTCGTAAGTACAATATCACTAGTTTGGTGGGGAGAGTGAAAGCCGATCTGGCAAGGTGGGATGGTCTCCCTCTGTCACTGGTGAGTCGGATGCAGACGATTAAAATGAATGTGTTGCCACGATTTCTGTTTATTTTTCAATGCCTACCGATTTTCCTGCCAAAGGCTTTTTCCAGGGAGATTGAGGGAAGGATTACCTCGTTCATGTGGGGAGGGAAGGTGGCCAGAGTGAGAAAGGTGCTGCTACAGAGGGGAAGGCAGGCAGGGGGTTTGGGTCTCCCGAACCTGATGTACTACTACTGAGCGGCGAATGTGGAGAAGGTGCGGGGCTGGGTCAGAGGGGTTGATTCCCAGTGGGTCAGAATTGAGGAGAATTTGTGCAGGGGGTCGGGACTGAAAGCACTAGCAACAGCGCCGCTCCAGATAGCTCCGGGGAAATACTCGGAGAGTACGGTAATAATAGCTTCATTGAAAATCTGGAGGCAGTTTCGCCAACACTTCGGATTGGGGGCAGGGTCAAGGGAAATGCCAATTCGGGGGAACCACAGATTTGAGCCAGGGAGGTGGGATGGAAGTTTTCGGAAATGGGAAGAGAAGGGGATTAAGATGCTAAAAGATTTGTTTCTTAGGGGTCGGTTTGCAGGATGGAGGGAGCTGGAAGCCAAGTATGGGCTGGAGCAGGGAGAAATGTTTAGATACATGCAGGTTCGAGATTTTGCCAGGAAGGAGATACAGAGCTTCCCGGAGGAACCGGCCTCCACATTGCTGAAGGAGGTGCTGACGACAAGGGGACTGGAGAAGGGGGTAGTAGTGTCAGTGGTGTACGGAGCTATTTTGGAAGAGGATAATGCACCACTGGAAGGGATCAAAGCAAAGTGGGAGGAAGAGTTGGGAGAGATGAAAGAGGAGGGGGTCTGGTGTAAGGTGCTGCGGAGAGTAAATGCCTCCACCTCATGTGCGAGGCCGGGGCTGATACAGCTGAAGGTGGTTTACAGAGCACACCTCACGAGGGCGAGGATGAGCCGATTCTTTGAAGGAGTAGAAGATGTATGGGAGGGTTGCCGGTGGGGGGGGGGTCGCTAATCACGTTCATATGTTTTGGTCCTGTCCAAAGCTTGGGGAGTACTGGAAGTAGGTGTTTAGGGTAATTTCCAAGGTGGTGCACGTGAAACTGGACCCGGGTCCCCGGGAGGCCATATTCGGGGTGTCGGACCAGCCAGGGTTGGAAACGGGTGCGGAGGCAGGGCAGATATCATAGCCTTCAGGAGTGTTGATCGCGCGGATCCTGCTGGGATGCAGAGCAGCCTCTCCACCTTGCGTGGCGGGGGGACCTGTTGGAATACTTGACACTTGAGAAGGTTAAGTTTGAACTGAGGAGAATAAAGATATTTTTTAAAAAAGAATGGTCATTAACCTAACAAGCCTAAAAGTGATCTCTAATCTCCTTCCCATGAGGAATATGTGATTCTCTGTGATCGATTTTGGAATGTGAATTTTTGCAACCTATTTCCCATGAGTATATCAACAATCTATTATAATCAATCAACATTTCAGTGAGGAAATGCATTCCACTTCCCGCTGGATAATATATGAATTACTATGTATGATCAATGTCTCAGTGAGAGTAAAAATGATCTACTTGCTATTTGGATATATTTGAAATCTAAATTTTAATAGCGCTTTATTTAACTACCTATTCATGGAGGTATATGTGATTTACTTCTTTTGAGGATGACTGTGACCTACATCTTAAAAGAGTGGTATACGTGTGATGTGTGGTTAAGTGGAAAACATTTAAGTTAATGCTCCAATACATGGAAGATTCCTGCTGAGATCCTGGGAAGATACATCAAAGCAACTTCACTGCAAGTTTCCTGTGTAGTTCATGAATGACTGTTGCAATGTAACATGAGCTGATGTGCATGAAATTCATCATTTAATCGTGCAAGCTTTTTAGTTTACTCCCACCGCTGGTAAATCAACTACTTATTGTATGTTTAACATAATAAAAATCCCAAGGTGTTTCATGGAAATCTTTTGAAACAGAATATGACACCAAGCCACATAAGGTCAGATAACTCAAAGCTTGGTGAAGTAGGTGGGTTTTCAGGAGTGTCTTCAAGAAAGAATTAAGAAGTCTTACAACACCAGGTTAAAATCCAACAGGTTTGTTTTGAATTACTAGCTTTCGGAGCGCAGCTCCTTCCTCACAGCCTCAAGAAAGAAAGTGAGGAGACTTCCGGACTTCCGGTGGCGGCCATGGTGTAGACGGTCGCACACAGAGCAGCTCCTGCTCGAAGTCACAGAAAAGAGCTCTTTTTACCCAAAAACAGGAGAAACTTCGAAGGAAAAGTGTAGCTGGTTGGAGGAAAGTTCCCCGCAGGTGTGGTATGTTTGTTGGTTACCAGACCTGGCAGAAGGTGAAAGACCTGGCCAAGGAGTTGGAAGAGACCTATGGCGTAGCAGTTTTGGAAAGATGGTGGAGCGGGAAGGGGCCATTGCTGGTTGGAAAGCTCCAGATGGAACAGTTGGTGGCTTTCAGCAGGGAAGAGTTCCATCAACAAAGGAAAGAGATGCAGGAGGACAGATCGAAGGCCATCAAAGGGGCTGTGGCACCCCTGAAGGGGGCTCGATGGAAAGGGATGAAAAGTGGCTGGAGGTACATGGGTCACAGATCTGAGAGATGGAGAGGATGATGTTGTACCAAAGCAATCGGGTGGTGGCATTGGAAGCGGAGCTGGGGCTCTTGGGGGAATTTTGTAAGACGCTGAGAGCAAAGGTGGAAGAACAAGAAAATAGAGCGAGAAGGCAGAACCTGCACATTGTCGCCCTGCCTGAAGGAGTGCAGGGCACGAGGTACTTCTTGAAGGTGTCACGAGGTACGTCTCGAGGGTGTTGGCAGGGCTGGTGTCGGAGGGGTTGCTGGACAAGGCCCCAGAAGTGGGTAGAGCGAACAGGTCTCTGAGGCAGAAGCTGACGTGAGCATCTGTTGTTGTAGCTACTGGTCAACTTGGTGGTAGCATGCCAGCCCAAAGGAAGTATCGCCATTTACCTCTGATTTGGCCTATGACTCCCAGATACAATGTCTCAGGCCTTTACACCGTACTAGCTAAAAAGGCCAGAGTGTTGTAAGGCGAGAGGCATTCTATTAAAAGAACCAACTTACATCGAGCAAAGTGATTAGCAAAGTGTCAGCAAGCTATTATAGAACTATGTCTTCAATCTGAGTGATGGGGAGCTAAGTTGTACGTGGATATTTGCTGCCACTGTCAGCGGCTCTTCCTGCTTAATAAGTGAGTGATCCTGACAATGTCGGTGATGTATTAAACAGGAATTGTGCCTCTTTGTGAATGAAAAAGTTTTTGGCCTGGGACTCCCAGATGCAATGTCTCAGGCCTTTCATGTCACGCTTGCAAGCAGCCTTCAGGTGGACTTTTGGGCGTCCTACTGGTCACCTGGCTCATTAGCTCACCCTGCAGAAAGTCCTTGGGAAAGCGATTGTCCTCCATCTTGCGGGAAATGCCGGGGCCAATGAAGCGCCAAAAAACTTGAGAGAGGGTGGCGGCAGCTCTTGTGAAGCTGGTGCTGCCTGAATACATCCGTAACGAGCAGCACACGTGGAAGCTGGGTTTGGAAAATCAAACAAAGAAAACCTATGAGCCAGCTTGTGTAATAAATAATTAGCGAAAATAACATTTAAATGTCGCGGGCGCTGATCTCGTTAATTTTAAAGAGGGACAAGGACCCCCAGCAGTGTGGTTCATACAGGCCCATATCTCTCCTCAACGTAGATGCCAAGGTGCTGGCAAAAATCCTGGCCACCAAGATAGAGGACTGTGTGCCAGGGGTTGTACACGAGGACCAGATGGGTTTTGTGAAGGGAAGGCAGCTGAACACGAATGTGCGGAGATTGTTGAATGTCATCATGATGCCGGCGATTGAGGGGGAGGCAGAGATAGTGGTGGCGCTGGATGCGGAGAAGGCCTTTGATAGAGTGGAGTGGGGGTACTTATGGGAGGTGTTGGGGAGGTTTGGATTTGGTGAAGGGTTTATTAGATGGGTGAAGCTGCTATATGAGGCCCCGATGGCGTGCGTGGCCACGAATGGGAGGAGGTCGGAGTACTTCCAGCTTTACCGAGGGACCAGGCAGTGTTGCCCCCTGTCCCCCTTGTTGTTTGCACTGGCAATCGAGCCGCTGGCGATGGCGTTGAGGGATTCAGAGAGGTGGAGAGGTTTGGTGCGAGGTGGGGAGGAACATAGGGTGTCGTTGTATGCCGATGACCTGTTACTGTATGTGGCGGACCCGGTGGGAGGGATGCCGGGGGTGATGAAGTTGCTAGCTGAGTTTGGGATCTTTTCAAGGTATAAACTAAATTTAGGCAAGAGTGAGGTGTTTGTGGTGCACCCTGGAGACCAGGAGGAAGGAATTGGTAGGCTCCCGCTTAGGCGGGCAGGGGAGAGCTTTAGGTACCTAGGGGTGCAGGTGGCCAGGGACTGGGGGACTCTTCACAAGCATAATTTCACCAGACTTGTAGATCAGATGGAGGAGGAGTTCAGGAGGTGGGACATGCTGCCATTGTCGTTGGCGGGGAGGGTGCAGTCCGTCAAAATGACGGTGCTTCCGAGGTTCTTGTTCCTCTTTCAGTGCCTGCCCATCTTTATCCCCAGGGCCTTCTTTAGGAGAGTGACTAGCAGTATTTTGAGCTTTGTGTGGGCACACGGGACTCCGAGAGTGAAGAGGGTTTTCCTGGAGCGAGGGAGGGTTAGAGGCGGGCTGGGCGGCCAATGTGTCAATGGTGCGTAAATGGGTGATGGAGGGAGGAGGGGCGGTGTGAAAAAGAATGGAGATGGCGTCATGTAGAGGTACAAGCCTGGGTGCCATGGTAACGGCGCCGTTGCCGCTCTCCCCTAAGAGGTTTACCACGAGCCCGGTGGTGGCGGCGACCCTAAGAATCTGGGGACAGTGGAGACTGCATAGGGGGAAACAGGGGGCTCGATGGAGGCTCCATTGGATGGCAATCATCGGTTCATCCCGGGGAACAGGGATGGGGGATTTAGGGGGTGGCAAAGGCTGGGCATCAGTAAATTGAGGGACCTGTTTATTGGCGGGAGGTTTGTGGGCCTGGGGGAACTGGAAGATAAATTTGGGCTTCCCCAAGGGAACATGTTCAGATACTTGCAGGTAAAGGCGTTTGCTAGGCGACAGGTAGAGGGATTCCCTTTGCTGCCCTCGCGGGGGACAATGGGCAGAGTGCTTTCGGGGGTGTGGGTCGGAGAGGGGAAGGTGTCTGACATCTATAAGGTAATGCAGGAGGTGGAGGAGTTGTCAGTGGAGGAGCTGAAGGCTAAATGGGAGGAGGAACTTGGGGAGCAGATAGAGGACGGGACTTGGGTGGATGCCTTGGAGAGAGTCAACTCTTCCTCCTCATGTGAGAGGCTTAGTCTCATCCAATTTAAGGTGCTGCACCGGGCCCACATGTCCGGGACTAGGATGAGTAGGTTCTTTGGGGGTGAGGACAGGTGCACCAGATGTTTGGGGAGTCCAGCGAACCACGCCCATATGTTCTGGGCATGCCCAGCACTGGAAGAATTCTGGAAGGGGGTGGCGGGGACGGTGTCGAGGGTGGTTGGATCCAGGGTCAAACCAGGGTGGGGACTCGCGATTTTTGGAGTTGCGGTAGAGCCGGGAGTGCAGGAGGCGAAAGAGGCCGGTGTCCTGGCCTTTGCGTCCCTAGTAGCCCAACGAAGGATCTTGCTGCAGTGGAAGGATGCGAGGCCCCCAAGTGTGGAGACCTGGATCAGTGACATGGCGGGATTTATAAAATTGGAAAGGGTCAAATTTGCCCTGAGAGGATCAATACAAGGGTTCTATAAACGATGGCAGCCTTTTCTGGACTTCCTGGCTCAAAGATAAGTATCTTGGTTAATAGCAGCAGCAAGGGGGGGGGGGGAGAAAGTTTCTATTATGTAACTTAATATTGTGTTAATTTGCATTGTTGTTAATATGCTGTGTTGTTCATGGAGGTGGGGAGAATGTTTATGATTGCTAATATTATTGTTATTTTTGGTATTTTATTATGGTTCGTTGTTGTTGTATAAATTCAAAATTTTTCAATAAAAATTATTTTAAAAAAAAGAAAATAACCTTTAAAACCGACCCGGTGAAAAACACGTAACAATGACTCGGAACGTAGTTACATCATAAATAGCACACTTGGCAGCATTTTATACCCCCCCGTACGGCAGGTCGGTGCAATGAAGCAGAACTTTAACAATGTACATATTTCATTAGTATAATCTAAAGACCTCGCTGATCTGAGGCTGTTGCGTTCGGCATAAATTAACACATTTGCTTTAAATTGTGCATTTGGAGGCTTGGGTTTTGCGCATGTGTTTGTTGAATGTTTAACTGGGCAGTAACAGGGGAGGCGGGGGTCTCGGTCAGACCGTGGGGTTGGAGCAGGAACACGGTCGGCAGAAATCTTTCCTATGGAGACCAGGAAACAGGTCACCTTTCTCGAACGAGATCCTGTCAGCCAGGATTTGCAGCAGTCACGCAGGACAAGGCAAGAAAATGCCACTGATAACTAACTTGCATCCTCAGATCGCCTCGGAGTTCTGCTTAGGACAGAGAAAGCTAGTCATCAAACGGCAGGTGTTGCCCCTCTGTAACATTCAACTAAGATTATGTACCTTCCCTGAATGTCATTTTTATTTCCGTCATCCAATTTTGTACTATGTGGATATCCTTTCCATCTCCACAGTTTGCGTGTGCTTCCTCCCCCCCCCCCCCTTTGAAATAAACTTCAAACTTCGTGCTGATTTAGTTGATGTTATTCGGTTGCTTTTTTGCACATTGTTGCATCGATTTCCCCCCTGCCCTTTCTGGTGTCATTTCTGTAGCATTGTTTTTTCTATTCTCATACCTTTTTTTAAATATAAATTTAGAGTACCCAAATCTTTTTTTCCCCCCCAATTAAGGGGCAGTTTAGCGTGGCTAACCCACCTACGCTGCATATCTTTGGGATGTGGAGGTGTGAGATCGAGGGAGACACGGGGAGATTGTGCAAACTCCACCCGCACAGTGACCCGGGGTGGGATGAACCCGGGTCCTTGGGTGCCTTGAGGCGGCAGCGCTAACCACTGACTGTGCTGCCCTATTTCTGTCCTCATATCTGACATTGTATTTTGCATGGCAAAGCTTATAAAGTGAAGTAAAGGATATTTGTATTTTTTCGTGGTTCAGATGGTACTTTCTTAAATAGCTAATTACATTTTAAGTATACTTGGCTAGCCTGCTGCACTAAGTGAACAGGAAAATATTTATTATGAATGATTTTCACCCACTGGAGGTGGATGCCCTTCCTTCCCCTGGGTCACTTGAGGCTATTTATAGCTAATAAGAAAGAGGATACCTGTACTGTGATGGAAAATACATTAACATATCAACTGCTGTGTAGACTGCCATTGTCATGGCTTCTCTCATTTCAAGTGCCTTAAATCAACATCAGAGAATTAAATGAAGAGAAAATATATCTTTTTATTGATGACCTGTTTTTTGGAGTTATTCCAGACTATTGAATCTGACACCGCAGAACTTTTAAAAATCGCTTTTGTTTATCTTCTGGCTCATTGGTTTCATGTTAAAACATTCCTTTTTTTTGGAATGCCCAGCCCGGGTCACAATCTTGTGGAGTTGCACTTTCTCCCCGTGTCTGCGTGGGTGTCACCCCCACAACCCAAAGATGTGCAGGGTAAGTGCATTGACCATGCTAAAAAATGTCCCTTCCAATTATTTATGAAATTAACTCCTGATTGATTAGTTACTCTTGTAATTTATTGTCATCAGAGAATCATAGAATTTATAATGCAGAAGGAGGCCATTCAGCACATCAAGTCTGCACCCGCCCTTGGAAAGAGCACCCTACTTAAGCAAAGGGCCGGTGCAGACTTGATGGGCTGAATGGCCTCTTTCTGCACTATAAATTCTACGATTCTCTGATTTAAAAAAAAAGTAAATTTAGAGTACCCAATTCAATTTGTCCAATTAGGGGCAATTTAGCATGGCCAATCCACCTATCCTGCACATCTTTGGGTTGTGGGGGTGAAACCCACGCAAACACCGGGAGAATGTGCAAACTCCCCACGGACAGTGACCCAGAGCCGGGATCGAACCTGGGACTTCAGACGTTAGTTTCATAAATAATTGGAAGGGGCAATTTTTTAGCATGGCCAATGCACTTACCCTGCACATCTTTGGGTTGTGGGGGTGAGACCCACGCAGAGACAGAGAGAATGTGCAACTCCACAAGATTGTGACCCGGGGCTGGGTTCGACCCGGGTCCTCGGCACTGTGAGGCAGCAGTGCTAACCACTGAGTCACCGTGCTGCCTAGGTGAATAGAATGTTGGCCTTTAGTTCAAAGGGAATGGAGTATGAAAATAGGGAAGTCTTGCTAAAACTATACAAGGAAGTTAGACCACCTGGAATATTGGGACCACCTGGAATATTGGGAACAGGTTTGGTACCCTTACGTAAGGAAAGATATACTGGGATTGGAGGCAGTCCAGAGAAGGTTCACTAGGTTGATCCCGGGTAAGGAGAGATTTTGTTATGCGAGGTTGAGTAGGTTGGGCCTGTACTCATTGGAGTTTATAAGAATGAGAGGTGACCTTATTGAGACATATAGGATTCTCGGGTGCTTGACAGAATAGATGCTGAGGTTGTTTCCTCTTGTGGGAGAGTCGAGGACCAGAGGGCATAATCTCAGAATAAGGGGTCACCTATTTAAGACAGGGGAGGGGGAATTTCTTCTCTCAAGGGGTAGTGAATCTGTTGAATTCTTTACCGCAGAGGAGGGCTGGAGAGGCTGGGATGTTATGTATGTTTAAGGCCTACACAGACTATGTTTTATTCAGTTCGGGAATCAAGGGTTATAAGGTGGGAGAGGAGTTGAAGAATATCATCCAATCAGTCATGATCATGGGTGGCACAGGGGCGTAGTGGTTAACATTGCTGCTTCACAGGGCAGCACGGTGGCCTAGTGGTTAGCACAACCGCCTCACGGCGCTGAGGTCCCAGGTTCGATCCCGGCTCTGGGTCACTGTCCGTGTGGAGTTTGCACATTCTCCCTGTGTCTGCGTGGGTTTCGCCCCCACAACCCAAAAATGTGCAGAGTAGGTGGATTGGCCACGCTAAATTGCCCCTTAATTGGAAAAAAATAATTGGCTAATCTAAATTTTTTAAAAAACATTGCTGTTTCACGGTGCGGAGGATGCGGGTTCGTTCCCATCTCCGGGTCACCGTCTGTGTGGAGTTTGCACATTTTCCCCCTGTTTGTGTGGGTCTCGCCCCCACAACCTAAAGATGTGCAGGCTAGGTGGATTGGCCACACTTCATTTCCCCTTCATTGCAAAAAAAAGAATTGGGTACTTTAAATTTTAATTTTAAAAAAATCAGTCATGATCTCATTGGTTGGCAGAGCAGAATCAATGGGCTGAATGGCCTACTTCTGCTCCAATGTCTTATGGTCCACATGAGGAGCCTTTCCCAACTGCCACTTGAATGGCTCCATAGCACAGTGTTATCAGTGCTCCCTTTTAATAATAATCTTTATTGTCACAAGTAGGCTTACATTAATACTGCAATGAAGTTACTGTGAAAAGCCCCTAGTCACCACATTCTGTACACAGAGGGAGAATTCAGAATGTCCAAATTACCTAATAGCATGTCTTTCGGGACTTGTGGGAGGAAACCGGAGCATAGGAAACCCATGCAGACACAGGGAGAACGTGCAGACTCCACACAATGATCCAAGCTGGGAATCGAACCTGGGACCCTGGAGCTGTGAAGCCACAGTGCTAACCACTATGCTACCGTGCTGCTCGAGTGTGAGATTTTGTGTGAGATTCCTAAAGAATCCCATCCTTTTTCGGGGAGGTACTCGCCTGTGCCAAGGTCCCAACCAAAAAAGGAGACACTTATTCTAACAACCTACATTCAATCATCAGTTTTAGAATAAGATGGGCAATATTTTTTTTGTAACACGCAATCATTCATTCATAAGACATGCTCTTCCTTCAGGTACCATGCCTTAAGGGAATAGTGGCAACCATGGATCAATTGGATTGGTCCATGATTATGCATGGAAAAGTACTCCAGTGGTTTGTTGACCAGGAAATCCTTCTGCTTTTACTGCCTGCCATCAGGTGTATTGGAAGGAACTACAGGTTACTTTATGAACACGCCTTCATTTTTTCTTTTAAATTTAGATTACCCAATTCATTTTTTCCCCCAATTAAGGGGCAATTTAGCGTGGCCAATCCACCTAACTTGCACATCTTTTGGGTTGTGGGGGTGAAACCCACGCAAACACGGGGAGAATGTGCAAACTCCACACGGACAGTGACCCAGAGCCGGGATCGAACCTGGGACCTCGGCGCTGTAAGGCCGCAGTGCTAACCTACTGCGCCACCGTGCTGCCCTTTGAACACTCCTTCATAGTTATCAGTCCTGAAGGGGGACTTGAACCCAGAGCTTCAGGCCCGGAGCTAGGGACACTATCACTGCGCCACAAAGCCTCCCATTCATATGTAGAAATGGCAAATGCAAAGCAGTCAGAACAGAGGGGTCAGGGTCAAACCAGTGAAACAAAATAAATAACTTGTCAGGGAGTTCTTCCTTGCGTCAGAGTGACTGATAATAAATTTGGCCTTGGGCAGCACGGTGGCCTAGTGGTTAGCACAGCTGCCTCACGGCGCTGAGGTCCCAGGTTCGATCCCGGCTCTGGGTCACTGTCCGTGTGGAGTTTGCACATTCTTCCCGTGTCTGCGTGGGTTTCGCCCCCACAACCCAAAAATGTGCAGAGTAGGTGGATTGGCCACACTAAATTGCCCCTTAATTGGAAAAAATAATTGGCTAATCTAAATTAAAAAAAAAAAAAAATTTGGCCTTTGGTTAGTTTAATGGAGGCTTGGAGTTGTTTAACAAACCGTTGAATGCTATGACGGGAGACCACAAGTTTGCTCTGGTTGGATGAGCTGGGATGAACCAAAAGGTCCTTCTTATTATCGATCTTGTGATAATCAATGGAATAAGGGAAACCTAGAAATTTGTATGTGCCCTTCAGTTTCTACACTTGGGTAAATGCACAGTGACAGAATGCTGCAAGGACAGAAGCTAAACCCAGCTCCCCCGGAAGTTGAGGACATAATGGGAAAATTTAAAATTGATAGAATAAAATTTTACTTCCATAATACGAACCACTTTGTTCTGCTGAATGATATACACCTGTTTCAACAAGCATTGAGGCCACAATTTAAAATGGTACAAGTGCTCCTTTTTATTTTCCCATTGGTGCTGTTTTATTTTAATGGATATACACATGGATTCCTTTCCAACATAAGTAGCAGATGTTGAAACGTCTTTTAAAATGTATTATTTGAAATTCAAGAGTTAACTCACAAATATATTTCATGAAATCATTATACATTTGATTATGTGTAATGGGATCTTTTTAATATGTTATTCCTTTTAGGACATTAGGAGATAATTTTCCAAAAAGTCATGATTCAACTGGTAAGGATAAATTCTGGTTTCTTGGATGCATCTGGGGAATTTAATAATGTAAGAAGGTGATGCAATTACATTTTAGAGTTGATTCACTTCCTGGGTGAGACAAATAAGCATGTAGCCACTTAACTTCAGACCAAATCAGAATATTGATACGGTGTTTCACTTTTAAGCTGCTTAGTTATATATTAACATCAGAATTTAGTGTATGTTGCATAAAATACATTGATTGACTTTTTGCAAGCTTAAATCATTGTGTGTGGTTAATACCAGTTGTACCCCAATATTGACAAATTTTAATATGATGTTTAGATTAAGAACAAAGAAACCATATATTTAACAGTAGCTTGAATTATAACATGTTAACAGTGTTTAAAGCCTGGTTAAATTACTATTTGGCTTGACTGCCTTATCAGCGGAGAAGGTAGAGCAAAGTGAATTTGATAAAATGTTCAAATGGTAGAAAATGATTACAGAATATGGCCATGCTCCAGAAGTGGAAGCACAGTAGTTAGCACTGTTGCTTCACAGCGGCAGAGACCTGGGTTCGATTTGTCTTGGGTCACTGTCTGTGCAGAGTCTGCACATTCTATCTGTGTCTACGTGGGTTTCCTCTGGGTGCTTTGGTTTCCTGCCACAAGTCCCGAATGACGTGCTTGTTAGGTGAATTGGACATTCTGATTTCTCCCTCAGTGTACCCGAACAGGCACCATAGTGTGGCGACTAGGGGATTTTCACAGTAACTTCATTGCAGTGTTAATGTAAGCCTACTTGTGACACTAATAAACATTATTATTAATATTAGTGTCATTGACATAATCAACAGTCAGCTAAAATCAACATTGATTCACACACAAAGGTTTTATGTGGAAGTGCGTATTCAAATGTTTTAATGAAAACACTAAAGGAAACTATTATTGAAGATTGGGTAACTAAAGCTCTTGTTTATCAGATTCCCTCTCCTATTCAAGGTGAAGTAGATCAGTATTTTCTTCATGAGGAAACTGAAGGGGTGGAGGAAAGTCTGCCAAGAATTGGTGAAGGGGAGAATTTGGGATAAGAATGACAGCTATTCTCTTCCACCATTGTGTTTTGCAACATAGTTATTATGTCCTATTTTCTCTTACGAGAAAAAACCATTCACATGCCTTTTATGCATGAAACTAAATGCCAAATGCCTTGTTTCTATACTTGTCAGTAGCCTGTGGCATTGCTTACATCCAGTTGAGACCAAGGGCTTGATTTTTTTACTCTTGAGTGGATGGATTTTCAATTAGTTAAAATCTTGCCCAAAATGTAATCTTTAGGTGAAGTGCAATCAAAGTCACACAGCCTATCCTTATTTTTAAATTATATATATCCCTAAAGGAAACTTTGTACAGTAATTACAGCTTGCCAGTTGTGCTGCAGACCTACAGGAACATAGGTTTGTTATGGAAAAAGATGATGTGGAGATGCCGGCGTTGGACTGGGGTGAGCACAGTAAGAAGTCTTACAACACCAGGTTAAAGTCCAACAGGTTTGTTTCAAACACGAGCTTTCGGAGCACGGCTCCTTCACCTGAAGAAGGAGCCGTGCTCCGAAAGCTCGTGTTTGAAACAAACCTGTTGGACTTTAACCTGGTGTTGTAAGACTTCTTACCATGGAAAAAGATGACAGCACATTTGTGCAGATGTAAAATATTAAGTGGGGGCCTCACGGTAGCATGGTGATTAGCATCAATGCTTCACAGCTCCAGGGTCTCAGGTTCGATTCCCGGCTGGGTCACTGTCTGTGTGGAGTCTGCACGTCCTCCCTGTGTGTGCGTGAGTTTCCTCCGGGTGCTCCGGTTTCCTCCCACAGTCCAAAGATGTGCGGGTTAGGTGGATTGGCCATGCTAAATTGCCCGTAGTGTAAGGTTAATGGGGGGATTGTTGGGTTACGGGTATACGGGTTACGTGGGTTTAAAGTAGGGTGATCATTGCTCGGCACAACATCGAGGGCCGAAGGGCCTGTTCTGTGCTGTACTGTTCTATGTTCTAAACTTTTAGTCTGTTGTAATAGATGAGAATCATCTATTAATTGCGCAAGATACACTTTATTAAATGCCACTCATCATGATTCACATTTGTGTTGCAGATACTCCAGAAATAGTCTAAGGAATGATCAGAAAAGTAAATTTTCCAATTCCTTCCCCACTTGCCACTAACAGTGCTGCACAGACAGCAATTTCAGAGTCTTCCAGCCAACAATAACAGGGTCAGAGAAGCCACCAGAAGCAACCTGAACTGATGGCAACTTCTACTTCAGACCATTGTCTGATTCAAAAAGAAGCTCCAGAACAGCAGGAATTGGGGATTGGAACTGCCAAACAGGGAGGCAAGCAAAGTAACAACTGTTCTGAGGGCAAAGTGAGGATAGGAGGAAGAAAAGAATGGGAAATTCAAAAAGGTCAGCCAGATGCCAATTTGGTAATGTTACAGACAGGTGACCTGATCCAAGTAGGGGAAGTGAAAGCAAGCCTACAGCACAGACTAGAAGAGATACAAGTCAGCTTGCAGACTGGAGTGAATCTGCTTCAAGGTGTAATTGAGTCCAGTAACAGTCAGATGGAATCAGCTGTGGAGGAGGTGAGTTCCACTGTCACCTCGGTTGAGACCACGCTACAGAATATGGATTCCACGCTAACCACAATTAACTCCAACCTATTAGAGCTCCAAGAAACAGTTGAATTTGGTTTAAAGGAACTCACCAAGGAAATTGCTTCTCTGGTCAAGTGGCTGTGCCAGAACCTGAGTGCTGAACCTGTAGAACATCAGTCAGTCAAACCTTTCATTCGGACTGCCAAAACAGTTCCTATTTAAATAGCAGGACTCACCAAGTGTGTATGCTAGTCACGGAGTATCTTTTGTCTTGCTTTAGCTGGACATGTACATTGTATGACCTTTAATCACAAATAAGGAGCAAAACAGGTCATTTAGGTGCCTAGATAATAAAACACACTGCATGTTACAATATAGGTCAAAGTCCAAATTCTATCCCTCATTTAGTATGGGATATTGGGAAACAATAATTGTTACTTGCACATTGCTACCCAAGAAGGTGGAAACATTAGTTACCTTTATTTGTTCTAGAAGTTCAAGGTTTTACAAGTTGATCAGATTGTTGCCCGTTTTCGATCCCAACAGCGTCACCAATACTGTTGCTAATATTAATGATAATGTTGGTGAACCACAAGCCTTCCTTTATATCGATCAAATGACCACACAACCAGTTAGTTAGTTCAAAAGATAGTTTATTTACATACACAAGGGTTACCTCGACATGCAAACACAATATCTACTATGAAATAAACTACACCTATCAGTTACAATAACCTATACTTAACTTCAGGGCGACTGGCACTGTGCAAATGGATAAGGCCTTTATCTGGATTTCATTTGGCTGGTTCGAAGAAAGTGGCTCTGTCTCTGCTGGGCTCATCCGTCACGTAGTGATCATTGGTCTTGAACTTGGCTGCTGTTCCTGCTACAATTGGGTTAGGCTGTGGCCGGATCCAAAAGAGACAGAACACAAGGCTGTGCTCACTTTTATCCCTCTGGGATTTCGCGCTCTTTGGGGTGGACCTTAACCTTGGACCCAATAGTTCGACAGGGCTCTGATCACTATCTTCGATTTCAGCCAATAAAGGGTGCCTTGGTAGTTGGGCGGGTCCTTAGCCGTCATTGACCTTGGCAGTTGGGCTTTCTGAGTAAAGGAAGTTGCGCCGATCAGTCTGTGGCTGTACCGGTTGCTTGATTGGAGTTCTATTGTCCTGGGAAAATGGGTCATTGAAATGCAAATGAGCGGGAGTATCGACCAGGTACCCAGTATCTGCGTGGGCTTCCTCCTGGTGCTCCGGTTTCCTCCCACAGTCCAAAGATGTACAGATTAGGTGGATTGGCCCCCTGGTTACCTGTGTTTCAAATACACATAGGCTCTGTATCTGTCTGAGTCCTGGGTTGGCCATAATTCCCATGGTCCTTTGCAGGTGACCATCTTAGATGGCTACAAGATGTTCTGAAATTAAGTGGGTAGGAAATAAAAAGTGAGTTTATGCTCCTTACATAAATTGATGGCTAATGTGGTGAAATCTAAGGATTTTCAGTTAGCATTTTAGGATTAAATATTTCAGTTGTTATGGGTCTCGATCAGAACCTCGCTTTTTGGTTAAGATCCGGATTAGAACCCAATAAATTTCATTTGGTAAAGATGTGAGGAAATGTTACTGCACCACAGGAGTGATAACACTGACCAGTAGACAGCTTTTATATTAGAACAAACTTTAACTTGAATACAGAATTAAGCGCATTAGCAACAAAGAAATGGTTAGCCTCACAACGTCAGGGACCCGAGTTCAATTCCAGCCTTGGGTGATTGTCTGTGTGGAGTTTGTATGTTATCCCAGTATCTGCGTGGGCTTCCTCCTGGTGCTCCGGTTTCCTCCCACAGTCCAAAGATGTACAGATTAGGTGGATTGGCCCCTTGGTGTCCAAAAGGTTATATGGAGTTACTTGGTTGTGGGGATAGGGTGGGGTTGTGTGTCTAGATAAGCGCTCTTTCAAAGACCTGATGGACTGAATAATCTCCTTGTGCACTGTAGGGATTCAATGATCTTAACTTGGTTTTCTGAAACCTGCCTCTACATTCCAATTAAGCAACACATATATTTCAAATACACACTATGTATAAAGTTAACCAGCAGGTTCTACTTGCTTATCGGGATGCCGAGTCCTTGGACAGAGCCTATCGTTTTTAGGACCAAGCTGAAAACCTTCAGCTCAGCTTAGAGCCCTGGAAGCAACTCCTCTGCCCAGACAGACCTGACCCCTCCCATTAGCTACACCAACTGCACTCAAAGCACACAGCATATTTTTATCTCTTGTTACAAGATGTGACTTGATTCGTTTAGCTGGGCTCAAAATGTTTGAATATTACATTAGCTCTCTATCTGCAAAAAGTAAAATGGTTTTAATATCTATTAGCAAACCACTGATTACCTCCCGTTTAATCACAGCATACTGTCTGTTAGTATTTTAACCCAAGTTTTAATAATACTTATTTTTGCAGTATGACAGTTTCTTATATTCATCACTCAGTTAAGTGCAGATCGAAACTCACTTCATTCTGGGCTAACCTCAAAAGAACATACCATTATTGAACTAGTGTGACAGCTTCCCACTGCCACACCCGTAATCCTGTCCCCTATTTGAGTGAGATTGCTAATTTAATTCGACATTTTTGTCCTTGTGGATCAGCGCTCACTTGAATTGGAAGAGACCCTTACAGAAGCAGACAAAAACAACTTCCATCTCATCACTTGAGGTTGCGTTTGTATTCCGCCTCTCGAGATTAACAGCTGTTACGTACTCACTCTGCACCAAGTGGTACCACAAGTGAAAAGTTACTGCATTTCAGTCATTCATTTTGCATGAAGCATTTTGAGATATGTTTAAATACAGGTTGATCTCCTGCTACTTGCTAATTTCTTTTAGGGAGAAATGAGAAAAAGTAGTTTTTGAAGAATCTTGGACTGTCACCTTTGCAGTTGTGTACCAGATGTCATAGAGCAATGTCCTTACTTGAAGTAAGACACATTTGTTAACACATGCACAGTTAATGGCCCCAAAATCCTGGAAAGTCTAACAAATGTCACAATAGCATTCATTGCTTTTGCTGTTGCTGGTTTCTAGGGAAGCAAAAATGTTTAATTGCTTCCCTAACTAGTGTGGCTGAATATAAGTTTAAACAAAGGGGGTGTTCGTTTTAAAAGAAAACCTTTGAAAGATGCAAATTTGGCAGGTACTATTGGTTTTGTGGTGACAAGAAAACCTGCAAAAATTTCTGAAACAGTTGCCAAATGCTCTTTTATAGTGCAGCAGATGGGACTGGCACTTCTGCTAACCCCAAGCCTTCTGATGCACTGTTGGTCAGAATGCTTTAAAGCTACAGCTTTAAAGATTGCGAAAGCTCATCCCACCACCCAAAATGGCAATTCCCCCAGCATCCTCTCCTATTCTCTAACATTTTTTTCTTTAAATCAATCAATATTTATTCGCTTGCATTCGATGTTTTTGTTACACAATCACACTCGCAACATAAATCCCACTACAGAGTCAGTTTGTACGAAACCTGAATTTAAATTTCAGAGTGACAAGCAAGTACCAGACAGATATTGGGCGTGATTCTCCACTCCCCACACCGGGTGGGAGAATCGCGGGAGGCCCCCCCGACTAATTTCACGATCCCCTGGCGCCCCCCGCGATTCTGCCACTCCCCGCTCGGAAGAATCGGCGCTCGCCGGTTTTCACGGCGACCGGCGATTCCCGGATGGGCCGAGCGGCCTGCCGTTCGCGACCGTTTCACACCGGCGGCAACCACACCTGGTCGCTGCCGTTGTGAAATCGCCGTGAGATGCCCGTTTTGGGGCTTGTAGGGGGCCTGGTGGGGAATGAGCACCACGACTGTGCTCGGGAGGGGACAGGCCCGCAATCGGTGCCCACCGATGGTCGGGCCGGAATCTCAATCGGACGCACTATTTCCCCTCCGCCGCCCCGCAAGATCAAGCCGCCACGTCTTGCGGGGTGGCTGAGGGGAAAGACGGCCACCACGCATGTGTGGGTTCGAGCTGTCAGCCGTCGTGACGTCAGCTGCGCATGCGTGGGTTGGAGCCAGCCAACCTACGCATGCGAGGCTGACGTCACATAGGCGCCGCCGTCGCGTCTCTCGGTGGCCGAGAGTAACGGAGGCCGAGCGGGGGTGAATTCGGTGAGAGGAGCGGGCTCCGAGGCCGTCGTGAAACTTGGTCGATTTCACAATGGCCTTCACGATTTTTCCCGGGAGGGGAGAATCGCGCCCATTGGCTTTTATCTGTATCCTGAATCTTGTAGTCCTCAATGTTCGGTCCTTGGTCTTGTCTGTTCCTGGCTCTGGTCTTCCTTCTGTTGGTCGGGTGATGGTCTTTTTTATGTTGGCCAGTGAGGGTCACCGTTGTTCTGTTTCTGCTGCAGAGAGCTCCTGTCCTCTAACTTTCATTGGGAACACCTCACATTTCACTATATTCAATTTATACCCCGAAAAGCGACCACACTCGCGCAGGATGCCCATGATCCTATCTAAACTCCCCCTACCGGGTCGGAAATGTACAACAGGAGGTCATCTGCATGTAGAGAAATCCTCTGCTCAACCTCCTTCATCCCCTTGATGACCTGAGTGCCATTGCCAGTGGTTTTATCGCCAGGGCAAAAAGCAGCGGGGACAGCGGGCACCCTTGCCTTGTCCCTTGGTGTAGACCAAAGTACTCTGAACTAATCTTGTTTGTCCAAACACTAGCCTTGGGTGCCTTGTACAGCAGCCAAACCCAATCCACAAACTCCTGCCCAAACCTGAACCAACCTAACACCTCAAATAGATACGGCCATTCAACGCCTTTTCTGTGTTCGTTGCCACCACCACTTCCACTTTGCGACCTTCCGAGGGCATCATAATGACATTAAGCAGTCTCTGTATATTCACCGACAGCTGCCGCCCCTTCACAATTCCCATCTGGTCTTGTCCTATCAACCCCCAGCACACAATCCTCTATCCGCGACGCCAACACCTTCGCCAACAACTTTGAGTCTACATTTAACAGTGAAATTGGGCGGCACGGTGGTGCAGTGGTTAGCACCGCTGCCTCGCGGCGCCAAAGACCCGGCTTCTATCTCGGCCCCAGGTCACTGCCCATGTGGAGTTTGCATGTTCTCCCCGTGTCTGCGAAGGTGTCCCCCCCCACAACGCAATAGTGTGTTGAAAAGTTGGATAGGCCATGCTAAATTCTAGCGGGAGAGGATCTCAAAGAAATCACACTCAATGCCCAGGGCTACTGGTCCTCGCATCAAACCATTTATTTTGCCAGCGGGGAGATGACATCTGTTAAGTCCCAGACCACCTCTCTACTGAACAAAGGAAAACATCCATTCTTATATTTTTCAAAACAGCTACACAGCCCTTTTCGGCTGGACCTTGTCCAATAATATTGGTTATACATTACATACATTAGGCATATATCCAATTGAATTTGACATTACATAAAGTGTGTTGGCCCTTTACCAGCCCCTGACTTCATGAAGAAGTCACTCATACTAACTGTTAAAATGATCTTTCCTGCCTGCACCTGACCTTGGGCTGGCGAGGATACATAATGCTCTTTGTCCTGTGGAGCTGTTATCACTGCTGGTGAAGTCCTCCCTAGAATCTCCCATAACTATTTCCCATTCAATACCTTGATATCCATCATTCTTGTCTCCTTGACTAACTCTGCTGTCCATAATTAAATATTGTTATTTATACCAGTTTGCAAGTAACCCAGCTAATGATTGTTCAGGAATGTGGCTAGTTCAGCTAACAGCCATTTTGTGTCCTTTCTGATATTAGTAATTCTTAGGTTATAAAATCACAAGCATTGTGTGTGTACATAGAACATAGAACAGTACAGCACAGAACAGGCCCTTCGGCCCTCAATGTTGTGCCGAGCCATGATCACCCTACTCAAACCCACGTATTCACCCTATACCCGTAACCCAACAACCCCCCCTTAACCTTACTTTTATTAGGACACTACGGGCAATTTAGCATGGCCAATCCACCTAACCCGCACATCTTTGGACTATGGGAGGAAACCGGAGCACCCGGAGGAAACCCACGCACACAGGGGGAGGACGTGAGGACGTGTATACACTATCTTTCCTACAAATTGCCTCTCATACGGGCCTCTAAGCCAATGGGTACCTTTTGTCTAAAAACCTTCTTTCTAAATCTGACTGCAGCACTAAACTGCCCCTTAATTGCAAAAAATTGGGTTATTTCAATTTATTTCATAGAATCATAGAAAAGTAGCACAGAAGGAGACCATTCAGCCCATCTTGTCCATGCCAGCCATAGGACAGAAAGGTGCCCTTTCTAATCCCATTTCCTGCACCTGTTTCATTTTTAAAAGATAAATTTAGAGTATCCAATTCATTTTTTCCAATTAAGGGGCAATTTAGCGTGGCCAATCCAACTAGCCTGCACATCTTTGGGTTGTGGGGCCGAAACCCACACAAACATGGGAGAATATGCAAACTCCACACGGACAGTGACCCAGAGCCGGGATCGAACCTGGGACCCTGCGCCGTGAGGCAACAGGGCTAACTCACTGCACCACTGTGCTGTCCTCTGCACCTGTTTCATAGCCCTATAGCTTCCTTAGAGCACTTAAGATGCAGATCCAGGTACTTTTAAAAGAGTTTAAGTCTCTGCCTCCACCACCAACTCGGGCAGCAAATTCCAGACTCCCACTATCATCTACACCAGGGGTGGGCAAACTACGGCCCGCGGGCCGCATGCGGCCCGCCAAAGGTATTTATGCGGCCCACCAAGTCATAAAAATTTTTTTTTAAAAAATTTTTTATTTTTTTTTTAAGGTTAATGGGGGGGGGGGGGGGGGGGCTGTTGGGTTACTTACTGGTATAGGGTGGATACGTGGACTTGAGTAGAGTGATCATTGCTCGGCACAACATCGAGGGCCGAAGGGCCTGTTCTGTGCTGTACTGTTCTATGTTCTATGTTCTATATGAGGCACCCAGAATCATAACCGGGTGAAGTAATTATTTTACTTAATATACTATGCGGCCCTTTAAAATTGTGAATTTCTGAATGTGGTTCTTGCACGGAAAAGTTTGCCCACCCCTGATCTACACCTTCTGCCACATAACTTGAATCTATGTCTCCTGGTTCTAGTATTCTCCACCAAGGGAAACCATTTTATCCTGTCCATCCTATCTGGTCCCCTTATAATTTTGTGCACCTCAATTAAGTCACCCCTCAGCCACCTTTGTTCCAAGGAAAATAACTCCAACCTATCCAATCTCTCCTCGTAGCCACACTATTCTAGCCCTGGCAACATTCTTGTAAACCTCCTCTGCATTCTCTCCAGAGCAATAACGTCCTTCTGGTAATGTGGTGACCAGAACTGCACACAATACTCCAGTTGTGGCCTCACCAGTGTTTTATACAATTCCATCATTGTATCCTTACTTTTGTATTCTATACCTCTGCCAATGAAGGAGAGGATTCCATATGCTTTTTTTAACGTTGTCTACTGGAACTGCCGTCTTTCGAGACCTGTGTACCTGTACGCCAAGACCTCTCACTTCATCTCCCTCTCTTGGTATATTCCCATTTATTGTGTACTCCTTCAACTGTTCGACCTCCCTAAATACATGACCTCACACTTCTCTGTGTTAAATTCCATCTGCCACTTTATCGCCTATTCCACCAATCCTTTAATATTGTTTTGAAGGTTATAGCTATCCTCTACACGGTGCACCACTCAGCCAGTCTTTGTGTCATCTGCAAACTTCCCCATCATGTTTTCCACGTTCACATCCAAATCATTAATACATAACACAAACAGTTAGGGTCCCAACACCGAGCCCTGTGAAACACCACTTGAAACAACTTTCCAATTGCAAGTGTAGCCATCGACCATTACCCTTTGTTTCCTGTTACTAAGCCAACTTTTTATCTAGTTTACCACATTGCACTGTATCCCATGGGCTTTCACTTTCTTGACCAATCTGCCATGTGGGACTTTGTCAAACGTCTTGTGTCGGAGCGTTTCCAAGGCCTGAGTATTGAGCTAGCTTTTACGTGGGGTTCCTCCCTCTTAATTACAGCCCAGCTGAACACACAGACTGCAGACACACATCAATTCCGGTTAAGGCAGCTTTATTATTCCAAGCTTGGTCCATGTACATGGGAGAGAGATCTAGATAAATGCCAAAATCACCCTGTCTGACACTGGTACAAACACACCAATTATAGAAATTTCCAAAAATCAATAGCCCAACCCAGCTGGACTTGATCCAATCCTTGGAACTGTCAATTTTATATGGACCAGTAAAATTTACTTTAAGGAACATGATGACTTGTGATCAGCTCTTGATTTAACCCATCCTGCCACCTGTTGTTTACTAGGATACTGTGTCCATTATAAAGTTGTATTTGTCATTCCCATCCTACGTGTCGCAGTCAGTTCCTGCCTACCTCATTGTTGATCCAGCGGCAGGATGCCAAAGCTGGTTCCTCTTTACACCATGCATTGTCTAAGATAGGATATTGGGGGCACTGATAGAACTATTTACTGAGTTGACTGTGTTATTGCTGACCACACTACTTCTGTATATCCTTGTTTATCTGGAAAAACATGGGCACGTTAGCTAGCTTAAATCCCAACATGCACTGTGGCCACTGTGTGTAGCAAGAGTTTAGATACTTCTTACTGCTATGTTCTAAAAATACATGTTTAATGGTTAATGATTATTGGGTGGACTTTCTATGATTAATCTCAATCCTTAATAAACTAACTTATGTAGTATTGTCCTAGCTATTCAGTTTTAAGGGGTATCATCTCAGGACACCCCCTTTCACATTGCTAAATTCCATGTACACCACATCCATTGCACTACCTTCATCAATCCTCCTCGTCACTTCCTCAAAGAATTCAATCAAATTTGTGAGGCAAGACCTTCTTTTAACAAATGCTGACTATCCCTAACTAGCCCATGCCTTTCTGTGTGACAGTTAATCTTATCCCTCAGGATTGATTCTACTAATTTTCCCACCACTGAAGTAAAACTAACTAGCCTACAATTGTTTGGCATTTATCCCCTTTTAAACAATGGAAACACATTTGCATTTCTCCAGTCCTTGGGTACCTCTTCTAATGAGGATTGGAAAATCATCCTCAGGGCATCTACTATTTCCTCCCTGACCTCCTCCTCAGAAACAATTCATCTGGCCCTGGCGACTTATCAACTTTCAAGGATTTCAATCAATGCTCACATGACTGAGTGGCAAGATTCAGCTCCAACTCAATCAATAAGTTTGCGGATGATACGACTGTGGTGGGCCGAATCCCAAACAATGACGAATCAGACTACAGGAGAGAGACAAATCACTTGGTACCGAAAACAACCTCTCTCTAAATGTCGGAAAGACCAAGGAACTGATCATCGACTTCAGAAAGCGCAGCATGACACATAATCCAGTCTGCATTAATGGCTCCAAAGTAGAGATGGTCGATAGCTTTAAGTTCCTGGGGGTCACCATCACCAACTGTCTGTCCTGGCCCACTCACATTGATGCAACAGTCAAGAAAGCCCAACAATGTCTCTAAGTCCTACGGAACCTAAAGAAATTTGGTATGTCTGCATCGAATCTCTCAAACCTCTACAGATGTGCGATAGAGAGCATTCTATCTGGCTGCATCACAGGCTGGTATGGCAACTGCTCGGTCCAAGATCGCAAGAAGCTGCAGAGTGAGAGCAGGATGGTGGCGCAGTGGGTTAGCCCTGATGCCTCACGGCACCGAGGTCCCAGGTTTGATCCCGGCTCTGGGTCACTGTCCATGTGGAGTTTGCACATTCTCCCCGTGTTTGTGTGGGTTTCGCCCCCACAACCCAAAGATGTGCAGGCTAGGTGGATTGGCCACGCTAAATTGCCCCTTAATTGGAAAAAAAATGAATTGGGTACTCTAACTTTATATGAAAAAAAAAGAAGCTGCAGAGTGTGGTGAACTCAGCCCAACGTATCACACAAGCTTGCCACCCCCACATTAATTCTGTATACACCTCCCGCTGCCTCAGGAAAGCAGACAGCATTATCAGAGACCCCCCTCCAACCCAGACATTGCCTTCTTCCAGACCCTTCCATCAGGCAGAAGGCATAGAAGTCTGAAGACCCGCACATGCAGACATATGAACAGCTTCTTCCTCACAGCTACAAGACTCCTCAACAACTCCCACTCGGACTAATCTGTTCCCTGTAAGAACACTATTCACGATGCCCTATGCTGCTCTCGCTCATGTATTCGCTTTGCTTGGCCCCTTGTTCCGTACTGTAACCAATCACTGTTTGTTGATGTACCATTTGTCAATGGTCTCTGGTGTTTATTCTTTTTGTTTACTATGTACGTACTGTGTACGTTCCCTTGGCCGCAGAAAATTATTTTTCACTGCACTTCGGTACATGTGACAATAAATCAAATCAAATCTCAAAATCAAAATCAATCCTTTGAGTATTTCCTCTCTCTTTATGATTATCCCATCCAGTATCTCACAATATTCCTCCTAGACTACTATATCTGCATATCTATTTCCTTTGAAAACATGGAGACAAAATATTAATTTAAAACCCTTCCCATAGCTTCTGCATCTACTCACAAGTTCTCCTCTTCATATCTGATAGGTCCCATTTTATCCTTAACTAACATTTTACCATTAATATATTGGTAAAACATATTTGGGTTTTCTTTAACTTTACTTGCTAATCTTTTTTCACGCCTTCTCTTTGATTTCCTCCTTATTTCCTCTTTGACTTTGTCCCTGCACTTTCTATGCTCGGCTAGGCTATCTGTTTAGTTCTTTATGCCTATTGTACGCTTTTTTCCCCCTGTATTCCTTTAGACAACCAGGGGTGTCTAGATTTGGCAATATCACTCTTATGTTTGATGGAGACATGTCTACTTTGCACCTTTAGGGTCTCTCCTTTTAATGTTTCCCACTGGTTTTCCACTAATTTATCTTCTAGCAGTGATGGCCAGTCCACCTCTGCCAAGTCCCTTCTCATTTCTACAAAATTTGCTTTCCCCCCAGTTCATAATTTTTACTCCTGTTTTATCTCTGTCCTTTTCCATAGTAATCTAACTGAATTGTGATCACTATCCCTGATTTGGTCACCAACTGTCACTTCACCAACTTGCTCTTTTTCGTTCCCCAAGACTAGGGGCGGGATTCTCCCACAATCGGCGGGATGGCCCGGCGCCAAGAACGGTGCGAACCACTCCGGCGTCGGGCCACCCGGATGTTATAGAATCCTCTGCACTTCCGGGGGCTAGGCCAGCACCAGAGAGGTTGGCGCCGTGCCAACTGGCGCCGAGGGGCCACCATGGTCCCGCACATGCGCAGAACCGCTGGTGTGTTTTTGAGCATGCGTAGGGGGTTTCTTCTCCGTGCTGGCCATGGCGGAACCCTACAGAGGCCGGTGCGGAAGGAAGGAGTGCCCCCACGGCACAGGCCCGCCCGATGGGCCCCGATCGCGGGCCAGGCCACCGTGGGGGGCCTCCCCCCGGGGCTGGAACCCCCGCGCTCCCCCGAGGACTCCACTAGACGGCCTACCAGCCAGGCCCTGCCGTGTGGGACCATGTCCATTTCACGCCAGTGGTACTGGGCAGGAACTCGGGGCCCGGAGAATTGGCGGGGGGCCGCTGCCAACAGCCCCTGACTGGCATGGCGTAAACCCCACCCCCGCTCAAAAATCGGCACCGGAGAATACGGCAGCCGGCAGCGGGGCAGGATTCACGCTGCCTCCCTGGGGATTCTCCAACCCAGTGGGGGGGGGGGGGGGGGGGGGGGGGGGGTCAGAGAATCCCGCCCTAGGTCTTTTGTTAGGTTTGTCACTAATTGGGTGAAAACATTTTCCTGGACACACTGCCTCGGTTTCCCTTATACAGTTTGATTCCCAGTTGATATTGGGATTGTTAAAGTCTCCTCCTATTATTGTCCTCTTTTTCTTACAGGCAGCAATTTGCTTACATATTAGTTCTCCTATCTCCCTTTCACAATTTGGGAGTCTAAAGTATATTCCACGTAGTGTGACTGCCCCTTGTTTATTTCCATAAAATGTTATTTGTTGACTCGTTTAGTATATCACCCCTTCACACAACTGGATTGATTCCTTTACCATTAGTGCTACTCCCCCCTCCTTTTTTAAATCTCCCTCTCTGTGCTGCCTGAAAACTCTGTATCCAGGGATATTGAGCTGCCAATTTTACCCTTTTAGCTCGGTTTCTATTATAGCAATGACATCCGGTTTGTGTAGGTACTATCTGCCCCAGAACCGGTCCCAGTGCCTCAAGACTCTGAATCCCTCCTGGCTACACCATCTCTCCAGCCACACATTCATCTGATCTATCCTCCTATTCCTGCTCTCTCTATAACTGGGAGTAGCACGTGGAACTGGGAGTAATCCTGAGATTACTACATTTGCGGTCCTGCATTTTAGTTTATCTCCTAATTCCCTGTACTCAGCTTGCAGGTCCTCATCCTTTAGTTTACCTATGTCACTGGTACCAATGTGTACCACAACCACTGCTGTTCACCTTCCCTCCCAGAATACTCTGCAGTTGCTCCGTGACATCCGGACCCTGGCACCAGGGAGGCAACATACCATCCTTGATTCACGTTTGTGACCACAGAAGCATCTGTCTGTGCCCCTAACTATTGAATCCCCTATCATTACAGCCCTGCCACTTGTTTTTCTCCCACCCATCTCAGCAGCAGAGCCACCCAAAGTGCTGTGAACTTGGCTGCTGCTGCTTTCCCCTGAGAGGCCACACTCCCCAATAGTGGGTGGGATAAGGGCAGCACGGTGGCCTAGTGGTTAGCACAACCGCCTCACGGCGCTGAGGTCCCAGGTTCGATCCCGGCTCTGGGTCACTGTCTGTGTGGAGTTTGCACATTCTCCCCGTGTCTGCGTGGGTTTCGCCCCCACAACCCAAAAATGTGCAGAGTAGGTGGATTGGCCACGCTAAATTGCCCCTTAATTGGAAAAAATAATTGGGTAATCTAAATTTAAAAAAAAAAAAATAGTGGGTGGGATTCTCCAACCCCCTGCCAAATCGGAAAATCACTGGGGCCGGGGAGGGGGGGGGTGGGGGAGCGTGAATCCCGCCCCTGCCGGCTGCCAAATTCTCCGGCACCGGGGATTTGACAGGGGCGGGAATCGTGCCGCGCCTGGTCGGCGGCCGCTGACAGCAGCCCCCCCCCCCCCCCCCCCCCCCGGCGATTCTCCAGCCCGCGATGGGCCGAGTGGCCGCCCGTTATTTTGCAGGTCCCGCCGGCGTAAATTAGAGTAGCTCCTTACCGGCGGGACCTGGCGGTGCGGGCGGCCTCCGGGGTTCTCGAGAGGGCGCGGGGGATCTGGCCCCGGGAGGTGCCCCCATGGTGGCTTGGCCCACGATCGAGGCCCACCAATCCCGGGGCGGGCCTGTGCCGTGGGGACACTCTATTCTTCCGCACCATCGGCTCTAGCGGTCCACCATGGTTGGTGCGGACATGAAGCCCTCTGCGCATGCGCTGGGATGACGCCAGCACACGCTGGTGCTCCCGCGCATGCGCCGGCCGGTGGAGGCCCTTCGGCACTGGTTGGTGTGGCGCCAAGCCCCTTCCCTGCTGGCCAGCGCGGCGCAAACCACTCCGGTGCTGGTCTAGCCCCTGAAGGTGCAGAGGATTCCGCACCTGTGGGGTGGCCGACGCCGGACTGGTTCACACCACTCCGTCCCACCGGAGTTGCCCGCCCCGCCGATTACGGCAGAATCCTGCCCAGTGTCTAAAGCGACAGATCAAAGAAATTGGGTGGGATCATCCACACTGCTCTGCGTCTTTATCCTTCTTTAAATGAGCTATACAGAGGCCCGCGACAGCGTGAGGGGGGTGGTGGAGGAGGAGTTCTCTCCTTACCATTGACTCATTGTACATCCGATGTGCAGGGGCCCCAGCTCAAAACCAAACTCTTATAAAACTGGGCTAGAAACCCTCCGGATCCGTGGCCTTCTCTGCCTGCATCGAGTCCACACAGTCCATCACCTCCCTCAGCACAATTTCCTTTTGGGAACTCCAACCCGTCAAAGAGCAACCTCATCCCTTCATCCCCACCAGAAGCTCTGACTGATACAACTCCTGATAAAAGGCCTCAAAAAGCCCATTCATGCCCCCTGGCTCCGATACCACCGTATCCTTCTCATCCTGCACTCTTCCAATCTCTCTCGCCGCCTGCTTTCTCAATTGATGCGTAAGCATCCTACTCGCTTTCTCCCGCACTCATAAACCACCACTCTGGCTCGTGGAGAACTGCCTACCACCTTTCCAGTGGATACTAGCCCAAACTCCATCTGGAGCCTCTCATTTAGTAACGTCTCTTCCGGCACCACCAAATATCTCCAGTCCAACCTCAGCCGCTCCACCCGATCCACTCTTTCCCTATGTGCCCAAATTGATGTGAATTCTCCCTTACCAGGGTGGCATGGTGGCACAATTGTTAGCACTGCTGCCTCACAGCACCGAGGACCCGAATTCGATCCCATCCCTGCGTCACTGTCCGTGTGGAGTTTGCAAATTCTCCCTGTATCTGTGTAGGTCTGACCCCCACAACCCAAAATGTGCAGGGCAGGTGGATTGGCCATGCTAAATTGTACCTTAATTAGGGGAAAAAATGAATTGGGTACTTTGTAAAAAATAAGAAAAAAAACTTTCTGTGTGTCGCACTTCGAATATACTCCCGGTCAAGCTGCCTCTTACTTGTTACACTCCTCATCTGGTAAACCAGCCCCACCGGTGGAGTATTGCAATTCCTCAGTGCTCCTGCAACTCACACCAGCAAACACCCCCTCAATAGGCTGGGGAAGGACCAAAATATTCCACCTCGAGTGGAAGCCACCAAATGTGCGACCACTCACTCCATGTCCACCACCGGAAGTCATAATCCACTGACTTAGACAGAGAGTAAAATTGGATAGAGCATAAAATCCATGTTGCACCTAATTTTTGTCAGATTATACCACTTGGGTGTACTCTATAGTGGCAAAAATTAGGATCCAATTTGCAGGGAAATGATAGAGTAATAACAATGGGGGACTTCCAATCATCCTAATATAAACTGGCAATAGTGTAAAGGGCACGGATGGGGGAAGAGATTCTGAAGTGTGTTCGGGAGAATTCTCTTAAGCAGTGTGTTTCCAGCCTCATGACGAAGGAGGAATTGCTGGATCTGGTTCTAGGGAATGAGGTTATCAATCTTAAGTGGTTTGGTGCGTCATTTTGTTTTATGATGCCATCGAGAAGCACCTTGACATGTTTTATTAGATTAAAGGTGGTACTTAAAATTGTTCAAATCTCAACAATCCTGATGAAACCCGCGTAGTGTAGCTGCAATATGCGAACATCTACAGAATGCACTGTAGCAATTCGCCAAGCTTACTTTGACAGCAATCCCCAAACCCTACAGCCTCTGCAACCAAAAAGAACAAGCCATGATGTGGAGATGCCGGCGTTGGACTGGGGTGGGCATAGTAAGAAGCCTTACAACACCAGGCTAAAGTCCAACAGGTTTGTTTGGAGTCACTAGCATTCGGAGCGCAGCTCCTTCATCAGGTGATGAAAAGAACAAGAGCTGAAATATTATGGGGTGACCTGCACATTGAACACCATCTTTAACTTTGCCACATGTAGCCATTAGAATGCAAATACCAAAGGAACAGCAATAATTCAAGAAAGAGGCATGCCACTATTTTCTTGGAACTAGGGAAGGGAACCTGCTTGTGTCCTAAAGGGCTCTGGATGAAGAACTGTAAAGTGGGATTAAGCTGGATAACTCTTTCAGATGGTGGAGACACGATGGGTTGAATAGCGTCCTCCTGTGCTGTAAAGTGTCCATTATGTCAATCACATCTGGAGAATAAGTAACATGAGCTAGAATGATAATCTCATGTTTTAAAATAGCCAGATTCTGCTATGCATAGATTAAACACTTTTTTCTTTTCGAGTTAAATAGGCTGTTCTATTTTTTTCTGCTGCTAGTGTCTCCACTGACAGACAAAGTAACTGAAGTGAACGAATGGAAAGCGAGAGAGTATCGAGTGAAGCTGCAACAAGTGTCACTCAGTCCACGGCTGAAAACAATACACATCCCCACATCAGTGGAGAACGCATCATTTCTGCAGGTGACTACATGTCTACAATATACTCCTGAAACAAACTGATTTAACAGTTTTACAATCTTATTATCCTAGGCATATACTGACAAATAGCAGATATTGGACATTCTGCTCTATAGAATCTGAAATGAATATAGAAAAATGCTGTTATCCAATGGGGTAATTATATTCCAGAAAGCCAGTTTTACAATCCTATAATCTCAGGAATATACTTAAAAGTTGCAGATATTGGGCATTGTGCTCTGTAGAATCTAAGATGAGTAGAGAAAAATGCTGTTAACCAATGGGGTAATTATATTTCAGAAAGCTAGTTAATGAAGGACAGAACCTGAGCCAAACTTTTACAAAATGTATTTATTTAGTGTTACATATTACAAGCATACACATCATAACCCAACCACCATAATTTCAGTCTGTCTATAAGAATTAAAGTTAATCACCAGTTAAATACATTTAAACAATGAACATCAGCAGTAGAGGCTGTATAATTGGACAAATGTCTCTATCAGGTCAGATCACGCATTTAAAATTCAATCAGGAGAAATAAAAGTTATGCTAATGGGACAATTAGTTTTGTTAATACTGGACTGTTGAGTATTCGAGTCTTGGAGAACGGTCTAGTCTTTGTTGCTGGCTCCTCATGCTGCTGACTGAAACACTTGTCTTGGCCCCACCTGTCCTATGAAATTGGGATACACAGGCAATCTAATGCGAGGCCTCATGACCTTTTTTTTAAAAAATAATTATTATTGGAATTTTTTGAAAAATATATATCAACAGAACAATAATAACAATAACAATAATAAACACCACCCGGCACCCGTAACAACGCATATAACAAACCCCCCCCCAAACCCAATAAACAACAAAATAAATTAACAATAAGCAAATTAACTTAAACACTATCCCCCTAAACGCCCCCCCCCCCCCCCCCCCCCCCGGTTGCTGCTGCTGCTGACCTAGTTCCTTATCGTTGAGCCAGAAAGTCGAGGAAAGGCTGCCACCTCCTAAAGAACCCTTGTACCGACCCCCTCAGGGCGAATTTGACCCTCTCCAGCTGAATGAATCCCTCCATGTCATTAATCCAGGTCTCCACACCCGGAGGTCTCGCATCTTTCCACTGCAGCAAGATCCTCCGCCGGGCTACTAGGGACGCAAAGGCCAAAACATCGGACTCTTTCACCTCCTGCACGCCCGGCTCCACCCCAACCCCAAATATCGCGAGTCCCCAGCCTGGCTTGACCCTGGATCCTAACACCCTCGACACCGTCCTCGCCACCCCCTTCCAGAACTCCTCCAGTGCCGGGCATGCCCAGAACATATGGGCATGGTTCGCTGGATTCCCCGAACACCTGACACACCTGTCTTCGCCCCCAAAGAACCTACTCATCCTAGACCCGGACATGTGGGCTCGGTGCAGCACCTTAAACTGGATGAGGCTAAGCCTCGCACATGAAGAAGAGGAGTTCATCCTCTCCAGGGCGTCCGCCCATGTCCCCTCCTCAATCTGCTCCCCCAGCTCCACCTCCCACTTGGCCTTCAGCTCCTCTACCGACGCCTCCCCCACCTCCTGCATTACCTGGTAGATGTCAGACACCTTCCCATCCCCGACCCACGCCCCCGAAAGCACCCTATCCCTTACCCCCCGCGGGGGCAGCAAAGGGAATCCCTCCGCCTGTCGCCTAGCAAACGCCTTGACCTGAAGGTACCTGAACATATTCCCCGGGGGGAGCTCAAACTTCTCCTCCAATTCACCAAGGCTCGCGAACCTCCCGTCAATAAACAGGTCTCCCAACTTCCTAATGCCCGCCCTGTGCCACCCCAGGAACCCGCCATCAATGTTCCCTGGGACAAACCGGTGGTTCCCCCGCAGCGGGGCCTTCACCGAGCCCCCCACTTCCCCCCTGTGTCGCCTCCACTGCCCCCAAATTTTGAGGGTAGCCGCCACCACCGGGCTCGTAGTGTACCTCGTTGGAGGGAGCGGCAGCGGCGCCGTTACCAGTGCCTTCAGGCTCGTGCCTCCACAGGACGCCATCTCCATTCGTTTCCATGCTGCCCCCTCCCCATCCATTACCCACTTACATACCATCGACATGTTAGCCGCCCAATAGTACCCAGAGAGGTTGGGCAGCGCCAGCCCCCCTCTATCCCTGCCCCGCTCCAAAAAGACCCTCCTTACCCTCGGAGTCCCGTGCGCCCAAACAAATCCCAGAATGCTGCTGTTCACCCTCCTAAAAAAGGCCCTCGGAACGAAAATGGGGAGGCACTGAAACAGAAACAAAAACCTCGGGAGCACCGTCATTTTAACGAACTGTACTCTACCCGCCAACGACAACGGCAGCATGTCCCACCTTTTAAATTCCTCCTCCATCTGCTCCACCAACCTAGTAAAATTGAGCTTGTGCAGAGTCCCCCAGTTCCCAGCCACCTGAACCCCCAGGTACCTAAAACTCCTCACTGCCCTCTTTAGCGGGAGCCTACCAATCCCCTCCTCCTGATCTCCCGGGTGTACGACAAACAGCTCACTCTTTCCCAGCTTCAATTTATATCCCGAGAAACTCCCGAACTCAGCAAGAATCTCCATCACCTCCGGCATTCCCCCCACCAGGTCTGCTACATACAGCAGCAAGTCGTCTGCATACAGCGATACTCGGTGCTCCTCCCCACCCCGCACCAAACCCCTCCATCTCCTCGACACCCTGAGAGCCATGGCAAGAGGCTCAATTGCCAACACAAAAAGCAAGGGGGACAGGGGGCACCCCTGCCTCGTCTCACGGTGGAGCCTGAAGTACTCGGATCTCCTCCTATTTGTCGCTACGCTCGCAATCGGGGCCTCATACAGCAACCTCACCCATTTAATAAACACCACCCCAAACCCGAACCTCTCCAACACCTCCCACAAGTACCCCCACTCAACCCTGTCAAAGGCCTTCTCCGCATCCAATGCCACCACAATCTCCGCCTCTCCTTCTGCTGCCGGCATCATTATCACATTTAGCAGCCTTCGCACGTTAGTGTTCAGCTGCCTCCCCTTCACAAAACCCATCTGATCTTCATCTATCACCCCGGCACACAGTCCTCTATTCTAGTGGCCAAGATCTTCACCAGCAACTTGGCGTCTACATTCAGCAGTGAAATCGGCCTGTATGATCCGCACTGCAAGGGGTCCTTATCACGCTTCAGGATCAGGGAGATTAGCGCCCGTGACATCGTCGGGGGCAAAACACCCCCCTCCCATGCCTCGTTGAAGGTCCTAACCAACAGGGAGCCCAGCAGGTCCGCGTATTTCTTATAAAATTCAACCGGGAACCCATCCGGTCCCGGCGCCTTCCCCGACTGCATGTGGCCAATCCCACTGACCAGCTCCTCCAACTCGATCGGCGCCCCCAGTCCCTCCACCTGCTCCTCCTGCACCCTTGGAAATTGTAGCCTGTCCAAAAAACTCTCCATTCCCCCTCCCACCGCCAGCGGCTCCGACCGGTACAGTTCCCTATAAAAGTCCCTAAAGGCCTCATTGACCTCTGCCCCCTGCCGCACCACATTCCCATCTCTATCCTTCACTCCACCAATCTCCCTAGCTGCGTCCTGCTTACGAAGCTGATGCGCCAGCATCCTGCTCGCCTTCTCTCCATACTCATAGACCGCTCCCTGCGCCTTCCTCCACTGTGTCTCCGCCTTTCTGGTGGTCAATAAATCAAACTTGGCCTGCAGGCTACGCCGCTCTCCCAGTAATCCCTCCTCCGGGGCCTCCGCCTACCTCCTATCTACACTCAGCAGCTCCTCCACCAGTCTCTCCCTCTCCCTCCTCTCCCCCCTCTCCCTGTGGGCTTGGATGGAGATCAGCTCTCCCTTAATCACTGCCTTCAGAGCCTCCCACACCATCCCCACCTGGACCTCCCCAGTATCATTGACCTCGAGGTACCTCTCGATACATCCCCGAACCCTCCTACACACCTCCTCATCAGCCAACAACCCCACATCCAGACGCCAAAGTGGGCGCTGGTCCTGCACCTCCCCCATCTCCAGATCCACCCAATGCGGAGCATGGTCCGAAATCGCAATAGCCGAATACTCGGCCTCCTCCACCCTCGGGACCAGTCCCCTACTCAAAACAAAGAAATCAATGCGGGAATAAACCCTGTGCACATTGGAGAAAAAAGAGTACTCCCGAGCCCTCGGCCTCCCAAACCTCCAGGGATCCACTCCTCCCATCTGGTCCAGAAACCCCCTCAACACCTTGGCCGCCGCCGGCCTCCTGCCTGTCCTAGAACTAGAACGATCCAGTAGGGGATCCAGCACCGTATTGAAGTCCCCCCCCCATGATCAAGCCCCCCACCTCCAGGCCAGGAATGCGGCCCCAACATACGCCTCATGAAACCAGCATCATCCCAATTTGGAGCGTACACATTAACCAACACCACCCTCTCCCCCTGCAGCTTACCGCTCACCATCACATATCTGCCGCCACTATCAGCCACAACCTCAGACGCCTCAAATGCCACCCTCTTCCCCACCAGGATCGCCACCCCCCCGGTTCTTCGAGTCGAGCCCTGAGTGGAAAACCTGCCCCACCCACCCCTTCCTCAGACGGACCTGGTCCGCCACCTTCAGGTGGGTCTCCTGGAGCATGGCCACGTAATCAGCCGGATCAGGGGGCACCCCGCCCCCCTCCCCCGTCGACTAGCCATGGCTCATCGACTGCTCGCCCCTGGCCAGCACCCTTTCGGCCCGTTTCCCACAGCGATAGAACCTCACCCCGACCCGCACCAAATCCAGCAGCAACCCGGTATCCCCCCCCCCCCCCCCCACCCTCCCAGGCTAGGACCCCTCCTGGCCGCGACGCTCCCTCCACTGTACTCCCGTGAGCCAGCTGACTTCTGCTGACCCCGGCAGCTCCCGCTCTAACTCCGACCCCTCCCGATATGAGGTCCCCCCTCCTCCCCGCCTCAGCTCCTTGGCACCGCTTCAGCGCGGGAAACCCGGTCTAATAACCACGCCCCTCGCCACCAGCTCCACCCCCTCATCCCGCAGCGCGGGAAACCAGAGAAAAGCCCGCGCTTTCACACTGCCCCACCCCACCAACGCAGCTCCCAAACCTCAGTCCCAACCCAACCACCAACTCCGTACAAACAAAGACACAGATCAACCACAAACCCCAGCACCCCCCCCCCCCCCCAGAACACAAAACCACAACCCACGTCGTCCGAAAGCGAGAGAAAAAACAGAAACAAACAGAATAACCCGCTACAGCATAAACAATGATACAGAAATAGAAAAACTCCCACAGCCCCCAATCTCTAGTTCGAGTCCAACTTTTCAGCCTGCACAAAGGCCCACGCTTCCTCCGGGGACTCAAAGTAGTGATGCCGGTTCTTGTAGGTGACCCGCAGGCGGCAGCATGCCGAACTTCACCTGCTTTCCGTGGAGCACCGCCTTTGTCCGGTTAAACCCGGCTTTCCGCTTGGCCACCTCCGCACTCCAGTCCTGGTAGACACGCACTACCGAATTCTCCCACTTGCTGCTCCTCACCTTCTTGGCCCATCGCAGCACACACTCCCGGTCACTGAACCGATGGAACCGCACCAGCACCGCCCGCGGGGGTTCATTCGCCTTAGGCCGCCTGGCCAGTACTCTGTGGGCCCCCTCCAGCTCCAGGGGCAGATGGAAGGATCCTGCCCCCACCAGCAAGTTCAGCATCACGGCCACATAGGCCGGCAGGTCCGACCCCTCCAGCCCCTCCTCGAGGCCCAGGATCCGCAGGTTCTTCCTCTGTGACCGAAGCTCCATCTCCTCGAACTGATCTTGCCACTTTGTATGGAGAGCCTCGTGTATCTCCACCTTCCCCACGAGGGCCGAAACCTCCTCCTCGCGCTCAGAGGCCTGTTGCTGCAACTCCAGTATCGCTGTACCCTGGGTTGTCTGGGTCTCCAGCAGCTTACTAGTCGTCACCTTCATGGATTTCAACAACTCCCCTTTCAGTTCTGTAAAATAGCGCAGAAGGGCCGCCTGCTGCTCCTCAGCCCACTGCTTCTACTCCTCACCTTCCCCCGCTTTTCCAGGGGAGCTGCTGCCGTTTTTCTCCTCGCCCCACTTCGAGTCCGCACCATAAATCCCGGGGTTTTTTGCTCCAGACCCCTTTATCCACCGGGAATCGTCGAACCAGCGCCATTTGGGGCCCTTAAAAGAGCCCACAAGTCCTATTAAAGCAGGAGCTGCCGAACGTGCGGCTTAGCTCCGCATAGCCACAACCGGAAGTCTCGCCTCATGACCTTTTATAGAAAATTGCATGATGTAGAGCCATTTTGTGACCAAAGGCCCTTCCAGAGTGGTGTACAACCAATGAAGTCCTGTTGTAAGAGATATGAAAAGCAATTTACATACACAACAGTTGGCCTAACAGGGCCGGGATTAATTGGATAGCTCTTTTGAAGAGCTGCCACAGAGCTGATGGGCTGAATATGCTGTATCGTTTTATCATTGCTAGATTTTACGATTCTCCTGTCCACAATGTGTATTTTGTTTTTTTCACCTATCAATGTTCTCTCTTCTTGCTGAAGGAATTAACTCTTTTCTCGGACATAGTTGCTTAGTCGCTGTTCACCTTCAGCCATTTGAAGATATTTGGCCTGATCTTGCTGGAGCAGGGTATCATGTAGCATCCACCATTAGTTGGACCTTTCTCTGCATTCTTTGGGTCAAAATATTTTCATAGTAACTTTGTAAAATGTGAGCTGATAACATTGTGGCAAGGGCAGCAGAATACCTGGGACCTTTTGCTAATGGTGGGACCAACAGAGTAATGAATAAGGTTTAAAGATAGCGAAAGAAACCCAAGGAATGACAGAAGGAAAGTGAAGTGGAGTGGGTGGATCAGAATCAAATCAGATACAGAAAGAGAAATAAAGAGGGAAATAAAAATTGGATTAAGAGAGGTAGGAAAAGTAGTAAGCAATTTTTTCCCTAAAATCTCTAATAACAATGTGGGAATGAGATTGAATGGTTTAAATTGTTCTCACTTTGGTTCGAGAGGTTGATTGGTATCTGATTATGTCATTAAATGGGAGGTCTTGGGAATCTTGTCGTGAATGTATTTACACATGTCCATGTGGAAACAGGTATTAAGGAAAGAACAATCTCTCAGCCTTTTGTCTGTGTGTTTATTGATAATTCGCTGAAGTGCAGCTTCTTGGAGGACCTGTTGTTATGGGCCAAGGTTGAGAAAACTCCAATGTATATCATGGAGTTCACCTGACCTACAACTGTTGATAGATTTTGGTTATGAGGAGCACAAGGGCCTACCTTTCAGGTGTTATTCAACAGAGGCCTTAAGCACTTTTAATCAAAAACAAAGACATCAAAATCAAAAACATTTCGTAAAGGGACACTCCAGCTTGGTGCCCTGGTCTCAGAATTCAGGCCTTGTGGTGCACTTTTTTTTTCAAGTAATATGTTCAATTTATTTAAGGCAGTGCACCACCCAAGGATAGAGAACTGGCTCAAGCATTGCTCACTGGGTTTCCCCTCACACACAGTTGTTTAATATTTACAAGCCACATGCTGTTAATACCTTAATCAAACACCTTCTGTCATAAGACATTTTGTTGCAAAATATTGTGGTTTCCAAATCACAGCAGGTGACACTAGAAAAACTGTCCTTTGTGATCCAGTCAGTAAAGAGACAGACTCCAGATGCTCTGCACAATCCTTATAATTTAAGAAAACTCGACTATTTTGCCACAATAAGTGTAATTATTCTTGAATCTTAGCCCAAAGTTGCCCATTATTTGCTGTATTGTACTGACGCGGAATTCAAAGTCGCACCAACAGCCTCTCTTCTTCATTACAACATTGTCCCTGGACTGCCTCAATCCAGTGTTTAATCAATGATCAACATCTCAAGACAGAAGACTAGGCTTCCACAGCTTGAAGTAAAGAGTCCCATAAGGCAGCTCGTGTGATCATCTCGCAAAACGCTTAATATAATCTTAATATAAAGTCGTCCTTGTCACGCAGATGTTGCTCTGCAGCTTCAATATTCAGGGGATCGTCAAAATTCAGATCAGTAAATAATGAATTCAATCCCCAGACCACATCCTTTAGCGTTCTAGTTGGAGCCCAGCCTGTGCTATCGATGGAGTGCTCCCTCAGCAAGCTTAAACAGATTTCTCCCGTCTCGGTGATATTGGGGTGCCAGATTCAGGTCAAACATTTCACCTTGGGAGGCACCATATTGTAGGCTTCTGGAACATCAGTTTCAAACTGGAACTTGCCACCCTAGTAATACCCTTCATCTGGCATGACATTCAGCTGGAAGGAATAAAGTTTGTTTGTTTGCATCAGGGAAATCCAATTTACACGGGCTGGGTAGCTTTGCTTCAAGTTCTGCAACCTCTTTGATGAGCAGCTTATCTCTAATGGACACAAGACGGGATGAGTCTGTCCCTGGATTTGTGTTGCCTCTCCCTGTCATACCCTCTTCACGCTTCAGCTTTTTTGCTAAAGTCAACCTGGCTGATGCACGTTCTTGAACCTCTGCGCTCTCTCTCTCTCTGGCGCTGACAGCGCCGAGCGCTCCCACACCATTCCTGGTGGTCACCTAGCAGCTGCCCCGTTTCTCTCTCTCTCCCCTCCGCCGCTGCCGCCGGCTCCGGCCGCGCCGACTTTTTTATTAAAATTTTTTTTTAGAATACTCAATTCTTTTTTTCCCAATTAAGGGGCAATTTAGCGTGGTCAATCCACCTACCCTGCACATCTTTGGGTTGTAGGGGTGAGATCCACTCAGACACGGCGAGAATGTGCAAACTCCAAACGGACAGAGACCTGGAGCCAGGATCGAACCTGGTTCCACAGCACCGTGAGGCAGCAGTACTAACCACGCACCATTGTGCCCCCCCCCCCCCATCCCAAGACTTGATGGCCAAGGAAGGTGTGTTCATAATGCAACCAAACAGGTTGTCAACCTGAAAATCCTTCCAACACGGCAATGTCTGGTGGTAAGAGCGATAGAGACTGCTGGTCAGCCATGCTTGATGCGATATGGCACCCTTCAAGCTATAATCTTCTGGTGACAAGCTAGCAACCTGTTCCAGGAATTACTACCTTTGAAAACATAGCCTGCCTTAGTGACCACTAGGTGTGGGATGAGAATTCAAATTAGAATGTCATCAAATAGGTCATATCCTCTTAATTGCAAATCTTGACTTTCTATGGTGAGTTTAATCAGCAATTAATTAACAAATAAAACCAGCAAGTTCTTAAAAATGGGAGATGAAGAGTGAGATGCCAATAACGCAAAACAAAATGGTAGCATGATCTAAATCGACCAGCAAGTTATGGAAATCCAACTCGCACTCACAGTCTCTCTCTTAATCCCCTGATTTTGCTGGCCACATTGTACATTAAGGATGGAGTGCATATTTATCATGCTGTTCTTTTCCCCCCAGAAAGATATGGCCCATACATTCTTGAGCCCTTAGAGTGACTATTAGCAAGTGGTTTGACCTTGGGAAGTATCTTTGGCTGACATCCCCATGCATGCACATTTCTAGCCTGGTTCATTGAGGGGCAGTTGTAGCACACCTATTTTGTGCTGGCTGAGATCAGTAGAAAGATGTGTAGGTTAGTTGGACTGGCCATGCTAAATTGTTCTCTTGTGTCTAGGAATATGCAGGTTAGGTTACGGGGATAGGAAAGGATAGGTGGAGAGTGGGGTAGGGATCTCTTTCGGAGGGTCAGTGAAGACTCGATGGGCTAAATGGCCTCCTTCTACACTGTAGGAATCTTTGATATATCTGTGATTCTATGAACCCAATATAAATTCGGGAAGCACAAGTGGATAGCACTGTGGCTTCACAGCACTAGGGTCCCAGGTTTGATTCCCTGCTGGGTCACTGTCTGTGCGGGGTCTGCATGTTCTCCCCATGTCTGTGTGGGTTTCCTCCGGGTGCTCTGCTTTCCTCCCACAGTCCAAAGACGTGCAGGTTAGATGGATTGGCCATGATAAATTGCCCTTAATGTCCAAAAAGGTTAGGAGGGGTTATTGGGTTACGGGGATAGGGTGGAAATGAGGGCTTAAGTGGGTCGGTGCAGTCTCGATGGGCCGAATGGCCTCCTGCAATGTATGTTCTATGTTTTATACCGGAATTACAACCAGAATCTTAACTGATTAACTCAGTGAGCCATCCATCTACATTGTTAGCAATATGGGTTAGATTTCCCTTTTGGGAACCACCACCTTCATTGCTTATAAAATAAGTGCATTTAAACTGTTGGGATTCAAGGGGTTTGAACTTGATACCAACTATTTGCAACAAATATCTCATTGGCACCCAGCAGAGATCAACACATTAGAGTGTTTACCGTCCCAAACGATTCATTTTAATCAATTAGGTCACTGAATAGAGTAGAGTGCATTGCCTACTACTTCTTCAGCCTTCTTTAGCTGGAGGATGTTAGGCTCTTGTCGGCATTAACATCCACTCACACGAGCCAAGGCATTCTACTCCTGTGCTTGATTGTTTAAAATCTTTCATGTTCCAAAGTTCTGTCCATTTGACTCAATAAGTCCAATTGTTTTTGTCCACACCAGTACAAACTCTTGGTTTCTGTTTTCCTGCTTATCCAACAAGTTTAAACATCTTGAACTCCAGTCTAAATGAATATTTCCTGTTCTTGAATAAACATTTTGTCAAGGCATAATAAAAACAAAATGTTGGAAATATTTAGCAGGCCAAGCAGATGCTGTGGAGAGAGAAACTAAGGTTGTTCTCTCTTCAGAGATACAGCCAGACCTGCTGAGTTTTTCCAGCATTTTCTGTTTGGATTTCAGATTTCCAGCATCTGCAATATTTTGCCTAATAGTTTGTAAATTGTTTAATTTCTTCTTCACTATCGCATTTATTGTTGACCTTCTACAGAGAATAGAAATTGCTGATATGGCTCACAAGTTTTAGTTATGAATCACATACATCCCCTTAAGACTATCCTGTTCTGACAGCAATGTCTACTCAAACAGCTTACATTTTAGAATTATTCAAACCACCAAACTTCTAAAACTGAGAGTTAGGTACTTTTAACATTTACTCAGTTTATAGTATAATGAAGGACAGAGGTCGTATCTTTACAATATAAATAAATCAGTAAAACAATTTAGTAAATTATTTCATGAGAATCTCATCCAATATTTTAAGAAATTGCAACTCTATCACAAATTTGCGACATATATTTTTCATGAAGGGACCAGTCTGAAGTGAATGTTCTTGCTCTGCGTTCTGCAGGCATTCATCAACAGTTTAGTTTACATTTGGCATCTCATGACAATTTGCAAACTATCTTTTAATTTTGTACATTGCTAAACACTCATTGAAAATTGGAGAAAACAGAGCTTTACCTTATGAAACTCAGCTCATTTCACTTGCAGTTGGAAACACGGTACCTTCAATTCAGCCAAACTATTTAACAAAATTATTATTTTTTAATTAGGAAGGTTAAAAAAAGCAGAATTGACAGCTGTAAAATATTAAACTTCAGACCTTTTTTGTACAACAATAGCTTCTCTTCTGCTCATAGATTCATTAAAAGAATGAAGACTTTAGCTTTCTGCAGTGGCTCATTGCCTAACATGTATCTAACATGCTGCATTGCAATAATACTTAACTGGAAAACAGAAATGTATTTCTAGAAAAGGTAAAGGAAAACCAGAAGGATTAGAAGTGTTGAGAAAGCTGGATTGTTAAGATCATTTCTTTTCAGTTGACATCATTATTAACTTTCTAAGCTTGCAGAACAACTTCATCCATTTTAATGAGCTTACTTTTAACATGAGTAACTCCACTAGCCTAGCAACCCATTCAATGCTATGCCTGTGGAAGTGCCAATCTTCAGAATTCGTGGTGAACAAAATAAAGTTCACGGCCTATGCCAAGTAATCTTGCTGTATTCCGATCATTTTGGACAATATTTACTGACGCTACCCAGCACTATTTCATCACTACATGTCTCAACTTCTGCACTGTTGCTAAATTATCAGGTTGTTTATCCGACGTCCAGTACTGGATGAGCAGAAATTTCCTCCAATTAAATATTGGGAAGGTAGAAGCCATTGATTTTGGTCCCTGCTCTAAACTCTATTCCTTAGTATCCATCCCTCTTCCAGTCAACTCGGACTAAATCAGACTGTTCCCCATCTTAGTGTCATATTTTACCCTGAGATGAGCTTTATTCATGCCATAAGTAAGACCATTTTTTCCTACCTCCATAACTTCTTCCCTCATTTCAGCTCATCTGCTGATGAAGCACTCATGCCTTTTGTTGACTATTCCACTGCACACCTGGTTGGTCTCCTATATTCTGCCCTCGGTAAACCTGAGGTCATTCAAAACCTAGTGCCCGTACTCTCATCAAATTCTGCTCACATCACTCCTGCACTTGCTCATCTACATTGGCTCACAGTCAAGCAATATTTTAATTTCTGTTCTGGAATTCCTTGGGTTCGCCCCTACCTATCTTAAATATTCTCCGTTGGCCCCTTAATCCTCAGCGATATCTGCGCTAATCTAATTGTGGCCAATGGATCATCCCTGATTTTAATTTCATCAGAATTGATTGCCAGGCTCAGTTGTCTAGGCTTAAGCGCTGGAATTCCTGCCGTACACTTTGCTATTTTCCACCTTAACGACAATCCTTAAAATCCACCTTTTGGTCAGATTTTGTTTTGCACCTTGGGACAAAGTTGTTTTGTAAATCCACAGATAGTCTTTTGTGTAAATGTCATATATTGGGCGATGCAGTGGTTAGCACTGCTGCATCACGGCACCGAGGATCCAGGTTCAATTCCGGCCCCAGGTCACTGTCCATGTGGAGTTTGCACATTCTCCCCGTGTCTGCGTGGGTTTCATCCCACAAACAAAAATGTGTAGGTGTAGTGGATTGGCTAAGCTAAATTGCCCCTTAATTGGAAAAACAATAATTGGGTATTCAAAATTTTTAAAAAAAGTAAATGTCATACATTCCCATGTGATGCATGTTATAAAAAGTTATAGTTAATGTCCTACAAATGCCTGGCTAAGTAATATGTGTTCAATACTTCAATAATTACTTGCAGGTGTTTGGGGAACCGTACAATAGGTGCGGTGAAGTCAAATAGTTGTACTATTTGCACAAATTCGTATTAAGTATCAACCTTTGTTCAGTGGTAACACTTACAATTTCTGAGTCAGGAGGACTTGGATTCATAGTTGTACTTCAGAACCTAAGTAGAAAATCTCAGTTGACTTTTCAGTGCAGTGCAGAGGGAGCACAGCAGACAGTGGGCAAATGTGCAAACTCCACATAGTGATCTAGGCCCGGGATCGAACCCGGTTCTTCAGCGCCGTAGGCAGCAGTGCTAACCACTGCCGCAACTCATTGCAAGGTGTAGAGACAATTTTGTTTGTAGTTTGGTGATATTACAGACAACTTCCTTCTCATTCTTTTTCCGTCCTGACAGAGAAATTGAAGGCGATATGGGTTTGCAGTCTAAGAGGGCTTTTCATTGAAGTGCTGAGGGAGGGCAACATTACTGAAAGCATGTTCCTCCAGGTGAGGTGTAATACCCCATCTGCATACTTCAGTATCTCGGTGCATGATTTTTCAAAAATCCCTTAGCACTGTGTGTAGAAGAGCAGGCAGCTCGATCAGTGAAAGGGTCAGGATTCTTCTATTGACCATTACTATTAAAAACTGATCAGTTGATTTTGCATTCTTATTGTTTGTTGCAACTTGTACACAAATGGTTTTCCCATTTTCTTAATCACACTACTTAAATAATTAAATCGATGTGAAACACTTGTGTATTGCACCTTTTACCTCAAACAAGAGGGAAATGGCCCTTCCGTACATGTTCATCAATATCTTTACCTATTAATAAAAAGCAATGTGAAACTGAATTGATCCAAATGGAACAGAATTTGGGTAGTTGTATTTCAATTCAAAATGACCTAAAATTAACTATATTAACTTCAACAATTTACAGACTCACTGGAAAAGGGTAATGAGATCCAAAGTTGGATAGGCATATGGACGATAAGGGAATAGTGTAGAGCAGGGGTGGGCAAACTACGGCCCGCGGGCCGCATGCGGCCCGCCAAAGGTATTTCTGCGGCCCACCAAGTCATTAAAAAAAAAAAAAAAAAAAATTTTTTTTTTTTTCTAAATTTTTTTAAAAAAATTTTTTTTTTAAAGGTTAATGGGTGGGGGGGCTGTTGGGTTACTTACTGGCATAGGGTGGATACGTTGACTTGAGTAGGGTGATCATTGCTTGGCACAACGTCGAGGGCCGAAGGGCCTGTTCTGTGCTGTACTGTTCTATGTTCTATATGAGGCGCCCAGAATCATAACCGGGTGAAGTAATTATTTTACTTAATATACTATGCGGCCCTTTGTGAATTGTGAATTTCTGAATGCGGCCCTTGCACGGAAAAGTTTGCCCACCCCTGGTGTAGAGGGACTTTAGAAGGGTTTCACAGGACGGTGCAACATCGTGGGCCGAAGGGCCTGTACTGCGCTGTAATGTTCTATGTTCTAAAGTTTATAATGCAAGTATTTGTATTCCAGCATCCAGATTTGAAAATAGGCCAGAAGCGATATCTGTATAGTATTGCTAAGATCTACAGCACAGAACAGACGCACAGGCTGATGCAGAGACAGTACCTAAGCATGTTGCAACATCGTACCCAACTTGGTGAGTAGAAAACATTTTTGGTAAGTAGCAAACATTTATTGACAAACAAAAAGACTTTTTGATATATAGGGCAAAATTCTCCGACCCCTAGCAAGGTCGGAGAAGCGCCCGGGGCCGCCGAAAACCCCGCCCCAGCCATGTCCAGAATTCTCCCACCCACAAAAAGTCGGCGTGCCGCCACTCCCGCCGCCCGCCTCGGAGAATGGGAGGCTACGGGTTTCTGTGCTGCCGTTATTCTCTGGCCCAGGTGGGCCGAAGTCCCGCCGCTGAGAGGCCTCTCCCGCTGCCATGGTTTGAACTACCTCTGTGCCGGCGGGATCGGCGGCACGTGTGGGGCCCCGGGGGGGGGGGGGGGGGGCGCGGGGCGATCGGACACCGGGGGGTGTCCCCACGGTGGCCAGGCCTGCGATCGGGGCCCACCGATCGGTGGGCGGGCCAGTGCCGTGGGGGCACTCTTTTTCTACCTCCGCCGCCACGGCCTCTGCCATGGCGGAAGAGAATCCCCCAGCGCGCATGAGCCGATGGTGACGTCAGCAGCAGCTGACGCACCGGCGCATGCGCGAACCGGCGAAGGCCTTTCAGCCAGCCCCGGCACCGGGCGTCAAAGGCCGTTGTTGCCGGTTTTGGTGCCAGCCGGTGTGGTGCCAACCGCTCCGGCGCGGGCCTAGCCCCTCAATGTGAGGGCTTGGCCCCTAAAGGTGCGGAGAATTCCGCACCTTTGGGAGCCCCGATGCCGGAGTGGTTGGCGCCACTCTGCTACGCCGGGACCCCCCGCCCTGCCGGGTAGGGGAGAATTTTGCCCATAATGTCTAACAAAGTCTGAACAAAATAGTTGAGGTAACTTAAATATTGGGCTTTATGGTCGTCTATTGCCATAATCCAGCATTTCTGTCAGCAAAAAATGAAGTTGAAAGATAATCTAAGAAACACTGATACATTTAGGAGATGGGACATTAATGGGGACGTTTGCGAGAGGTAAAGTACTACACAAGGAGTGAATTGTACAACTGTAATCATAGTTTAAAAAAAATAAATTTGGAGTGCACAATTCTTTTTCTGATTAAGGGGCAATTTAGCATGGCCAATTCACCTACCCTACACATCTTTTTGGGTTGTGGGGGTGAGACTCATGCAGACACTGGGAGAATTTGCAAACTCCATACGGATAGTGACCCAGGGCTGGGATCGAATCTGGGACCTTGAGGCAGCAGTGCTACCACGATCATAGTTTGGTACGTGTCTGAAGTGGAGCTCCCCATCTTAGCTAAGGATAGGAAGGTTAGAAGAGTTATCTATATCCCAGCTTGGAAGAAGCTCTGATATGTTCACCACTGAATTTTATTTCTTTATTCTTTCATGGGATGTTTGTTGCCCAGCTAAACATTTGAGGGTAGTTAAGAGTCCACCACATTGGGGTGTGACAGTCACATGTTGGGGGAGGATGGCAGATTTATTTCCCTAAAGGGCATTAGTGAACCAGATGGGTCTTCGTGACAATCTTAGACTAGCTTTATATTCCAAATGTGTTTACTGAATTTAAATTCAACAAGCTGCCGAGGTGGGATTTGAACCATGTCCCTGGAGCATTAGCCTGTAGTCTGAGCCTCTGGATTATTAGTCCAGTAACATTGCCACTATGCCACTTTCCCCATATTTTACCCTTTTGCTAGTGCTATATTTAATAACTTGTGACAATTTTAATAACTTGAATGTCCATTTTGTTCAAACTTGAATGTCCATTTTGTTCAACCATGTATTTTTATTTATCCACATCAGGGTATATAAGTCCACATGAATGTCAGAAGTACACAGATTATCTTTCAAAAGAGTTTCAAAAAGAGATATGGAAGCAAAGCAGTAGCAGGTTGTCAACAGCTCAAAGCTCTGTTGAGCAGTCACCAGCCCCACAATCTGGAAGACCACTTTTCCTCCCCAACTTAGAGGACAACAGACAGAGGTTTGTGTATTTTATATTAATGACCTTGAGGCAGCAGTGCTACCACGATCATAGTTTAGCATGTGTCTGAAGTTCTTAGCTAAGGATAGGAAGGTTAGAAGAGTTATCTATATCCCAGCTTGTAAGAAGCTTGGATACGTTCACCACTGAATTTTATTTCTTTATTCTTTCATGGGACGTGAGCGTTTGTTTGTTGCCCGGCTAAATATTTGAGAGCAGTTAAGAGTCTATCACATTGAGGTGTAACAGTCGAATCGAACCCGGGACCCTGGCACTGTGCTATCGTGCTGCCCAATATCTTGTTCTATAACATAACCCAGGCTTGTAAGTTTAGGACCTCTGTGATCTGAAACCATCTTTCACACGTCCTCTAGTATAGATTTGCCGACCAAGTGCATATCAGATATCTTTCACTCCTCAAGAAGCTTGTCCTTCTGCGTTGGCTCTATTCATTCTCCCTTTCATGCTGTCGGCCAAGGTGTATAGAGAAAACAGCACTCACGACTGGGAACAACTGGTGTGAAAAGAACCAGTTCCGAACAAGTTAAGATCGCATCTTTGAGCGGGTCCCGACAATTCCTCGTAGACATCACCAACTTTGGGGGTTTGTACTGGTAATTAACCTGCTAATTCAGGAGATAATAGTGGAATTGTAATGGCACTAGACTAGTAATCCAGAAGCCAAGACTAATGCTCTGGGGACATGGGTTCAAACCCCACCATGGCAGCCAAAGTCTGGAATTAAAAGGATAGTTTTGGTAAAGGTTACCATGAAACTACCAACTATTGCAATGTAAATATGTGTAAATGGCATTGAGACCAAACCAGCATCCACAATAGCTACACAATTGAATTTTTATAGCTTAATGCCCCTTAGGAGGCAGTGGTGACAAGTAATCCAGAGACACAGAGTACTGCTCTGAGGACCTGGGTTTGAATCCCACCATTGCAGATGGTGGATTTTTAAAAATTATAAATTTAGAGTACACAATTATATATTTTCTTTCCAATTAAGGGGCAATTTAGTATGGCCAATCCACCTAACCTGCACATCTTTGGGTTGTGGCGGTGAAACCCACGCAGACATGGGGAGAATGTGCAAACTCCACATGGAGAGTGACCCAGAGTAGGGATTGAACCTGGGACCTTGATGCCGCAGTCCCAGTGCTATCCACTGCGCCACATGCTGCCCTAGATAGTGGATTTTAATTGAATAAAAATCTGGAATTAAATACTAATAATGACAATAAAACCATTGTTGTAAAAACCCATCTGGTTCACTAGTATCCTTTAGGGAAGGAAATCTGCCATCCTTACCTGATCTGGCCTACGTGTGACTCCAAGTCCACATAAATGTGCTTGGGGAAATTAGGGATAGACAACAATTGCTGGCCTTGCTAGTGACACTCACATCCCATGAAATATATATATATTTAAACGATCATGGGCAACAGTAGTTCAGGTAGCTCATTATTACATGATGCCTTATTCTTGAAAAAGGACAGTTTTAAAGCACAATATTTAAATAATATACTTAAATCGGTGCAGGGGAAAAAGTATTTATGGGAAAGTCTGTCAATGGTTCAGACCAATCCCCTAGTAAACTGCTTAAACTGAATGCTAAATTGAGCAACAGAGATACATCTTTAGGAAAATGAACTCTTGCTACCTGAAGCTATGAGAGCAGAATGAGAAAATTAAATGTCCGAATTGTATATCCGAGCGGTTTTAAACTTGGGTGCTTGAAACATCTAGGTTCACATTTGCATTCTGGGCTGTCAGTCAATCAACAGTATGAATTTCCTTAGGAAGCTATGGAAATTGCAAACGGTCCAAGATCCAGTTGAGTAAATATGTAGCATTAGATAGATATTTAAAGTTAGTTAATTTTTGCTGTATTTTCAACTAAGAGGATTTAAAATGTAACCATATTTTCTTTTCCTAATCGCTTTTCGGATTGAAGAAAGGAGTCTCACAAGGGACAGTGTCTAATCTAGGAACTCAGTTAAAATTTGTGATTGGGACAAACAGCAACTTGAAAGACATTAGTCTTTCAATATCCAAACAGAACCAAATGTACTAAAATATTAAGAATCAAAATCAATGGGATTAGTTTTAGATTGTTGTCGATCCAATATGTGCATCTACACACTGACCAAATGGCCGCCTTCTGTGCTGTACTGTGGCTCTATGAGGCCGTCTTCACTGTTCCTATTTTAACACAAGAATTGCTTACTTAAAAGCTTGCAAAATAATTGAAGTATTTTGAACATTTGAGTGGCATGAGATGTGATATAAATGCAAAAATTAAATACATTTTTTTCTTTTAAAACACTCCAGGTTGCGTTCTCGAGCCCCAACGAAAGGCAGCAGGGTAGCATGGTGGTTAGCATAAATGCTTCACAGCTCCAGGGTCCCAGGTTCGATTCCCGGCTGGGTCACTGTCTGTGTGGAGTCTGCACGTCCTCCCCCTGTGTGCGTGGGTTTCCTCCGGGTGCTCCGGTTTCCTCCCACAGTCCAAAGATGTGCGGGTTAGGTGGATTGGCCATGCTAAATTGCCCGTAGTGTCCTAATTAAAGTAAGGTTAAGGGTGGGGTTGTTGGGTTACGGGTATAGGGTGGATACGTGGGTTTGAGTAGGGTGATCATGGCTCGGCACAACATTGAGGGCTGAAGGGCCTGTTCTGTGCTGTACTGTTCTATGTTCTATGTTCTAAACCTTAAGGCTAAAAGAACCCAATTTCAGGTCAATCGAAGTGAACAAATCTAAAAGGCAAGTACAGGTAGTTTTGTCTAAAATGTCCTCAACCTTAGCAAAAATAGATGAATTCACGTCAGGTAAAAAATGAGAACACTCTAGTCTGAGAACAATTGTTTTGCATAAATCTCTCAATTATTACTCTGGTATAATGCAAGCTCATTTACAAGATGAAAGGGATGATATCTGAAAGCTCATTCATTTGCTTTATTTGTTATAATTGCCACAGGGGCAACAGTGTCCAAGTGGCTTTTATATCTTAATTGTTATATATAAACCAACATTAGTACTTTTTGCACAATCATGGCAAAAGACGAAGTACCAGTCACCTCACGTTCCAAGATATATTTTGTGCTTCTATAATCAAAGTATGTGAAAATCTAGCAAAATTTTACTATCTTGCTTTTATCTAAAATTTCACAGAATTGAATGTGATTTCACAGCAAAGTTAATCTGACTTGAATTCTCCCCAAACAAGACCACATTTATTTGTACAAATTCTAATCTTTTGCTTGTTTCCTTTCCAGTCTGAAATAGAATTGAAGCTGCCGACACAGCAGGTGGTGCACCAATGCTTTGAATGACTAGTTTTATATATTTTTAAAAATATAAATTTAGAGTACCCAATTTATTTTTTCCAATTTAAGGGGCAATTTAGCGTGTTCCATCCGCCTACACTGCACATCTTTGGGTTGTGGGGGTAAAACCCATGCAAACACAGGGAGATGTGCAAACTCCACACGGACAGTGACCCAGAGCTGGGATCGAACCTGGGACCTCGGCTCCGTGAGGCTGCAGGGCCAACACACTGCGCCAGTGCTGCCCTTAGTTTTATATTTTAGCTTAGCATTTTGGGAAGGGGGAGGTCAAAAAAAGAGGGGGACTGCAGAGCAGAAGCAAACTATCCTGCAAGTAAAAGAAAATTAGGTTGTCTGCCATCCCAGGTTATCACCTAGCAAAATATTCAGCTGGTTGTGGCTAGTAGGAGAACCACATCTTTTGTGTTGAAGCAATAGCCAGCATCCAGTAGTTTGATAAGTAGAATGACTGACTAACAAACATTTAACTTCATACTTTTGCCAAATTGCTACATAACAGTTTTGGATGGTCTTAGCTGCTTTCTTTTAATCTTTGAATTTGAATGGAAAAGAATGCATTCCAATGTGTCTTCTCCTTGTTTTTTCTATTATGACCTATTGAGCCTTTGACAGTAATTAAATTGACGATGTAAATAACGAAGAGCCGGTGGAATCTGAATAGGTAGTGTAGAATTTTTGGGCGTGATTCAACTAAAAAATTCTAAGTGTCATTTTGGGCATGTTTGAAGGGGTGTTTTGCGCTAGCTTTTTGGGCGAGATCCACACCGCCAATCAACCAGAGTAATATTTTTGGGCTATGGGCCTCGAGTTTCCCTCCAGTCAAGCCTATACTTCGAAATGGAAGCTGATCGTGCCAGCGAGACAGCTCAAGAGATCAGGGCGCCATTTTGAAAGGGTGTCATGATCTCTAAGCGAGCGTAGGACCCCTCCCCTGCTATGGGTGACTGAGGCCTCCCTGCCCCCCCCCCCTTTTCAGGGCTAACCTCTGAGGCTTCTTCACCCCCCTCCCTCCCTTTCATGGGAATCACCCACCCAGATCCTGGTCAGTGCCCTGTCAACCTGGCAGTGCCATGGTGCCCGAGAGTCAGGGGGCCATCCTGCCCTGTCCCCAACCAACGAGACCTTTGAGTCATACCCTTGAAGACTGAGACTGAATCTATTAAATGGCATAATGTTGCTTTTAGATGGCGCACATCATTTTGCAAAGTTCAATTTTAAAAAATAGTTCTTACAATAAATTGCATTTAATATTACAGCTTTAATATATGTAGCTTTGTTTTGCAAGAATTTCAAAATTTAAGCTGCAATATTTCCTCAGAAATGACAGAAGAGAATGAAGAACACACTGGTTGATTCTGCAAGTTCCATATCAGTAGCTGAACAATTCAGAACAAGCTAAGCAAGGATCACAATGAAAGAGCAAGTAATGAAAATTGATACAAGTTCCCAAAATACTACCTCAGGACTTTGCATTCCTATTTCATTAGAGATGCTTGTTGTTTACACATTAATATCAGAAGAAGAATTTGTAAAGTAATTAATTGGGGATACTTTCACAAGAAATCAAGATCATATAGGTTTGGCTAAAGATAGGAGTAAAATACTGATATTTAATTGGTCAAAAAAAGATTGATGTGTTTAAGACTCTACTTAAATGCAATATTAAAATATATTCTGAAGCGATATAGACCTTAATGTCAATTGTCTCTCTATCTACAGATGCTGTTTGACCTGAGTATTTCCAGAATTTAGCTTTTATTAAAAAAATATAACCTTGTTAGGAACTCAGCAACAAATTTGAGTTGTCTAAGTTTGCAGAATTGAATTGCTACTTGTACAATTGAATTTCAGAGTCCAAGTCTTATTAAAATATTTAAACATGGGTTTTCTAGTTTTCTATGCAATTGGCATACTGATTCTATATTAAATACTGTATTGGCACTTCTTTTATTTTACAGCATTCTTTTCAGATGAAAGCCGACATGCTACAGCACAAACAAGTCAATAAGAAGTAGAGCAAAATCACAGTCCGACAGTATTTGCACTTTGTAATTCCACTAGAGGAATCTTGGTCAACTGTAAGGTACAATACGAAGTACATTCAGAAACCCATTCCTCACAGGAAAGAGAATGAGCATAAGCAAACCTGCATCATTGGTTCACTTACCAATATCAGCTCTTTGAAAAAGCAACTCATCTCATCCCACTCTGCCACCTTTATCCAATAGCCTTGCAATTTTCCCTCTTCAGGTGTTTATGCAATTTATTTTGAAAGTCCTGACTGTATCTACCTCCACCATATGTTCAGGCAGTGTCTTCCAGATCCTACCCAGTCGCTATGTAAAAGATGGATTTTATCATCTCAAACACCTGATAATCAATGTCCCTGATTCTCAACCCTTCTCTCAATAGGAACAGTTTCTTTGTCAATTCTGTCTAGATTCTGTATAACTTTGAATATTTCATTAAAGTGCCTTGTAGGAGAACAAGCCTGTTTCCCCAATCTACACACTTAATTAAGTGCCTTATCCTTGAAACCAATTTTGTAAATCTTGTGCACCTTTTCTTTTTTTTCTTTAAAAAAAAATAAATTTAGCGTACCCAATTATTTTTTCCAAGGGGCACTTTAGCATGGCAAATCCACCTATCCTGCTCATCTTTTGGGTTGTGGGGGCGAAACCCACGCAGATACGAGGAGAATGTGCAAATTCCACATGGACAGTGACCCAGGGCCGGGATTCGAACCCAGGTCCTCAGCGGCGTAGGCAACAATGCTAACCACTGTACCACCGTGCTGCCCCTTGTGTACCTTTCCTAAAGCTTTCACATCCTTCCTAAAGTGCAGTCCCCAAAATTGGACACAATATTCCAGTTGGGACCAAATCAGAGTTTTATGAAGGTTCATCAAAACTTCCTTGCTTTTTTTACTCCATGGGCTGGATTCTTTGCACCCAGACACGGAAATCGCGGCCGGCGCCAGGGTGGAGAATCCAGTTTGGTGTGGAAATTGGGACTGGCGCCGGTTTGCCGATTCTCCGGGCACAGAAAAGCAGCGTCACCGGGGACTATTGCCAGAGGCCCACTCCGACATTCTTTGCCTCTGACCGGCTGAAGTCCCAACGGCGTGGAACTAACCTGGTCCAACCAGTCGGGATACTCGCGTGGCGGCTGCGGACTTGGTCCACAGCTACCCTGGTCGGGGCGGGCGGTTTGGAGGCCAGAGGGGGGCTTTATAGGCGGCCAGGGAATGACTGTGGGGAGTTTGAGGGTCAGGTGCACGGCCAATCTGGGGTCTCCCTTTGTGGGTCTACCTCCGTGGTCTGAGTCCACCAGGGAGCACAGCAAGGCCGCCGCCGTACGCATGCGCGGCCTCTGACCCAGAAGTGCAGGGGGCCCGTACCTGCAGCAAAAGCTGCGAGATTTACTCCGGAACCCTGCTAGCCCCCTGCAGGGCTGTGAATTAGTGTCCCTTTAATCCAGGATTTTCAGGAGTAAAACTCCACCGTTTTGATGCCGGCGTGGGGACGTAGTCCCAAAAACAGAAAATCCAGCCCCATGCCTCTGTGGGAGGACAGGTTGAGAAAGTGGTTAAAAAGGCACATGGGATTCTGGGCTTTATAAACCGTCAACATTTTGGGCATCACTTCACATTTCTCTTAACTTTCATCTGCCACCTATGTCCTCTCGTGTCCTTCACGATCTTCCACAGTTTAGAGTACTTCCAAGTTGCACCATCTACAAGTTTGGAATTGTATCCTGCAGACCCTAGTCTAGGTGATTAATTTAGATCTTTTATTTCAAGAAGAGCAGTGGTGGAACTCACTATTTTCCTGGGCTTCAACTTTTGTTCATAATTCTCTATTCCCTGCTTGTACATACACTGAGGCTCCCCTTAACGGCATCTATCCTACTCGCCTCAAATCCCCATGGTAGCAAGCTCCACATTTTCATCTCTGGGGTAGTTTTATCTGAATTCTTCATTGGATTTCTTGGTGACTAGTTTATATTGATGGCCTCAAATTTTGCTCTTTTACAACTGAAATCACTCTAGAGACTTAATTTAAAAATGGTAAAACTTTTGATAAGGACCTCTATTAGGTTAGCTTCAGCTTTCTCTTTTCAAAAAGAGACCCAACCTGTTCATCCTTTCCTCACAGGCATATAGGTCTAACCAAGTTTCACGACAAGTTTGGCATGACTTAACCTTTCAATTCTACCCCTCTGGAAATGAATCCAAACAAGAGCTTGATTTGTTTTTCCTAAAATGGCCTCATTAACCTGCTTTACTACTTTGCGTGTTAATTATATTGAGAGATTCCCTTACTACTCTACCCCCTTTAGATTATTTTCCTATTAAATGTTATCATAATTTGCAGTCCTCAGTATTTGACTATCCCATCTAATTTGGTGCCACCAAACTGTGGTATTTGCAGGTATTGCAAACAGTGGTCCGAGCAATGATCCTTGTGGGACCCCACTTGTGAGCTCTACCACTGAATAGCCACCATTTACTACTAAACTCTGCTTTATTGATCTTGAAACCAACTAAAATATTCATTTTGCTACTTATCCCAAGTCCCCGGCTCTGACATATTCATTAATCTATTACATGTTATCTTCAATTTTAAATTTACGTTCCAATCAAAACACTTTGCTGCCCCCTCCTAACCTTGACTAGCTTTATCTCAGTCTCTAAACTCATCTCAACTGCAAGATTCAGCTTGTTAGCATGACCCCACTCACCATGGGAACCAAATTACTTTCACAGCTGCCCAATATTCAGACCTCAAATTAAATTGATGAGAACATTGAAATGCAATATCAATATTGTTCCATAGATTAAGATTGTTAGCAGAAAAATAGAAGATATGTTTTACAAGAGTAAAATGGTTTTCAAAAGCTGGAAGTGAAATTAAGGTGCATCTTCCCAATGCTCAGTGCTTTCGACTAGCCAGTGGCTGAGCCAGATGAGTTAGAATGGTTGTGGGTGTGTCCTGGTCGCTATGGAGGGAAGGGACTGAAAGGTTAGCCATTGTCCTCACTCCATGTACAGAAATACAAGCCAAGCTTTGCTCAGCTGTGCTGCTCCTGGGGCAAGTAGCCCCAGATGCTGTACAGGCTGCTTCAGCAAGACAGAGTACCAGAGTCAACATAAGAACATAAGAACTAGGAGCAGGAGTAGGCCATCTGGCCCCTCGAGCCTGCTCCGCCATTCAATTAGATCATGGCTGATCTTTTGTGGACTCAGCTCCACTTTCCGGCCCGAACACCATAACCCTTAATCCCTTTATTCTTCAAAAAACTATCTATCTTTACCTTAAAAACATGTAATGAAGGAGCCTCAACTGCTTCACTGGGCAAGGAATTCCATAGATTCACAACCCTTTGGGTGAAGAAGTTCCTCCTAAACTCAGTCCTAAATCTACTTCCCCTTATTTTGAGGCTATGCCCCCTAGTTCTGCTGTCACCCGCCAGTGGAAACAACCTGCCCGCATCTATCCTATCTATTCCCTTCATAATTTTAAATGTTTCTATAAGATCCCCCTCATCCTTCTAAATTCCAACGAGTACAGTCCCAGTCTACTCAACCTCTCCTCATAATCCAACCCCTTCAGCTCTGGGATTAACCTAGTGAATCTCCTCTGCACACCCTCCAGCGCCAGTACGTCCTTTCTCAAGTAAGGAGACCAAAACTGAACACAATACTCCAGGTGTGGCCGCACTAACACCTTATACAATTGCAACATAACCTCCCTAGTCTTAAACTCCATCCCTCTAGCAATGAAGGACAAAATTCCATTTGCCTTCTTAATCACCTGTTGCACTTGTAAACCAACCTTCTGTGACTCATGCACTAGCACACCCAAGTCTCTCTGAACAGAGGCATGCTTTAATATTTTATCGTTTAAGTAATAATCCCGTTTGCTGTTATTCCTACCAAAATGGATAACCTCACATTTGTCAACATTGTATTCCATCTGCCAGACCCGAGCCCATTCACTTAACCTATCCAAATCCCTCTGCAGACTTCCAGTATCCTCTGCACTTTTCGCTTTACCACTCATCTTAGTGTCATCTGCAAACTTGGACACATTGCCCTTGGTCCCCAACTCCAAATCATCAATGATAATTGATGATAATTGTCAAATAAAATAAAAGTGAAAACATGCACCTCAAATTCTCAATGCCATTACTTTAAATTAAAGTCAGCCATTGTTGCAAAAATACAAAAATTCTAGCATTGAAACCCTGAAGTAATTTTTCACCTTCAACATCTCTCAAGGATTTAATTTTGATGAACAGATTTAGATGATCACACAGAACGTTTCATAGATTTCATGGAATTTACAGTGTAGAAGGCGGCCATTCGGCCCATCAGGTCTGCACCAGCCCTTGGTAAGAGCACCCTACTTAAGCACTCGCCTCCACCGTATCCCCGCAACCAGTAACCCCACCTAACCTTTTGGACACAAAGGGGCAATTTTGCACGACCAATCAACATAACCTGCACATCTCTGGACTGTGGGAGGAAACCGGACAGAGGGAGAAAGTGCAAATTCCACACAGTCACCCGAGGCTGGAATTGAACCTGGGACCCTGGAGCTGTGAGGCAGCAGTGCTAACCACGGTACCACCGTGCCACCCCTGTGCCACCCCCTTTAACAAATCATTTGCGATATTCTATGTTGTAGATTAGCTAAGAGTTAATAGGAAAATACAAACAGAATATAAACCAATTAATGAAATTGGTCAAAGATTGTGAAATGCACAATTATATTTCATTAATTTTCTTCAGCAAAATAGGAAACAATTATATAATGTTAGCATTTGAAATAACATTTATTAGCATTTGTGGGAAGACAAACATTTTACATGGAGCTGTGGGGCTTCAAACAAAGGCAGAAACAAAAACCTTTGGCAAAGAATTTCATGCATATTACATGATGCATTACTCCATTACTGTAAGCTTTGAAAGGAAATATTTACAGGACTGAAAACCCTCTAATTCAAGAATATAGCACCCTTTTCAGCAAGGATCTAAACTAACCTTACATAAATGTGTGCAATAAGGTTCCTTTCATATTGCTGGAATAGTTAACAGGTACTAATGGAACTAAATCTTATAATTCACAATATATAATACGTTTAAAGACTTGTTATCTTGATCAAGGTTCAAAAGGAAAAATGACTCATAAATGAACAGGAAATGAAACTGTAAAAAAAGCAGCCAAGACAAATTTAGGATTTTTTGTATTCAATTCGTTCTACTTTTACATCATCAGAAATCAGCTGATAAACGTAAGTGACTACTGTGGATGCTTGAATGTCCATCAATACGAATGAAGGGATGATATTACTGGAAAGGAAAGAAGACAAACTGGTTATATTTTCTACATACAGAAGTTATAGCATCAGTTTCTTTACACTGTGACCACAATTCAAAAAAAAAATGTTCCTCTTTACAAATTCTTAGTACCATAGTTGGGTCTGTGACCAATTAAATCATATCTCACTTTCATATATGTTGCATTCTACCCAAGATAATTCTTTCTCAACATAAATTACCGAATAATCATTAATTAATCATTTAAATATCTGCAAAATGTTCACATTCAGCAAGTTCGTTTTTAAGTTAGGATTTAAATGGACAGACTAAATGCTTATCCATGATTACATATTCTGTAATTTGAATGACTGCACTAAACCCATCTGCATTTTAGGAGTAGAAAGTAGTACAGGGGGAATTTTTAAAGATTTCCTTGTTGGTTTACGCTTTAACAACTATTTATGTGGCAATATTTTTATTGCCTAAATATATTTACTTCCCCATATCAGGCAAAGAGTGTGCTCATACTATGACTTATACTGCAAAGCTCTTCACATACACTGAAATGTTTTGAAGCACAGTCAAAGGTAGTTACTTTAACAATGTTGCACAAACAATGAGCTAAACAACCAATTTATTTTAGTGGCATTCATGAGGAAAGAATATGGACTGAAACACCAGGCAAACTCATTACTCTTTAAAAAAAAAAATAATGTCATGGGATCTTTAATGCCAACTTTAAATACAGAACAAGCAGACAGGGCCTCAGTTACTTGGAAGTTGGGATGCAAATGAGTAACTTTCTTACTCAGGTGAGCGATTTACAAATTGACCCAAACGTGTCACAATCTTTAAGCTGTTTGGAAAATATTCTCAATCAACTGCATTATTCAGTAACCTGGACTTTGGGAGGTTAATGACAGAAATTCACCCCCCCCCCCCCCCCCCCCCCCCAATATTTGAATGCACTGCATACGTATTTAGCTAATTGGTTTCCACCCTTATAATTAATTAGGATTAGTGATCAAATTCAGGCATTGGTTGGGATGAGTAGAAAGCTAGTTTTTTTCCCCCCCAAACTGAAAGAACAAATTTTCAGTCTCTCCCTCCATGCATGCATAAGTGATATTTCCTGCCTGGAGCAGTTCAATCCAAAGATGTGCGGGTTAGGTGGATTGGCCAAGCTTAGTGTCCCAAGATGTCCAGGTTAGGTGGAGTTATGGGGATACAGTGAGGGAGCAGTGCTCTTTCACAGTAATTTCTTTGCAGTCTTGATGTAAGCCTACTTGTGACAATAATAAAGACTATTATTATTAGAGGGTACTCTTTCAGAGCGTTGGTGCAGACTTGATGAGCCAAATGGCCTCCTTCTGTACTGTAGGGATTCTATGGATTCATAGGCTACCCCTTTCACACTGCAGTGGACAGAAAAGATTGTAGGTGTGAATATATGAGATGCACTTTTCTAAATAATTTATGCTGTTATGAGTGATAAGAAAACTAAATGGTCACCAAGATGCCAAGAATTTACTAGATATTCTGGAGCACTTACCCTTCCAGTGCATTGCATGCACCTGTGGCAGAGCCTGGGTTAATATAGAACTTGCTCTCTTGCTCAAAGGCTTCAAACTTGTGCGTGTGACCAGAAATTAGGATATCTACATCCAGTTGTCGTTGCAGTAGAGCCAAGCTGGCCATATCACCCCAGGGAATTACCTGGTGACCATGGATCAAACCAATTTTGAATTGACCCACTGTTACCACCTTCTGTTCTGGGTAATTCAGGTTCTGAAAAAGATGAAAAGACTGGTTATATATTAAAAAGGAATAAAGTTCTGTGAACCAATCTTTAATAAAATGTGAAAAAATGAATGCATTCATTCCAATGGTCACCAACTGTGGTTCTCATCTCAATCCTGCTGCACTGTTAAAAGGATACTAATTACTGGGAATTAAAATTGATCGAGGCCAACCATAAAATCAAAGTATAAGTACCAAATAAAAATTGTAACATGTATAAGCAAATCAATTGTAAGGAATTTTGAATTTGCCCATAAAATTGTCTCAAATTGGAAACGAATATAATGGCACGGATTTTGTGCAATGGCAAGATTTAAGACATCCCTGGTAAATTTAACTGTCTAGTGCACTGATCACTACTGATAACATCCTTCATCTTCTCCCTTATTTACAATTAGAATGGGCCACAGCAAATATAGTGACAAATCACCAATGGTGTGGCCAGGTTTCTCCACTTTGTAACAAATGCTTTAAATGGGGCAGCTCACAGCAACCCAGATACAACTCAGAAGCCCCTGGTCCACTACACAGGCCCCGGCTCCCCACCAATCCCCATCCAGACAATGCACATCACCTTCCCTTCTGGAATTTCTGGCTTAAAACCAGTTTTTGTGCAAAACCAAAAGTATGACACTCATCTGAAGCTATATTCCTAATACGCTGCTCTCTTAGTGTAATTCAGCCTGCTTCCATTAGATGATGTTTTTAAAATAATAGTTAGAGAGAGTAGAAGGTGAAAGATTCCTGCAATTGATTGTACAGTAATCTCTATTGAAAATCCAAGGGGTCAGGTCTGCTACGGCAATCCTTTGTGTCAAATAGTTTGTCAACATTCATACACAAACTGGGTTCAATACTGGCGGAAAGGTGTTCCTGTGATGCACTACTCTAGCAAGGAGCCAATGGCTTCATGGGAGGTTTGTGGTGGTTGGGGGCAGTTTTACTTACATGACAGCAATTCCTTTCCATTTTCACATTTCATTATTCAATCAAAAATATTGATTTAAAAAAAAACACGTCAAAAAGTACATTTCTAAAACAAAGCATTCCTTACCTCATCAAAATCTCCTCTGACAATGTGGACATCTCCAGCCAGTGTTTTAAGGTAATCATAACTTTCTTTAGTGCAAAGATTTCCTGTACACAAGATATGCTGAATTTTACCAGGAACCAACAGCTTCTTAAATTTGGCTGGCAATGTGTTACAGCGGTGAGGAATGTGAAGGTCTCCCAATACCAGCACCAACTTTAAAAACAGAAGGAAATAAAATAAGCTTTACATGAACCTTATTACTCATTTAAATTCCTAGGAAAATATGCTGCGCCCAAAGTATTATATCAGTAGAGCTTTTTAAAAGTTTTATTTATTAATTAATAGTGAAACCTCAATTATTACTCAACGGTAATTCAGAATTAAAATCCCGTAATAGCCTATTATGATTATGGAAATAATGTGAGCCATGTACAAAATGTAGCTAATAATTAGTGAAGCTCAATGCAGTAAAGTTCAAAGACAAAACAGATCATTCATCCCCTGAATTTATTGATAGCCAGAATTCAACATTCTGATGATGTTCAGGACCTTTTTTGTTGAAAATGTCCTGACCATTGTATCTATGTCTTTATGATCAAAGCACCTATGCATGGCACATCAGCTTTATAAACTTTCCTGTTAGAGATCCAGTCTTGCTTTTTGATCATTAGTGATCTTAGCTTAGGTGAAAGTTATTCGGCATCGTAGCATGGTGTGAACATGTTGCCCAAGTTTCACAGCCAGAAGCCGGTTAATCAGAACTGCACTCTTTTTCGAATACTGACATCCTTTGAGCTCAATCTGCAGCACAAAACTCTATTACGCATGTGTTCAGCTCATGGAGTTTGCCAAAAGCTATGTTAAGCTGGCTTTGGTGATTCCGCAGGTACTTCTGTATTAATATGGATTTCTATAAAAAGGTGCTACACAGCTTGACGTATCTGATCTTTGTTGACCTTTAATCCTTGCCTGGATTGGAAGAGTACCGCTATCATTTAAAGATCTATGGTTATGCTACATTGTTGGCAAGATGGTTTATAACATCTTGCATTTCATCCTGGGAATGTGCCAAAACAGCAATGTCATCAGCAAATAGAAATTAAAGACTAAATTCTTCCAGCGCCTTTAGATTAGTTTATAATCCAAGGTTGAGGAGATGTCCAGTCTGGAATCTGATCTTACTCCTATTTAAGAGAGCATTGCAGCAAGCAAAATCTAGAATGTTGGTGTAAAGACATATTATTGCATGACATGTAACAGGAAAAAAAAGTAATTGCCCCATTTTCCATTATTCAAGCCATCATGAGAATTGTTTGACCATTTCTGATAATTTGCCTGGACACCCAAATTCATATATGATTTATATGGCAGGCATTGAATAAAGTGATTAGGGATCTCTTGCAAGGATAAGCAAAGAGTCTCCCCCATAATTACCACATAAAAACAACTTCATTTACCTTGTAGAGGTGAACAATTTTGTGTTTGGAGACAGTCTCCAGAATGCCAATCATGTAAAGTTTAGTGAACAATGATTTAGACTGTATTCTGTGTTCCTCATAAACCAGTCACACTCTCAATTTGTAACTTTTGGTCTAACAGATCAGTTATTCATAAGCTCGATACTGTACATAAAGACAATTTATTTCAATGTTGAAGTGCAATCACAAAAGTCAAGCTATTAGGTTTCTGGTCACTCATGAAATGAATCCAATTAGTAACTAAGCTACAGGAGAACAACATTTTTAGGTAGTTTGAACGGAGATGGTTCTTAGGTCTGCCAGTAAAGAGGATTGGAGCATACAGTTGGCCTCATCAGCCCTGGGTTAGGAAGGGAAGAATGGCCAAAATTACTCCTTCTAATTACTATCCAGAAAAAGTGAATGTATTTGGGTTTCATACAAAAGCAGTATCAGATTTTTGTGATGGTAAAATATCCTGATGATACTGTCAAGGCAATTGTCATGTGAAAATTAATGCATGGAGCGGTGTAGAACCATAACCCAGCAAGGAGGAAAAGATATTTTGAAAAGGTGAAGCCAAAACCTCTCTTGCATTGTTAATTTAAACAAACCAAAAATGCGCAAAATGTTTAGTGGAACATTTGCAAGTCACAGAGAATTTAATTGCAAACTACCCCTACCACTATATAACAGAAGTACCAAACAGCTCTTGATATACTACAATCCATACATTTAGAAACATTGATTTACATTGTAGGAGGCCATTTGGCCCATCGGGTCTGCACCAGCCACTGGAAACAGCACCCTACTTAAGCCCACACATCCACCCTATCCCCATAATCCAGTAACCCCACCTAACCTTTTTGGACACTAAGGGCAATTTAGTATGGTCAATCCACCTAACCTGCACATCTTTGGACTGTGGAAGGAAACCGGAGCACCCGGAGGAAATCCCCACAGACACGGGGAGAAAGTGCAAACTCCGCACAGACAGTGACCCAAGCCAAAATAGAACCTGGAGATGGGAACATAAGAACTAGGAGCAGGAGTAGGCCATCTGGCCCCTCGAGCCTGCTCCACCATTCAATGAGATCATGGCTGATCTTATGTGGACTCAATTCCACTTTCCAGCCCAAACACCATAACCCTTAATCCCTTTATTCTTCAAAAAACTATCTATCTTTACCTTAAAAACATGTAATGAAGGAGCCTCAACTGCTTCACTGGGCAAGGAATTCCATAGATTCACAACCCTTTGGGTGAAGAAGTTCCTCCTAAACTCAGTCCTAAATCTACTTCCCCTTATTTTGAGGCTATGCCCCCTAGTTCTGCTGTCACCCGCCAGTGGAAACAACCTGCCCGCATCTATCCTATCTATTCCCTTCATAATTTTAAATGTTTCTATAAGATCCCCCTCATCCTTCAATATCCTGGAATGCAAGGACATTAATGAAGCAAGTGCCTTTACTTCTAGGATACCAGATTCTCCACTATCTAGGTTCTTAATCTTTAGCTTGGGCTTGTCAAGGAGACACAGCCGGAGTGAGGCACATCCAGAGTGGAAATTGCAACTTGGTAATTTGGTGCAGTGAGGTAATTCGGTGCAAAGTGGGAGAAGGTGCTTTTTCGGAGGTGCTTTTTAACCCTGGTAACTAACTGGTAAGTAGTTTTTCTTTTCATTGTCTAATTTATTCATTTTTATTTTGAAATTGTAGTTGTACAAGTTTACCTAAGGTTTAAGACAAGGCAGGAGATCCCAGACCCATGTCATGCTCCTCGTGTGCGATGTGGGAGCTCAGGGACACGTCTACTGTCCCTGGCTCTTTCACGTGCAAGAAGTGTGTTCAGTTGCAGCTCCTGTTAGACCGCTTGACAGCTCTGGAGCTGCGGATGGACTCACTTTGGATAGCACATTTAACGAGTTGGTCACACCACAGGTGAAAGTTACAGAGGGAGATAGCAAATGGGTGACCAAAAGACAGAGCAAGAGTAGGAAGACAGTGCAGGTGTCCCCTGCGGTCATCTCCCTGCAAAACAGATATACCGCTTTGGATACTGTTGGGGGAGATGGCTCACCAGGGGAAGGCAGCAGCAAGGTTCATGGCACCGTGGCTGGCTCTGCTGCACAGCAGGGCAGGAAGAAAAATGGCAGGGCTATAGTGATAGGGGACTCGATCGTAAGGGGAATAGACAGGCGGTTCTGTGGCGCAATCGAGACTCCAGGATGGTATGTTGCCTCCCTGGTGCAAGGGTCAAGGATGTCTCGGAGCGGATGCAGGACATTCGGGGGGGGGGGGGGAAAAGAGGTGAACAGCCAGCTGTCATGGTGCACATAAGCACCAACGATATAGGTAAAAAACGGGATGAGGTCCTACAAGCGGAATTCAGGGAGTTAGGAGTTAAACTAAAAAGTAGGACCTCAAAGGTAGTAATCTCAGGATTGCTACCAGTGCCACGGGCTAGTCAGAGTAGGAATGTCAGGATAGATAGGATGAATGTGTGGCTCGAGAGATGGTGCAAGAGGGAGGGATTCAAATTCCTGGGGCATTCGGACCGGTTCTGGGGTGGGACCAGTACAAACCGGACAGTCAGCACCTGGGCAGGACTGGAACCAATGTCCTAGGGGGGGTGTTTGCTAGAGCTGTTTGGGAGGGTTTAAACTAATGTGGCAGGGGGATGGGAACCGATGCAGGAAGTTGGAAGGTAGTAAAACAGGGACAGAAGCAAAAGGAAGGGGAAAAGTGCAAGGCAGAGAAGACATAGTCAAAAATCAAAAAGAGCGACAGTACAAGGTACAGTGACTGAGGGGAGCTCAGTGAATAGGCCCAGTAATACTAAAAGGAATAAAACTGGAGATGTTAAGATTCAAAACAGAGGTAAAAAAACCAACAGAAGTGTACTTTACCTGAATGCGCGTAGTATTCGGAATAAAGTAAATGAGTTGATGGCACAAATCATCGTGAATGACTATAATTTAGTGGCCATTACTGAAACATGGTTAAAGGATGGTCACGACTGGGAGTTAAATATCTGAGGGTATCAAACTATTCGGAAGGACAGAGTGGATGGTAAGGGAGCTGGTGTTGTTCTGTTATTTAAGGATGACATCCGGGCAATAGTAAGGGATGACATCGGTGCTATGGAGGATATGGTTGAATCCATTTGGGTGGAAATCAGGAATAGTAAGGCGAAAAAGTCACTGATAGGAGTAGTCTATCAGTCACCAAATAGTAAAGTTATGGTGGGGCAGGCAATAAACAAAGAAATAACTGATGCATGTAGAAATGGTACAGCAGTTGGCATGGGGGATTTTAATCTACATGTCGATTGGTTTAACCAGGTCGGTCAAGGCAACCTTGAGGAGGAGTTTATAGAATGTATCCGCGATAGTTTCCTAGAACAGTATGTAATGGAACCTACGAGGGAATAAGCGGTCCTAGATCTTGTCCTGTGCAATGAGACAGGATTGATTCATGATCTCATAGTTAGGGATCCTCTCGGAAGGAGCGATCACAATATGGTGGAATTTAAAATACAGATGGAGGATGAGAAAGTAAAATCAAATACTAGTGTTTTGTGTTTAAACAAAGGAGATTACAATGGGATGAGAGAAGAACTAGCTAATGTAGACTGGGAGCAAACACTTTATGGTGGAACAGTTGAGGAACAGTGGAGAACCTTCCAAGCGATTTTTCACAGTGCTCAGCAAAGGTTTATACCAACAAAAAGGAAGGACGGTAGAAAGAGGGAAAATCGACCGTGGATATCTAAGGAAATAAGGGAGAGTATCAAATTGAAGGAAAAAGCATACAAAGTGGCAAAGATTGGTGGGAGACTAGAGGACTGGGAAATCTTTAGGGGGCAACAGAAAGCTACTAAAAAAGCTATAAAGAAGAGTAAGATAGAGTATGAGAGTAAACTTGCTCAGAATATAAAAACAGACAGTAAAAGTTTTTACAAATATATAAAACAAATAAGAGTGGCTAAGGTAAATATTGGTCCTTTAGAGGATGATAAGGGAGTTTTAATAATGGGAGATGAGGAAATGGCTGAGGAACTGAACAGGTTTTTTTGGTCGGTCTTCGCAGTGGAAGACACAAATAACATGCCAGTGACTGATAGAAATGAGGCTATCAGCGCTGGGGGAATTCTGGAAGGGCGTAGCGAGGACGGTGTCGAGGGTGGTAGGATCCAAGGTCAATCCAGGCTGGGGGCTCGCAATCTTTGGGGTTGCAGTGGAGCCGGGAGTGCAGGAGGCGAAAGAGACCGGTGTTCTGGCCTTTGTGTCCCTAGTAGCCGGCGGAGGATTCTTCTTCAGTGAAAGGATGCGAGGCCCCCAAGCGTGGAGGCCTGGGTCAACGATATGGCGGGGTTTCTTAAATTAGAGAAGGTGAAATTTGCCCTAAGGGGATCAGTGCAGGGGTTTTTCAAGGAGGTGGCAGCCATTTCTGGATTTTTTGGCAGAACAATAGGAAAAGGCCAGCAGCAGCAGCAGCCCAGGGGGGGGAAGGGGGTTGTTTAGGTGTTTTGGACCGGAGGGTCGGGCATAGTTGCTCTATGCTAATGGCGGGCGTTGATTTCTTTCTTTCTTTACGTATACACGGGGGGGGGGGGGGGGTCGTCGAAGGGGCGGGCGCGTGTTTTGTGCGAATTGTGGGTGTTAATTTACCTCTTCCTTTGTGGATGCGTTGGGGGGGGGGGGGGGGGGGGGGGGTACTGTTTTTTCATTTTTCTGTTCTTTGTTAAAAATTTTACTTTTTGTTGTTGATATTTTATGAAAATTTTGAATAAAAATTTTAAAAAGAAATGAGGCTATGACAGGCAAGGACCTTGACAGCATTGTTATCACTAAGGAGGTAGTGATGGGCACGCTAATGGGGCTAAAGGTAGACAAGTCTCCTGGCCCTGATGGAATGCATCCCAGAGTGCTAAAAGAGATGGCTAAGGAAATTGCAGATGCACTAGTGATGATTTACCAAAATTCACTAGACTCTGGGGTGGTCCCGGTGGATTGGAAATTAGCAAACGTGACACCACTGTTTAAAAAAGGAGGTAGGCAGAGAGCAGGAAATGATAGGCCAGTGAGCTTAACTTCGGTAGTAGGGAAGATGCTGGAATCTATTATCAAGGAAGAAATAGCGAGGCATCTGGATAGAAATTGTCCCATTGGGCAGACGCAGCATGGGATCATAAAGGCCAGGTTGTGCCTAACTAATTTAGTGGAATTTTGTGAGGACATTACCAGTGCAGTAGATAACAGGGAGCCAATGGATGTGGTATATCTGGATTTCCAGAAAGACTTTGACAAGGTGCCACACAAAAGGTTGCTGCATAAGATAAAGATGCATGGCATTGAGGGTAAAGTAGATAGAGGATTGGTTAATTAATAGAAAGCAAAGAGTGGAGATTAATGGGTGTTTCTCTGGTTGGCAATCTGTAGCTAGTGGTGTCCCTCAGGAATCCGTGTTGGGCCTACAATTTTTCACAATTTACATAGATGATTTGGAGTTGGGGACCAAGGGCAATGTGTCCACGTTTGCAGATGACACTAAGATGAGTGGTAAAGCAAAAAGTGCAGAGGATACTGGAAGTCTGCAGAGGGATTTGAATAGGTTAAGTGAATGGGCTAGGGTCTGGCAGATGGAATACAATGTTGACAAATGTGAGGTTATCCATTTTGGTAGGAATAACAGCAAACGGGATTATTATTTAAACAATAAAATATTAAAGAATTAAAGAATGCCGCTGTGCAGAGAGACCTGGGTGTGCTAGTGCATGAGTCACAGAAAGTTGGTTTACAGGTGATTAGGAAGGCAATTGGAATTAAGAAGGGAGGTTATGTTGCAATTGTATAAGGTGTTAGTGAGGCCACACCTGGAGTATTGTGTTCAGTTTTGGTCTGCTTACTTGAGAAAGGACGTACTGGCACTGGAGGGTGTGCAGAGGAGATTCACTAGGTTAATCCCAGAGCTGAATGGGTTGGATTATGAGGAGAGGTTGAGTAGACTGGGACTGTACTCGTTGGGATTTAGAAGGATGAGGGGGGGATCTTATAGAAACATTTAAAATTATGAAGGGAATAGATAGGATAGATGCGGGAAGGTTGTTCCCACTGGTGGGTGAAAGCAGAACTAGGGGACATAGCCTCAAAATAAGGGGAAGTAGATTTAGGACTGAGTTTAGGAGGAACTTCTTCACCCAAAGGGTTGTGAATCTATGGAATTCCTTGCCCAGTGAAGCAGTTGAGGCTCCTTCATTAAATGTTTTTAAGGTAAAGATAGATAGTTTTTTGAAGAATAAAGGGATTAAAGGTTATGGTGTTCGGGCCAGAAAGAGGAGCTGAGTCCACAAAAGATCAGCCATGGGATTCATGGGATTCTCATTGAATGGCAGAGCAGGCTCGAGGGGCCAGATGGCCTACTCCTGCTCCTAGTTCTTATGTTCTTATTAACACAACTGCGGAGTCCTCTGGCAGAATAGTTTAAATAATGTGCTGTTTCACATCCAAAGCCATAGAAAGCTATCTGCAAAACAGGTTTGTTTTCCCCAAAACCTGCAATGCTACAATCACTGCAACACTACATTTCCCAGGGACAGAAATGTAAACAGCTGGTATTCATTCACCTTCATAAACTAAGAATTTATTAGACTATTCTTCAAAGACCATCTTAACGGTGGATGTTTCTACTGTCACTGTAATTCTTCATTGATCAACTGCAGGTCTACATCAGTATAAAAATACTGAGCAAGAGTTCTTAATCGACTGGCTGGGTGAGAATATTGAAGCTGGTTCTGGGTGTTGGGGGTGGGTGGAGGAGAAGTGAAGGAGTTTTGAACAAATACCCTTTGGATGGAAAATGAATGGGTTCTCCTCTTGCAATGATACCCTTAGTGAATCAGTAATTTTCTCAATCTGACCGGGAAAATAAAACACTGTTTTAACCTGTATGATTACTGATAAACATTGATCATAATACTGTAGAGACTCCCAAACTGTGGGCCAACCATCCAAAAATGCGATCCAATGTCTCCTGTGCAGCATGTGCATTTTGGGACAATGCCAAGACCGCAAGGGATGTTTGAATCCCTGCTGATTTCTACAAGCTGGATATTGGGCACAGCAGATTCTGGTGCACAGTGACTGATTGTTACACCAGCTCGTATTAGGTACAATATTCACTTATAGAAATGAGCAGGGATTCATTGGAATAAAATTTCTGTCACATCTCGCAATTGCGATGTGAAAATAAAGATCCTTGAACTTTGAGAGGTTTGATCTGTACATGACTGAAAGCAGAGTGAGCATTTTGAACTCTTAATTTTCTTCCTAGGCATTTGAAACCCAAGATGGATTGTACTCTACAGATATACAAAATATGGTTCCTTAGAAAAGGGGTATATACAGAATCGCTGAAAGGTAGGGTGGGCTTAGCAAAACAGTTTGGGAATCTCTGCAATAAGGTCAAAGGAAATAATATCAGTCCACAAACTGCTTGGATTAGGCCTGCAAGTTAAATACCACATACAGCAAACTGTTAGTCTGCACACTACCAAAATTATTGGCACAAACAATTTTCACCACCACTAAGAGTGTAACTTACTCTGTGATAGGCCTTAACGAATTGAAGATCAATTGTAGGCATTAAACGGAAGTTGGGGATATGGTCAAGAAAAGTCAGAGGGAAAATATATTAAAAGTCACCAAGAAAATCTATTTAATGATTGCTTAACATAAAACACTTCTAAAATTGTTGCAAAGACAGTACTTTACGTTCCAGTTATATTAAAAAACTTTCTAAAATCTTCCTGTTCTTGTAGTCTGCTTTTATATCAGAATATGTTTGTATTTTTGTGCAACAGATGCCCATGAACCAACCTTAAAGGCCACCTATTCCTTTACCAAATGATTGCTCACCAGTGTGGTGAAGTTCACCTATTGAAGTTGTGATGCAGTGGCATTGTTATTGATTAGTGGAGGGAAGAGAGAGAGAACAGGTATATTTACATCTTATTAGATCAATAATATGCAGAGATGTATCTCTCACCTGTAATGGAGTTTGAACTTGTTAATGAGCCAAGTTGTAACTTCTGCACACTATGTTGTTCTTGGTATCGAGTCCAGAAAGTTATGGAACTTCAGGTGCATATCCAAGTATTTATAAAAAGCGGGTTATGGTTTCTGCCTCTACTAAGCCTTTCAGGCAGAGTTCCAGATCCCCACCACACATGCATAAAAATACTCAACTCCTCTAATTCATCTACCTTAAATCCATGTCACCTGGCTATTGATGTCTCAAAGAGAAAGAGTGGAAAGGAAGGACCTTTCCAGGCCACTCAACTGAATTTCTCCTTAGCCTCTTCTGTTCGCAAGAAAACAACCCCAAGTATTCAGCCTTTCCTCATAGCTAAAATTCCCCACTCCTTGCAACATCTTCATAAATATCCTTTGAACCTTCTTTAGTGCAATCACATCCTTCGTCTGATGCAGTAACCGTATATGTAGCACTTTAGCTGTGGTTTAGCTAGTATTTATACAGTTCTAGAATAGCCTCCCCACTGATTGGGCCAATAAGGTATCCCAAATGCCACCTTAATCACCTGTCTGTTATCTTCAGGAATCGGTCAATGTAACCTTAGATTGTATGTTCCTCTACACTAGTATTCTAACATGTATTCTGTAGTCCCTTGCCTGTTTGCCTCACCCAATTGCATAATTTCAGATTTCTCTGAATTTAATTCTATTTGCCATTTCTCTACCCATCTGCCCAGTCTATTGATATCTTCCTACAGATACAGAGTACAGCTTTCTTCCTCAATATCAACCACACTGCCAATGTTTCCTCAGACCTCTGCGGCAGGGCAGCATCTCTGAAGTTCCCCTGCAAACCAAATTAAAGCCAGCCTCTTTCAATTACAGCGGCCTTGCAAAACAAAAAAACATAAGAACCTGCAAACAGCAGAAAATACAACTAAAAGATGATATGAACAGAAGTAATTAGAGGAAAGCTTCCTGATCAAGCCTATTAGCTGACATAATATTAGTGCAAAAGGCAGCCATTCAACCCATCGAGCCTGCACCGATCCTCTGAAAGAGCACTCTACCCAAGGTCACTCCCCTGCTCTATCCCTGTAACCCCAGCCATCGATCATCGCCAATCCACCTAATCCGCACATTTTTGGAATGTGGGAGGAAACCCACGCAGACATGGGGAGAATGTGCAAATTCCACAAAGATGGACACCAAGGTATTGAACCCTGGCACTGTGAGGTAGCAGTGCTAACCACTGTGCCATTGAGTACTGTACTCAATTAACCAAGATATTTACAGTACCAAACATTGATGATCTTTCTCCTAAAAGTCCAATTTCTACCAGAACTAAAACGATTGTGTTGCATTACTGTAAAATTCTCCATTTCACAGAGATATTAATCTCAAACACAAAAACATTTCCATTCCACAAGAATTAAAACGGCACGTAGCAAACACTGAAATAAATGCATTCCTTTCTTGCATTAGGACTGCAGTTAGTGACCGAGAACCAACAGCACCTCATTTCCTCCCTATCTGCCAAATTAAATTTCCTAAACAAGGAGGTAGCTATTTTTTTTGCCCCCACCGTGCCTGTAAACTTTAAATGTTCACGAACAACGTTCATTTTCCTTTTGAAACAAACTCGGTTTCAATTTAGGAAGTGCACAGGAGGTTTAGCAGCACTCCCTGTGGTGTAAAACGGCCTATTCTCCGAGGTTTACGCCACTGCTCTACAGCTAAAAAAAATCTAAACGTCATTTTTAAAATGGAAATACTGGACTACGAAAAATTACATTTAGGAGAGACATCTTTCCAGAAACAAAGCGCCTTTCTAATAAAATAAACAAGAACGGTGACACTTAAAGGTGACTGTATACTGATATTGGGAGATACACACGGGTATTGGGAGATACACACGGTGTGTGGCAGCTATATCAAGAACGCGAAGGAGACATTTCTTATTTTCGGTGGCTCACAAAGTGATCTAAAAGCCACCAAGTCCTTGCCTGCCGCTTGCATTCAGGACCTGCCAGCTGACGGACATCATGTGATAGTTTCCAAATCCCAGCGCAGGCCTCAGATACTCATCGCAGGCCCGGGCTCTCAGACCCGGCGCCAAGGCAGCAGCCGCGGTGATTCTCGATTTATACACACACACTTTCAGTCAGGGCGAGGAGGATTAAGGCGATGTCATCTCGGGAGCCTGAGTCTATAACTCACCATTTTCCAATCGGCGAAGCGGAAAGCAGCTCCTCAATGAAGGGATTCAGCACCCAGCAAATACTCAGCCAATCACTCTCCAGATTAGAAACAGGTCCCTACGGCGCAGTCAATTGGCCGATTTTAGAACAACGAGAATTGGAAATGACTCTATTTCGAATTCTAAATAATAATAATAATCTTTATTGTCACAAGTAGGCTTACATTAACACTGCAATGAAGTTACTGTGAAAAGCTCCTAGCCGCCACATTCCGGCGCCTTGTCAGGTACACTGAGGGAGAATTCAGAATGTCCAATTCACCCATCAAGCATGTCTTTCGGGACTTGTGGGAGGAAGCCGGAGCACCCGGAAGAAACCCACGCAGACACAGGAGACCGTGCAGACTCCGCACACACAGTGACCCAAGCGGGAATTGAACCGAGGACCCTGGTGCTGTGACGCAACAGTACCAACCACTGTGCTACCGTGCCACCCTTACTTAAATCACCTGTAATCTTCTGCTTGTGTTGGGTCTGCAGATTAACATCCTTATCCCCCCCTAACATTTATGAATGTGACATTGACCAGGGCACTCTTCTTTGAATAGTCCTCTGGGGTCCTTTACATCCATACGAACATGCAGGTGGGGACCTCAGTTTAACATCTCAGCCTGGGCGGCACGGTAGCACAGTGGGTAGCACTGTTGCTTCACAGCTCCAGGGTCCCAGGTTCAATTCCTAGCTTGGGTCACTGTCTGTGCGGAGTCTGCACATTCTCCCTGTGTCTGTCTGGGTTTCCTCTGGGTGCTCCGGTTTCCTCCCACAAATCCCGAAAGATGGGCTGTTAGGTAATTTGGACATTCTGAATTCTCCCTCTGTGTACCTGAACAGGCGCCGGAATGTGGCAACGAGGGGCTTTTCATAGTAACTTCATTACTGTGTTAATGTAAGCCTACTTGTGACAATAAATATTACTATTATAAAGACAGCAGCTCTGACAGCCCGCTGCTCCCTGAGTCTGACACCAGAGTGTCAGCCTCGACTTTGTTAAATTACTTGAAGTAATATGTTACTCATTTGTTTATGGCGAGAAGTTCTTAACTTTGATGATGATGATTACTCAGTCGCCCAATGATAAATAATTTATCGAGTAACTAATCAATTAATTTGTGAGTTTGATTCTTCAATACTTTTACTAGCAGTTAAATTACACTAGATAGAATTAGATTAACAATGAATATTATACTTGCACTCTGAGCTAACTATACACTTCTGTTCTCTAGTCACAACACACCCGAAGAGAGCGGTTAAGCAGATTGAGCTTGTATTTATAACCCCCTGTTAGTGTTGCCCGCTAGTGATCATCTGACTGCACTGACTACACATTAACCCTCTATATATATATATACATATACAAGATCACTACAGACTTCTTGTGCTCAAGTCCTGGAGTGAACCAAGAATCTTGTAATTAAGAGGCAAGAGTACGACCAAATAGCCACAGTTTACACAAACAAATTTTAAAAAGTCACATTTCTAATAGGCAAGAGTAATGCGATTGGAAACTTATACCTGAGAATTCAGGGTAGACCATTTAGTATAGAGATGAGGAGACATCTCTCATGAGGCAGCACGGTAGCACAAGTGGCTAGCACTGTGGCTTTGCAGCGCCAGGGTCCCAGGTTCGATTCCCCGCTGGGTCACTGACTGTGCGGAGTCTGCATGTTCTCCCCGTTTCTGCGTGGGTTTCCTCCGGGTGCTTCGGTTTTCTCCCACAGTCCAAAGATGTGCAGGTTAGGTGGATTGGCCATGATAAATTGCCCAAAAATGTTAGGAGGGGCTATTGGGTTACGGGGATAGGGTTGAAGTGAGGGTTTAAGTTGGTCGGTGCAGACTCAATGGGCCGAATGGCCTCCTTCTGCACTGTATGTTCTATGTTCAGTGGTGAGCCTTTGGAATTCTTTACTGCAGGATAACTGCTAGTTATGGCACTTGAGGCGAATAGGATCAAGGGTTATGGAGAGAAAGCTATTGAGGTGGACGATCAGTCATAACCGTGACGCAGGGCAGCACGGTGGCCTAGTGGTTAGCACAACCGCCTCACGGCGCTGAGGTCCCAGGTTCGATCCCGGCTCTGGGTCACTGTCCGTGTGGAGTTTGCACATTCTCCCCGTGTCTGCGTGGGTTTCGCCCCCACAACCCAAAAATGTGCAGAGTAGGTGGATTGACCACGCTAAATTGCCCCTTAATTGGAAAAAATAATTGGCTAATCTAAATTTAAAAAAAAATAAAAAAAAAATAACCGTGACGCATGGCGGAGCAGGCTCAAAGGGCTGAATGGCTTTCTCCTGCTCATATCTTCCATGTTTCTATGTAAACATATGGACTTTTAAAATAAAAATAGCATATATCAGAATAGGTCATTTAAAACGAAATGGTAAAGCGAAAAGTGCAGAGGATACTGGAAGTCTGCAGAGGGATTTGGATAGGTTAAGTGAATGGGCTCGGGTCTGGCAGATGGAATACAATGTTGACAAATGTGAGGTTATCCATTTTGGTAGGAATAACAGCAAACGGGATTATTATTTAAACGATAAAATATTAAAGCATGCCGCTGTTCAGAGAGACTTGGGTGTGCTAGTGCATGAGTCACAGAAGGTTGGTTTACAAGTGCAACAGGTGATTAAGAAGGCAAATGGAATTTTGTCCTTCATTGCTAGAGGGATGGAGTTTAAGACTAGGGAGGTTATGTTGCAATTGTATAAGGTGTTAGTGCGGCCACACCTGGAGTATTGTGTTCAGTTTTGGTCTCCTTACTTGAGAAAGGACGTACTGGCGCTGGAGGGTGTGCAGAGGAGATTCACTAGGTTAATCCCAGAGCTGAAGGGGTTGGATTATGAGGAGAGGTTGAGTAGACTGGGACTGTACTCGTTGGAATTTAGAAGGATGAGGGGGATCTTATAGAAACATTTAAAATTATGAAGGGAATAGATAGGATAGATGCGGGCAGGTTGTTTCCACTGGCGGGTGACAGCAGAACTAGGGGGCATAGCCTCAAAATAAGGGGAAGTAGATTTAGGACTGAGTTTAGGAGGAACTTCTTCACCCAAAGGGTTGTGAATCTATGGAATTCCTTGCCCAGTGAAGCAGTTGAGGCTCCTTCATTACATGTTTTTAAGGTAAAGATAGATAGTTTTTTGAAGAATAAAGGGATTAAGGGTTATGGTGTTCGGGCCGGAAAGTGGAGCTGAGTCCACAAAAGATCAGCCATGATCTAATTGAATGGCGGAGCAGGCTCGAGGGGCCAGATGGCCTACTCCTGCTCCTAGTTCTTATGTTCTTATGTTCTAAAACCAAGTTAGTGATTGTCACTCAAATAACAACTTGTTTTTGTCACTTCAAATGATTGCTGCTTGGTCAACTAGTTACGCGTGGTATTTTCTAAACTTTCAGCTATCTCTTGACTTAGGCTATAAAGTTTACAACTTGTGCTTTCAGTTTCAGAAAGATGTGATGGGATGGGATAGTGCCCCACAGTCTGATTTTATTTGATTTTGATTTGATTCATTATTGTCACATGTATTAGAATACAGTGAAAAGTATTGTTTCTTGCATGCTATACAGATAACGCATACCATACACAGGGAAGGTAGAAGGTGAGAGGGGGAAAGTTTAAGGGAGATGTGCGTGGAAAGTTTTTTACGCAGAGGGTGGTGGGTGCCTGGAACGCTTTACCAGCTGAGGTGGTAGAGGTGGGCACGATAGCATCATTTAAGAAGCATCTAGACAGGTATATGAATGGGCAGGAACAGAGGGAAGTAGACCTTGGAAAATAGGAGACAGGTTTAGATAAAGGATCTGGATCGGCGCAGGCTGGGAGAGCCGAAGGGCCTGTTCCTGTGCTGTAATTTTCTTTGTTCTTTGAGACTGCTAGCTAGGGTGTAGATAAAAGATCAACTTAATACGAGGTAGGTCCATTCAAAAGTTTGATGGCAGCAGGGAAGAAGCTGTTCTTGAGTCGGTTGGTACGTGACCTCAAGCTTTTGTATCTTTTTCCTGACGGAAGAAGGTGGAAGAGAGTATGTCCAGGGTGCGTGGGGTCCTCAACTATGCTGGCTGCCTTTCCGAGGCAGCAGGAATTGTAGACAGAGTCAATGGATGGAAAGCTGGTTTGTGTGACGGATAGGGATACATTCACAACGTTTTGTAGATCCTGCGGTCTTGGGCAGAGCAGGATCCATACCAAGCTGTAATACAACCAGAGAGAATGCTTTCTATGGTGGATCTGTAAAAGTTGGTGAGAGTCGTAGCTAACATGCCAAATTTCCTTAGTCTTCTCAGAAAGTAGATGGTGGGCTTGCTTAACTATAGTGTCGGTATGAGGGGACCAGGACAGGTTGTTGGTGATCTGGATACCTAAAAACTTGAAGCTCTCGACCCTTTCTACTTTGTTCCCATTGATGTAGACAGGGGCATGTTCTCCACTAAGCTTCCTGAAATCAATGACAATCTCCTTCGTTTTGTTGACATTGAGGGAGAGATTATTGTCATCGCACCAGTTGACCAGATTCTCTATCTCATTCCTGTATTTTGTCTCGTCATTGTTTGAGATCCGACCCACTATGGAGGTGTCATCAGCAAATTTGAAAATCAAGTTGGAGGGGAATTTGGCCACACAGTCAGAAGTGTATAAGGAGGCTAGTAGGGGGCTGAGGACACAGCCTTGTGGGACACCGGTGTTGAGGATGATCGTCGAGGATGTGCTGTTGCCTATCCTTACTGATTGTGCCCTGTGGATTAGGAAGTTCAGGATCCAGTCGAAGAGGAAGAAGCTGAGGACCAGGTCATGGAGTTTGGAGATTTGTTTCGTAGGAATAATGGTGTTGAAGGCTGAGCTGTAGTCAATAAAAACAAGTCTGTGGGCAGCACGGTGGCACAGTGGTTAGCATTGCTGCCTACGGCGCTGAGGACCCGGGTTCGAATCCTGGCTGTGGGTCACAGTCCATGTGGAGTTTACATATTTTCCCCGTGTCGCCTCCTCAACCCAAAGATGTGCAAGGTAAGTGGATTGGCCATGCTAAATTGCCCCTTAATTGGAAAAAAAAATAATTGGGTACTCTAAAAATTAAAAAAATAATAATTAAAAAAAAAACAAGTCTGACATAGGTGTCTTTCTTATCTAGGTGTTCCAGGGTTGAGTGTAAGGCCAGGGAGATGGCGCCTGCTGTGGACCTATTGCAGTAGGCGAACTGTAGTGGATCCAGGCAATCCGGGAGACTGGAGTTGATTCATACCATGACTAACCTTTCGAAGCACTTCATAATGATGGAAGTCAGAGCTACTGGACGATAGTCACTAAGGCACGCTGCTTGACTTTTCTTTGGTACAGGGATGATGGTCGTCTTCTTGAAGCAGATAGGGACCTCAGATTGTTGTAAAGGGAGGTTGAAGATATCAGGTTGAAGATATCTGTCAATACCCCTTTCGAGAAGGCTGCTCTGACATCTGCAATGGTGACGTCAGATACAAGTTCATCCGAGGCTTCCGGGGTGGAGGGCCTGCTCTCGTAGACCTCTTGCTCAAAGTGGGTGTAGAATGTGTTGAGCCCATCAGGGAGGGGTGCGTTGGAGCTGGCCATTTTACATGCCTTTATCTTGTAGCCCGTTATGTCTTGCAGACCTTGCCATAGTTGTCGGGTGTCCGTGTGGCTAGCCTGGGACTCGAGATTGGTCCGGGACTGTCTTTTGGCTTCTTTGATGGATCTCCTTAGATCATATCTGGCTTTTTTTGTATAGGTCAGGGTCGCCTGACTTGAATGCCTCAGACCTAGACTTCAGCAAGCAGTGGATATCCCTGTTCATCCAGGGTTTTTGGTTGGGAAACATGCGGATTTGCTTCTTTGGCACACAGTCTTCTGCACACTTACTAATGAAGTCAGTTACTGTATTGGCGTACTCGTTCAGGCCGGTCGCAGAGTTTTTAAATACTGACCAGTCCACTGACTCTAAGCAGTCCCGTAGATCATCTGATTACTCAGACCAACATTGCACAACTTTCTTTGACGGATTCTCCTGCTTCAGTTTTGCTTATAAAGCAGGAGCAGGAGCACAACCTTGTGGTCAGATTTGCCAAAGTGTGGGCAGGCGATAGAGCGGGAGGCATGTTTGATATTTGTGTAGCAATGGTCCAGGATGTTTGGGCCTTTGGTGGAACAGGTGACGCGTTGGTGGCAACTTGGTAGTACGCTCTTGAGCTTGGCCTGATTGGCATCCCCAGCCACGATGAACAAGGCCTTGGATGTTTTGTTTCAAGGCTATTTGTGGTGGCGTGTATTTCGTCCAGCATTTCACATCCGCATGGGGTGGGATGTAAACTGCCGTCAGGATAACAAAGCTGAACCCCCGCGGAAGGTAGTAGGGGCAGCATTTTACCGTCAGGTATTCGTGATCAGGGGAGCAGAAACAAGCCAATGTTGCTACATCTATGCACCAGGAGGTGTTGATTAGGAAGCAGACCCCACCTCCCCTAGCCTTGCCTAAGGCCACTGTACCCATTCGATATATTGAGAAGCCCTCTGGTTGTCGGGCACAGTCCAGTGAAGCAGGAGTGAGCCATTTCTCCGTGAAACAGAGCACACAGCAGTCCCTCAGTTCTCTTTGAAAAGTCAGTCTCGGACGTGTATTGGCGTCCAGGTCAGTCCTGTTGTAGGGGCGGAAATCTGGGATTGTCAACATTCGACATAGAGCTGTAGAAAAGATGAGGATGGTTTTGGGAAATGATACCGTGTTCAAGGAAGAGCTACCAGAAAAAGGGCATGAAGTAGGACTAACAGACCTGTTCTAGCAAAGAGCTGGCACGGGCAGCATGGTGGCACAGTGGGTTAGCCCTCCAGCCTCATGGCGCCGAGGTCACAGGTTCGATCCCGGCTTTGGGTCACCGTCCGTGTGGAATTTGCACATTCTCCCTGTGTTTGCGTGGGTTTCGCCCCCACAACCCAAAGCTGTGCTGGTTAGGTGGATTGGCCACACTAAATTGCCCGTTAGTTGGAAAAAATGAATTGGGTACTCTAATTTTTTTTTAAGAAAGCAAAGAGCTGGCACAGACACGACCGAGCGAATGGCCTCATTCTATGATGGCAGTGGCTTTGAAATGGAGTGGGATAGTACCTGAGAGGAAACGATTTCTAATGTCAGCCAGGATGTCAGGAAAGGACATTAGGTGGTCAGGTCATGACCTTTTAATCGTGTACTGTTTTACTCTCTCCACCCGAGTGTTTCCAGCATTTTATCTCTTTAGTTTAGATCCCCCGCATCCTCAGCGTTTCACTTTTCTAAATGAAAATGCTTGTCCAAATTAAGATATATGGCCGGAACGATGGAGTGAGCGGGACTAACGGCCGTGGGATGAGGAGTGGGCGGGGCACACCGCCGCGGTATCAGGAGTGGGCGGGACGGAGAGGCGGGGCAAAGAGTGGGCGGAGCATATCGTCGCCGGATGCAGAGTGGGCGGGGCAAACGGCCGGGGGGGGGGGGTGGTGGAGAGGGCGGGGCAAACGGCCGGTGGGGACTGAATGGGCGGGGCAAACGGCCACGAGATGGAGTGGACAGAGCAAACGGTCACGTGATGAAGTGGGCGGGACAAGGGCCGCGGGATGATGTGGGCGGGTCAACAGGCCGCGGGATGATGTGGGCGGGGCAACAGGCCGCGGGACCGAAGAGTGGGCGGAGCAAACCGTCGCAGGCAGTGGGCGGGGCAATCGGGCGATTGACGATGAGTGAGGTGGGCGGACGGCTGGGTGTGGAGAGTGGGCGGGGCAATCGGGGAACGATGGAGTGGGCGGGGAAACCGTCGCAGAGGCGGTGGGCTGGGCAATCGGGCGAATGATGGTGAGTGGGCGGGGCGGAAAGCGAGGAGGGGCTAAAGCGGCGGCAAAACTGGAGTTTGAACAGCTGCTTGTCGTTGACCAACCTCCGAAGATCAAATTCCCCTAACAATTATTTCATGGGGGAGAACGACTTTATTCCGTGTTCTGAAATTAAATTTTGAAGTAATTTTACCGACTGGCTTGTTAAATGTAATGGTTGTGGGGTTGGTAGCAAGTGAAAGGAGAATTGGATAGTTTGACCTGGGTGGGGCAGGTGTGAACAGCACCTGAACATGAAGTGCATCATACCTGGAAACAACTTGAGAGGTAGTTTACAAAATGTGAACTGTTACAGAACGGTAATCTGGATGTATAATTACCACAAATAATTACATATGTATGTTTGAGGTGATTATCAAGGAGAATACAGTATGGAGTGAGCGGGGTTACGCAGGTCACCTGTGGTTATCTAGTTCTAGGAGACTGGGTTTAAAAGTTAAGATCCCCTCAGGGGCCAAACCGGATATTGTTTGCGGTTCCTCTCCTACACCTTGGAGAACAAACTCCCCAGGTGATTGGGAGTGCAGAGAATCCCCCCTAATTGGGAGGAACATCACAGCATATACACCCCAACCTGCTCAGGTTGGGGATGGTGACCCTGCAGGCTGAGGAGGAGTGTAATTGTAGTATGAGTAGAGTAAATAAACCTTGTTGTTAACCTGCATACCTGCTGGATGAAGTCCTTGCCTTCGGCTATCTCAAAAGTGATTTAATTTTGTTTCAAGATTATCTTTCCCTTCTTTGATCTTTTGTGTCAATCGTATTTTGGACAAGATGCTTGGTATTCTAGACAAGCTAGAATTGTCATCTAGTCTAAAGCAGCTTACAATAAGTCAACCGTTTTTGGGCTCTTCCCATGTAACAAACTTTTAAAAAAAATATTTAATTAAAAAAATATTTTTATTATGGCATTTGTATGAATATTAAATACAAACCAACACAGGAGTATGAACAAACAGGAACTTCATCAGAAATAAATAACTACCCAAACCCCCTGCTGCTCCCCTCCTCCCTTCCTGCCTTCCCCATTTTAACCCCTTTATCTCCCCCACACCCCCTGCTAACGCCTCAATTGTCCTTGAAGAAGTTGATGAATGGTTTCCATCACTACTAGCTGTTCCAAAATCAAATTTGCTGCTCACCTCTTGGTTAAGTTTTTTTTATATGGGAGAGCAGCATGGGGTGCAGTGGTTAGCACTGCTGCCTCATGGCGCCAAGGTTTGATCCTGGCTCTGGGTCACTGTCTGTGTGGAGTTTACACATTCTCCCCCTGTTTTGCATGAGTTTCGCCCCACAACCCAAAGATGTGCAGTGTAAGTGGATTGACCACACTAAATTGCCCCTTAATTGGAAAAAATGAATTGGGTACTCTAAATTTTTATTTAAAAAAGTTTGTTATATGGGGGTGAGTGATGTCCTGGCCTTTGCCTCCCTGGTAGCCCGGCGACAAATTTCACTGGAGTGAAGGAACTTGGAGCCACCAAAATTGGGTGAGTGACCTGGCAGAGTTCATAAGGCTGGAGAAAATCAAGTTTGCCTTAAAAGGGTCAGTCGATGGGTTTACTTGTTTGATTTGTTCCCCCCCTCATGTTATCTCGTCCTGCTGCTCTTTCAGATCAATGTCTTTCCAGCATGTCATAATTGAGATTGGAAAACATGAAATCTGAAATCACACAAAATGTTGGAAATATTCCGCAGTTCAGGCAGCATTTGCAGAGAGATTAACAAAGTTAATGTTTCAGTTAACCTTTCATCAGAATGTAGGAAATTGAAACTCTTATTCCATTTTCAGTAATACATAACGTAAAAAGAAGTTTTGTATTTTACAGCATTTGGAAAGGCATTACATGCCTTATCCCGAATTGGTGATGAGGTATGGTTTGATCCTTTAGAGAAAGGGGTAAGTCATCTACATTAGCACCTCCTTTGTGACACTGAAGGGTTGGCTTAAACCAGGTAGACAAATAAAATCACACATGGGATGCAACTGCTAGGGTCCTGCTCCCTACTCACAGGTTCTGATTTTAATCTGCTCTTCAAAACCAAAAAAACAATGGGATCCTTCTTTAAATCTGGCAATTACTATTTTATGCAGGGACTTACTTGGAGAAACCATTGTGGCTTTTTTAGACTAATGGAGTGGGTAAAGGAGCCTGAGGCAGAATAGACCAAGTAAAAACTTTATTTGACTTTTCTTGTAGGACGAGGAGGTGCAGAAGTACTTTCAGGACCGTACATGTTTATGATTGCACAGTCTATGATCCTCCCTCTCTGAATGTGAGGTCCTTCCAAATCCTCTTTTGGTAACTTACCTGAGTTCTGAACTGTCGTTTTGGTATCTGGTGATGGCTTCCTACTAACAGTCCACCTTTGGCTGTTGATATCTGGCTGGTTATAGGTGGGAACCTGCTTGGGATTGCATCATCGATGCTTACAAGTTTAAATTTCACGGGCCTCACATTCCTCCGATGTCTATGTATTTACTTTTTGTTTTTATCATATGTCCTATTTTTTCACGTATGGAGCGATCTGCCTGGATTGAACTCCGAACAATCCTTTTCACTGTATCTCGGTACACGTGACAATAAATCTAAACCTAAATTAATGAGCGAGGGATTCCTGCAAAGTACATTTACAACTTATGGAGGAGGACAGTATATGACTCAGCTTTAATTTAATCCCCACAACAACATTCAAACATTCACTGTTTGACGTTATATTTGGAGAATGCCTACTTACATTAAGGTAGCTGCAATCTGTGCAGCAGTACTCCACCTTGAGTTAGGGCTTTCAGGAGAGTAGGGCAAGCAAGTCATTTAAAACAAATCTAGAACAAGAGGTCTTGCCTCCAAAGGAAAGGCTTCCCTTCAATCTTGAAGAATCAAATTATGGAATGGGGAAGACCTTTAAAATTCAACACACTGGCGGAAGACAGCTCGAATTATTTGAAATCGGAATCGTTTTGAAATTTTAATTTGTTAAAATTATTTTAAGTTTATTAGTTGTACTTCAGCATATTACTATAGATGATGTTTTTGGCTCCCTTTCTTTGCAGCTTGCACTGAGGTCAGTGAATTCTTCTGGGTCAGCGTATGCTTGCTTTTTGTTCTCTCCACTCTTCTTCCTGCATTACAACAGGGGGGATAGATATGAGCAAGATACCCATGAGACTGAAAGGGTACCCCTTATCTGTAAGATGACAATTAAGGTATGGTCTGGTTATTTAGGAGCTACTGGCTGAAATATTGGACAACAAAGCCAGAAAGTATTTCTATTGAAATAAATTTCAAAAGCTGATAAATTGTATTACTTCATAGTAGTTACAGTGTGTTGCAGAAAATTGAATCTATTTCTGGCCTAATTTTCTAGAGTTGATCTACAGAGAATAGATCTGACAAATCTCGCAATCCTTTTGCTGGAGACGAAGCAGTGTAAAAATTACTTTAAGTCAAGAAATGTAATGTCGGACTTGATGTGTTCTGAATTTGTTTAAAGTGTTATTTTATACAAGGTGTCAGAATCCCTTTGGCTTGTCTTGTGCCATTCAACAATAGGATATTACTGTTCACAAGGTATGGTGAAAATATTCACGAATAGACCTTTGAGTGAGTAAAGAAGCAATTTATTAATTTTCAGAGCTCTGGGAGAGGCCTTTGACCCCCACAGTCTGTGCAGCACCTTTTCTCGCCTGAGCTGTGGTCGCACTGGGTTAATATATATAGAAGGAAAGCGGAATTAGTTTGCATTCGCATTTACATATACCCAATCAATTTTGTTCACGTCACAATTCATAACATGCATCTTCAATGCCATAAATGGCTACAAGTTAGCTCCTATAGCCTCTAATTGGCAGTTTGCCTTATCCGTTCACTTCATTACATAGATAACGGTTACATAAAGTCATGGAGTCAATAGTCCAGCCACGTTGAACATGTCCTTCCTCATTCCTTGCTAGTTCCTTAATTTTGGGCCCCTTTGTCAGCTACAAGTAGCTAAGAATATAGACATTGAGCAAAGGTTGCCAACGGGCTCATTGTCTCTCCGGATGCATCTGGTTGTGGATCACTTGTTTTGCACAAATCTTTACTACTTCAGCAGCAGACACTAATAATAACACAGGGTCAAGAACATTGACATTTTATATCAGGCGACATCAATTTTTTATCTTCTGTAGTCCGTTCGGAATTCTACCTCCTCAGTATTGTCTGAGGCAACCTATCTTTAAATAATTTTCCAGGACTGAATTCAGTAGCCACCCCGAAATTGGACCTGGAGTTGGAATGTGTGGTTAATCTGCAATTATTGACTGCAATGCAGATAGTACACCAGCTCCTTTCAGCTTGTTGTTTTACATGATTGCAGCATCTGGCCAGTGCTGGATCCAGCCAGTATCTGGGTTCTTTTAAAAAAAAATAAAAAAATTTTAGAGTAGCCAATTATTTTTTTCCAATTAAGTGGCAATTTAGCGTGGCCAATCCACCTAACCTGCACATCTTTGGGTTGTGGGGGTGAAACCCACGCAGACATGGGGAGAATGTGCAAACTCCACACGGACAGTGACCCAGGGCCGGGATTCGAACCCGGGTCCTCAGCGCCGCAGTCCCAGTGCTAACCACTGCGCCACATGCTGCCCTAGTATCTGGGTTCTTGACCAAGGTTCCAAAATCATGAATGGATAACACCAGTTAAAGCTACCCTACACCTCTCAAAGGACAGGTGCCTTGTGGCTGGAGTAGATATTGGCTGAGATGTGAGACCTGGAACATTTGGGAAAGACAGAAGAATGGCACAACCTGCCACAACAAGCATCAAAGTCTTTGGATTCTGCACAGGAAACCTTTGGTGAAGGAGGTGCAACTAAAGAGAGATGTCCTGTATCTGCAGTAGGCCCTCCAAACACTTGCTCAGATTATCTATGCCAGAAGTCGAGCCCGGAAATCCTGGAAGCAGTGCCACAGGAGGTTTAATGACCTCAAGATGGTCAAGATCTGTAAATGCCTTATTCTATCATATGCACCACTAGCCTCAGACACCAATCAATTCATCATAGCTGTACCAGTCACGAACATTCATGCACCAATAATTAGTATATATGCTCCAGTGCACCATCACACACAGCATTGATGCAAGCCTTACACCCACATCTCACAGCTTGCAATTGCTGCCAGCTATTCAGCTATGAGAGCCATATCACCCAAACATTTTACAACACTGACATATTTCCTTCTTTCTTGCAGGATAAGGCTGCATACAACTGAACACAGAGGAGCTTACTGGAGGGTGAGCAGCATCCCTGCACATCTGATCCTTTGGAGGAGGTGATATGCAGACCACTATTGGGTTGTCCATTGCTGAGATCAGTGTTAGCCGAGGTGCTGAAACCACGGAAGATGACGGTTTCCTCATACCTACTTCTCTTCAAATCCCACCTCCCCATCATTGTCCCACACACTCATGATACACAAGCTGCAGATGGTGTAAACATGCAAGTCTTACTTTTTCACAATCCTTTCCCTTGTGTTTTTTTTTTCCTTTTAGTCAACTTGGCCAAACAGTGCAGGAACAGCAAGAAGACAAAGATAATGAAGACACAGCAACATCACATGACAACAAACTCCAAACCACCAGCTCCAGTGTAATTTAGAGAATATTCTAGAGGTGAGATCTGCATGTGGTGAGACACATAGCATGAATGGCCTGCGGCCAGGGCTGGGGTCAAGGATAACACAGGCACTAGCTCATCTGAGGACAAAGAAATATGCAGGTTCCACTGCAGAGAAGTTCACTGAGCAATTTGATAGGGTAGCTTACAGAAGGAAGACTCCAACAAGCAATATCCAGAAGAATTGTGGAGTTCAACAGAAAATTGGCAAATCCTTAGCACAGGTCTCCAAACCCATCCTTCCCAGCACTGAAAGGGAGGGCAACTTCCTGAGCAGGCTTGTGGATACATAGAAAAGTTTAGGTGCAGAAGGGGCCATTCAACCCAACGTGTCTGTGCCAGCCATGGTGACCCAATCGTGATACAGAGTTTGATGGATGCTGCCGTGGAATGACAATGGAATACCGGTGGTTCCATTGAACGCCACTTTGCTGTCCTCTCTTGGGAAGACAGCATTTTTCTTCCCACCCCTGCCACTCCATCTGTGTCCTTGCCAGACAGTCTGCACAGACTGCTTCTTTCCGTGCCAGGATGGGATTGTCCGCATCTAGGCCTTCTCCTGAAAGTCATTGTCCTTCCCCAACTATGCTGTAGTCACTGGGATAGCACTGTGTAGGAGCATTAGGGCAGGTGGAAAAGAATGGAAGCCATGTGCAATAAGGGAATACCATTGACGGTTAATTGATTTTGTAGGGAATAATTTGTATTATAAATTTGGTTTTGAACATTTATTTTTGTATTGTAGCCAAATGGACTCTAGTCAGCAACAGATGCAGGACTGTTGGATAAGAGGGCTTAGGGTTCCAGTTATTGGTATCACACAAGGATGAGATCTTCACAGACTGTGCTCAGAAAGGGGTTGTCTAGGTTGCCTGTTGTTCTCCTCTTCCTCGCTCTTCAAACCACCTCCTCCACCAGCATACTTTTGCTCTTGAGTTGCTCACCATAAAGACAATAAAGCAAGGCTATTCTCTCATGATGATAAAATTGTGCAGTTTTCGACAGAGCACAAGGAAACTTGACACCTGTTTTGCAGAGTGCTGGAGGGTTCCTCCAGAGTGTCCCAGGAAGTAGAAGTATTGCTTCAGCATGGCAACCTGGCTTTCATTGTATGCATGCTGCACATTTGTGTATAGGCTGTGCACAGGAGTCATATGGCCTGAGGATAGCACTTGTTTGCCAGGGGTCACCCTTTGGTTTGCCCTGGTGTCTCAAATGCAGGTGACACGGCAGACTGTCATAGAATGAAAATGTGATGACTGCTGCCTAGATAATGTGCATTGACCTTCATGATGCTCTGTCAGTGGTCACACAGCTAAATACTGTTTGAATTCCTTTTGGCTGTAGTATAGGCTTGATATGTGCTTGTAAACCAATGTATGTGATTCAGTAGCATCCTGCACTGCAGGGAAGACTGCAAGTCGAGTGGAGCTGTGCGTTCACACTTCCTACTTCTCACTCGCAAGAGAAAATTAAATGTAGTTATTTTTTAACGAATAGAGTGAGCCATTGACGTCCTGCATCCAATAGCAAATAGACTGAGATGTTGCAAACATTTCCAACTCCAACCTGCAAGGAACCGGATGCATAAAGGCTAATCGCCATGGTCACCTTCACAGTCTTTGGCAATGTGGCCCTTGCCCTGCACTGAGATTGCAGTTATGACTGCAGGAGATGGCAGATTTCAGTCTTTACTAAAATGCAGATGTTACACACACTGAGATTTGTGCAGGAGAATTGTTTCCTAAATACTTCAGTTTGATATGGCCTCCTGCTCAGAGCCCTTCTCCAGCTCCTTTTCCTGAAATCTTACCTACTCTGCCTTATCCATTATATGCTGGCTGTCGTGCCAATGCAAATGCTCTCTCTACAATTGATGGATTCTCCCATTGTTTCTCCAAGTCATACCGTATTCCAGTGGAATGACTACTAGTGCAACCATGTCTGGGAGCAACTGTTTTGTGCAGAAGCTTTGAGGTCAACAGAAGCTTCGTGAATAGTTGCCATATTCCCTGAAGAATTGGACAACTTTGAATGTCTACAGAAAACACCAAATGCTAGTGGAATTGAAGCTACAGCCAAAGCAAATCAACCAGCAACTAACTGTTAAGTAGTTGATAATCCATTTTCAATAGTGTTCGTAGACAGTTCTTTCTGCTGCTGTGCAAGGTTAAGTTGGACCATTTAAGCTCTAAAATGGTACTACTACCACCATGATACTTTTAATGGCTATTTACTGCAAACACTATGGCATTGCTCAGCTTCAAGTTTGTGCATACCACAGATGCCATTTTGGGAACACGAGTCACCAAATGGAACCCATATCACCTGAAAAAATTGCACTGTTTGCACTGCCTTAACATTTTAATTTTTTTTGTTCCTTTTGTGTGGGTATTCAACTTTGACATCTATTACAAACAGCTGTTACAAACTCTAACCATATAATATTTTTAATGTCCAACTTTGCTGGTCATTACAAATTCCATTGAATTTATTTAGTAACCTGAAACTTTCTAAAGCATTGAGTGAGATGATTTGTGTTACAGAGGTTAGTAGGAACCACTCTTATTGTGTGTTATGTTTTTAACAATCTGCTGTTTTATCCCTTGTTTGCTGACTGTTGTGCTAATGCAAATGCTCCATCTATAATTGATGGATTCTTCCATCACTTTAACGGATGTGAATTCAGCAAAAAAAAAGGACTGGTATACAGTCCAGGTTGATGCCATCTCATATGTGACTTTAGGCCAAGTCTCGATTTGCATAATCAATTGCAAATACTACATTTAAGTCAATGTTGGAGGGATGGATGGAGGCATTAGCTTTGTGCTACACTTAGTTGTCCTGAAGGCACTTGACTCTTCTCAAATGTCAAAATCGCTTGATGATCGAGACCACTCCAACTGGGTCTTTCCAATGTTTTTTTCCCCGAGGATACTATACCAGGAGCCAACTTGCAAGCTCTGAGGTTGGCTTTCAGATTGTCTTTAAAATTGATTAATTTACTATCACCAGTGTCTAGTTAGTCTTAATGGTATCATGGGAACTTGAGTTTGTGGCCTCCTTGTTAATGATATACATCCGTTGTATGTATCACTTGGTTGGCTACTGGGGTAGCAAATTGTAATTTACACTCTGGAGTACTCAGCCGATAGACGCGTACTTCTTGACTCTCTTTCTTGCTTGGCTGGCTGTGTTTTTTTTCAGTATGTTCTTCCCATGTTTCGATGTCTAACTACATTAGAGAGGAATGTGGAAAAATGCAAGATTTATGTAAATTCCCAGGATTGCCGTGTTGTTTTTCAGTTCTGCTGTAAGCACGGTAGGAAAATACTTTCTTCAGTCTATCGCATTATTTTAGAATGTGTCATTAATGATTGAACAATTTACAGCAATTATGTGGTATTTCAGTTTGTAATCTTTCTTTCTTGAACTATTCCTCTTAATTCTGAAAAAGTTTCAATTCCTTAAGAAACATTGGGGAAACATGATTGGCAATTCATGCACAGCAAGGTTCCATGGGCAGCAATGAGTTAAATGGCAAGATCATCTTTTTAAAAAAGATATTGCTTGAAGGATAAACATTAGTCAAGAAAGTATGATAACTTAGTTTAACATCTCATCTTAAAGGTGGACAATGCAGCAGCCCCTCGGTAATACACTGAAATATTAGCCTCAATTATGTACTCTAATTTTTGGAGAGGCGCCTAAACTCATGACTGTCTGACTACACTTCAGAGATACTTCATTTGTTATTATGTACTTTGGGATATTCAGAGACCACGAAAGATTTTTTTTCAATTGCAGGATCTTTCTTTAACAGTCTTAGTCATATCCAGAGTGTAAAGCAGTATTGTGCTACATAATCCTATTCTCTATTTTGCTTTACCTGGCTGGCTTGGAGGCATAGTGTTGAATAAAGAACACAAAGCTTTGTTAATGAACAAAACTATAAATTTAATTACATTACTAATATTCATTCACATTCCTAAAGTCGAAGGTTACTATGTTAAACAATGCTATCTCTATCTGCAGAACTCTCAAGTACACAATTGCTCTCTCTCCCATTCCTCATCTGTCTTCCTGTATCTTCATCTGTCCTTCTGTATCTTCATCTATCTGTCTTCTGACCCACAAGGCTTAGCCCCATCCCTTATATACTTATGGGACTAGCTCCCTCTAGTGGCTGTCTGTATACATTTCATTAACTCTTGCATGGCCTTCATTTATGATACCACAAATCCCTTGAGGCTTAGAATGTGTCAATGTATCAAACAGTGCAATTGAGGCATTATTGTTTTACTCTGGTTTTCAATGTAATCATTTTCTATTTTACTACATACAGGAATTACTAAAGCTCATAACATGGCATTTCAGGAGTGCGAATCCCTTCAGGCTGTGTTTTCAAAACACTCGAGCCCAAATGTATTGAGATCCCAAGCAAGGTAGGGGGCAATCATGCATTTAGTGCATTGGGAATAGAATGGTGTATCCTGACATTCGTGTATCTTCGAAACATAAACTGAAAATGATTACTAATTGTATCAAAGGATAACATATGAAGCTTTATTTTGTTATTTCTATGGATATGGAATGACTTGTTAGTGTTTTCAACATTTTCCATGTATTTCAGATTTTCATGATTTGCAGTTTTTTGTTGTTTATATTGAGCTACGGCCAAGTTCCTCCTTGCACCAAAATGTAAGAGGGACACCCTTTATTTACTAGTTATGAAACACTAAAGACTTGTGGGAATGCATGATCTGGCAAACAACAGAGATATTGTTTGCAAATAGGTGTGAACTCCAACGACATGGAAACACTACTAAAAGAAGAATAACGTTAGGGAGCGAATATAACTTGAGAACCAATCAACGTTTTTTGAAACCAAATGATAATGTGTGTGATCTAATTTTCTTAAAGGCTTCTGGCTGATATAGCCATTCATTTTCCAATGTCACAAGAGGAGATTACATTGATTGTGACTCCTCTGAAAGTATTATTCAAGAGTTACGTAGATGAAGACAAAGGCAAGTCAACTTAATTTAACTTTCACTGCTATGGAGAATGAATAAAGAGTTTAAATCAGAGATTCCCAAACTGGGTCCTGTGGAATCTGGACCCCTACAGGAGTTCCACAGTCGGTTCAGCGGAGCCTGAGAAGTGCCGGGGCCGGGGCCGGTGGGGGGGCGGCGGGGGAGGGGGGGAATATCAAATTGACGGTAAGACTAGGCAGCATTTGTTGTATTACATAATTTTTATAATAATAAATGTATACATGGAAATATCTTTAAACTTTATTTTTGTATATTTGTACCCATTGCGCTATAATAATCATACTTTAATTCTTCAATATAATGAGAATGTTACTTAGGGTTCCTTCAGTTTTCTTGAGAAATCAAAAGGATTCCGCAGCTGGAAAAGTTTGGGAAACCCTGGTTTAAATTATTTACATCAAGACAGCATGGTGGCGCAGAGGTTAGCTTGCTGCCTCACCGGTGCTGAGGTCCCAGGTTCGATCCCGGCTCTGGGTCACTGTCTGCGTGGAGTTTGCTCATTCTCCCCGTATTTGCGTGGGTTTCGCCCCCACAACCCAAAGATGTGCAGGCTAGGTGGATTGGCCATGCTAACGTTGCCTCTTAATTGGAAAAATTAATTGGGTACTCTAAATTTAAAACAATATATATTTACATCAAGTAAAAGAGATGAAATCCTTTTAATCTTTTTAGTTGGCGGCACGGTAGCAAAGTGGTTAGCACTATTGCTTCACAGCGCCAGGGACCCGGCCCTGTCTATCCGGAGTCTGCACGTTCTCCCCATGTCTGCGTGGTTTCCTCGGTGCTCTCGTTTTTCCCCACAAGTCCCGTAAGATGTGCATGTTAGGTGAATTGGATATTCTGAATTCTCCCTCTGTGTACCCGAACAGGCGCCATAGTGTGGCGACTGGGGGATTTTCTCAGTAACTTCATTGCAATGTTAATGTAAGCCTACATGTGACAGCAATAAACATTACCTTTTTTGAAAATTAGATTTTTTAAAAATTACTGTATACTTTTTCTGTTGTTGTTCAGATTTCACAAAGGTAATGCAAACTGAAATGAGCTTAAAACCCAGCGAATTTGAATACCTTCAGGTTGGAGTTGATTCTGAGATTACGTTTTGCTTGAAAGAGCTTAGGGTACGTGAATTTATATTACTTGGTAGATTAATGCTTCTGAATATGCAATGTTACAGAACCACAAAAAACATTTTAATTCAATTAATGCAAAGATGCAGACTAGTTTTGTGCATGTCTGAAGCAATGATTTAGTTTAATAAGGATATATCTGAAATGTAACTTTTTCATTGGACCAATTGTCTCTTGGCTGAAAAGGTATTTTTCAGTGTAAAATGGATGCAGTACTGTTAAGGAACCTCCCAGCTATCCTGCGTACTTTGTTCCCCTCGAGAGATCAGACAACACTCAGAGTATTCTTTTAACTCTGCCTTTATTCAAGCATATGCAGGGGAATCTGTTTCCACACTTTGTTAAAAATTAATTTTTATGGGATGTGGGCTTTGCTGGCTAGGCATACGAGGCTCAAATGATGGTGTGAGGGGGAGGGTTTCAGATTTCTGGGGCATTGGAACATTAAAAGGACTCGCCTTAAGGTTTTGTACCTGAATGCTCAGAACATTCAAAACAAAATGGATGAATTAGTCGCGCAGATACATGTAAGGGAGTATGGTATAGTTGGGATTTCAGAGACATGGTTCCAAGACCAAGGATGGGAACTAAACATCGAGGGCTATTTAGTTTTTAGGAAGGAAAGGCAGAAAGGAAAAGGTGGTGGAGTTGCACTGTTGATTAAAGAAAATATTAATACAATATTGAGGAAAGATATTAGCACAGGTGATGTGGAATCTTTATGGGTTAAATTAAGAAAGGCCACGGGGCAAAAAACATTCGTCGGGGTACCAAACTGCAGTGGTAATGTTGGGAATAGTATTAGACAGGAAATCAGAGATGCATGTGTTATAGGAATGATGGAACCATCAATTCACCAGACACGTGCTTTCCGATATGAACAGTGGTTTTAATCTACTTACTACATAGCCAGCCTGTTACCCGTTGATGAACTCTCGGTTAACAGCAAGCTGACTCTGGACAGGGGTATTTATACAGCAGCAAAAGGGGGAGGAGTCGTGGGCGGAGCCAAGGGTGGAGCCCTGTACAAACTCCTGAGCATTCCCAGAGCTACTCCTCTAGTGGTCGGATAACGCTACTGCCTTACAAAGATACAGTGTGAATTACCAAGTTACATTCACCACAAGGAACATCTATGATTATGGGTGACTTTAATCTGCATATAGATTGGGTGAGTCAAATTAGTCACAGTACATTAGAGGAGGAATTTCTGGAGTGTGTATGGGATGGTTTTCTGGACCAATATATTGAGGAACCAACAAGCCGTTTTGGACTGGGTGTTGTGCAATGAGAAAGGATTAGTTGGCAACCTAGTTGTGAGAGAACCCTTGGGGATAAATGACCATGAAATGATAGAATTCTTTATCATAATGTTTAGTGAGTTGGTTGATTCTAAGTCCTGAATCTTAATAAAGGTAACTATGATGGTATGAGGCATGAGTTGGCTCTGATGGACTGGGAAACATTACTGAAAGGAAGGACAGTGGTCAGGCAATGGCAGACATTCGAGGGATGAATGGATGAACTCCAAAAGTTGTTTATTCCTATTTGGCGCAAGAGTAGAAAGGGAACTGTGGCCAACCCATGGCTTACAACGGAAATTAGAGATAGTATTATATTCAAAGAAGAGGCATACAAGTTAGCGAGAAAAAGCAATAGACCAGAGGATTGAGAACAGTTTAAAATTCAGCAAAGGCAACCCAAGGGATTGATTAAGAAGCGAAAAATACAATATGAAGATAAGCTTGCGGGGAACATAAAAACTGACTGTAAACGTTTCTATAGGTATGCAAAGAGAAAAATGTTGACCCCTTACAGTCAGAAACGGGGGAATTCATAACTTAAAAAAAATGTTTTATTCGTTCTTGGGTTGTGGGCGCCACTGGCTGTTGCCCACCCCAATTGCCGTTAAATTGAGTGGCTTGTTAGACCATTTCAGAAGGGGGCAGGCAAGAGTGAACTGTATCGTTTTGTGGGTCTAGAGTCACATGTAGGCCAGACTCGGTAAGGATGGCAGATTTCCTTCCCTGAAGAACATTAATGAGCCAGATTGTTTTTTACGACAATCGGCAATTATTTCATGGCCATCATTAGACTTTTAATTCTAGATTATTACTGAATTCAAATTTCACCATCTGCCATGGTGGAATTCGAACCCAGAACCCAAGAGCTTTAGCCTGGGTCTCTGGGGAACAAAGAAATGGCTAAGGAACTATATTCGTACTTTGCTTCTGTCTTCACAAAGGAAGACATCAATCGTGTACTGCAAGTCCCGAGAAACTGTAATAACCTGTAGTAACCTGTACAGGACTCATCCAGCTGGGGATGATTGTTCCCTGTGCTCAATTGGACTGAGTTAACCCAGCACTAGCATAAAAGGCAGGCAGCTGTAGAGCCAGGTAAAAAAAGGAATGAGGACCCGGTGAATGTATGATGCTGTTGCTGAAATAAAGGACTTTTAAGAAGCTCGTTGGACTCTCCTGGCTTTATCACAGAAACACAAGTTTCAGTGAGGAGCTGAGTAGAGAAATAATTTTAGGGAACTTAATGGGATTGAAGGCGGTTAAATCTCCAGGGCCTGATAATCTTCATCCCAGAATACTTAAGGAAGTCGCCCTAGAAATAGTAGATCCATTGGCGGTCTGTGGTGAACGTATTGCTAATGCAATTCACCACTGTATTGTATTATGTTGATGCCCCTGTGGGCTCCGCCTGTGGCTCCGCCCCCTGGGGGGTGGTATATAAACCTGCAGCCTGTAGGCGGCACTCAGTACAGAGCAGTCGCAGGCAGGCACAGATCTAGCTTATTAAAACCACTGTTCACTTCTACTAATCGTCTCGTGTGAATTGATGGTCGCATCAATTTAAAAAGCTAAGATATCGCAATGGAAGCCGCTCTCAAACCCGATCAACTGGAACTCGATCCACAGGCAGCTGAAGCCAAAGAAATCTTTTCACATTGGCTCCGCTGCTTTGAGGCCTACCTCGCCTCCTCCTCCTCGCCCGCCGTCACCGAGGCACACGAGCTGAGTCTCCTCCACGCCCGGGTGAGCCACAGAATCTCGGTACTAATCGAACACGCGACCACATATGCAGATGTGGTCGCAATCCTGAAAAGACATTACGTGAGGCCAGTGAACAAAGTGTCCGCACGACATCTCCTCACCACACGTCGTCAACGTCCCGGGGAATTGCTGGAGGAATATCTACGCGACCTGAGGGTACTCACTCGAAACTGTAACTACAAGGACGTTACGGCCTCGCAGCACATGGAACTCGCCATCCGGGACACCAATGTGGCTGGAGTCCGGTCCAACTATGTCAGACAGCACCTGCTCAAAAAGGGCGCCCTCGACCTAGAAGAGACGGTAAAACTATCCACCTCATTCGAGGTAGCCTTCCAGAGTCTAAATGCTTTCCCCTCCAACCACGCAATCTCCTCATGGGTGCCGGAGGCGCGGCCATCACCCGACCCGAGGGTGTCCCAGGCCTGTGACGTGCAGCTGCCCGCCCAACCCGGGGGGCCGTCTTGCTATTTCTGTGGTCAGAACCAGCACCTCAGGCAGCGTTGTCCAGCTCGGAACCCGACCTGTAGCGACTGCGGCAAGAAAGGACATTTCGCCAAAGTCTGCTTGGCCCGACCCAAAGTTCCAAAATCACAGGCCCGGCACATAGACCCGCAGCGTGGCTGCGTGCCTGCCGGTACCGCCCCCTTCTGACGCGTCATCCACCTCGTGCTATCCGTGGGGGCCGCCATCTTTAACTCCACCTGACACGTGCGACTCATGGGGTTCGCCATCTTGGCCGCCATCTTCAACGCCGCCCGACACGTGCGACCGACAGGGGCCGCCATCTTGAGACTACCTCGCTACCTCTGACCACGCCAGCTACCCGCAGCTCGGCGATGTCGCTCTCGACCAGTCACGGCCCAAGCACCTCAAGAATTCCATGATGACTGTCCGGGTCAATGGGCACGAAACGCCCTGTCTGTTTGATCCGGGTGCACGGTGAGCTTTATCCATCTGGACACGGTAAGGCGCTGTTTCCTCCTGATCTCCCTCGCATCCCAAATAATCTCCCTTGCTTCCGGATCACATTCAGTGCAGATCCGGGGGTACTGTGTAGCGAACCTCGCGATACAGGATGCCGAGTACACCAATTTTAAACTGTATGTCCTTCCCCATCTCTGCTCTCCTCTCCTGTTAAGACTGGATTTCCAGTGCAACCTCAGAAGCCTGACCCTAAAGTTCGACAGACCCCTATCCCCTCTCACCGCATGTAGCCCCTCCTTCGCTCTTCGCGAACCTCACCTCGGACTGTAAACCCGTCGCCACCAGGCGATGCAGTGCCCAGGACAGGAATTTTATCATGTCAACGGCTATTGAGGGATGGGATCATCGAGGCCAGTAATAGCCCCTGGAGAGCCCAAGTGGTGGTCGTCAGGACCGGGGAAAAGAACTGGATGGTTGTAGACTACGGCCAGACCATAAATCGGTACACGCAACTCGATGTGTACCCCCTTCCCTGCATAGCGGACTCACAGATTGCACACTACCGGGTTTTCTCCACGGTAGATCTGAAGTCTGCAAACCACCAGCTCCCAATCCGCCCGGAAGACCGCCACTACACTGCCTTTGAGGCAAACGGCCGCCTCTTCCACTTCCTCAGGGACCCCTTCGGCGTCACCAATGGGGTCTTGGCCTTCCAAAGAACGATGGACTGAATGGTTAACGAGTACGGGCTGCGGGCCACGTTCCCGTACTTGGATAATGTCACCATCCGCGGCCATGATCAGCAGGACCACGACGCTAACCGTCAGAAGTTCCTCCTAACCGCCCAAGCCCTCAATCTCACCTACAACAAGGAGAAATGCGTTTTCCACACAACCCGACTAGCCAGCCTCGGCTTTGTGGAAAACTGAGTCCTAGGGCCCGACCCCGAGTGCATGTGTCCCCTCCTGCAACTCCCCCTTCCACACTGCCCCAAGGCCCTGAAAAGATGCCTGGGGTTCTTCTCGTATTACGCCCAGTGGGTCCCCAACAATGCGGACAAAGCCTGCCCACTAATCAAGGCCACCATCTTCCCACTGACGGCTGAGGCCCGCCTGGCCTTCAGCCGCATCAAGGCAGACATTACCAAGGCCGCGATGCACGCAGTGGATAAGTCCATCCCCTTCCAGGTGGAGAGCGATGCGTCAGACGTCGCCCTGGCCGCTACACTTAACCAGGCAGGCAGGCCCGTGGCCTTCTTTTCCGGTACCCTCAACGCCTCCGAGATTCGACACTCCTCTGTCGAGAAGGAAGCTCAAGCCATTGTGGAAGCTGTGCGGCATTGGAGGCACTACCTAGCAGGTAGGAGGTTCACCCTCGTCACCGACCAATGGTCGGTAGCCTTTCTGTTCAACAACACACAGCGGGGAAAGATCAAGAATGATAAGATCTTGAGGTGGCGAATCAAACTCTCCACCTATAATTACAATATTGTGTATCGTCCTGGGAAGCTCAATGAGCCCCCAGATGCCCGGTCCCGCGGCACATGCGCCAGCGCGCAAGATAACCGACTTCGGGCCATCCAAATGACCTCTGTCACCCGGGGGTCACCTGGCTTCTCCACTTCGTCAAGGCCCGCAACCTGCCCTACTCCACCGAGCTCAGGGCCATGACCAGGGACTGCCAAGTCTGCGCGGAGTGCAAGCTGCACTTCTATCGGCCAGACAAGGCCCACCTGGTGAAGGCCTCCTGCCCCTTTGAGCGCCTCAGCGTCTATTTCAAAGGGCCCCTCCCATCCACTGACTGCAACGTGTTCTTTCTCAATGTCGTTGTCGAGTACTCCCGTTTCCCCTTTGCTGTCCCGACATGACCGCGGCCACTGTCATTAAGGCCCTGCACAGCATCTTCACCTGTTCGGTTTCCCCACTTACGTCCACAGTGACCGGCTCCTCGTTTATGAGTGATGAGCTGCGTCAGTACCTGCTCAGTAAGGGTGTTGCCTCGAGCAGGACTACCAGCTACAACCCCCGGGGAAACGGAGAGGTGGAGAAGGAGAACGCTACGCTATGGAAGGCCGTCCTTCTGGCCCTACGGTCTAGAAGTCTCCCGGTTTCCCGCTGGCAGGAGGTCCTCCCCGACGTGCTCCACTCCATTCGGTTGCTCCTCTGCACAGCCACGAACGAGACCCCTCACGACCATCTATTTGTCTTCCCCAGGAAGTCCACCTCCGGGGTCTCGCTTCCGTCCTGGCTGACAACACTGCTGCCTGTCCTCCTCCGGAAGCACGTGAGGAGCCATAAGTCCGACCCCCTGGTTGAGAGGGTCCAGCTCCTACATGCCAACCCTCAGTATGCCTACGTGGCGCACCATGACGGACGACAAGATACAGTTTCCCTCCGGGATCTGGCACCCGCCGGTTCCCCAGCGACCATCACCTACGCTCCCCCCCCCCCCCCCCCCCCCCCCCCCCCCCCCCAACACCGCCTATCACCACCAACCGAATTCCTCACGGTGGGCTACCAGCTGCCCCCCTGGGAATCCTGAACACCGCCCCCGCCCCTACACGGCCTACACCCCCCCTTCCCCCATCGCCGACACACCGTGATGAAGCTCCAGACGAGACGCTCCCGGAGTCAACGAGCCCAACACCCGTGCCCGCAGCGACGAGCCCAACAACCGTGCCCGCAGCAAAGCCGGAGCTGAGGCAATCACAGAGAACAATCAAGGCTCCGGACATACTCCATATGTGAGCCCACTTCACCCCCGCTGGACTTCAATATTTTAACGGGGTGAATGTGGTGAACGTATTGCTACTGCAATTCACCACTGTATTGTATTGTATTATGTTGATGCCCTTGTGGGCTCTGCCTGTGGCTCCGCTCCCGCGGGGGTGGTATATAAACCTGCAGCCTGTAGGCGGCACTCAGTACAGAGCAGTCGCAGGCAGGCACAGTTCGAGCTGATTAAAACCACTGTTCACTTCTACTAATCGTCTCGTGTGAATTGATGGTCGCATCATGGTCATTTTCCACAATTCTTTGGACTCTGGAATGGTTCCTATGGATTGGAGGATAGCTAATATAACCCCACTAAAGGAGGTAGAGAAAACCAGGTAACTATAAACCAGTGAGGCTAACATCGGTAGTAGGGAAGTTGCTAAAGTCCATTATCAAGGATTTCATAGCGCAGCATTTGGAAAACAATAGTAAAATCAGACAAATTCTACATGGATTTATGAAGGGTAAATCATGCTTGACAAATCTACTGTAATTCTTTGAAGATGTAACTAGTAGAGTTGACTAGGGAGGACCAGTGGATGTGGTTTAGACTTTAAGAAGGCTTTCGACAAGGTCTCCCATAGCAGATTGCTATGTAAAGGTAAAGCACGTGGGATTGCGGGTAATGTCTTGAGATGGATAAAAACCTGGTTAGCAGAGAGGAAGCAAAATGTGGCAGGCAGTGACTAGAGGGGTACTGCAGGGATCTATGCTAGGACCCCAACTGTTCACATTATATATTAACAATTTGGATGATGGAACTAAATATAGTATTTCCAAATTTGCAGATGATCCAAATTTGGGTGGAAGGGTGAGCTGTGAGGAGGATGCAGAGATGCTTCAGTGGGATTTGGACAGGCTGAGTGAGTGGGCATATGCATGGCAGATGCAGTATAACGTTGGTAAATGTGAGGTTAGCAAAAATAGGAAGGCAGATCATTATTTGAATGGGTGTAAGTTGAGAGAGGTGGATACACAGTGAGACCTTGGTGTCCTTGTGCATGAGTCCTGAAAGTAAGTGCACAGGTACAGTAGGCAGCAAAGAAGGCAAATGATATGTTGGCCTTCATAGTGAGAGGATTTGAGTGCAGGAATAGGGTGCTGGATTCTTCGATCCTGCTGCTATGCCTGCAGGATCCGTTACGAGCAGATGGTCGCGGCCGTCCCCGCACCGATCCTCCATCCGTTGGGAGGCTAGCAGCCGCGCAGCATAATGGCTTTACCTGCGGATATAGCCGGAGAATAGCTGGGTACATGGCCATGCAGTGGCCGTGCCATGCAGCATGGTGTCAGCCGTGCGCAAACATAGAACATAGAACAGTACAGCACAGAACAGGCCCTTCGGCCCTCGATGTTGTGCCGAGCAATGATCACCCTACTTAAACCCACGTAACCCGTATACCCGTAACCCAACAATCCCCCCATTAACCTTACACTACGGGCAATTTAGCATGGCCAATCCACCTAACCCGCACATCTTTGGACTGTGGGAGGAAACCGGAGCACCCGGTGGAAACCCACGCACACACAGGGAGGACGTGCAGACTCCGCACAGACAGTGACCCAGCCGGGAATCGAACCTGGGACCCTGGAGCTGTGAAGCATTGATGCTAACCACCATGCTACCGTGAGGCCCAAAACCCGGCCTGCCAAACATTGCCCCCTGTAACCAGCCTCGCCACCTATGGACCACATCCCCACCAGTATCCCCAGCCCCTGCCGAAGCCTCCCCTGCCAGCAGAATGGATTCCCCCCCCGAGTATTCTGTTTATTGTGGGGGCGGATCATCACAAAAACAGCTCTGGCCCCGATTCCGGCGTAAACGGGGATTCTCCATCCGATCGCCAAATGAGATTTCACTGTCGGCGGTCAGAGAATCCAGCCTGGGTGTTTTACTCCAACTGTATAGGGCATTGGTGAGGCCACACCTGGAATGTTTTGGTGTCCTTATCTGAGGAAGGATGTTCTTGCTACAGAGGGAGTACAGCCTAGGTTTACCAGGCTGATTCCTGGGATGGCGGGATTAAGTTGGTGAGGATTATATTCATTGGAGTTTGGGCAGCAAGGTGGTGCAATGGTTAGCATTGCTACCTCACGGCATCAAGGTCCCAGGTTCAATCCCTACTCTGGGTCACTGTCCGTGTGGAGTTTGCACATTCTCCCTATGTTTGCGTGGGTTTTGCCCCCAAAACCCAAAGATGTGCAGAGTAGGTGGATTGGCCACGCTAAATTGCCCCTTAATTGGAAAAAATGAATTGGGTACTCTAAATTTATAAAAATAAAAATTTAAAATATTCATTGGAGTTTAGAAGAGTGAGAGGGGATCTCATGGAAGTTTATAAAATTCTAACTGGATTAGACTGGGTAGATTCAGAAAGAATGTTTCCGATGGTTGGGAAGTCCGGAACTAGGGGGGGTCACAGTTTGAGACTGAGGTGAGGAGAAATCTCTTTTATATGCAGACAGCCACTTACTGTATACATCAAACCCTGCGCGGTGCATTGGTAAGATAATGGGGATTCTGAAAGAGTTTGGCACCTTCTCAGGATACAAGCTCAATACGGCAAAAAGTGAGGTGTTTCTGATTAATACCGGGGGCCAGGAGGGTAGTTTGAGTAAACTGCCGTTCCAGTTGGTGAGATTGAGTTTCCGATATCTGGGAATACATGTGACGCAAGACTGAACCCAACTCCATAAGTAAAATTTAATGAGGATTGTGGAGGAGATGAGGGAGGGCTGGAGATGGGATATGTTGGCACCGTCCTTGACAGGGAGAGTTCAGATTGTAAAAATGGTTCTGCCAAAATTCTTGTATGTATTTCGGAGTCCCACAATTTCCTTGCCCAAGTCGTTCTTTAGGAGGGCGAAGATCCTGGGTTGTGTGTGCGTGGGGAAGATTCCTCGAACTAAGAGAGCTTTCCGAAAGAGAAATAGACAGAGAGGGGGGCTTGCATTCCCAAATTTACAAAACTATTATTGGGCAGCAAAAAGTGTTATGCTCTGGAAGTGGATGGACGACTACGGGTTAGTGTGGGATGAGTGGAGGAGGCCTCAAGTAAGGGAACCACTTTGAGAGCATTAGTTTAAAAATTTTTTTTTATTTAGATCAAATCCATGTAGCAATGTAAAGAATCCATATGGCAGTTCAGCATACACCTGTCGAACAAGAGCTTCAATTTTACACCACTGCCGTTCCACCTCTTGCTTCTTCTCGAGCTTGCCTTTGTAATTCTGTTCCTGCAGGAGAATTGTACGGCGTTGTGCAGTTTTGGCAGATGGATTCGGTTTGGTCATGATCCTCAAGTTCTTCAGTGGGTTCTTCTTGAGTACTTGCGCTGAATCATTTTGTTTGGTGGATGAAGAGCCTTCTGGATTTCCTGACTCTTCATGATGCGCCTCAGATCTGTGTTTGGCATCTTGCGAATAGGAAGGTTGTATCCAATCTTCAATTTAGAAGCCTAGCGTCAAGTTCCATACAGGTCAACCAGCTTATGGAAAGCACTCTCTGTCCAGATGCAGAACCTCCCTATGTGGCCACCAGTGCAAGCATCAGGATATATAATTTGTTTGATTTTTTAAATCTAGCGTGCCCAATTCATTTTTTCCAATTAAGGGGCAATTTAGCATGGCAGATCCACCTAGCCTGCACATCTTTGGGTTCTGGGGACGAAACCCACAGAAACACGGGGAGCATGTGCAAACTCCACACGGACAGTGACCCAGAGCCAGGATCGAACCTGAATCCTTGGCGCCGTGAGGCAGCAGTGCTAACCACTGCACCACCGTGCTGCCTGGCGATATAATTTGTTGATGTTGAGAAGAGTTACGTCTGGCATATTCCTGAAAGCTCCATTGTCCTCATTATAGATAACACATGGGCCCTTCCGCCAGATGCGACGCTGGTTCCTCATTTTACCTTTGCCTGCATGCATACGCTGGGAAGCATAAACCTTTAAAAAATAAATTTAAAGTACCCAATTCATTTTTTCCAATTAAGGAGCAATTTAGCGTGGCCAATCCACCTAGCCTGCACATCTTTGGGTTGTGGGGACGAAATCCACGCAAACACGGCGAGAATGTGCAAACTCCACATGGACAGTGACCAGGGCCAGGATCGAACCTGGGACCTCGGCGCCGTGAGGTAGCAGTACTAACCACTGCACCACCGTGCTGCCCTAGCATAAACCTTTTTGATATCATTCTAGGCTTTCAGTTTCTTTAGCATCAGAGAAGCCGCCTTTGTCTTTTTTTATAGCTTTCAATCTTATCTTCAACCACAAGTGGGAGCTCTGGGATTTCTTCAATGCAATTACTTTTTGACAGGACCAAAGCAGGGAGGGCAGGTGCATCCAGAGAAGAACAGATGGCTTATTGCTTCTGGGTCACATTCACCCTGCGAGTCTTTGTGGGAGCAAACATCTGGCCACCAGTACACAAATTGCCAAAAGCACCCTAGCCAGAGCGATGGGTTCCACCACTCTGTACGCGGGGAATACGAGCCACAGCCCTGCCACTACCCAACGATTCAGCACTGGTTTGGTGGCCTGCATCTGCACTCGCAGCATATGGCTGTCTGTTGTTATACGTAGATTTGTGTGCACAAAGCTCACGATATCTGGCTGATTAGGAGCCTTGAAAACAGCAGGCATAACAAAATTTTTGCTTGATATTTCACCCTTGTCACTGTACACTGTTATTAATGGTCGAGCACACGCCATCTCCCCCGTGCCTGCTCCAGGATGGTGGCGGATGGAGAGCATTAGTTTGGGGCTTCTTCACTTCTCGCCAAGCAGATATTCCTCGAATTGAGTAGTAATCTTTGCATTGACGGTGTGGAACCAGTGCCGGCAGCACTTTAGGAATGAGGGCATGTACATGAGGGCACCGATCTGCAGCAACCACCGATTTGTCCTGGTGAGGCTAGACACTAGGTTTCAGGATGGGCACCGGTTGGGGATTGGGTGCTTTGAGGGCCTGTTTGTAGCGCAGAAGTGTGTGAACTTGTTGGAGCTGGGTAAGGTTTACCAGTAGCCAAATGGAAATGGGTTCAGATACCTTCAGATAGGGCCTTCCTGAGAAAGGTGGTGGGTTTGTTCCCAATGTTGCCACCCTCAGGACTACAAGATAGGCTCCTTTCAGAGGACGAGTTTGGGAAAGGCAGGATCTCTGATATCTCTGCGGGACTGAGCGGGATGCACAGTAGCACACTGGTTAGCACTGTTGTTTCACAGCGCCAAGATCCCAGGTTCGATTCCCGGCTTGGGTCACTGTCCATGCTGCGTCTGCACGTTCTCCCCGTGCCTGTGTGGGTTTCCTCCGGGGGCTCCGGTTTCCTCCCACAAGTCCCAAAAGACGTGCTGTTAGGTGAATTGGACATTCTAAATTCTCCCTCTGTGTACCTGAACAGGCGCCCGAGTGTGGCGACTAGGGGCTTTTCACAGTAACTTCATTGCAGTATTAATATAAGTCTACTTGTGACAATAATAAAGATTATTAGTAAAGATAATTAAAAGGAGGAAGCACTAATGGAGGAAATTAGGCTAAAATGGGAGGAGGAACTAGAAGTTGGGGAGGGGAAAACAATGCAGGAGAGGATTTGGAAGGAGTCTCTGTGCAGGAGTATTGCTTCTTCGTCATGCGGCAGATTAAGCTTAATAAAATTCAAGGTGATGCACAGAGCGCACATGGCAGCGGCTAGGATGAGTTGCTTTTTCCCGGGAATGGATGACCAATGCGCGCACTGTGCTGGGACCTGGGTGAATCATACCCACATGTTCTGGGCATGTCCCAAGCTGGTGGGTGATGTGTTGGGCAGGCTGGGTCGATGTGGACTGCACTTGATGCAGTGCGGCGAGAGACAGACTTCCAACACTTGATGAGATGCAACACAATATTATTTAACATCGAAACTATTATACATGTTCAACTGTGGGTTGACACTATGCTGACTTGAATGGGGACCTGATACTAGCTTGACCAGACTTACTAGCTACCACATGGTGTTTGCACTGGCTAGCTCACAAACTCTGTCTCAGAGGCTGGGTCCCGAGAGAGCGGGAAAACTGGTGCCCTCTGGCTTTATAGTGGTTGTGTCCTGTCTGGTGATTGGCTGCTCTGTTCTGTGTGCTTACTGGTCATCCTATGCGTCAATCACTGCCTATCTGCACTCCATTATATACGTAGATGTATATTATGACAGTGGGGTTCTGGAAGGGGGTCACCGAGATACTGTCAAGGGTTTTGGGAATGGAGGTAACACAGAGCCAGTGTGTAGCAATTTTTAGAATAGCTGATAATCCAGGTGCTCCTGTGGGGAAGAAGCCAACGCATTTGCCTTCGCCTCCCTGATAGCCCAAAGCTGGATCTTGCTGAGTTGAGAGACTCAAGAGCCGCCAAGGGTTGGATTATGGGTGAAGGACCCACTTAGAAAAGATTAAGTTTGTCATTAGAGGGATCGACAAAGGATTCTTAATGAGGTGGAAGCTGTTCATCGATTTCTTCAAAACATAAGCGATGGGAAGGTCTTGTAGTTTTTGCCTTTGGGTAAGTGGGGAGGTTCGGGGATTATACTGAATAAAAATTTAAGGGGGGAGGAGGTGGGATTGTATGTACGTAGGGTTTGCTATGTTGTATTGTTGTATGATATGTTATTACATCACAGTTTGTATGTTATGGCTCTTGGTCCTATATACAGAAACAAAGACTCAAAGAACATTACAGCACAGGAACAGGCCCTTTGGCCCACCAAGCCTGCGCCAATACAGATTCCTTATTTAAACCTACTTATTGCCCAAATGATCTGTGTCCCTCCATTCCCCGCCTGTTCACCTGTCTATCAGGATAAATCTTAAAGTTGCTATCGTGCATGTCTCTACCACTTCCACTGGCAACGCATTCCAGGAACTCACCACTCTTTGCATGAAAAAGTTCCCCCCACACATCTCTGACAGGCTTCAAACAGCTCCCAATATACAAAGAAAATACAGAAGAAAGTCTTCAGTGGTTTGGAAAGGTAAGTGAGAAGTTCTCAAAAGTAATTTTAAAAAAATCATAGCCACGATGGCAAGCCTCCCCGCAAAAAGCAGGGGAAAAACCAGAGACAGCTGCACGAAAACAAGTGACAGTCTTAAAGCGGCAATACACAGAGATTGCAGTCTCCATGGAGCTGGCTGTAAAACACGCACAGCAGCTGAATGTGTCAACTCGACTGCATAACGTGACAATTGAGCATACACACAAGATAGCAAGCAGCTGGGAATGTTACCACTGTGGAACACCTGGTCACCATCCATCTGAATGTCTGTGAAGAGACTTTGAATGCTGACAGTGTGGCAAGAGGGGAGAAATTGAGGTTTGCATGTAAAAACAAAAAAGAATCACTTAATCTGAAAAGCAACCTAGAGAGAAAGCCACCTGCAGGCTGGTGTAACAAGAATTTGCATGTCATACAGCAGGAATGGGGAGGACCACAGTGAAATTGTCCTAAGAAGGGCCCTCCACATCTTGCCAGTGGTAGGTAGTTCACTGGGCCTACTGGGTAACACTGCTGCTAGAGGGCAATCCAATGTGTGTCGAACTGGATATAGAAACAATTGTTTCTCTAGTTCCAGTATCTGCGTATAAGAAAAAGCTTAAACATCTTTCCTTGATGCTTGCAAAAGCTGTTCTGAAAACCTATACAGGGGAATCTGTACCTATGATGAGCAGAACAAAATTTAATGTGGAACTAAATATTAAGCTACTACTTGTTTGTGGTGAAAGACAACTACCTAACTTTAGTTTGTTGCTGCTTTTCCCTGTCTTTTCCTATGCTTCTGTTCCAATTATGGCAATCTGTGGGTTTGCCCTCCTTTCTTCGATATCTATGTTCTAATGCTCAGTCACCAGGTATCAAATGATACCACCACGAGGTTCAATCGGCTATCGATCAAAGAGCCAAACACCAGTTAGTTAGTTCAAGGTCAAGGGTACTTTATTTACACACAATTAGTCATGCAACATAAACACTACTAGTTAACTACACCTATTGACTAAGACAACCTGTACTTAACTTCGGGCACCCAGCTTAGGTCAGAGAAACAGTGGCCGCTGTTTGATTCTGGATCTATCGAGTCCGAAGGAGTAACTGCTGCTCAGCTAGGCTCATCCGTCTGGTAGCGAGCATTGAACTTGGACTTGCTTCTGGTGTTGCTACAATTGGAGATGGTAGTCACCGGGGCGCCAGGTCCAAGAGAGGACGCACATATGGCAAACTCTTCTTCTTATATTTGGGGGTTTTCGCACTCTTTGGGCGGTCCTTCAGTTTGGACCCCACTAATTGGGTGATCGATTCCTAACCAATAAGTGGGCGGGGATCTGGATGGCTAGGCATGCCCCAAGTGGTCACTGACCCTGTTGTTTACACTTCCCCTGAACAGGGAGTGGCGCCGACATGTCTGGGACTGTACCGGTCCCTTGAGTACCAGTCCTTTGTTCTGGTGAAGATGGGCCATCAAGTGCTAATCGGCCCATCAAAATGCTAATTGGTCGGAGTTTTAACACCGTCTGGACTTCTTTCTTGCAAATATACATTTTCAGGCTCTGAGCCTGCCTGAGTCCTGGCTTGTCCATTTTACCCGCTAGGCTTTGCGAGTTTCTCTATCTATAGTTGCAAGTGGCCATCCCAGATGGCTACAAGTTGAACAATCATGGCTGGAGAAGATCCAATTAAACTGGGATGAAGTACATAGCATTGTGACAAAAGAAAGTGGTCTGACAACTGTTATACAAAAATAGATTTGGGAAACATGAAGGGGATTACCATACAATTGAATATCAAAGCTGACTCTCAACCAAAGTTTCTGAAGGCCAGAACTGTGCCTTATGCCATACAACTAAATGTCAAAGCCTGAAGCATTTGGTCAAGAAATAAGTCTTGGTATTGATCTCCCATAGTGAATGGGCAACACCCATTGCTCAAGTGCTCAAGAAAGGCTCCCAGCGCTTCTGTGGGAATTTCAAGGTAACCCCATGCCCTGGCTGGTGGACAGAAATTCAGCAAACTAGACCTATGCCAGGTCTACTTATAAATGCACGTTCATGAGAAGTCACAAGAATATCATAATACACAAGGGACTGTACAGGCACTGCCGCTTGTCTTTTGCAATAAGGTCCGCCACAGCCCTGTTTCAAAAAACCATGGACCAGATCCTGAGTGACTTGCCTGCAGTTCAGTGTTACCTTGCTGATATCTTGGTAATGGCAAGACTGATGAGGATCATCTCAAGAACTTGGATACCACCCCATAAAGGCCAGAGTATGATTTACGGGGTCGCAAGACAAATTCGTTTTTTCAGCTCTGTAGAATGTGTGGGGCACGTCGTTGTTGCTGCTGGGTTCCAGCTCCTCAGAATATCAAACAGCTTTGTTCATTCTTAGGGTTGTTGAATTATTACAGGAGATTCATTGCACAGCTGACAAACCTTTTTAAAAAAATAAATCTTTTTATTGCCATTTTCAAAATTGTTATGTACAGTATTGGCCGTGTTTATTCACTGTAAAATACAGAAAGGTTTGTCTTTTCCTTCCCTAATTTCCCCTATTTACATTCTGCCGCCCTCTGGCTTTGTGTGTGGTCCCTCCCGCCCTCCAGGGTGGGGTGGGTTACCCCCCTCCCTCCCACCTTGTCCCAGTCTCTCCAGCCTTTTCTCATCTTTTCTCCCCCCCCCCGGGTTGCACGTTCCTATGGTTTTTCCCGTCTTTATTTTTATTTTTCCTCTCCCTTTTCTTTCTAACTTTTCTGATTCCCCATATATTCATTGTTGTTGACCTCGAACAAGTTCTGGAACAGGCCGACAAACTGCCCCCCCCATGCGTTTAGGAAGCCTTCCTCCGACCCTCGTATGGCATACTTAATCTTCTCCAGTTGGAGAGATTTCGAAAGGTCAGCAAACCAGTCTGCAGCTGTGGGTGGTGCTGATTTCCTCTTCCCCATGTGTAGCCCTGGCTGCTCTGATACCCCAAAGATTGCCACTATTGGGCATGGCTTCACCCTCACAACCTTGGACATTGCCTCGGAGAAGGCTTCCAGAACCCAGTAAGTTTGGGAGAAGGCTGTCCAGAACCCAGCAAGTTTGGGACAAGCCCAGAACATGTTGGTGTGGTTGGCTGGGCCCTTGTGGCACCGTTCACATTTGTCCTCCACCTCCGGGAAGGGGGATAGGGGTGCTACTGCAGCCAAGTCCCGGAGAGTCGTCCCCTTGCAGGAGGCCTCCTCCATCCCCACACACTTTAAAAAAAAATTTTTTTTTTTAAATTTAGATTAGCCAATTATTTTTTCCAATTAAGGGGCAATTTAGCGTGGCCAATCCACCTACTCTGCACATTTTTGGGTTGTGGGGGTGAAACCCACGCAGACACGGGGAGAACGTGCAAACTCCACACGGACAGTGACCCAGAGCCGGGATCGAACCTGGGACCTCAGCGCCGTGAGGCGGTTGTGCTAACCACTAGGCCACCGTGCTGCCCTCATCCCCACACACTTGAGTTGGGTTCGTTTACCCATACCCTCACTCTTTCCACTGTTGCTGTCCAGTGGTAGTACTGCAGATTTGGTAATGCCAAGCCACCTTTGATTTTCTTCCTTTGGAGTTTCGGTTTGGGAATTCTAGGGTTCTTACCCTCCCCACACTTTTGCCCAGATTGAGTTTGTAACCAAGAAGGTTCCGAACTCTTTCAGGATATGCATGATTGCCTTCAGTCTTTTCTGCAGCGTTGAGACATCTAGGAGCAGCTCATCCACATAGTGAGACTCTATGCTCTGTGTCTCCTCTCTGGATGCCCTTCCAGTTTTTTGCGTCCTGCAGGGCTATCGCCAGGGGGTTGATTGCTAACGTGAAGAAGAGCAGGGACAATGGGCATCCTTGCCTTGTGCCGCTTTGTAGCTGGAAGTATTGGTTTGGACGCTCGCCTTGGGAGCGTTGTACAGGAGTCTCACCCAGGTGGTGAATCCTGTTCCTAGCCCAGACCATTCCAGTACCTCGGAGGTACTTCCATTTGACCCAGGCGAAAGCCTTTTCTGCTTCCAGGAAGACGATCACCTCTGGTGTTCTCATTATTACATTCAGCTGCCACCTGATGTTCGCAAGGGTAGTTGCCTACCCCTGAGAAAGCCCGTTTGGTCCTCTGCTACCACCTCTGGTACGCAGCTTCACAGCTGACAAACCTGCTGAAACCCCATATGTGTCACTTAAACTGCAAGCAGGATGCAGGATTGGGCATTGATGTTGAGTGCTCAGACATGACATGAAATACTGAAAATAAGCCTTGTCTGACAATGCAGATGGTCTTCCGAGGCTATCCCTATCAGTCAGCCATAGGAACACTGCTCGTAAAGGCATCTACTACTTTGTACACGTGGATAACATTCATCACTTCAGTCCACATCAAGAAGGGCACTCGGGTGGACCCAACATTGTCCAAAGTCCTTGTGATGCATGGCAACTCTTCCCTATACTTCCAAGTCTCACCTGACCTTCATCCTTGTGTTTCCAGGAGGGTGGAGTTATCAGTCCTTCAGGATGTTTGCTTTGAGGCATGTAGGTTATTATTCCACCAACTTGCGGAAAAGAGTGTTGAACCAACTACATTCAAGACACTGTGGAATAATTGGCATTAGAGATTGCCAGGAGCTACATTTGGTGGACCAAGACAATGAAATCAAGACAAAACCTTATTCTTCATGTCAATGTGTGAACATGCCTCAATTGGCACTCTTCCATCCATGGGATGGGCTGGCAAATCCTTGGCAGCACATTCATGTTGACTTGGCTGGCCCATTTGAAGGAACAATGGAGCTCGGTAGCACAGTGGTTCGCACTGCTGCCTATGGCGCCGAGGACCAGCTCAGGGTCAGTGTGTGAAGTTTGCGCACACTCCCAGTTTCTGTGTGGGCCTCACCCCCACAACACAAAGATGTGCAGGTTAGGTGGCTTGGTCGCACTAAATTGCCCCTTAATTGGGAAAAAAAATAATTTGGGTCCTCAATTTTTAAAAAAATAATCCAGCATAACCTATTTAGCAATAACCTGCTCATTGATGCTCAGTTTAGGTTCAGATACATGGGAACACACCACCTGGACGTTCCCCTCCAAGTCGCTCATCATCCTGACAAAATATATCAACGTTCCTTCACTGTCACTGGGTCAAAGTCCTGGAACCCCCTTCCTAATAGCACAGGTGGATTGCAGGAGTTGAAGGCAGCAGCTTACCGCCACTTTCTCAAAGGCAATTAGGGATGGGCAACAAAAGCCAGCGAAGCCCACATCCCATAAAAATGAATTTAACGAAAAAACTAAATTTCTGTTATTGACCACCATAATGTTCACTTGACCACAACTAAAAGCCAATACAAAATAAAAATTTCAGACCAAAATCAAATTCAAAAGTATCCCATACTGCATACAAACACCAACAAATTTCTCTTCAGTATTGCCTTGATGCTTGTTACGTGCATTTGCCTAACCCAGTGCTCCTAAGCAGTAATTGCAGCATAGCCGATGAAAGGTTGTGACTTTCAGTGAAGAAGAATGCAGATGTCCTTGGAGAATGTCTTGAAAATGAAATGAAAATTGCTTATTGTCACAAGTAGACTTCAAATGAAGTTACTGTGAAAAGCCCCTAGTCACCACATTCCGGCGCCTGGTATGGGAATTGAACTGTGCTGCTGGCCTGCCTTGGTCTGCTTTAAAAGCCAGCTCTTTAGCCCTGTGCTACACTAGCCCCTTTGAACAGCTTTGGCTGTAGAACCCCTAGTTTTAGACTGCAGCAGTTTGGGTTTGCTGTCCAACAAGCAAAGACATGGCGGAATGGCAGGGGTGGGAGGAAAAATGCTTTCATTGAAGACAACAGATTCATGCTTCAGGAGCCACTGTCTCTCCTTGGGATGGTGCCTCAGAATTCATAGCAATTTGTTGGACTGCTGTGACACATTGCACGCCCCTTTCAACTTTGATATTTGCAGCTATGATGGCAGCAGGCTGTGCTTCCATTCTAGCAAGCTGACCTTCCATATCTAAAGACCTAGCTTTCACTGCAGTATCCAGACATGGTGGGCTAGCTGGACACCCTTTGCATTTGATGTGCCTCAACACCCCTTCCCCTGTTGAAAATATACCCAGCAAAGGGCCATAAAATCAAGCCCTCTGTTTGTTATTCATTTCTTTAAAATTTCCAGTTGTTTTCTAGCAAGCTGTGTTGCAAAATATACTTCTTAAATATGCAAAACAACCTCATTGGTTTTGATTTATTTATTCATTTAAGTTAGCATCAAAAGTTATTCTTTCATTTTTATAATATCTTGTAATTTCATCCCTTGTCTCCCAGTGATACCCATGCTTGCTGCAGTTTGGCTTCACAGACACCAGGTCAGAAGCTAGGAATCCAGCAGTGAGTAACTCATAAGACCATAAGACATAGGAGCAGAATTAGGCCATTCGGCCCATTGAATCTGCTCCGCCATTCAATCATGGCTAATTTGTTTCCCATCCCCATTCTCCTGCCTTCTCACCTTCTGACTCTTTGAAGCCTCAGGAATGTGATGGAATCCACTCTGCTTACTTGCATGAGTGCAGATCCAAAAACACAAGAAACTTGACACCATCCAGGACAAAGCAGCCTGCTAAATTGGCACCCTATCTACAAACATTCACTCCTACCATCAACTCCACACAGTGGCAGCCGTGTGCACCAGCTGCAAGATGCATTACAGGAATTCACCAAGCCTCCTTGGATAAAGCCATGACCTCTCTCATCTAGAAGGACAAGGACAGTAGATGCATGGGACACCATCTGGAAGTTCCCCTCCAAGCTACTCACCATCCTGCCTTGGAAGTATGTCGCTGTTCCTTCACTGATGATGAGCAAAAATCCTGGAACTGCCTTCCTAACATCACTATGGGTATACTTACACCTCGGGTACTTCAGCAGTTCAAGAAGGTAACTCACAATCACCTTCACAAGGGTAATTAGGGAATGGGTAATAAATGCTGACCTAGCCTGCAAAACCCATATATCATGAATCATTTTTTAAAAAATTGTGGCATCCCAATTACTGCCTGAATAGGAGATTAGTCAATTTAACAGTGACCATCGATGGAACGTGGGATCTTTTGGTCTGTGACTTAGAGATAGCACCATCAACTTGAACTATTTTTTCTAATCAAAGGGTAAAAACAATCGATAGACAATTAATCTGGACAAGTAAATATCAGCTGTTGATTGAGTTTCCTAGCTCAATTATACAGATGGGAAATAATTTCCATATTTAAAAAATAAGACAAATGGGCCCATTAAGAACTTCTGATGAGATGTTAATTGTTTATTTTTTTATGTTCTTCTGCAGTTATTAAAGTAAATGGTGATTTTAAAATGTGCTATTTGTTCTAGTTTCATCAGTTGCACTCCTAACATAAAAGTGTCTATTTCACTCGGGGCATTTATCATAGCTATTATATCCAGGAGATTTATCTTGAATGGATTTCCATTTGTCAGAATTTATATTTGGTCATCCATGGTTTGCCAAGTATGCTTGGGAGGATGTAACTGCTGTGGTTGAAAGATATGTGAATGATATAATGAAAATCCATTTTAGTTTAAAATGTTTTTCAATTTCTTTAAATCATACAACTGTCCGATACACTGTTAGAGACCACCTCATTATTTTTAAACTTGTATGCTACCACATATTGCTGCACATGTATTCAAATTTTGTTTTTTTTAGGGTTTGCTAGCATTTGCAGAGTCTATGAACCTTTCCGTATCAATCCATTTTGGAACAGCTGGAAGGTAAATTTATTTTCTACAGACAAGGGTTTTATGGTAACAAAATAAAACCTAAGTGTATATGGTCATTTGTAGGTAGTTAGCAAACCATGAGCTCGTCATTCCTTTAGTACCGACCATTTGTATTTGTGGCCACCAAGTTTAACAACTTGTATATATTTGCCACCTTTAATCCAAAATACTTCAGAGGTGTAGTCATAAGTTAATGAAACCAAAAGGAGCATCTAGGACAGGTGAAGTGAAGAGGGTGGGGTTGGTTGAACAAGAGGTCAGTGTTGAAGGCATGTAGAGTTCAGGAGAGAGGCAGGAGGAGGTTATAAAGATAAGTGGGTTGATTGATTTATTGTCACATGTACCGAAGTACAGTGAAAAGTATTTTTCTGCGGCCAAGTGGACGTACAGAGTAGACAAAAAGAATAATCGACAAAGTACATGGACAAATAATTGGGTGTGAAGGGGTATAAAAGGAGCATGAGAAATTTAAAATTTGAGGATTTGGCAGCTTGCCAATCCTGTCAGTAAAGACATGTGATAAGTGTGCGGGACTTCATTATGGGGTAGGATCCAGGCAACTGGGTTTTGGTTCTGAAGTTAACCAAGGGCAAGACTTGGTTGGCTAGAAGAGCATTGCATGAGTCAAGATTGAAGTTGGCCAAGGCACAGCTAAAGGTTCCAGTAGCACCAAAGATGTACGATGTTAAGGAAATGGAAGTAAGCAGTAAACTCACCAGGAGGATAGAATTGGATTTGGAATTATTGTCACGTGTACTGAGGTACAGTGAAAAGTATTGTTCTGCGTAGTCCAGTTCGTTCCATACATAAAAAACATAGGACATACGATACATACACAAAGTAAATACATAGGCATTGTGTGAAGCACACAGTGTAATGCTACTCAGTAGAGAAGATGCATGCAGAGATCAGTTCAGTCCATAAGAGGGTCAGTCAGGAGTCTGGTAACAACGAGGAAGAAGCCGTGTTTGAATCTGTTAGTGCATAATGTTCAGACTTTTGTATCTCCTGTCCGATGGAAGAGATTGGAAGAGAAAATAACCAGGTGGTAGAGTTCTTTGATTAAGCTACCCGCTTCCCAAGGCAGCAGGAAAAGGAAGTGTTTGTCATAGCGTCAAAGATGTAGGCTTTGGTCTTCACAATGTTGTGTTGGAGGAAATTGCAGTTAATCTAAGAATGGTTATTGGACAAGCAGTCTGACAACTTTTAAAAAAAAAAAAATTGAGTACACAATTCATTTTTTCCAATAAAGGGGCAATTTAGCATTGCCAATCCACCCAACCTGCACATTTTTGGGTTGTAGGGCGGAACCCACGCAAACATGGGAGAATGTGCAAACTCCATACGGTCAGTGACCCAGAGCCGGATCGAACCTGGAACCTCGGTGCTGTGAGGCAGCAGTGCTAACCATTGCACCACCGTGCTGCGCCCCCAGTCTTACAACTTGAGTGGTAAACAGAGATGGTGGAGAGAAAGAGCTGGTTGTCACTGCTTCTTTATGGCTAGTGTTGCCAAGGGGTAGAAAATAAGTGTGATGGACTCTGGTGGAAACAGTGAATGGCCAGAAAAATAAGTAATTGCTGGAAATACTTGGCCTTTGATTAAAAGAAGAACAAAATGTGTGAGCAAATATGCCCAACTGGACCGTGAAGATGCGGGCTTGGAGAAAAGCAGAGGAAAAACATGCTTGTGGAAATTGGTTTGGGTTAGTGGTTATCATCAAGTCATAGAAGTCTTAAACCAATGACACTATCAGGGCAAGTACAAGGAGAGATGTTCTGCCATAATACAATCAGATATAAGAACCTGGCTGGTAGTTTAAAACTCGTGGGAGTCAGTTTTACTTCCAGCTCCAGGTAACCCTCGTCACTCATTATTCATATAGGTCTCAGTTCCAAGCAGTTCTGCAGATGTCAGAAACAGATACTTTAAGAAATGAAATAATTGTTAAGTACCTGCTAATTTAAAAATAGAATTTGCCTTAATATGCCCATTTCCTCATAATGAAGATCGTAAGAAAAGTTGTAAATGAGAAAAAAAACTATTCAATCCATTAGTTATTCCTCCAGTACTCAACACTCCAATCATGGGCTGGAATTGTGTGCTGCTACTAGCAATTGGATACAAGGCAAGTGGTGAAATGTTAGCTTCCCAATTACAGATTGAAGGCAAGTTGATCTTCCCAATGCAAGGGGCAGGTCAATATATACAGGAGCAGGATGACAAGCTTGTTGATGGGGAGTTCCAGGGTTATGGAGGGAAAGTTACTGGTGAGATCCCAAGAATTGAGGGTACCAGAGGACAAGTCAAAGGTGATAGACCTTCGATATTGATGTCTAGATGATCAAGATTAATGGGGTTATCGATGGTGACTGGAAGGACAATTCTTAGGATGATGGTGGGTATTTTGAGGGACAGTGAAGGGGGGTGGAGGGAAGGCCAAAGGTGACTTGAGGAAGGAACTATAGTAGAGGTTATGGGGGTGAGAGGCGGGGTGTGTGGGGATGAAGAGGAAGAGAAATAGATCACAATGTTGTAGCAGCAGTTGTAGTCTCGAGGTATCCACTCACATAGCCAGACTAATGCTGCTGGTTTCAGGGAATGAATGAATATCTGTCCAGGTGCCCTTTAGGTATTGTGCCTGGACCTTCAACCCTGTGAAGTAATGGCAGGGTCATCGACTTCCTGCCACCCAATTGGCCAGGCACACATCCATAAACATCTAATTAGTTTGCTACCACATAATTGCCCATTTCTTATTTTCATGAAATTGCAAACATTTTTATTTGTGATTTACAGGCCAATTGCATTTAGCATCGACGATATGGTGGTTGAAGCTATTTTTGTACTGGCTACATTAGCTGACACAGAGAGCTGCTCTTCATCACAGCACACTCAGAACTTAATGACTTTTAACAGTAAGAGGTACATAATAGCAAAGACACTTGAATACTTATCCTATTATTTAAGAATAGATTGTCTCTTCAGTTCTTCAATTCCTATTATTTTAACAATATAAAATCCGTTTAGGGGGACATGTTTACTCTTAATTTTAAACTTAATTTTTTTTTTTAAGATTACCCAATTATTTTTTCCAATTAAGGGCCAATTTAGTGTGGCCAATCCACCTACTCTGCACATCTTTGGGTTGTGGGGGCGAAACCCACGCAGACACGAGGAGAATGTGCAAACTCCATACGGACAGTGACCCAGAGCCGGGATCGAACCTGGGACCTCAGCGCTGTGAGGCAGTTGTGCAAACCACTAGGCCACCGTGCTGCCCTTTAATTTTAAACTTGACTATCAGAAGTGATTTTAATGCCATCTGCTCAGCTAAAGTCTACTACTGTTGATATGAATGTAAACTGTAAATATTTTTGGTGTTAGACATGTCTTAACATATAACTATTCCATTCCAGGAAGCATATAGGTGGGACAGGGTCATAGGACGGCACAGTGGCTAGCACTGCTGCCTTACAGCACCGAGGACCTGGGTTTGATCCCGGCCCAGGGTCACTGACGTATGGAGTTTGCACATTCTCCCCGTGTCTGCATGGGTCTCATCCCCACAAACCCCAAAGATGTGCAGGGTTGGTGGATTTGTCACGCTATATTGTCCCTTAATTGGAAAAAAAAAAGGAATTGGGTATTAAATTTATAAAAGATGGGGCAGGTTCCATTCCAGGAGACCAGGGGGGGTCGAAGACTGAAACTGGAGCTTAATAATTACACAAGTTTAATTTACAAAGATTCATTACAAACATGAACATTTTAATCCAACAGTTGTGTGGACCAGTGCTGTAACTATAACCCAAAGTTTTACAGGCCCGAAGAGGCAGAATAGGAGGCGGGAAAGATTGGTTAAATGCAGCAGAGCCGAGGCTGCTCAGTCTAATCAGACTATTAGGAAAATATCCCAGTGGTGCAAAGGGTAGTGGTGGGTTGCCAATTTAACCAACCAACAGCCCAACTGAGAACATCTTTCCTTGCTTTGGGAGGCTGTCACCTGCATTGAAATAGCTTCCCCAGATCCCCTTGGAGGAATGAGGGCAGAGCCAGACGTGCCAATGACCCAAAGAAGGGGCTGGTCATGGTCAACACCATGGCCCAGAGGTGACTGCTGAATAGGTTTCCCTCTCAAGCATTGAAACAGAAGACAAATTAATAATTTACCTCATCTTTAGGAGTACCTTAAAGTGGAGGCACCCTTTTTATTTATTCTTGGGATGCGAGGGATGCTGGGCAGGCCAGCATTTATACCCCATCGCTAATACCCAGGAGAAGTCAGCACGCAACTGCCTACTTAAACCATGCACGGTTTCATACAACTGAGTGGCTTACAATCCATTTCAGACAGGAGATAAAAGTAAACCACACCACTCTGGGTCTGGAGTAACATGTAGGCCAATTCAGGTAGGTATGGCAGATTTGCTGTCTCAAGGTATGTGATCCAGATGAGTTTTTATGTAATCTGGAATTTTATTCCAGGTTTATTAAATTGCATTCCCAAGATTTAGTGAGATTTGAACTCCTGTCTCTAGAGCCAGACCTCTGGATTACTAGTCCATAAACATCATCAATTAGCCTCTCGTTCTCTTTGCAACCTCAACAGTAAGCCACCTCAGCTGGCACGTTGGCAAGGCTGCTGAGCTTCTGGCCCTTTGTACCGACAAGTGAGATAAACCAACACGTCATCTTAATTGGCGGTAGCTAATTAAAAGGCCACCACCAGGAAGATTGCAGCTACAGCCCAGCTAATTGTCCATCATGCTTGGGACCCATAATATGACCATGGTCCTCATGTTGAGAATTACATCCCGAAATATCCTTATACTGCAAAGTTGTGTAGATATTCTGACCTCCTTCCTCTGTTGACCTGGCAGGTGACAATGTAATATTTCCACCCTACACTTCATACATTAATTTGCTTCAATTCTGATCTGCTGTTTCAGGAACATAAGTTTGGCCATTTGGCCTATCGAGCCTCTATTATTCACTTAGAATAGATCATGGCTGATCATCCACCTCACATACAACTTTCCTGCTTTATTACCCAAGCCCTTGATGGCATTCGTAGTCAGAAATCTATCGATTCATCTTGAACAATCTCAATGATTAAATTTCCACAGCTGTCGGAGGTAGAGAATTCCAAAGATTCTCCAACCTTTGAATGAAGAAATTCCTTATCTCGGTTTTAAATGGTTTTTGTTCCCTGGTTCTGGACTCACTAACCAGGGGAAACATCCTATCCACATTTACTCTGTAAAGGTTTTGTAAATTTAATTTGAGTACCACTCATTCTTCAAAACTCAGATACAGGCCCAGTTTCCTGAATGTTGTCTCATAGGACAATCCCACCAGACCAGAGATTGTGATGAACCTCCACTGCAATGGCAAGTATATCCTTCCTTAGATGAGTACTGTACACAGTACTCCAAGTATGGTCTCACCAAGACACGATACAATTGTAACAAGACCTCTTAACTCCCTTGCAATGAAGACCAACGTATCATTTGCTGCCTTGCTTACTACTCGCTGTGCCTACCTGCAAGCTTTTAGTGACTCATGGAGAAGGACACCCATTGTCCATTGGAGAGAAGTGTTGAAGAACTACTCTGCCTTTTCCCACTGAAGTGGTTAGTTTCACACTTATTCACAATGTATTCCATCTACCATGTTCTTGACCATTTACTTATTTGTCCAAGTTCTTTGAAACCTCCTTGCATCCTCCTCAGGTTTGTATCAGCAAATTTGAAAATATTACATTTGGTCCCCGCATCCAAATCAGCGTAGCCAATTCACCTGCCCATCACTTTTTTTGGGGTTGTGGGGGCGAGACCCATGCAGACACAAGGAGAATGTGCAAACTCCACACGGACTGTGACCCAGGGCAGAGATCGTGACCCAGGTTCTTGCTGCCGTGAGGCAGCAGTGCTCATCACTGCGCCGCCATGCTGCCCGGAACTCTGCCATATTAAGCTACCTACCTAATTAAATACAGCTGGTCTCTAGAGAACTTGTTCATTCCTGCTTAAGACTGGAGAAATTTTAACTTGGTGATTTTTGGTTAAAATGTAAACTAAACTACATTTGTAGGAGATTAATCTATTTTTCCTCACTCAAACTCCCAGCCGTTCACCGTTTGCATGCCACATTTTTCACTGTTTTGTTCATGGTGATGCTTTCTTGCTGCTATTTAACATTGAACTTTCATTACCCTCATTGTGAATAGCTAGTTGTATTGATCTTCTAACTCCAGACGGTTTGCAGCACCAATGCTATTTATATCCAGCTCCATAAGGCGGCCATTTGGAACAAACATTTATATCTGGCTAATAGGAACAAAAATCACTTATGACACAGACAACATTACTTATTGTGTATCCTTAATCACCTTTGTAGCAGGAATTCAGCTAAAAATGCACAATCCTGGTTATGTAGTCATGCAGTAGCAACACCACTTAGTAGCTTTACTTTCTAATGAGCCACCGCTTGATAGGAGTGGGAAAAATGTTTCCACCTCCCATTACTTTTGGACCAAATGTAATTTCTTATTGAAATTACTGTATTTGTTTCTCTTCACTGCTGACCAGTGAAATCAAATATCTTCCTATATGGTTAAAATTGTAATTTAGGTGCTTAATCTGTTTCTATTAGGCACTCACAGCATTCAAGTGATGAATAAACTTTGTATAACAGTGTATAGAAATAGGTAAACTAGTAATTTTCAGTTTGCTGAAGGCTCACATTTATACAAGTTTTATGAAATCATACATATGCATTAATATTGAATTAACTACTGGTAATTTGCCAACAGTGCAAATCCGAAAAATAAGCAAACCGAAGATATTGAGATGATTTCACCTGTAGTAGCTATAACCACTTCAGAAAAAGATGTACAGTTCAGAATTCAAGTAGTAAAGGATGACGGCAGAACCCCCATGCATAAAAACCTGACAAGAAATAAAGTTTCTTCTATGTTAAATAATGACTTGGACGACGGATTGGAAAATGAGATGGTGCCTGCAACTCCTCCACCAAATAAAAAGGTAGTATACTGATTTGTAGTTAATGAAATATTTTTGTACTGGTATCAAAATAAACTTTAGCCAAATATAATAAATTTAAAAAATAAAGTATATTGACACCATTTTAAAAATTGAACACTATAAATTCATACGGCTGATCAGGTCTCTATCAATGTCTTAGAACAAATGGACAAATATTGGCAACTGAAATTCAATATAAATAAGCGAGGTAATACATTTTAGTAGGAAGAATAGGGAGGTCATTTATTACTTTGAAGGTGCAAGTCTAGACCAGTAGAGGAACAAAGGGCTCTTGGGAGTACAAACACACCAATACTAAAAGTTTAGGTTAGCAAGACCATAAAGAAAGAAAAGCAAGCACTAGGCTTTATTTCCAGTTTTGAAATGTAAAGTAGAGCAGTGATGCTAAATCCGTATCAAACCTTAGTCAGACTCTGCGTGCAGTTCCAGTCACTATATTATAAAAATAAAATAAAAACAACGGTGAGGCGCAGAGATTTACAAGCACGTCACCAGAAAGGCGTAGATTTACGTATCAAGCAAGGATCAACTGGCTGGGTTTCTCGGACTCAACATTAGCTCTTTTGTCTCCCTACAGATGCTGCCAGACCTGCTGAGATTTTCCAGCATTTTCTCTTTTGTTTCAGATTCCAGCATCCGCAGTAATTTGCTTTTATCCATGAGTCTCCTTTTGCTTGGGTATAAAACACAGACAGTGACCGAATAGAAATCTTCAAGTTTTGATAGTGTATTCAAATCTTGTGGGGAAGAACATAGCCTAGAGGCTACAAATACAGTCCCCACAAAATCCAATAGATACCATAGGGAATAATTGAAGATGCAGTTAGACAATCGAGGATGAAAGATAATTACAATGTTGGAGGCGCAAATGGAGCATAAACGGGCCAGCACTGCTGTCTCATGGCGCTGAGGTCCCAGGTTCAGTCCCAGGTTCAATCCCAGCTCTGGGTTACTGTCCCTCTCGGTCACTGTCCGTGTGGAGTTTGCACATCCTCGCCGTGTTTGCGTGGGTTTCGCCCCCACAACCCAAAGATGTGCAGGGTAGGTGGATTGGCTATGCTAAATTGCCCCTTAATTGGAAAAGAAAATTGGGTACTCTAAATTTATTAAAAGAAATGGTGCATAAACACTAGCATGGACTGGTTGGGCCGAGTGGCCTGTTTTGCGCCATGTAGACCTATCCTATTAAACCTTATTGAAATATTTTGAATATCTTGAAAAATAGTTTGAAAACTTGAATATCTTAAATTCCCCCCATCCCCTTCACGATCATTCAAATGATCAAAACCAGATTACTAGTCTTCCTTCATAATTAAAATCTCTCATTCTTCGTATTTTATTAAATATCTTCTGTACCTGCCTCAACTTAGTCCTTGATGCTGGGCTCAGTGCTCTAACTGCAGCCTAATTAATGATGTACGTGGGTTCAACAGTTGTTTTTGTAGGTAATGTCCCGACTTATAAAACACAAGATCACATATATATTGCTTTAGTATTTTTTCTCTCTTCTCTCCCCCCCCCCCCCCATCAACCTGCTCTTCTGTAGATCTGAACCGCCAACTTTGTGCAATATAGTTTATTTTCTCCCAAAATGCAAATTCTCACTTCTCCACATTTACTTTACTTTTATTTTCCTAGTCTAGTATTAGTGTTGTTACCCACACTCCTTGGATTAATCATCTACAAATTTTGATATTGTGCCCAGTCAATCATGTTCAGAACATTCAAATATGTTGAGTAAAGCAATTGAGTGCCATATAAATGCAAGCCTTCTAGTAAATAATTTCACTGAATTTACAAGCTCGGTTGACTTTTTTCTGATATGCTTTAACCACATTTGTTTTCAAAAACATGTGCAGTTGTGCTCACTCTTCTTCAATGCGGTGTTGTCCAAATATCAGAGAAACAGTTCTCAAACGTTAATGACCTTAGCAACTTGCAGTGAAGAGGAGGTGGAGGATATAAAGGAAGACAAACTTGTGCAGAATTTCTAAGGACTCAGGAATGGACGCCCTGGAAGTATTCTTGCTGAGCAGTTTCAGGATCTGGAAAATTGAAGGGAAGTTTACAGAGGGGAAAAATGTTTTCCCCCCTCCCGCCAGAGAAATCAGCAAAAATTTCACGAGTAGTGCACTTTTTCAGCGAGGCATGACAAAGGTGGAGTTCATTATGTTAATATTATAACCATTCATTATTGAACTTAGAGATTCAGACATTGAGTGGGGAGCAAATTATACTAGGGAAAGACATTAGTGCTTTATAGAAGATATACAGCACACATGTTATCCACACAAAGGTCTGGATCCTCACTTTATTGCTTTGTTCAATTTTCTTTTAAAGCTTTGAAATTTGAATGCTCGTTCACATTAAATCTCATGATCCAAATTTGAACTAAAATTAAATCTATATCTCAAATGAATAAATTCCAGGCAACTCCTTTCATAATTTTTTTTTACATGCCTCATTTTCCCTTTTGGAAGGCAAATGTGATACCCAGAAACTGATTTTTTTTTCAGTGTTGGGGAAAGAAGCAGCACTGCCACCTCAGTGCCAGGGACCTGGGTTCAATTGCAGCCTTGGGTGACTGAGTGCAAACTTCACAATCTCATGTCTGCATGGGTTTCTCCCAGGTGCTTAGATTTCCTCCAACAGTCCAAAGGTGTGTATGTTAACTGGGGTTATGCAGATGCTCTTTCAGAGGGTCAGTGCAGACCCGATTGGCAGAAATGACCTCAGAATTCTATGGGAATAAAAGGATTAGAATTAAGACAACTGTTATGATTATCAGTCTGAAGAACCATGGAACATTACTCCATTAGATGTATACAGTAGTTTTCTTTGCCCAGAGGTTGCATATTTATCAGACTAATGTTAAAAACATACTAGCTCCAATCTAAGATTCAGTAGCAACCAGTGTTTTCTCACCATCTTAAAATACCATTAGCCTGTCACAATGATTGGCATACAAAAGTTATTGAAACAATCCCAATTTTGTGCTGCAAATGTGCATGCTGTTTAAGCACTATGGAACACAAAGAATCAAATACAGCAAAATGTAAATTGCATCAATTTCAACTGGCCCAGCTATTTATAAGTATACTTGAAACCAAGACAAATGCAGACTGCAAATCTGGAGTTCAGATGAGCAATTTTTGCCAATGTTTACATAATTCAAAGTACTTCAGAGTTTGTTTTGTGAATCAGGTTGAGACATTTACAATGTGGTGTTGTAACAAGTGCAATTAGTTGGGAGAAATTCAGGTGAAAGTAATCTTGGATTAAAACAAAAAGACATTTAAAAACATGCTGAAACACATAGAAAGAGACAGAAGAAGCAAAACACATTAAATTAAACCCAACTGACTGTGACTAACTCCTTAAAGAACAGGGCAGAGTGGCGCCAAAGGAGTGGAAAGCATTGCGTGAAAAATCACGATTTTGAAAATACCCGATTTCTCTGCCAGCTCCTAAAAAACTGGCAACTCCCCTCCATGATCAGGTCTCCAAATTTCTCCAGACCCGTCTCCTCCCAAGACCTATACGTAAGAGTCCAACCCCACTGGTAGAAAAAGGTGGTTGTTGCGGATGGGGGCGAGCGAAGACAGGGAACAGAGCTGGAAATGCTCCCAGATTCTCAAGGTGGAGACCACCATTGGATTCAAGGAAAATCTCACCAGAGAGAAAGGCAATGGTGCAGTAACTATTGCTCAAAGGCTAGAAACGGTGCAGGAGCATGCTTCCTTTTGTCCCCATATGGAACCAGGATTGCTAAACCACAACAATCTCTTCTGAATAAAAGTAAAGTCCCAGGTGACCATAGACTGCATTCCCCTTTGGCTGGGGGGGGGGGGGGGGGGGGGAAAATTAGAGAAAAGAGCTGACGGTTGGCGATTTAACCTAAAGATCACCACACCTTAGGCGGGGCAAGGTTGAGAAGGCAGGCCTTCATTAATAACCTTAGCTAGTATGGGAATTGAACCTGTGCTGTTGGTCTCACTCTGCATCACGACCCAGATGTCAAGACAACTGAGCTAAACTGGACCCCATCTTCTGAATATTGGCTGCCCAATAGTAAAGTAATAATATCTAAACTCTACCCACCAAGGATAGGGGGAGGTTATCCCACTTCTGCAAGTCTGTTGTGTTACTGTCAACCAGATCAGTGCAATTTAATTTGTGAAGTGAAGGCCAGTTGTGCCCTCTTTCCCCCACCCATCCCCAAAATAGCAACAGCTAATCTTTGTTAGATGAAAAGGTAAACGCCCCCAGTTGGGCTCCCTTCCTGGGGGGGGGGGGGGGGGGGGGGGGGGGGGGAGAAAGAGAGAGAAGACTGGGGAACCATTCACTCTTGCCCAACTTGTAACCAGAGAGGGACCCAAAATACTGGATAGCTTCATTATCATGGAGGAAAATGTGTCCGTAATAGAGACCATCATCCGTGTAAAGGGACATTCGATGCTCCACCTCTCCCCAATTTATCCCCTCCACTTAGTAAAGGACCTCAGCACTACAGCGAGTGATTCTATTGCCAAAGAAAACAGGAACATGGAAAGTGGATACTCCTGTCTACCGCCCCTATTCAATGGAAAAATCCCCAGAGTTCAGCACATTTGTACAAACACTAACAGTGGGAACCTGATACAGTAGTTGACTCCCGGAATCTCAAACAAATACTTCCACTCCACTCAAATGCCTTTTTCGGCATCCAGGAAACAATCAATTCCCAAATCTACCTGATGAACATGCAAAAAAAATTAAAATTCTAATCACCTGGGTGCAAAAAGAGCCAGGATCTATTCTCCCCCATCTCCATGAAAGACAACAAAGCCCTGGCCACCCCAATAGAATCAGAAATTTGGGCTTTGAACGATCCGGTCGAGTGTTCGTCCAGGACAGTTTTGCTCCCAAAAAGAGCTGCTGAGAATCTAATCAGGGAGTGAGGCCAGCAGAGTATTGTTTTCTAGTTTGGGGCATAGACATTAATCATAACCACCAGAGAGCCACAGTCAAGAACAGGTCTGCCGTTGGGGGTCAGCAGAAATCTTAGACAGAAAACGGAACCTATTTATTAATTAATATCACAGTATCCCTGGTCCTACCATTGAAACCCAAACAAAAGACCTGTCCTACCTACCCCTTCTGCAGCCTAATCTGGTCCCTGACCCACAAATGGGTCTCTTGCAAAAAAACATCAGAGTTGAAACTCCTATGGCAAGTAAATACACTACCTTTTCACTGGGTCATTCAACCCCTTAATGTCAGTGACAAAGCAAACTGGGGGGGTCTCCCACCCCCTCACTGCAAAGTCAACCAGCTCCACTGAGAGATTACCCAAAGGATGGGAAAACACAAACTCTAATCTACTTCCAACAAATCTAAACAAGGCGGCTAAGCTCATTATCTAAAAAGCTATGAAAATGAGCTGCAACCAACCCTTCAAAACTGCTCCCATTAGCTAACTTAGGTAAGCAGGGCGGCTCCCGACTAGAGTTACGAAAAATGGTTACAAAACAAAGTATTAAAACACTGTAAACCTTGTGCTCTGAAACAGCTATATATTAACAGAATCCCACTTAGAAGTAAACCGCAAACCTAAACAAAACTAAAAATTCAACCCCAACAAAAACAAGAAAATAAGAGAATAAACACGAAATCCCAATGCAACAAATCAACCTGCTCTTCCCCAGAACCCAAAAACTCAATTACATCGCACCAAATTTTTGACAAGAGTCCGCCTCTCCCGGTCAGTCAAATCAAGTCTATTCCATTGAAAGTTACTCTAAGCTGAGCAGGGTAGACCAGACTGAACTGGACTCCAATTTTATACAGGGCAGCCATGGGTCTATTGAATGCAGCCCTCTTTGCCAGGTCCACTCCCGCATCTTGGCAGAACCAGATGGCATGGCATTTCCATGTGGCCTTTCCATTAGTCCCAATGTTCCTTCACCTATCTCCAGAACCCACTCTCTCCTTGAAGCTATGAGATTTCACTATTAGCACAAGTGGTGGATCTTCACGATGAGGCCTCTGCCAAAGAATGCAAGGTGGACTCGGTTCAAGTCGAGGGGACACAAATTCCCTCCTCACTCACCATTTTACAGAACATATCTGGACTATTCTTCAGCATTAGACCTTTCATCCCCACAATTTAAATATGACTCCTGGACCAAGACCAATTCTCTAGATCATTCATCTTGGCCTCAACAACTTCAGCCACTGATGATAGTTCCAATTCCAGTGAGGCAATCCGATCACCGTGGCTCAAAAGGGCCACTTCCATATCTTTTATTGTGGCTCCATGGGCTTTCACGGTTTCATTGCTTTTCTCCAGAGCCACTCGGATGGGGGCCAAAGCCTCTTCCATTGTCTTTCACTAATTTCCGGAGGTCCTCTGACACAATCCGGTGTTTTTAAAATTCCTTTGCCGAGGTACTAGAAAGCACCTTGGCCATTAGCGGAGTGGCCAGAGGGCCCCCCCCCCCCCCCCCCCACAAGGCCGACTCTGCCATTTTACCTGCTGACGAACTTTGGAGGCTGACTCAGTCAACAAACCTGCTGTCTACCTTCTTTCCATTAACATTTCTAGGCATTTCAGTAATACAGGATCCTTATTCCATTAACTAAGTGGGTTTTCAAAAGAAAACCCCCTGATGCTAAGAAAAAAAGGGTAAAAAGTACAATGTTTTAGCTGGAGTCACTTCGTACATGTCTTCCCTCTACATTACACCACAAGTTTCAGAATCTGGTTTTAATCAGTTACAACTGGAAGCTTTAAAGACTGGAAGCTTTAGGGGCTGGTTTAGCTCACTGGGCTAAATCGCTGGCTTTTAAAGCAGGCCAGCAGCACGGTTCGATTCCCATACCAGCCTCCCCGGACAGGCGCCGGAATGCGGCGACTAGGGGCTTTTCACAGTAACTTCATTGAAGCCTACTCGTGACAATAAGCGATTTTCGTTTCATTTTTTTCATTTCAAGTACAGGTTTAATTGCCAATAGTTTTACCATTACATTTCAACTTTAAAAATGTAGTGTATGCAGTTTGCAAAAGGTTAAGAATGTTTGATCATAAATGATTAGAACAAGATGTCACTTGCAGCATTATCCAAAACCTTTGGAAAAAGAATGTAACATACAAACTTGGAACAGGTGCCAACATTTAATAAATAGGCGGTGAAAAATTCAGATGCCAACTTCTTGTGGCTCCAATAACATGCTTATAAATAAACTGTGGATGCTTTTGCAGCAGAGAATTGTCATTTGGCCCATGATGCATGCTGGCTTTACTACAGCAAAAATGAAGCTCTGCATAGTGTACAACTAAAATAAGATTCACATGATGTCTTGCTCTACCACTGGAGCATTTTGTTTTGCTATTCACAGCAGTGGAAACTTGACAGCACCACAGATGACCTCTGCTAACAGATTATATTCACACTACTTAATAGAATTTTTATAATCTTTATTAGTGTCACAAGTAGGCTTACATTAACACTGCAATGAAGTTACTGTGACAATCCCCTAGTCGCCACACTCTGGCACCTGTTCAGGTACAGGGAGAGAAAATTTACAATGTCCAATTCATCTAACAGCAAGTCTTTTAGGACTTGTGGGAGAAAACTGGAGCACCTGCAGAGACATGGGGAGAACGTGCAGACATCGCACAGACCATGACCCCAGGAAATCGAACCTGGGTCTCTGGTGCTGTGAAGCAACAGTGCTAACCACTGTGCTCTCATGTTAAACAGTCTATTCATGATGGAGTCCTTAAAAACTGCAAACCAAGTAGCACAGTTGGGCATGCTACAATATCCTCCATGTTTGTGTAAATAACCAATGTCACTAATTGAAATTTTAGTATCTAATGTATACTCTACACAACTAAGTTTGAAAAGCTGCTATACATATTGTGCAAATTGGCAAGAGTTGAGCATTAGACAGCAAATGGAATGTGCAGGACAAGCCCAACTTGTACCTGAACTTAAAACATTTTTAGCTTAATGTATGGGTAGATTTAACCAGTTGGCTGAAGGGGAGAGTAATTGGAACAAATCAAGAATGCAAAATCCTCCTTTTGAAATTCAAGCAGCAATAAAGTTTACTAAATGTTGACCTTAAGAACATGTCATTTAACATTTACAGAAATTCAAGATGTGCAATGATAGCACCATGTTCCGAGTGTTTACATTGCAAGTATACAATGACTATATAATGTTGGGGATCAACTGGGCAGCATTACCTCAATTTTAAGGGAATATGGGAAGGAGGATTTCCTTAAATTATTTTAACCAAGCAATTCTACAAGGCACCCCTGGAAATTACCGACATTTCTTCCCCAGCCTGTCCGGGCTGAGTGTGCTATGAAAATAAAGTCCCTACTTTTGGTGTGAAGCAGCAACGGGAGAAAAGATACACGAGAGGGTGGGACAGTACATTGCTTTAGTGGGGCACACTACTGATAACTTGTGGGAGAAAAACAGGATTCATCCTTTGGACTATTTGTGGGAAACTTATTTTGTTTTAGAAAATTACATCAATACCTGGATGATGATTTAAGACTGAAAAAACCCACTTGGACTTTGGAAACATTGCAATTTAAGGACCATCCAATTTTAAAGTGCTTTAGTCATGTTGAACATAAATTTCACAATCCATGATTGATTTGTGTCACATTGTTAGCAATTTCAGATATAAAAATTTATTTTAAAACAGACTTGTCATGTGTTTCTTACTTTTTTTAAGTACGCTTCAAAGATTAAATTTTACTTCCAGGTATTCTCCCTTGCATTCTGATAAAATAGAAACACTTAGTATAAATACTATACTTTTATTAAATATATCATTTACACAGCTTTTCAACATATGTACACAACGATTCCTGCATTTATATTTACGTTACAGTTAAAGCACATTCTAGCTACAGTAACAGGTAATTAAAACATCTCCTTTCATTGAGGGGGAGTGTGCCCTTTTCTTGCCAAGTTATTACTTCTACAGGTTTTCATACATACCAATTCTTATTCTACGCTTTCTTCACAACAAACCAATTTGATGAAGGACACTGAATTTTCACAATTTTCCTGGTAATTGTGACAATAATTGAAAAAATAGCCTGTCGAAAAGAATATTGTCAAAAGCCTGCTATCAAGACTGTCCAATTATATTTACTTGTGCGCAAAAAACATTAGTTATTTTTTTTTAATGAAACCTTGACTTCAGTAGAGAAAATCCCGTACATTTTTGATAGTGCATTGTAGAACAAGAGTCTAAAATTAAAACACTAACCCAAAGCAGATTTTAAAAAATGTTTCAGTACAGTATTGCTTAAACACAGTATTGGTTATTTGTGGGGAAAGAAAGAGAAGAATGCATTCTGGTCTTTGGTGTGCACTCAGGACCAAGAAAAAGGGATCTGAAAGGTATTTTCCCATTAGGAATAATACATTCATGCTTCACTATTGTTTTGCAATCCAGCATTCAAGTGTGGCAAACAGTTTATTTGAACTTTGCACTAGAAATCTTGGTACTTGAATCTATTCATATAAAACTATCATAAAAAAATTAAAGCTAAGTAGACCAAACATCTGGCAAATTCGGATCCTCCCTCTGTGGGTTTTGTTTTGGTGAAATGTAAGGCCTCATGTTGTCAAAGCCACTTAACCTCCTACCAAGAACGTGGTCAGTGTGCATAATCAATGAAGTATAACCAACATTGACTTTAAAGCAAGCCACTTTCATTTTTGCATCAGGTTGGATTGATCTGTACAAAATGTAACATTCAACCGTTAGAAAAATTAAAAACGTTTCAGTGCATACAGCCAACTCTTGTAACTCCACAAATCCAGATTAGAAATGAAGGAAGACAGGGCAGCAGGTGGCACAGTGGTTAGCACTGGGACTGCGGCACTGAGGACCCGGTTTGAATGCCGGCCCTGGGTCACTGTCCATGTGGAGTTTGCACATTCTCCCAGTGTCTGCATGGGTTTCATCCCCACAACCCAAAGATGTGCAGTATTGGTGGATTGGGCATGCTAAATTGCCCCTTTGTTGGAAAAATAATAATTGGGTATTCTAAATTTATTTTAAAAAGAAATGAAGGAAGACTACTATTGAATTGTTTTGCAGCTTGAGAAAACTAAAAAGGTATTTTGCATATCACAAGCTTTTAAAAAGAAAAATAATAAAATTACATCCCAAATTTCAATGTCGTATTTATAACAAAATAAATTCCGCAAATAGTTAATTCATTCCCAATCTGGGAAAACTCATTTCTATTCTTCATATTATAGAATCATGGGCAAAAATAATCAGCACCGAATCAATGTCTTTCAAAGTTAATAGTCTCCCTACCCTGCTATGCCTCACATTACTCCCTTAAAACACTCCTTTAAACCCTCTGACAAGTGTTTGGTTATCTAACCTAATATATTGTGACTTGGTATATTTAATTTTAAGATGCTCCTGTGAAGCACCTTGGGATGTGATGTTAAATGAGTTGTCAGACTTGCAAATTTTGACAAAAACAAACCGTTTCTGGAATAATTTTAAACATTAATGAAAGAATCAATAGACAAAAAGCTGTTAAGTATTTGTACTGTGTTCATCAAAATACTGAATTTTAGAAAAAGCAATTCTGTTCCAAAGCATTCAGACAACAAAATACTGAATTTTAGAAAAAGCAATTCTGTTCCAAAGCATTCAGACAACAAAACTGAAATTCTGATCCAGTCTCTAAACATGAATGCAAACAATTTGTGCGAAACCAGTAATAGAGTACAAATTCTGGTTTATGTGACTAATAAAATATAAAATGAAATGCCTGTTACAAGCAGGTCTATTTAAATAGTAAAATGACATGTACATGGTACATGTAAATTATTTAAATTATACAGTACAGCTACAATGAAAAAGACTACAGAAAAATATTAAAACAAATTACACTGAACACATTTTTCTCAAAAGTTACCTGATTTATCATGTATAAAGTTAAAACATGGCTTTAATTCATGGGTTGCACATTAAAACATTTGATAGTCAATTGTTCTCTTACCAAAAACTATTCATATTCAGAGCAGCTAAGCTAGTTCACCTAAAAGTTTTCTGTGCTCTTCTGCTGCCAGGAAAATTAACCAGTTAACTATTAGAGGCAAGAAATTAAGTCAAACCCAAATAGTTCCCTAGGGGACTGAAATTTATTAAGTGATTCACAGTATTTCCACATTTCTGATCAGAAATGAATACTGAGATTTGTAGTGCTGGTGCCCATCTGTGCATGTAGCACCTAATTTCATAATGAGCATGCAGCTATTCCACCACCTCTACATAGACAAGGCATCAATGCGCAATCCGTAACAGACTAACATTCCTTCTGAATTACCAACCTGTTGAAGTGGCACTGCAAGTTTTTTGGGGGGATTTTCTGTGATAGAGGACATTTAGAAAACCTTGCTGGCAGAAACGGACAAAAATGATTTGAGTATTAAATATCCATAAGAACTGCAGAGAAATTGTGCCGTGGGAATGACTAGCCTTTGAGACGTTGTAGTCAGGGAAATAAGGTCCTGCCAGCAGGAAACCAGAATCGAACGTTTAGGTTGAAGTGTCTATGCCTTTGAAATAGTTAGTCTGTATATTCTGCTACTATTGACAGTAGAACAGTGATGTCATCTGGTTTACCTCCTGGAATACAAAAAAAAAAGTAATTTAAATGGAAATCAAATTTTCATATAAAACATGCTTTTATCTACACCAGTCAAGTATATTTTTACTCTTTAAACTACAAACTATTAACTCTTTACTCCTCTGCAAAATACACAATGGCTCCAAAGGATCACAGGAAAGACAAGGTTGAAAACTCTGACATAACACAGGGGACACAGGCTCTACATCCTTTTTTCAGGTCCCTATTTGCACAACTATATTTCTTCTTCAGTCAGAATCAACCGAATACATAGGCTGCAAAGGGAGGTCACTTTATCATTCGCCATACCCCACAAAAGCCAAAACCCCCATTATCAGTTCTTGAGAAAGTAAAGAGTTAAAATTAGTTAAGGATGCAGAAACAGGACTTCCGGTGGCGCAATGTCGGGTGAAGACGAGCTGGCTCCCTCCAAGTACTGAGCTTTTGCCCATTTTAATTTCAGGGGTCATTTTATTTTGATAACCCCCAAAGCAAATAAATCATTGGAAGGCCAAAGTAAATGATTTAAAAAATCAGTCCTGGAGGCAAAAATGTTCAAATTGTGGAAGGCCCAAAGCTCACAGAGTACTTTTGTTTTTCTTTTTTAAAAATAAATTTAAGTACCCAATAATTTCTTTCTGCAATTAAGGGGCAATTTAGAATGGTCAATCCACCTAACCTGCACATCTTTGGGTTGTGGGAGTGAGACCCACGCAGACACGGAGAATGTGCAAACTCCACATGGAGTGTGACCCGGGGCAGAGGTCAAACCCGGGTCCTCAGCGCTGTAGGCAGCAGTGCTAACCACTGCACCATGCTGTCCTTCCTACAGAGTACTCTGCAGAGATGCTCAGGAAGATGGTGGAAGAGGGTGGACTCGCATCCCCTCCGGTGTTGGATGAAGCCCACTGTATACTTCAACAGAGGCCTCGCCTGGAGAATCCACCATGTGCGGTAAAAGTAAAGGTCCATAGCTTCCAAGAAAAAAAAGTAGTGGGTTCGGAGATGGGTGAGGGCGAATCATGACTTCAAATGGGAAGGCCACACAGTTAGGTTTTACCAAGACATGGGAAAAGAGCTGGCGAAGAGGCTATGTTCAACAAAGCCATGGCTGGCAGCACAGTGGCGCAGTGGGTTAGCCCTGCTGCCTCACGCCGTTGAGGTCCCAGGTTCGATCCTGGCTCTGGGTCACTCTCCGGGTGGAGTTTGCACATTCTCCCAGTGTCTGCGTGGGTTTCACCCCCCACAACCCAAAGATATGCAGGGTAGGTGAATTGGCCACGCTAAATTGCCCATGTGGAAAAAATTAATTGGGTAAAAAACAAAGCCAAGGCTGCCATGTACAAAAGTGGAGTCCTGTTCAGTGTGGTGTACACAGCTCAGCTTAAGAGTGACCTTCGAGGGAACAGACTATTTGATGTGCTAGGTGAAGCAGACTTCTTTGTTAAGGAATACAGATTGGGCCTGGTGTGATATGAGCTTTTTGGGTGTTGGGAGCAGGCATGTCGAATTTTTAAAAAAAACTTCATTTATGGGATGTGGGGAAATCGCTGGTTAGGCCAGCATTTATTGCCCATCGCTGTTGCTCGTTAGAAGGTGGTGGTGAGTTGCCTTCTTGAACTGCTAAAGTCCTGGAGGTGTAGGTACACCCACTGTGCTGTTAGGAAGGGACTTCCAGGATGTTGCCCCAGTGACAGTGAAGAAGCAGCAATATATTTCCAAGTCGGCGTGTTGAGTGACTTGGAGGGGAACCTCCAGCTGGTGGGATTCCCAGATATCTGCTGCTCTTGTCCTTCTAGATGGTAGTGGTCGTGGGTTTGGAAGGTGTTATCTAAGGAACCTTGGTGAGTTACTGCAGTGCATCTTGTAGCTGGGTACACATGGCTGCCACTGTTCAGTGGTGGAGGGTTTGAATGTTTGTGAAAGGGGAAGCAATCAAGTGGGATGCTTTCTCCTAGATGGTGTCGAGTTTAGAGTGTTGTTGGAGCTGTACTCATCCAGGCAAGTCAAGAGTATTCCATTACACTCCTGACTTGTGCCCTGTAGATGGTGGACAGGCGGTGAGTTACACGCTGTAGGATTCCTAGCCTTTGACCTGCCCTGGTAGCCACAGCATTAATACAGCTAGTCCAGTTCAGTTTCTGATTACCTCCCGGGATATCGATTGTTGCATCGTTGGGATTCCATGTTTTTCCTGTTCTGGTTAGAGTTGAATTTTTACAGTTTTGGCTTTAGTTTGGAGTTTAGTTTGATGTAGGTTTCTGTCCTAAATATGAAAATATATGGCTCCCAGTCAGTGTGCAATAGTTTATGGGCTTTAGTTTGTAACCATTTTTCTTAACTCTATTTGGGAGCCTTGCTGCTAACCCAAGAGTTAGCAAACAGGAGCAGTGTTGAAGGGTTGGCTGCATCGCATTATAATTTTAAAAAAAGTTCTTGTTTTCTTTGGGCTTAGGTTTGTTAAAGATGGATTGTTTTGTGTTCACCTTGCTTCTATTTGTATGTGTATTTGGGGTGGTATCCACAGGCTAGGGTGGGGTAGTTTGCTGATGGTGCCTGCAGATAGTTCTTTGGAGACCCCAATTAGTTTGGTCATTTGGAAAGTCAGGATGTTGAATGGCCCAGTGAAAAGGACAAGAGTATTTGCGCAGAGTTTAAATTCTGATCTGCTGTTTTTGCAAGAGACTCATTTATGGGTCAGCAACCAGACAAGGCTGTCGAAGGGATGGGTATGATAAGTCTTTCATTCGGGTTTTGATGGGCCAGTGGTGCGGCAACTGAATAAAAAGGGTTCAGTTTCCTGCCTCTAAGATTTTGGCTGACTCCCAACAGCAGATATGGCAGGCACTCGGGGTTTTGGTAAATTACTACATCCCAAATAGGGACAATATGAATTTTAGTAATAATCTGCTGGCCTCCCGCCCAGATTTTGAATTTGCATCAGTGAATGGGGACCTAATTGGTGTTCTGAACCCTGGTCTAGATCAGTCCAAGTCCAAATCTCTGACTCCACCAAGTGTGGCCAGAGCTTGGTTATTTTTCATGGAGCAGATTTTTTTTTATGGGGGGGGGGGGGGGGTCTAGATCCGTGTGCACCCAGGTGACAAAGACATAATTTTTCTCGCATGCACATCAATTTGCAGTGGATAGGTCTCTCCTCCCTTGTGGTGGCTTATGATTTAAACCATGCCCCACATTGCCGATTTTGCACTAGAGTCAGGTCTGTCCCAACGTCCGCGATGGAGGATGGACACAACATTATTAGTGGACAAGACATTTTGTGAACCCATGTCCATTGGGGACTATATAAAATTTAATTCAAAAGGGAGTCAATCTCACATTCAACGCTGTGGGAAGCTCTTCTATAAAGTGCACATGGTGAAGACAGTGGGGGGGGGGGGGGGGGGGGGGGGAAGAGGAAGAGAAAGAGATTGAGAGAGAGAGAGAGAGAGAGAGAGAGAGAGAGATTGAGAGAGAGAGAGAGAGAGAGCGAGCAGAGGTTGGTGGACTCCATTCTCGAGGTGAATATCACCAGTACTCACTTGCCCCTGCCCTGGAGTTGTTGGCAAGCAGGAAAAAGCCGCAGACAATGCAAGTTATTAACAGAGAATGGTGGGCTAGCTGCGACACTAGAGCAGCCTATTTTATGAGCAGGCCACTCATCTTTTAGCTCACCAGCTTAAGCAACAGGTAGCTTCACAGGCGATTGAACAGGTATGCAACTCGGGGGCAGCCTATTTTTGCACCTCCTCAGGTCAATGCAGCATCTGCATTGTTCTATCGGGGTCTCTATGAATCGGAGCCTCCGGCTGAGGGATTGGTCATGACTTGACCTTTTAGGGCAGTGCTGTGGCGCAGTGGGTTAGCCCTGTTGTTTAAAGGCACTGAGGCCCCAGGTTCAATCCTGGCTCGGGGTCACTGCCAGTGTGGAGATTGCACATTCTCCCTGTGTTTGCGTGGGTTTCGCCCCCACAACCCAAAGATGTGCAGGCTAGGTGGATTGGCCACACTAAATTGCCCCTTCATTGAAAAAAATGAATTGGGTACTCTAAATTTTTAAAAAAGACTGACTTTTTGGAAAGCTTATTTGTGGTGGTGGTTGGGCCTGGGGGAGTGGAGGGAGGGGTCTGCTGATGCAGACTGGTAAAGAATCTGGCCTGAATGGCTTCCCCATTGAATTTCATAAGAATATGGGCCGTGTAGAATTATCACACTAAGTGCAGATGTTAAATTACTTGTCAAAGTGCTAGCCCTGCCGCTGGGACCCCACCTCCCAGAGGTGATCTTGGGAGGACCACACAGGCTTCATTAAAAGGTTGACATTCATCAGCTGATATACATCGCCTGCTATAGTATTGTCCTTTTCCCCACTTGTGGACCTAGGTGGCCCACAGATTAGGCCTCGCTTCATATTAAATTTCACTAATCTGCTTGCTAGAGTAAAGTCGTACTTAAGAGATGGGATAACTTCTCTGTCCTTGTCAGGCAGGGTTCAGACTATTAAATGAATGTATTCTGAGATTTGTATTCCGAGATTTTTATTTATTTTTCAATGTCGCTTCAATTTTCTCCCCATACTTTTATCAAAATCAAAAAATTAATGTACTTCTGTATTTGGACAAGGATCCATGGGGTTTTCTTCCAGATAGATAGGCAGCCATGGGCTTGGCTCTACCCAATTTATTAACATTGGGCAGCCAATATCAAGAGGATATTGTTGTAGTTCAGCAATCCTGGCTCCATTTGGGAACAAATGGAAGCGAGCTCCTGCAACGTTTCTCACCTTGGTGCAATAGTTACTTCATTGTTGCCTTTCTCTCAGTAAGATTTACCCCAAATCCAGTGGTGTCCATCCTGAGAATTTGGAAACAGTTCAAGAGAGCTCTGTTCACAATCTTCGCTAGCCTGCATCTCAACAACCACTTTATCTGCCAGTAGGTTCGGGCTCTACGTTTAAGTCATGGAAGGGGAAAGGTTTGGAGACCTGTTTATGGAGGGGAGTTTGCTAGTTTTAAAGGAGTTGGCAGAGACATTCCAACTGCCTGGTTCCAGTCTTTTCAGGTACTTCATTTAAAGAAAATAATAAATTTAGAGTATCCAATTCATTTTTTCCAATTAAGGGGCACTTTAGCGTGGCCAATCCACCTATCCGGCACATCTTTTGGGTTGTGGGGCGAAACCCACACAAACATGGGGAGAATGTGCAAACTTCACACGGACAGGGACCCAGAGCCAGGATTGAACCTGGCACCTCGGCGCTGCAAGGTAACCGTGCTAATCACTTGCGCCATCGTGCTGCCCTTTTCAGGTACTTCATGTGATTTTTTTTGCGCACGGCTTTCCCCTTTTCCTCGGCACCACTCTCTTCCTTGTTGAAGAGGATTTTGTCTTTGGTCGGGTCTGAGGAAAAAGAGAACGGGACTATTTTGCCCGTATCCTCTCAAGAGTCAACTCCATTGAGTGAGGCGAAGATGAAATGAGGGTGAATTGGGTCCCATTCTGGATGGAGGGGTTTGGAGTGAGGTCCTTTGCAGGATCAATCGCACGTCTTCATGGGCTTGGCTAAGTTTGATTCAATTCAAGGTGGTGCATAGAGCACATCTAACTAAAGTAAGGCGAGCACTGCTCTCGGGGCTGGGGTGGAGGACAAGTGTGATCACTGCTCTCGGGGGCTGGCTAACCACATTATCGTCCTGTCCCAAGTTGGTAAGCTTCTAGGCCTCTTTCCTCAACACCAAGTCAGAGATACTCAATGTTGATTTGGATCAATGGCCACTGGTGGCCATTTGTGGGGTCAGACTCACCGGCGCTTCAGTTAGAGGTGAAGGTGGATGTCTTCGTCTTTGCCTCGTTGATAGCCTGAAAACTAGTTCTGCTTGCGTGGAGATCTCCTACTCTGCCTGGTGCCCGGGCTCAGTTGGATGACTTTTTTTAATTTGGAGAAGGTTAAATATACCATTAGAGGTCAGTAGAAGTGTTCTACCTACCTACCTACCATTCATTTCCTTTAAGGAGATAGTCACTGTCAGCTGTTAAGAGGGTTAAATTCAGTTTTTGGGGGTTAAATTTAGTTTTTGGGACTAAATTTAATATGTGCTTTTGCTGGTTTGTCTCTTTGTTTTATTGTGTAATTTTGGTTCCTTGTATTGTATGGCAAAAAAGGATGCAGAAATGAGATACATGGCTGAGTATCCAGCAATGAAACAACTGCAAAAGTCCTGTTTTGGCTGTAGATGCTCTACTGCAAAGTTTTAAGCAACTGGAATGTACTTATTATTACTGCTTTTGGTTCAAGGTTCTCAACATGAAAATTCCTTATTTTGGAGCACAGATTAAAATCAAAAGTTTTGAATACAAGTACATTCAAAATAATAGTGATCTTACCTCGTACATTCAGTCCGTTATCACAAGCAAATTGGGCAAATGGTGACATATAGTTTGGATCATATGCTAGTTCATGAGCCTGTTCTGCAATGCTCCTTGCCGTTTGCTGAATACTCTCATAATTGGTCTTCTGCAATCATATTGAACACAATTAGATTTAGATTCACATCACCAATATATCCTTTGGAGAAACATTTTTTAAAAAATGGATTCCCAGTGTATCGAGACATTTCCTACAAAGCAAAATTAAATCCATTCTTATAGCACCTTTCATTATCTCAACAATGTCCCAACGTACTTTATAACCAATGAAATACATTTCTAGTGTTATGTAGGAAAAGCAACAACTAATAAGCTCCCAGAATCAGCAACATAATAATGATCAGCTCATCTGTCGATCTGAGATAATATTGGCTAGGACACTGGAGTTAACACCACCCCACCCCCGTTCTTCTTTGAGATAGTGCAGTGGGATTTCTTTAGGTCCACCAGAGGGCTGTTGCATCCCAGTTTAATGTCTCACCCAAAAGACAGCATCTCTGTCTATGGGCAGCACTCCTTCAGTACTGCACTGCCATCAGGTTATATTAAAGATGCTTTAGAAATGCAAGTTGTACCTGCATTTGACACTTGTCCCATTTAAACTCTATGGTGAATAGCAAATGATCACTTAACTAACACCTCAAACAGAAAAAGCATTTCTGCAGTGCAGTATTTAATATAACCCCCACTGATTTACGAGCATCTATTTTATAATCTTTAAACACTGCAAAGTCAAATACTTTAGTGATGAAAATGTGAACTTCTGGTGCTCTGGAGGGGTGAACGGCTCCACCTCGTGTGCAAGATTGGGGCTGATACAACCGAAGGTGGTGTATGGAGCACACTTTACAAGGGCGAGGATGAGCCGGCTCTTTGACGGGGTGGATGTGTGAACATGAGGAGAGGGGGGGGGGGGGGGGGGGGGGTGCAAATCACGTTCATATATTTTGGTCCTGTCCAAAACGGATTACTGGTAGGAGGTTTTCAGGGTAATCTCTAAAGTGGTGCACGTGAAATTGGACCCGCGATCTCGGGAGGCCATATTCGGGGTGTCAGACCAACCAGGGTTAGAAATGGGCGCAGAGGATGGAGGGGTTCTACAATTCATGAGCGTTATTCATTATGCACTTTCGAGAATTGGATTACATCGAACATTAGAGGAGGGGCTGGGAGGAGGGGAACTGTATGTGTTAATGGTGACTATGGGTGATTCCTGATTCCTTTTTGTCATTTATGTTAACAAGCGGGCCAATGTTTGGGGGAGCATGGAATCGGTGTTATTGATATGGGGATTGACATTACATTTGTTACTGGTTATTGCTTAGTGTTGGGTGTAAATTTGGAAGAAAATGGGAAGAAAATGTGAAAGAGGAGAATAAAAATATTTTTCACATTAGGTGAATATCTGTAGTAATAAAAGTATTTTGACATCAATGTCTTAAGACTTCAAAACCCAGTAACTGAAGACAATTCTCAAAGAGAGGCATTTGTGCTTCAAAGCTCATTAGGGGAGAGATCTAAATAGCAAACTCAAATACATAAAAACATTTGTGCTTCAAAACCAGATCCAAATTTTAAACTGAGCCCAATGATGCCCAACAAAAACAAGTAGAACTTGCTCTTTGCATCAATAGAGAGTTTGAAGCCTAGAGAATTGCATACTGATTTTATTTAAATGTTTCCAATTAAGGGACAATTTAGTGTGACTAATCCACTTACCCTGCACATCTTCAGTTGTTTTTGGGGGGGGGGGGGGGGGGGGGGGAGCGCGAGTGAGTGCGTGAGTGTGTGGCCCATGCAGACGGCAGACGGACCGTGAACTCAGGTCCTCGGTGCTGTGAGGCAGCAATGCTAACCACTGCACCATGCCGCCCTTGGATTCATTGCATGTTATAGAAACCTTCTCTAGTAACTGTAGAATAGTTCTACAAATTACACCAGATTTTATTTGGCTTCAAGTGACTCAGTAGAAAAAATACAGTATATTGCATTAGTTTGTTGCAAAATAGTCAATTCTATTATAGAATAGTGATTTATTGGGGAGGGGGACTTAAAGCAAGTGAAATATTTTATGTTGCACTAATTAATTATGAATTGACAATTTTTGTAGCTGAATAAATTTAACAAAGATACCTTCAGTTTCTTTAACTCCTGTAAGATCATGTAGTCAGGCATATTATCAAATAAACCATCAGTTGCTGTCAAGATGATATCTCCCAGTTGGACATCAATGGAAGTACTGTCAGCAGCATCAGGGCTGTGAAGACACACTTTATTAGATAACGTTTTTCTGCCAGATTCTCAAGGATAAAGTCCATTCAACCAAGCTCTATTCCAACGATGGAACCAAGACAAAACAATAGTTAATTTTACAGCTATTCAAAATGTACAATGCCAGTCATTTATAAATGTATGGAAAGTTTGAATTGAATGATTTACAGCATTTTTTCTAATTAAATGGATGCATAACTTGCCTGGAAAAAAAACCAGACAAGTGCAAGTTCCAGGAAATTATGACGTTAAAAGATTCCTATAGAGTCCGACACATGATACATCAAATGATCCAGACCCTGCAGACAGTGCAGAGAGCATCAAAAATGATCCTTATTGCCTATAGGGATCGACTAGGACGATAACTTGAGCTTTACAAAAATGAAAAGTACATAGAACATACGGTGCAGAAGGAGACCATTCGGCCCATTGAGTCTGCACCGACCCACTTAAACCCTCACTTCCATCCTATCCCCATTACCAAAATAAGAGAAAGTATCATAAATGTCAGCATATATTTCCAATTTCAAAATCAGGGGTGCCTAGTACACAGTATAAAGCAAAACATGGGTGTGAGCAGTTGCCATCTTTGCTGTTCGTTATTCAGGGTCTACGAAGTATGGGAGTGTCTTAAACTCCCTTCATCTCTGAAGTACAACCTGCTTGATCCTTTGTACTCAGTTACTAGGTACTTGTAAGCATAACATCCATTTTGAAGTGAAAAATGGAGGCTGATTATTAATGCAAGTGGCATGTCATGGCTGAAGAGGGGATGGTTATCTTATAAGCAGAGTATATGCACAAGCATGAAAAGGGATTGTCTTTTACACTGGGTCAACTTGTGCAGCGTGACCTACAGTAAATCAGAAACATGTTCAGAATCACCAGGACCGAATACAAAAGTTGACAGGAAAATTATGGATCAATGTCTTAAGACATCAGCTGGAATAGGTTAGCAGTAATAGTAGTTGGGCATAGACAACTAACTGAAGAAACAGCTAGATGTTGTAGTGGGAAGATTGTACGGTTTGTATTTTGTGAAGGGATACAATGCCTTAAAAATTCAACTTCCCTTTTGTGAAAAGTTCCACCATTTCAAATCTGATCAAAAGCAACCACTGCTGCTGAACCACATTTCTTAACTGATGCTTAAATCCTTGAAATTTATTACTCCCATGAATACTTTAGTGAAATAATGCAAATATAATTTTCAAGTAATTCATGTCAGAAAAGGCATTTTCAGTCAATTTGTCATGGGAACAGTGATTCTAATACTCAAGCAGAAAGCTAATTCAATTTTATCTTTTTCCATAAACATAAAAATTTAGCTTAAATCAAACTCACAAATAATCCACTATTTTTTGGCACATTTCACCTATTTCTGCTTTATAATGGATAGTGACACATGGAAACTCACTGTCACTCCTTTAGATTCTCCAAAGCTACATACCAGGAACAGTGCCAGATACAGTTTTACTTTCCCTGGCAGCACTGTGCACGCTGCTGGCACTTTCCAGCAGAGTGGAATGGGAACTGGTGGTCACATGGTCGCATTTCTGAAGAGCCATAACTTTTGTCTTTGCCAGAAAACATTTTAAGCAAAGAACTCGAGCAATGCTGATCTTTTCCTTGTTTATTTGAGAATTGTACTAAAGGGTAGGAGTAACAATCTTTTATGCAGTAAGCCAACATAATTGTTTGATCTAGATCTAAGATAATGCAAAAGTAGGAAAGGAACTGCGGATTCTTTCCTACCATTTATTCTGTTTCAATAAGTGTATGGGTAACAGGAGGAAATTTCTCCCAAGCTCCCACATTTTCAAAACTTTCCCTCAATCCACCAATCCATTGAAGAATTGAACTCGTAGCATTCCAGGCGATCTCATCCGCACCATCCTTCCTGGTCTGCTCTGCAACTTGTGACTTAAAGCATCCTCCCACAATGCCTCTTGTTCAGTTTAGTGGATTGGGTGGCAGTGGTTCACATTGCTACCTCAGTGCCAGGGACCCCGATTCAATTCCAACACATGGAGTTTGTACGTTCTCCCAGTGTCTGCGTGGGTTTCCTCCGGGTGCTCCAGTTTCCTCCCATTTTCCAAAGATGTGCAGGTTAGGTGGATTGGCCATTCTAAATTGCCTCTTTAGTGTCCAGAGATTAGGTGGGGTTACAGGGAAATGACAGGGGGGTGGGCCTATCTCAGGTCAGCACAGAATTGATGGGCCAAATGGCTTCCTTCTGTCCTGTAGGGATTCTATTCTATGATTGCCCACCTTGATTCCACTCTCAACTATTCATTAATTCCCCAATCAGATCTAAAACAACAGTCTCTCTTCCCTAACCATGTATTGTTTTCTCCAGAGGACTCAGCCGTAGCTACTTTCTGACAATATCATCCAGTCATAGGTCAGCAGCCACTGGTGTACTGATATGCAGATCAACCTCTCCACCACTTGTCTCACTGCTCAACCTCCTCTTTGCCGTCAGTGATTGGCCAGCATTCATCTGGGATATGCTACAAATTCCTCCAGCCAATAACCTACACCTAATCCAATTTTACAGTTCACATTAGGCAGTTGTTTTCACAACCTGTAATTGCTTTAAGTTTAAAAAAAACTACCCTTAAAGTGACTTCTCTCCCTCAATCGGAATGTAAAATTCAATCATTTTAAGATCACCACTACAAAGAGGCTCCTTTACTTGAAAGTCATTAATTAATCCTGCCTCATTGCACACTACCAGGTCTATATGAACCTGTCCTTTGGTTGGGCTCTCGAGCATGCTTGCTCTAAGGGATTATCCCCAAAACATTCCATGAACTCATGTCCCATGCTACTTTTTTATCCATCTGATATATTCAATCTGTTTACATTAAAATCGCCCATGATTATTTCCGTACCTTTCTTAAAAGCCCAGCTACTTCATGTGTATACCTCGAGTATGACCATCAGGCCTATAAACAGCTCTCACAATTTACTTCTTTACTGTTGCTATTTCTTACCTCTGGTTTTGCATCTTGATCTAGAACTATTGTACTGTCATCCTTAATTAACATCACCTTTTCCTAACTTGCTGTCCTTCAAAAATGTCAAAGACTGCTGTTTCTTTCTCAAAAATAGAAAGCATCAAATCCTTATGCCACCAGAAAGTGAGGCACAACCTTGTCCAGGTGTGGTGAAAAAGCAGACAATAACAAACTTGCAGTAAGCAGCTTCCACTGTATTTGGAAGAGACTCAAAACTAATCAAACTTTTGAAACAACTAGTTCATGGATTGTGGTACTTGCTGGATTGCTGTACCTTACAGAAAACTGTCAACCCCTTTCATACACATGTTGGTGAATAAATTATGCAGCAACTAGCTATTCAGCCCAAGTTAGCCGATTTCTGCAAAGTGGCATTATATTTTCACCCAATAGCATCCAGTTAATTTCTATTTCAACGTTTTGTCTGGTGTATTCAAGACTGAGGTTTATAGATGTACGGATGCAAAAAAGGAAATGAGGGATAGGGGAGAAGCAGACTTGACATAGAAGATCAGCCATAATTTTATTGAATGCCTGAGTAGGTTCAAGGGGTAATATGACCTACTGGAACTATTTCTTATGGGTAGTATAAAGGACCAGATTCCTGCAATGGGGCTGGGTGCTGGACAATACCCAACCCTTGCAATTCCTGCAATACAGAGTGCACATCTGTAGATGGTTTGCCTGCAATTCCCCATCGCCCAGTACCCTCCCACTGTCAGCACCTAGGGTTAACACAAGGAAAAGGTTGATTCTGATAAAAGCGGATGGAACCATAATGTAGTAGAATTAATACCTTCAGGAAATTAACCTAAAGAACAATAATGTTCCAACAGGTTTAGAACAAAGAAAATGACAGCACAGGAACAGGCCCTTCAGCCCTCCCAGCCTGCGCCGATCCAGATCTTATATTTAAACCTGTCGCTTATTTTCCAAGGATCTACTTCCCTCTATTCCCCACCCGTTCATATAATCTGTCCAGATGCATCTTAAATGATGCTATCGGGCCCACCTCTACCACCTCCGCTGGCAAACGTTCCAGGCACCCACCACCCTCTGCGTTAAAAACTTTCCACACACATCTCCTTTAAACTTTCCCCCTCTCACCTTGAAATCGTGACCCCTTGTAATTGACACCCCCACTCTTGGAAAAAGCTTGTTGCTATCCACCTGTTCATACCTCAATTTTCTAGACCTCAATCAGGTCCCCCCTCAACCGCCGTCTTTCCAACGAAAACAATCCTAATCTACTCAACCTTTCTTCATAGCTAGCACCCTCCATACCAGGCAACATCCTGGTGAACCTCCTCTGCACCCTCTCTAAAGCATCCACATCCTTCTGGTAATGTGGCGACCAGAACTGCACACAGTATTCCAAATGTGGCCTAACCAAAGTCCTATACAACTGTAACATGACCTGCCGACTCTTGTACTCAATACCCCGTACGAGGAAGGCAAGCATGCTGTATGCCTTCTTGACCACTATCGACCTGCGTTGCCACCTTTAGGGTACAATGGACCTGAACTCCCAGATCTCTCAGTACATCAATTTTCCCCAGGACTCTTCCAATGATCTTATAGTCCGCTCTTGAATTAGATCTTCCAAAATTCATCACCTCGCATTTGCCTGAATTGAACTCCCTCCGCCATTTCTCTGCCCAACTCTCCAATCTATCTATATTTGCTGTATTCTCTGACAGTCCTCCTCGCTATCTGCAACTCCACCAATCTTAGTATCATCTGCAAACTTGCAAATCAGACCACCTATACCTTCGTCCAGATCATTTATGTATATCACAAACAACAGTGGTCTGAGCACAGATCCCTGTGGAACACCACTAGTCACCTTTGTCCATTTTGAGACACTCCCTTCCACCACTACTCTCTGTCTCCTGTTGCCCAGCCAGTTCTTTATCCATCTAGCTAGTACACCCTGAACCCCATACGACTTCACTTTTTCCATCAACCTGCCATGGGAAACTTTATCAAATGCCTTACTGAAGTCCACGTACATGACATCTACAGCCCTTCCCTCATCAATTAACTTTGTCACTTCCTCAAAGAATTCTATTAGGTTTGTAAGACATGACCTTCCTTGCACATAATCATGCTGCCTGTCACTGATAAGTCTATTTTCTTCCAAATGTGAATAGATCCTATCGCTCAGTATCTTCTCCAACAGTTTGCCTACCACGGACGTCAAGCTCACAGGTCTATAATTCCCTGGATTGTCCCCGCTACCCTTCTTGAACAAAGGGACAACATTAGCAATTAGCATTACCAATGGGACATTCAAGTGGCCTTATTTTAAGAACCACAATTTCATGAATTGTGATTAATTTTACTCTTGCACATTATAGCACTTGATATAATCATGATTTATGTACACTAGGGGGCTTTTCACAGTAACTTCATTAGAAGCTTACTTGTGACAATAAGATATTTTCATTTCACACTTACACTTAATAAAGGCTGGTATTTTACCTGTCACTCAGGACAACTCCTTCTGCTTCAGGTGGTGCTATTGACAGTTGGAAGGGGGTGTTAAAGTAATGTTGTTGCTCATCTGACCGGTGAACCACTTCTCCACCTCGAACCACCAGAAATCCAGAGTCTCCTAGGTTTGCTGTGTGTAACTGATGACTACTACGGTCCAGTACAACTAAACAAGCAGTACTGCTCCCTGCAAGAAAATAATAAAATTATACAGAATGGGTGTTTGCTCACAGAAGCAAGCAGTCAGCAGTAAGAACAAAGAGTTTCAGCTCAGAGTCTAGAAAGCAAAAGGGATAAATGTTAGGGAGGCCTGCACCTTAAAAGCAGAGAAAATATTAACTTTATCATTTATTACAGAGAATGTGGTTGGGTTTGGAGTTAGGCATTCATGAAAGGAAGCACACTGGAAGATTTGCCTAGCTTGAAGCTAATCTTTAAAATATTTTTAAGCATGCCTGCAAGTGCACTTGTATCATAACAAAAAAGCCTCACTTTTGAAGAATATCTTTGAATAATTGCAAATGAGTGCAATTGGTGGAACCCAGTTATTTAATTTTTCTTTTTGTAAATTTAGAGTGCTCAATTATTTTTTTTCCCCAATTAAGGGGCAATTTAGTGTGGCCAATCTACCTAACCTGCACATCTTTGGGTTGTGGGGGTGAAACCTACAGTCACAAGGAGAATGTGCAAACTCCATACAGACAGTGACCTGGGCCAGGGTCGAACCCAGGTCCTCAGCACCACAGGCAGCAGTGCTAACCACTGCATCACCGCACCGCTCAGTAGAACACAGTCATATTCATTATCCCAATGTGAAGGTATGGCAAGTTGTGGGCAGGGTCCATTTCCAGGACAATGTTTTTTTAAATCCAGGCTTCAAGATCATGGAAGCTGTTAATGTAATGTGTGCTTAAAATCCCATAATCATTATCACTGATTTGGCCAATTTCAGGAGAATGGTAAAACCAACACAAAGTCTACACTATCTCAATCTCATTCAACATAAATAATGTGATCTTTTCTTTGAACCCCTTTTGCACAATAATGTCTTGGGGAACAGGTTTGAATGGGATTAATAAATTCAATTGTCACTCATGCTTTCTTGTACTGAATCTGGATGATCACTGTATTCCTACTACACAAACATCGAAGTCTTGTGCTGAGGACTACTTATTGCTGGCCATAGGAAAGGCAACATTGATAGATGGATACAATTAAAGGACAACTGGGGTACTTTCTGCAGATTTGAAAGCATATTGGAGTACAGCCAAAAAAAGTGCAAAATAGAACACCATAGGACAAAATACATTTTTTCATGCAAACGATTATAATATGACAACTCAAGCATTCAAAAGGGACTCAAGAAAGAGTAGGAAAGTAAGAATACAGTAGATAGCTGAAGAGTGAAGCTTGACGGACTAACGGTGGAGTTTACTGAAAAACCAAGAGTTTTTTCAATAAGCAACACAAGAATTGGCTACAAGGAACTGAAAGCAAGATGCACTGCCCTCTGAACAGTGTAAAAATGCGATTCTACAATTGTATGGAAAGAACAGAAGAATGTGAGCATAGAGCACACAATGCAAAGTAGTTTGCTGAATGTCAAATATCAACTGGCTAACCAGTTGTAATGCATTCCAAAACTTAAACCAAGTAAATAAATTGAGCAGCTGGCTTGAGTTAATACTTTCTTTCCAATAAAACAATGGTAGGGCTCATACACATACAAACGTCATCCTCTCTGGGCCAAGATGCACTTTTCTGTTCCCATGATTGGTAATCATAAGTACATAAGAATGTGGCAAAAGGAAAGATTCTGGCAGCAAGTTAAGTAATTGGCACTCAACTCCTGCAAAATAATAACATTTAGATTTAGATTAACTACAGTACAGTCGACTTCCACTGTTGGCAGCAATTTTGTCCCAATGAATTCTTGCAAAGTGTAAAAATTGCAAACCACTTGTGCATGTGCAGTCAACACATGCGCAGTCAACACTATCCAAGAGAGTTCAACATTTCATAATAGTGAGTTCAACATTGTAAATGGTGGATGGGCAAGGTTTTAGGGCCGCGAACCGTGATTATGTGTACAACTATATTTGCATGGGTAAACAATTCACAATTAGAGGGTCATGAATGATGGGAGTTGACTATATACGCAGAAGTATAAAAGGCAGTAAAATAAGCAGAAGTGGTTCTGAAAGTACAAGAAAGCAAAATTTGTTTTAGAAAAAAAACACATCTAGTCCTTACCTAACAATGGCACTTTGTTCTGTAGTAATTCACAATAGCTTGCAGTAAGGATTCCTACGGGGTTGGTTGGTACAAAGCGTCCTTCCCGTACCAGACGCTCACAAGTTCGCATCAGGGTCCCTGAGAATTGGGAAGGATCAACTCCATAATCTCTCCAACCTCCAACCCCATCTGCCACTCCTGAGAGAAAAGCAATTCATACAAGATTAAAATTCATTTGAAACTAAAAAACAAAATGCTCGAAATCGGAAACAAAAGGACATATCTATGCAGGGAACAGACAAGTCAAAAATAGTGTTGGGTCCTTTGCTGAAGCTGGGTGCTTTCACCATTTACTGTTGTTGGTTTCTCAAATTTTAATCTCATAGGAGATGGTTTTGAATTAGAACTAGACCCAAATACTTCTGTTTTGCTGACTAGAGGTGCAGCTAGTTACATTGTTTTAGCCACATTTTAGCAGAAAACACCCACGCTTTACCAAAAACCAAAACGTCGCCCAAAGTTTGGATTTCTGGTGCAAATTTACTTGATCCACTACACCTTTTACCGTGAGCCCTGTCCACCTCCAAGGGCTGGGAGAATGCCCCATCCCCCAGCAGCTTCTCAAACATGTCCGTGATGTATGCCCCAGCATCCCTCCTTCGGACCCCTCCGGGAGCCCAACGATTCTCATGTTCTGCCGGCAGGACCTATTCTCTAGGTCCTTCACCTTCTCCAGGAGCTTCTTCTGCTGGTCTCTCAGCATCCCCACCTCCAATTCCACCGCAGTTTGATGTTCCTCCTGCTCAGCCAGCACCTTCTTTACCTTCTGGATCACCCGATCTTGGACGTCCAATCCAAGCTCCAGCCGCTCAATTGACTCTTATCGGGTCGAAGCAGTCCAGTTTCTGCTTAGCAAAGCCTTCCTGACTAACTGAGTAAAGACCCTACCTCGGACATCCCTCCTATATCTCCCACCCTAAATCTTATAGTTATGCCCCCTTGTAACGGCTACATCCACCAGAGGAAATAGTCTCTGAACGTCCACTCTATCTATTCCCCTCATCATCTTATAAACCTCTATTAAGTCACCTCTCATCCTCCTCCACTCCAAAGAGAAAAGCCCTAGCTCCCTCAACCTTTCCTCATAAGACCTATCCTGCAAACCAGGCAGCACCCTGATAAATCTCCTTTGCACCCTTTCCAATGCTTCCACATCCTTCCTATAATGAGGTGACCAGAACTGCACATAATATTCCAAATGTGGTCTCACCAGGGTCATGTATAGTTGCAGCATAACCCCACGGCTCTTAAACTCAAGCCCCCTGTTAATAAACGCTAACACACTATAGGCCTTCTTCACAGCTCTATCCACTCGAGTGGCAATCTTCAGAGATCTGTGGACATGAACCCCAAGATCTCTGTTCCTCCACATTCCTCAGAACCCTGCCATTGACCCTGTAATCCGCATTCAAATCACCAGTTTCAAGACATCACTTTCAACATCATGCTCACCAGCACATTACTGCAAATGTTTACTCTATTTAGCAAACATCATAGAAACACAAGGAGGAGGCCATTTAGCCCTTTGAGCCTGCTCCACCATTCATTATCATGGCTGATCAAGTTCTATACCCTGATCCTGTCTTCCTCCCCATACCCCTTTAGCCCCAGGTTAACCCTTTGATTTTGTCTAAAGCCCAGTCACTGTTACTCAGACCATAATTTCCTTCCCCCAGTTTCATTCTCATATCAACAATTACAAAAGAACAGATCATAGAATCCCTCCAGCACTGTAGATGGCCATTCAGTCCATCACATATTCTATCATTTAATTTGTGAAAGCTGTTGAGCTGTTTTGTCAAAAAAAAGTTAATTGTTTGCAGCAGTTTGACAAACCCTTCCAGCACTTTGTCAGACTCAGCCAGAGCATATTTGTAACTCATACAATTTTAAATAATGGCCAGTCTTTTTCCGCAACTCAACAAACTGCCAACGGTTTAGTACATTGGATCAGATATTAATGTTTGCCAAGTCATCAGATCTTTCATATGAATTACCAACTGCCATTAAGCATACAATTCTTGAATTATACAGTGAAGACTTGTATACGCCCAATCATTTTATCAAGAGTTTTGGCCAATCATAGTTCATCACCCTTCGTTGGCTGAAAGCAAACGTTCCAGGATTTGCTCAAATCCCTCAATGTTTTGGAGCTGCCAAATGCTCTGAACTTTGTGCAGTGTTTCAGTCCAATACACACCAACATTTGGCATTCGTCTTCCGAACAAATTGCGTACCGAGTACTAACCAGGTAGTGCCGCAAGTGTCTCACAATCCATTCAGCACAAATTAAAATGCAAGAGAATCTTTCAGCTTAGCTCTCAAGAGATTTGAAACTGCCAGACAGATAAAATAAACAGATAATTTACTTCAACTCAAAATGTTCTGCAGAATTTGGTGGGTTCCACAGTTTTCTAATAAAGTGCCCATGTGTGTCAATTTATTTTACCACCTTCAGAAAATCCACAGAACAGAACTTTCAAAAACATTAGAAATAGTTTTTTTTTTTTTAAAAGTCCTGCTGAGAATTAGTCGCAAAATTTCATGCATTTTCTGAAACCTATTGGAAATTTGTCAAATACAGATATTGATAATGCTTCTTAAATTATTCCCCTGATTTTCAACAAATCACTGTTTTCCCACACCCGAACACCAGAATTGTTAAGCAAGTTTTGCCCAATCACAAAATCACATCCAACAGCAGATGGGTTGCTTGGTCTTGCAAGCACGGGCTGGTTGAGTACAGTCTGTACTTGGCCTTTTATGAACGACTGAAGGAACATGCTGTTTGATCAGCCAACGTTGGGGCATACGACCAATGTACCTGGAACCATACTCGCAATAAAATTCAAATTCATTCACAACATTGCTCAATTGTGGTAGGCAAAAATGTATTTTTGGACTCAATGGCAACATTTTTGTTATTGGAAAATACCATGAGTGTAGCGTAGTAACAGCATGAAACAGCTTCCTTAACCTGTTCACATTTTTGACAGTTTGCCTTTCCAGGGTAAGTTGAAGTAGACAAGGCATTCAAGTCAAGGCATTTTTAAAAAAAGTCATTTTTGTTCCTGCTCTTTACCAGAATCTATTTTTCCTGAACCGTTGAACTTCATTTTATTTGTTTGCCCATTGCACTGCTTCTCTAGATCATTGTTAGCAATAGCCAATATGATTTTCCACATAATTCTCCGGAGAAGGAAATGACATTTCATAGTACAGTCTCCCAAACAAAAGCCAAGCAACCTGTGGAGTATTCATTAACCCAAGCAGACTGGGTATAAATAATTGAGCGTAGGACAGTTGAAGAATAATGGCAGATGTTCAGAGAGATATATATTCCTGAGAGGAAGAGAAATTGTAAAAGAGAGAAAAACAATCCATGGCTAAACAAGGAAGTCAACAAAGACAAAGGCAAAAGCCGGGGCACGCTGGAGGATTAGGAGAACTTTAAGATTCAGCAAAAGGCTACTAAAAAGAGCCAAGATGAACTGCAAAAGGAAATTAGCAGATAACAAACACTATATACTTATAGAAGTTTTTGGTATCAAAGGTGAATAGCAAAAGTAAATGTTGGCCCTTTAGGGGATGATACTGGTGAGGTAATAATGGGGAATAGATGGCATGGCTGAGGCACTGAACCAATATTTTGCCTCGGTCTTCACAGCAGAGGACAATAAAAACTTTCCAAAAACGACAGCTAATGCAGAAGTACTTGGTGCAGTAACTATCATTTGGGAGACTATATTGAATAAACTAATGGGATTAAATGCAGATAGGTCTCTGGGAGCTGATGGTCTGCACCCTAGGATATTAAGGGAGGTGGCAGCAGAGATGATGGATGCATTGGATATGATATTTCAGAATTTCGTATTCAGGAAGAGCCGGTGAATTGGAAACACGCTAATGTGATGCCCCTATTCAAAAAGGGAGAGGCAAAAAGCAGGAAACTATAGACCAGTTAGTTTGACCTCTGTGGTGGGGAAGTTGCTGGAATCAATCATTAAGGAGTAGATGACTGAACATTTGGAAATACAAAGCTCAGTTCACAAGTGTCAGCATGGTTTTATGAAGGACAAATCATGCTTGACAAACTTGCTCGAGTTCTTTGAGGACGTAACCAGCAAGGTGGATAATATGGAACCCGTACGCAGTATTTGACAAAGTGCTGCCTAAAAGACTGATCCAGAAGGAGAGATTACAGGGAAATGGGGATAGGGTACTAGATTGGATTGAGGATTGCCTGACTGCCTGACTGACAGAAAGCAGAGGGTGGGGAGAAATGGGTCCTTCTCTGGCTGGCAAACCAACTAGCAGGGTGCCGCAGGGATTAGTCCCCAGACCTCAAATATTTACAATCTATACAAATGAACAAGCAGGAACAGTGCAACATAGCAAAGTTTGCAGATGATGGGTGGTAAAGCAGGCAGTGAAGGAGATAAAGATTTTACAGACAGATATAGATACGCTTCTGTAGATAGAGAGAGGTTATCCATTTTGGTCAAAAAAAATAGAATGGCAGGTTATCTAAATGGAAAGGAGATTCAAAAAGCACCTGGACAGAGGGATCTGGGTGTCTGTTCATGAATCGCAGAAAGTCAGTCTGCAAATAAAAAGGCAAATGGCATTTTATCGTTTATTGCAGAAGGACTGGAGTATAAAAAAAGTGTTGCAGTGGCATAGGATGTTGGTGAGACCACATCTGGACTATTGTGTCCAGTTTTGGTCTCCTTATTCGAGGAAGGATGTGGTGGCAGTTTAGAGGAGGTTCACCAGATTGATTCCAGGGACGAAAGAGTTGACGTACGAGAAGGAATTAAATAATTTGGGCTTATACTTGCTGGAGTTTAAAAGGATGAGAGGGGATCTGATTGAGGGATATAAAATTACTAAAAAGGGATTTAGAGTAAACGTAGACCAAATGTTGGCCCTTGTTGGGCAATCTAGAATGGGAGATCACAAATATAGGTTTGAGGTGGTAGATTTAGAACAGAGACGAGGGGGAATTACTTCTCAGAGGGTGGTGAATTTGTGGTACTAACTGCCCCATAGTGCGATGGAGTCATGAAACGGTTTGAAGGAGGAGATAAATATTTTTCTGATCAGCTTAGTGGTATATGGGGAACAGGTAGGGAGGTGGATGTGAGACCAGGAAGAGATCAGCTATGATCTGATTGAATTGCGGAGCAGGTTCAAGAGGCTGAATTGCCTCCTTATGCTCCTAATTCCTATGCTATGATTCCAAGAGGTGGGTTACATGCAAGACAAAGTTTATAGGGAGTCAGGTACAGGAGGATGAAGGTAAAATAAAGATTAGGAAGGCAGATGAAGAAAATCCTATTCAAATGAAACAGTGGGGATCAGGCTGATTACCTATGGAGGATAGAAATTATGGGATCCTCGATTCTGCCCCCACATTCCCAGGAACAGGCAACTAAATGAACTTAAGTACAGGTAGGTAGGGGAATTGAAAAAGGTCTGAATCCACTAAAGTAAAGACCAGGAAGTGGGTCAACTGTTGTGAAGGCATAGAAAAAAAAGTTGAAAGTTTATTGCTGTATGCGAGAGGTAGCTTGGGGGGGGGGGGGGAGGAAGAGACATCAGGAAAAGGAAGAGTTTTCCAGCCAGAACTTCATTTTCTGCTCTAGAAAAATTGAACCCGCAACATTTCAGCATCACAGTCAGCTGCATTTGCTACTGACACATGCCACTGAAATATAAAAGAAAAATGACAGGAGGACTGGGCGGCCCAGTGGTTATCACTGCTGCCTCATAGCGCCAAGGACCCGGGTTCGATCCGGCCCCCTGTTGCAGGTCTGTGTGGAGTTTGCACATTATCCCAGTGTTTGTGTGGGTGTCATCCCCACAACCCAAATATGTGCAGGCCAGGTGGATTGGCGATGCTAAATTGCCCCCTAAATTGGGGGTGAAAAGGCATCAGTTTAAAAACAGTGATGAAATGGGGGTCAAAACCAGGTTGTGGGCATCACTGACGAAGCCAACATTTGTCATCTATCCCCAATTTCCCCACAGGTGGTGATTAACCACTTTCTTGAACTGCTGCTGCCTATGTGGTGTAGGTACATCCACAGCAAATTAATTCTAGGATTCTGACCCAGCGACAGTGAAGTATTGGAGGTTGAGATTGAAGTCAGGATGGTGTGGGGCTTGGAGGGGAATTTCCTCCGATTTATTTTTATTCTTTCATGGGATGTGGATGTCACTGGCTGGGCCATCATTTATTGCCCATGCCAAATTGCCATTGAGTGGCTTGCTTGGCCATTTCAGGGAGCATTTTAAGAGTCAATCACATTGCTGTGGGTCCGGATTCACATGCAGACTAGTCCAGGCATGGTTCTATGGTTATTGCAGATTTTTAATTCCAGGTATTTTTTATTGAATTCAAAGTGCACTACCTGCCGTGGTGGCATTTGAAACTGGGCCCCTGAGCATTAGCCTGGGTCTCTGGATTACTAGCTCAGGTGACAATTTACAACTCTTTCAGTATTTCATTTGTATTGAATGCTTTCACATACAGATCCAATCATGAATTGCTTCAACTATCACTTCACAAGCTGTAGTAGATCACTTCAGATGTCTTAGGATTCTCACTAGCTGATTAACCAAATGTTCCACTTTTCAGCTCCATCTTTAACTTCCATGAACAGTATAAGGGGGGAATAAAAGGATGGCATGGGGTGGCTTTTGGACAAGCTGGAATTTCCCCAAGTGGAGAGAGCAAAGAAGCGTTGGAGGAGCCCCTGGGGCTGAGGGAAGTGCTGGATAGTATCAGGGGTATGAAGTATGAAGTCACGGAAGGTCCCAGGGAAGGATGGGTATCCATAATTTTATAATGAATTTGCAAAGGACCTGGCACCACATCTGTTGGGGGCGTTTAATGAAGCGTTGGAGAAGTGGGTGCTGCTGGAGACGATGATGCAGGCAGTAATTACACTAATCCCGAAAAAGGGCAAGAACCAGGTGGAATGTGGGTCGTATATAGGCCCATATCACTATTGAACACAGATATGAAGGTATTGGCTAAGTTGTTGGTGGGGAGGGTGGAGGATTGTGTCCCCGGGGTTGTTTGCAGAAGATCAAACCGGCTTTGTGAAGGACAGGCAGCTCGCAAGTAATAAAAGACGGCTGTTGAATGTATTGATGAATCCGTCGAGGGCTCTGGTATCGGAGGTGGTTGTAGTGTCCATGGACGCAAAGGAATTTGATCAGATGGAGTAGTGGTACTTGTTCGAAGTTGTGTTACGGGATTTGTGGCATGGATGCATTTGCTGTATGTGGCACCAAGGGCAAGCGTGAACAAATAATATGAGTTTGAGAAGATTTGGCTTACACAGGGGTACGAGGCAGGGGTGACTGCGGTCACCGTTGCTGTTTGCACTGGCCATAGAGCCGTTGGCTCTTAGGGGGTTGGGGGATTATGTGGGGACAGAGGAAGCATCGGGTGTCACTCTAGGCGATGACCTTTTGCTGTAGGTTTTGGATCCGCTAGAGAGAACAGGAAGAATTATTGGCTGCTGGGGAGGATGGGAAGGTTCTCGGGGTACAAACTGAATGTAGGGAAAAGCAAGGTTCTCCCGGTGAATGAGGAGGGGCAACGGGCTAATTTAGCCAGGGGGGGGAAATGTAATTTACAGTGGCAAGTGATACGTTCTGCTATTTGGGAATTCAGGTAGTGAGGGAATGGACAGGGCTCCATAAGTGGAACTTAACAGAGCTGGTGGAGGAAGCCAGGGAGGATCTTAACAGGTGGGTTACACTGCACTTGACATTGGCGGGGAGGGTCCAAGTGGTGAAAATGAATATTCTGCTGGGTTCTTGTTTATTTTTAAGGCTTTCCGATCTTTATACCAAAGGCCTTTTTTCATTTTGGACTTTGTATGGACAGGAAGGTGCCAAGGGTCGGGAGGACGCTGCTACAGCGGCAGAGGCAGCAGGGGGGATTGCCAAACCTGCTTCATTATTATTAGGTGGCGAATGTGGAGGTGCAGCGGTGGTGGGAAGGAGAAGGGGTAGAGTGGGTTAGGATAGAGGAGGGATCTTGTAGGGGGTCTGGTTTGAGGGCTCTGCTGACAGCAGTATTGCCAATAGTGCCAAGTAGGTATACAGGGAGCCAGGTGGTGCAGTCCACGGTGAAGATTTGGAATCAGTTGAGGAGGCATTTTAGGGTGGAAGGGATGTCTATGTTAACACCGCTGTGCGGGAATCATGGGTTTGAGCAGGGTACACGGGTATGAATAATGTGTACAGGAGGTGAAAAAAGTGAGGCTGGTCAAGGTGAGGGTGGTATTTGGAGCAAGGGTTCTCCAGTCTGAAGGAGCTAAGGGAGAGGGTAGGGCTGCTGAGGGGGAGTGAGTTCAGGGATCTGAAGGTTAGGGACTTTGTGCGAAAGGTCAGGAGGGGGTTCCCTCGGTTGCAGCGATACACCCTGCTGGAGTGACCTACTTCAGATGTGGAAGGGGGAGGGAGGAATTGGGGATATATACACACACGTGGCTGGGGATCAGGGAGGCGAGCGGGTGGTGAAGATCAAGGAGAAATGGGAAGTGGAGTAGGAGATCAGATCAATTGGGGAGTATAGAGTGAGGCACTGTGTAGCTAAACAGGACCTCCTCCTGTGCAAGGATGAGCTTGTTAGTTTAAAGTGGTGCACATGACTCGGGCAAGAATGAGTGTTCTTTCAGGGGGTAGCAGAGAAGTGCGAGACGTGTGGGCGGGGGCCAGCGAATCACGAGCACATTTTGGGGTTGTGAAAAATTGGGACGATTCTGGACGGGAGTGTTCGCGGTCTTAGCCAGGATAGTGGAGGAGGAAGTGGATCCTTTGGTGGTGATATTTGGGGTTTCAGAGAAGCCGGAGCTCATGGAGGAAGAGGAAGGCCGGATTTTACTGGAGTGGTGGTCAGCATAGCCACCGGGGATAACGGCTTGGTTGGGTGACCTGTACAACTTCCTGCGGTTGGAGAAGATAAAGTACGAGTTAAGGGGCTCTGCAGGGGGTTTGAGAAAAGGTCAGAGATATTTGTGACCGTGTTTGAGGAGCTGGTCGGCGACGGGCAGGGTGAAAATTTGTAGAGACTGTATAGTTATTTGCTGGGAAGTTTGTTTCCTGGGGTGTTTATTTTCAGTAGCCTGTTTTGATTAATGTTTGTAATAAAATACATTAAAAAAAAAACTTCCATGAACAGTACTCTATTCCAATTCCCTTTGTCGTCAAACTTCCTGGAACATCTGTTCACGCTCTACTTTCCATAAAGTAGCTATTCTTTTGTTTATGGTGTTCTTTTCAGAAGGTCTGCCGGTTTCTGGCTTTCTCTCTGGCCTTCGAGGTTCCAACTGCTACGAATTCAGCTAAAACAAGGTCGGTCTCTAAAAAAAGTGGCTCCCCGGTTGCTAAGCAATATCTCATTCTTTCACAAGCTACTTTCCTTTTCCCGACTACTCAGCACAACATAGCCATAGTTTGAACCGAAACCACCCCCCCCCCCCACACCTTTGTTTACATAAATCTAACTGACGTGCACCCCAAAACACTAAATTAAACCCACTTAAATCTACACCCCATTTCTAATATTTAACAACCCAATTATAGATCACTTAAACTACATCAGTTTTTTGACAGTAGGCATTGCCACAAATTAATTAGTGTTAGTAGGTGGTATTTGTCATGGAGAATCTAGAGGGTAAAAAGCTCAACTCAAAATTAAGTGCCTAGATTGCACACAATCAGATTCAACCAAAGGCAACAGCCTGTAAAAAAAAAATACAGATGAGGTGAGGAGAAAAGATGGATTTAGTCTTTCCATTATTTAACTGGAAGAAATGTCAGATTTCAAATGTCAAACGACAGACCTGACAGGAGGAGTGGAGTATTAGCACTCAAGTGTAATTGACTGCATTTTTAGCTGATATTACACCCGCCAGTAATGACACCGCAGCATCTTCACTGATAGGTAGTAAGGGTAGCAATGGCAATTAGTGTGACAAATCTACACAAGTAGTTTCCAACAGAAACATGAAAAAAATAACTACACAGTCTAGGTTGTTTAGTATAGACAAATCAATTCTCTCCCTTTAGTCTAGATACTTAATGAACTGAACCGTCTGTACTGGATTGGATTTGTTTATTATTGCGTGTACCAAGGTACAGTGAAAAGTATTTTTCTGCCAGCAGCTCAACAGATCATTAAGTACATGAAAAGAAAATGAAATAAAAGAAAATACATGGACTTCTGGTGGCGGCCATGGAGGAGTAGGTCGCACATTTGATAGCTTCTGCCTGTGACGGACTTTTGGACCTTTGCCCCCGTTTTTTTACCGGATATTATGGGATAAATCGGTGAAGAGTGAGACAGTAAGGAGAAATTCCCCTCCAGTGTATGGAGAATTGGACCAGAAGTGGCCGTGTGAGAAGACAAAGTCCTACAAGGAAGACATGAGTAGAGCTGGCAACTCAGGAAAGCATGGCGGATAGTAAGGGCTGCAGGGAGATGGCACAGTGGTCACCGGAGCAGCTGGTGAAGTTTTTTGAAGATTGTTTCGCCAAGCTTAAGGAGGACTCGCTGGACCCGATCAAGGCTTTGATTGATCAGGTGGTGCAGAATCAGGAGACCCACGGACGAGTGATCCAGGAGGTGGAAAAAAAAGGCGTCTGAGCAGGAGGAATACATAACCGTGCTGGAGACCAAGGTGGAGTTGATGAATGACCACGAGAAAAGAAGCTGGAGGACCTGGAGAACAGGTCCAGGAGGCAGATTCTGAGAGTCGTCAGCCTCCCTGAAGACAATGAGGGATCGGATGTGACGAACATGCTGGAGAAGTTGATGGGTGCTGAGGCGTTCCCTCGGCCCCTGGAAGTGGCTAGAGCATAGAGCCCTCATGAGAAAGCCCCGAGCAAACGAGCCGCCGAGGGAGATGGTGGTATGTTTACACCGATTCCTAGACAAGGAACATGTCCTGCGGTGGGCGAAGAAAGAATGGAGCAGCAAGTGGGCGAATTATGAGCTGCGCATTTATCAGGACCTGGGCGCGGATTTGGCCAATAGGCGAACTGGGTTTAATCGGGCAAAAACGGCCCTCTTAAGAAGGTGGTGAAGTTCGGGATGTTGTACCCAGCCCGTCTGTGGGTCACACATGAGGAACAGGACTTCTACTTTGAAAAGCCGGATGGTGTATGGACTTTTATAAAATAAAAAAGACTGGAGGTGAACTAAAAGACACTGAAGCCTTGGAGAGTACTGTAGTGGCGATTTGTTACATTGGGTTGTAGAAGTAGTGTTATTTGCAGTAAGGGACTGCTTTGATAGCTAAAGTTAACTTCGTCTTACAGGGAGATGGTTGGGGGGGTGATGGTTTCTGGGGCTGTCTTTTCTTCTTCTTCTGTGGTTGTTTTTTTTTGATGTTTGTTTACTGAGGAATGTGATGCTTGGAAAATGTTTGTTTAAGTGGGGGGGGGGAAAGAGAGACGAGGAGAGAATAATAGGGAGACAGACTGCTTGGTGCAATGGGTGTGCACTATCAGGTCAACTGACTCACAGAAGCACAGTGGGGGGTGCGAGCAGGTGTTAAGCTGGAGCTTGATGTGGGGGGTTGGGTTCCTAATGCTGTTGCTACGGGGGGGGGGGGGGGGGGGGGGGGGGGGGGGGGGGAAGAAGAGAAGAGAAGAGAAAGAGCGAGAGCTGCTTAGTTAACAGATGAGGAACTTTTAACAGGGAACAGTGGGAGGTTGGGGACGGCAAATGCCCGAGGGGGGCTCGAGGAGGCCGGGGGCACAAGCTGGAGGCTGGCCAAAAAGGGTGGCGGCGAGAGAGAAGCCCCCCGACCAGGCCGATTACATGGAATGTTAGAGGATTGCATGATGGGCCGGTCAAGAGGGCTTGCGTGTTTGCGCATTTGAGGGGGCTGAAGGCAGACATGGCAATGCTACAAGAGACACCTAAAGATTATAGACCAGACTAGATTGAAAGGGGTGGAGGGGATGAGGCAGTTTTTGGATCAGCTGAGGTTCCCGAGGGTTGATGAGGATCTAGTGGAAGGGCTGGGAGCCCCAATTGAGATTGAGGAAATAACAGATTGACTGGAGGGCATGCAGTCGGGTAAGGCCCCTGGCCGGACAGCTACCTGGTGGAATTCTATAAGAAGTTTTCAGAGATATTGAGCCTACTGCTGGTGAGGACATTTAATGAAGCACTGGAGAAGGCATTCCTCCCCCCAACAATGTCACAGGCCACGATTTCACCGATCCTGAAACAGGAGAAGGGTGCGGAGCAACGTGGATCATACAGGCCAATTTCTGTGTTGAATGTGGACACCAAACGCCTGGCTAAGATACTGGCCACAAGGATAGAGGATTGTGTCCCAGGAGTGATAGGGGAAGACCAGACGGGATTTGTAAATGGCAGGCAAAACAAGGCCAATGTTCGAAGGCTTTTACATGTTATTATGATGCCCTCGGAAGGAAGGGAGGTGGTGGTAGCGATGGATGCAGAGAAGGCTTTTGATCAGGTGGAGTGGATTACTTGCCGGAGGTGCTGGGAAGGTTTGGGTTTGGTGAGGGCTTCATTGACTGGGTGCAGTTGCTCTATCAGGCACCAGTAGCGAGTGTGCGTACGAACCGGCTGAGGTCGGGGTATTTTAAACTACACCAAGGGATGAGGCAAGGGTGCCCCCTTTCCCCACTACTGTTTGCTCTGGCCATAAAGCCATTGGCCATGGCGTTAAGAGCCTTTAGGAACTGAAAAGGGCTGGTTCGGTTCAGGGAGGGGGGGGGGGGGGCAGGTCAGGTCAGGGTATAAATTAAACATGGAGAAAAGCAAGATGCTCATGATCCAGGCAAGAGAAGTGACTGGGAGAGCTGCCACTTAGAATGGTAGGAAAGAGCTTTTGGTATTTGGGAATCCAGGTGGCCTAGGAGTGGGAGGCACTGCCCAAGTTAAACCTATCCCTGTTGGTAGAACAAATGAAAGAGGACTTTAAGAGATGGGACATGCTCCTGCTATCACTGGCGGAGAGGGTACAGACTGTGAAAATTACGGTCCTCCCAGATTTCTGTTCGTATTTCAGTGCCTCCCCATCTTCATCCCAAGGGCCTTGTTCAAGGCACGAATAAGGTTATTTCAGGCTATGTGGGGGCGGGTAAAAGCCCACAAGTGAAGTATAGCTGGAGCGCAGTCGGGGGGTGGATGGGGCAGAACGTTTGGCGCTGCCGAACTTCCGCAACTACTACAGGACGGCTAACATCGCCATGATTAGGAAGTGGGTAGTGGGAGAGGGATCGGTGTGGGAGCAGATGGAGGCGGCGTCATGTAAAGACACAAGTTTGGGAGCACTGATAACAGCACCTCTTCCGTTCTCGGCAGCCCGATACACCACAAGTCCAGTAGTGGTGGCGGCTCTGAGAATTTGGGGGCAGTGGAGGAGGTACAAGAGAGTGGAGGGAGCATCGTTTTGGACCCCGATTTATAACAATCATTGGTTTGTACCAGGTAGGCTGGACGGTAGGTTCCGGAGCTGGCAAAGGGCTGAATTAGAAGATGAGGGATCCATTTACTCCCCAACTTGAAAGCTTTGGAGGATAAATTTGAATTGCCAGCAGGGTTTAGGTATGACCTTTCCGTTTCTGCCGCCACAGGGAATACAGGACAGTAGTCTCCAGTACCTGGGTGGGAGAGGGGAAGGTATCAGATATTTTCCAGGAGCTTTTGGAGGCAGAGGAAACTCCGGTGGAGGAGCTCAAGGGCAAGTGGGAGGACGAGCTAGGAGGAGAGATAGAGGCGGGTCTGTGGGTGGATGCCCTAAGCAGGGTCAATACATCCTCATCATATTCCAGGCTTAGCCTGATACAATTTAAGATAATCCACCGGGCACATATGACAGTGGCCCAGGTTTTTCGGGGTAGAGGACAGGTGTGCGAAGGGCACAGGAAGCCCAGCAAATAATGTCCACATGTTTTGGGCATGCCCGAAGCTTAGAGGGTTTTGCTAAGGCAATGTCCATGGTACTAAAAACACAGGTGGTGCAGAGTTCGGAGGTAGCGATCTTTAGAGCGTTGGAAGAGCTGGAAGTTCAGGGGGTGAAAGAGGCTGATGTCTTGGCTTTTGCCTCCCTGGTTGCCCAGAGACGAATCTTGTTAATGTGGAGGGAATCAAAGCCCCCGAGTGTAGAGACCTGGCTGGGTTTCTCAGTCTCGAGAAGATAAAAGTTCACCTGAAGAGGGTCAATGGTAGGGTTCACCCGGGGGGGACTGAAGTGACATCACAGTAAAGCTGTGACCTGATTGGCTAGTTGGGAAGCTACACTAAATTTAAAAATTAAGCATCGTTAAACTAATTAAACATAATTACTGTACTTAATTATAATTTAGAGGGGTATCTAAGCCAGAGATCGGAGAGTACTGTATTTAGCTTTCACATTTATAGTAGAAATCTAGTGTTAGGAAACATAGTTAAGTAACTTTTTTAAAAAACTTTTAAGCTTAATTTACTAATTAATTGACAATGTCAATTAGAGGGGTGCAGTGCTGTGACTGTGAGATGTGGCAGGTCCGGGAGGCTTCCAGCGTCCCAGATGGCTTCATCTGCAGAAAGTGCACCCAACTGGAGCTCCTCGCAGACCGCATGGTTTGGTAGGAGCATGCGGGTGGTGGAAAGCGTCATAGATAGCAGTTATATAAATGTGGTCACACCCAAGGTGCAGGCAGAGAAATGGGTGACCACCAGAAAGGGCACGCAGTCAGTGCAGGAATCCCCTGTGGTTGTCCCCCCTCGAACAGGTATACCCCTTTGGATACTGTTGGGTGGGATAGCCTATCAGGGGAAAACAGCAGCAGCCAGAGTAGTGGCACCACAGCTGGCTCTGATGTTCAGAAGGGATGGTCAAAGCACAGAAGAGCAATAGTCATAGGGGACTCTACAGTCAGGGGCACAGATAGGCGCTTCTATGGACGTGAAAGACTCCAGGATGGTATGTTGCCTGCCTGGTGCCAGGATGTCTCCGAACGGGTGGTGGGCATCCTGAAGGGGGGAGAACAAACAGGCAGAGGTCGTTGTACATATTGGTACTAACGACATAGGCAGGAAGGGGCATGAGGTCCTGCAGCAGGAGTTCAGGGAGCTAGGCAGAAAGTTAAAAGACAGGACCTCTAGGGTTGTAATCTCGGGATTACTCCCTGTGCCACGTGCCAGTGAGGCTAGAAATAGGAAGATAGAGCAGCTAAACGTGGCTAAACAGCTGGTGTAGGAGGGAGGAGTTCTGTTATCTGGACCACTGGGAGCTCTTCCGGGGCAGGTGTGACCTGTATAAGAAGGACGGGTTGCATCTAAACTTGAGGCATAAATATCCTGGCCACGTTGTTTGCTAGTGTCACACAGGAGGGTTTAAACTAGTATGGCAGGGGGGTGGGCACCAGAACAATAGGTCAGAAGGTGAAAGCATTGAGGGAGAACTAGGGAATAGGGCCAGTATGGCTCTGAGGCAGAACAGACAGGGAGATGTTGCTGAACACAGCGGGTCTGGTGGCCTGAAGTGCATGTGTTTTAATGCAAGTATTACAGGTAAGGGAGATGAATTTAAGAGCTTGGATTAGTACTTGGAACTATGATGTTGTTGCCATTGCAGAGACCTGGTTGAGGGAAGGACAGGATTGGCAGCTAAACATTCCAGAAAAATGTTTCAGGTGGGATGGAGGGGGATGTAAAACAGGTGGCGGAGTTGCCCTACTGGTTAGGGAGAATATCACAGCTGTACTACAGGAGGACACTTCAGAGGGCAGTGAGGCTATATGGGTAGAGATCAGGAAGAAGAAGGGTGCATTCACAATTTACGACAGGCTTCCCAATAGCCAGCGGGAGATAGAGGAGCAGATAGGTAGACAGATTTTGGAAACGAGTAAAAACAACAGGGTTCTTGTGTTGGGAGACTTCAACTTCCCCAATATTGACTGGGACTCACTTAGTGCTAGGGGCTGAGACGGGGCAGAGTTTGTAAGGAGCATCCAGGACGACTTCTTAAAACAATATGTAGACAGTCCAACTAGGGAAGGGGCTGTACTGGACCTGGTATTGGGGAATGAGCTCAGCCAGGTGGTAGAGGTTTCAGTAGGGGAGCATTTTGTGAACAGTGACCATAATTCAGTAAGTTTTAAAGTGCTGGTGGACAAGGATAAGAGTGGTCCAAGGGTGAATGTGCTAAATTTTTTGGGAAAGCTAATTATAACAATATTAGGCGGAAACTGAAGAACCTAGATTGGGGGCAGATGTTTGAGGGTAAATCAACATCTGACATGTGGGAGGCTTTCAAGTGTCAGTTGAAAGGAATTCAGGACCAGCATGTTCCTGTGAGGAAGGAGGATAAATACGGTAAATTTCAGGAACCTTGGATAACAAGAGATATTGTAGGCCTTGTCAAAAAGAAAAAGGAAGCATTTGTCAGGGCTAGAAGGCTGGGAACAGATGAAGCCTGTGTGGAATATAAGTAGGAAGAAACTTAAGCAAGGAGTCAGGAGGGCTAGAAGGGGTCACGAAAATTGGCAAATAGGGTTAAGGAAAATCCCACAGCATTTTACGCGTACATAAAACGTAAGAGGGTAGCCAGGGAAAGGGTTGATGCACTGAAGGATAGGCAAGGGAATCTATGTGTGGAGCCAGAGGAAATGGGCGAGGTACTAAATGAATACTTTGCATCAGTATTCACCAAAAAGAAGGAATTGGTGGTTGTTGAGTCTGGAGAAGGGTGTGTAGATAGCCCAGGTCACATTGAGATCCAAAGAGGGGGGGGGGGGGGGGGGGGGGGGTTTGGGCGTCTTGAAAAATATTAAGGTAGATAAGTCCCCAGGGCCTGATGGGATCTACCCCAGAATACTGAAGGAGGCTGGAGAGGAAATTGCTGAGGCCTTGACAAAAATCTTTGGACCCTCACCGTCTTCAGGTGATGTCCCGGAGGACTGGAGAATAGTCAATGTTGTTCCTTTGTTTAAGAAGGGTAGCAAGGATAATCTAGGGAACTACAGGCTGGTGAGCCTTACATCAGTGGTATGGAAATTACTGGAGAGAATTCTTCGAGACAGGATCTACTCCAATTTGGAAGCAAATGGACGTATTAGTGAGAGGCAGCATGGTTGTGTGAAGGGGAGGTCGTGTCTCACTAACTTGATAGATTTTTTCGAAGAGGTCACAAAGATGATTGATGCAGGTAGGGCAGTAGATGTTGTCTATATGGACTTCAGCAAGGCCTTTGACAAGGTCCCTCATGGTAGACTGGTACAAAAGATGAAGTCACACGGGATCAGGGGTGAGCTGGTAAGGTGGATACAGAACTGGCTAGGTCATAGAAGGCAAGAGGGTAGCAATGGAAGGGTGCTTTTCTAATTGGAGGGCTGTGACTAGTGGTGTTCCGCAGGAATCAGTGCTGGGGCCTTTGCTGTTCCTGGTATATATAAAAGTGATTGAGGAAAATGTAACTGGTCTGATTAGTAAGTTTGCAGATGACACAAAGGTTGGTGGAATTGCGAACAGTGATGAGGACTGTCAGAGGATACAGCAGAATTTAGATCGTTTGGAGACTTGGGCGGAGAGATGGCAGACGGAGTTTAATCCGGACAAATATGAGGTCATGCATTTTTGGAAGATCTAATGCAGGTTGGGAATATACAGTGAATGGTAGAACCCTAAAGGGTATTGAAAGTCAGAGATCTAGGTGTACAGGTCCACAGGTCACTGAAAGGGGCAACAGAGGTAGAGAAGGTAATCAAGAAGGCATACGGCATGCTTGCCTTCATTGGCCGGGGCATTGAGTTTAAGAATTGGCAAGTCATGTTGGGGTTGTATAGAACTTCAGTTAGGCCACACTTGGAGTATCGTGTTCAATTCTGGTTGCCACACTACCAGAAGGATGTGGAGGCTTTGGAGAGGGTGCAGAAGAGATTTACCAGGATGTTGCCTGGTATGGAGGGCATTAGCTATGAGGAGTGGTTGAATAAACTGTTTGCTCTCACTGCAACGACTGAGGTTGAGGGGCGACCTGATAGAGGTCTACAATATTATGAGGGACATAAACAGAGTGGATAGTCAGAGGCTTTTCCCCAGGGTAGAGTGGTCAATTACTAGGGGGCATAGGTTTAAGGTGCGAGGGGCAAAGTCTAGAGGAGATGTACGAGGCAAGTTTTTTTTTTTTTTACTACACAGAGGGTAGTGGGTGCCTGGAACTCACTGCCAGAGGTGGTGGTGGAAGCAGGGACGACAGTGACATTTAAGGGGCATCTTGACAAAAACATGAATAGGATGGGAATAGAGGGATGTGGACCCAAGAAGTGTAGAAGATTGTAGTTTAGTCAGGCAGCATGGTCGGCACGGGCTTGGAGGGCCGAAGTGCCTGTTCCTGTGCTGTACTTTTCTTTGTTCTTAAATAGTGGATCTGTTAGGGAGAGCTCGCAGAGAGTCACCATGCTCTGACACCACCTTGGGTTCTGTAAATACTAAATTGAAGGCTCTTCAAATATCAACATTTGTCAAAACTACCAAAACTGGGATTTGAATAGTTGCTCCAGTTCCGACTGGTGGCTGTAAAATCAATGGCATCCTGGCAAGGCTCTTCTTGCGCTGCCCAACTACAAATTGGGTTTTCTGGGCCGAAGGAGAGTTCTAATCAATACACACTTCCAAGCAGAGCTCTGAATATGATGTCAAATTGTAAAATGTGTTGTGCCCTGGAACAAAGTAACCATTCTCAAAACATTTAAACCACTTTGGAGATAATTTTTTTTTAAATCTTCATTGTCACAAGTAGGCTTGCAGTGCAATGAAGTTACTGCGAAAAGCCACGAGTCACCACATTCTAGCACCTGTTCGGGTACACAGAGGGAGAATTCATAATGTCCAAATTACCTAACAGCACATCTTTCGGAACTTGAGGGGAAACCGGAGCACCCCCACACAGACAAGGGAAGAACGTGCAGACTCCAGACAGTGACCCAGCCAGGAATGGAACCTGGGACCCTGAAGCTGTGAAGCCAGTGCTAACCACTGTGCTACCGTGTTGCCCTATACTGTACTACAATCATACTCCCTGCAGTGTCCATGTCTTATTTCCCATGTCTCCCACTGCTCGACTCTAAAATTTAAACAATCAAACGTTATTTCTGGATATTATAATCACATCTTGGAATGGTGCCATTAAAATAGACGTGACAGTATAATTGAGACCCAAGGCAGTCTTTGCAACTGTGTTCTATTTGTGTAGATATTTACTGCGCACATACATACTCTGATGTTCACCATTCTGATTGTTAAACCAGAACGGATCGAGTCAGTTAAATTGAATCACACTGTTCCGCATGAAACTTCAAAGCATACAATCTCAATGAAGTCGTAAATTTATTGCAACAAGCGGTCGATTTCATACTTCCGATGGGGTTCAGAAATGCGGAAGTCAATCTCCGTAACCAGTCCAAATAGAGAAGTGATTGTCTTCTTTGTTCACAGACACGTTTGAAGCTGCAGTATGTTAATAGTACTGTACCAAGACTCCGTACCGGGGTGTTTTTTCCCTATTCAATCGTGGGAATTACGATTTTTGTTTTGCAATAAACGTAAACAGCATCCTCAACATAATTTCCATAGCTCGTCAGTAAAAGGTCTCAGCTCGTCAGTAAAAGGTCTCAGCCTGAAAAAAACGCGCTATTTATTCTCAGCTGGAAGCTATTTTAGGCCACAAGTGTGTTTTGTAATGATTAGGGAGAAGCGAAAAGTTTGAGAATGTCACACACCACATAAAAACATCGGCGGTGCAACTGAAAATTGAGGCCCACGACTTAACCGATCAGCACTGACTGCGAGCTAGCATGTCGTTGACGGTATCGAAAGTAAAAACGATGTTAAATAACAAATGTGTTATAAGCGGCACTTGATAACTCGCTGCGTTTTGTTCTGCCATTGGTGCCGATGCTGAACAGGGCCTTTGGTGTCTACCACAAAGCTGCGCTCGCCCCCAGGCCCATTAGTTCCCATTTACACCAACTATCCATAAGCTGCTGTGTGTGAGACTGGGAAGTAGTAATAAAAAGCGAGCGGCTTACCCAAGACATCGGCGCTCCTGTGCCGGGCAATGAAACACGCGTCGTCTCCGTAACACATTCCCTTCTTTAAAATCCCTTTCCTGAAGTCCTTCCCAAAGCCGCAGCTGGCTGTAACTAGACTATAATCCCGAGAATCCGTCTGAGAAAGTCCACCCAACACCGCTCTGGCCACCAGTCTTCCATAAGACAAAACTGAGAACATCACTGCACCCCCACCCGCCGGGGGGGACCCGACTGGCACCTTCCCGCCCACAGTGACCGGAGCGGCGGGCAGGGGATGCGGACAGAAACCTCCTCCCCGCACCCACCCCAAACTCTCCCAACAGCGCCCAACGCCCAGGCTTCACTTGCTCTTCCCTCTCGGACTTCCTTGCCCGCCGGCGGAAACAAAAAACAACTCTCGTCACTCAAAGTCTCTGGTGCAGATGGACTCGGCCGTCTCCGTCGAACAGCAACCCGATAATCGCCATCTTCCCGGCGTCAGACGAACCTCTCTCCAAAACCTTCCAGCACTACCGCTCGTGACTGGGTGTCGTCATCCGCCGCTCTTACCTCACTGGGCTGTGCGTCATCGCCGTCCTGACGTCACGACCGCCCTTCAACCCGTTCTTGCCGTTTAGATTGTTTCCGCGCGTGACCCCTTCCTGCCACGGACAGGAAGCGGATGCTCATGGTTGTTGTTCATGGTTGCCCACGGTGATGTATTCGGCCGTTTCTCTACTGATCGCTATGGGGCTCTTGCTGATCAGCGTACGGATCGATAGTGGGGGTAACGTGTTCGCCGATGAGAACGTTACTGGAAGCGCGAGCACTTCACGCCAGTTTAATTCCACATCTGGCAATAGCACGGGTTTTTTGGATAATTCGACAGATTTAACCATGTCCTTTTCTAAAGCTCCAGACGGGGCCCTGCCCCGGGCAGGCACACTGCCAAATCTTCAAATAAACGGTAGGTTTGTGTTGTTGTATTGCTCGGCTGAATGGCCTGTTCATTGCTCCTATGTTCTTAAAACCCCGTGGGGCAGCATTCGAAGTGGAACAGCATCTGCTGTGTTCCCAAAGTTAGCATTCAGAGGGGACCTTGGACACTCGACACCAGAACATAGAACAGTACAGCACAGAACAGGCCCTTCGGCCCTCGATGTTGTGCCGAGCAATGATCACCCTACTCAAACCCACATACCCTACACCCGTAACACAACAACCCCCCCCCCCCCCCCCCCCCCCCCCGTGCTGCCCACGATATCAATAATGAATTGCTGCTTTCCACTGATTTAGTTCAGTAAATGTTAAGGTTATGTAACATGATGAATTTTTTAAAAAATGCAACTTGGAAATCTGAAATAAAGGAATAAAATGCTTGAAAGGAGGTCCGAAAAGATGGTTTAGGAAGTCTAATGAAAAAACTGCATCTGAAACGGCAACCCTTTTCCAATACTGATTGAGCTGCTGTGTATTTCCATTATTTTCTATTTATGATTAAATGATTAACTGTGCTGAAGCAGCTTGCCAGCCTGCCGAAATTCCTGTAAGTCATTTTTGTGTACAGTTATGTGGAATCAGCTACTGAGGGAATCGTGACTGAACCAGTTAACGTGTCTCTCGTTTTGAAATACCTTTTTCAAACTCTTAAAGAATCAGAGAGGGGAAAATGAGAACTAGCATGATAACTGAACTGTGGAACGGAGCATATTTCAGGCACCTCTTTGCTTGTTGTGATTGTAGAAAGATAGAATGGAGACTGCTGAGACAACAGTACTGATTCATTGATGCCTATACTGCATTCAGGAAAAGGTAGAAAGTGAATATAGAACTGTCTACTCTTTGTCTTCAAACATTAGAGAACGAGGAGGAAGTACAGAAGCACTTGCAGTAGCTTTCAGAGAATCATAAAATTTACAGTGCAGAACGAGGCCATTTGGCCCATTGAGTCTGCACTGGCCCTTGGAAAGAACACCCTACCTAAGCCCACACCTCCAACCTATCCCCGTAACCCAGTAATCCCACCCAACCTTTTTGGACACTAAGGGCAATTTAGCATGGCCAATCCACCTAGCCTGCACATCTTTGAACTGTGGAAGGAATCCAGAGCATCCGGAGGAAACCCACACAGAAACGGGGAGAACATGCAGACTCCTCACATTGTGACCAAGGCCGGGAATCAAACCTAGGACCATGGTGCTGTGAAGCAACTGTGCTAACCACTATGCTACCATGCCACCCATCAAAGATTTGCTTTCATCAAAACAAAATCAATGACTGAAGCGTTAATTGTTTCGCTCTCCGCAGATGCTGTCCAGCCTGCTGAGTATTCCAGCATTTTCTGTTTTAATTTCAGATTTCCAACATCTGCATTATTTTGTTTTTTAATTGGTATCGATATAGATATTCGACCCAAATCAAACTGAGATGGGAAAAATGTGCCTCCTCATATGGAAGCTAAATTGACCTGAGGGTTTGAAGGGGCGGATGTTTTTCCTTGACACAATTTACAATTATGATCAGAACTATTTTGAAACTTTGATCTTCCTGGCCTATTAGTTTCTATATCAGAGTGAGCTTACAATTTACTTACAATGTGTATGTTTAATTTGCCATGATAACATATTACACGGCCCACATATTCTGCAAAAATATAAAAAATATTGTAAAAGCCAGCAAAAATGGGTAGAGAAGAAAAAGAGATTTTATACATCCAATTTTTAAAAAACATTCTGTTGTCAGCTGTGGCTCAATAGTACTCTTTGCCCTATCATGGGTTCAGCTCTGGAATTTGAGCATATCTTTCACTTCGGTGCATTACTGAGGGTACTGTATTATAAGGTTTTTTGATAACTCAATATTATCCATCAATCAAATCCACAGGAAGTGATTAATTGACCATTTATTTCTTTTAAATTTAAGGTCTTATGTTCACTTGTACATTTTTGCTCTTTCAGTTTACACTTTATGTGTCTGCAACTTACTGGTGGAACAGTGTGATGTAAATTGCTGCTGTGATACAGACTGTACAGAGTATGATTTAACTACTTTTACAACATGTGATGTTCAGATTGTCACGTAAGTTTATCTGTTTATTCATTTATTCATTGCCTGAACTTGAATTGATTGATACTGCAGCATATTTACCTTTAAAATGTTTTTTAGATTACCCAATTATTTTTTTCCAATTAAGGGACAATTTAATACAGCCAATCATAGAATTATAGAATTTACAGTGCAGAAGAAGGCCATTCGGCTCATCGAGTCTGCACTGGCTCTTGCCCACACCTCTACCCTATCTCCGTAGCCCATCAACCCCACTTAACCTTTTTGGACACTAAGGGGAATTTAGCATGGCCAATCCACTTAACCCACACATCTTTGGACTGTGGGAGGAAACCGGAGTACCCGGAGGAAACCCACGCAGACACGGGAAGAACGTGCAGACTCTGCACAGGCAGTAACCTAAGCCGGGAATCAAACCTGGGACCCTGGAGCTGTGAAGCAATTGTGATAACATTGTGCTACCGTGCTGCCGCGTCTAACCTGAATATCTTTAGGTAGGTGGGAGTGAAACCCACATAGCCAAGAGGAGAATGTGCAAACTCCACAAGGACAGTCTATAATAACCTTTCTTAGTGTCACAGTAGGCTTACATTAACACTGCAATTAAGTTACTGTAAAAATCACCTAGTCGCCTCATTCCGGCGCCTGTTCGGTACACTGAGGGAGAATTCAGAATATCCAATTCACCTAACAAGCACATCTTTCGGGGCTTTTGGGAGGAAACCGGAGCACCCGGAGGAAACCCACGCCGACACAGTGAACACTTGCAGACTCCGCAAGACAGTGACCCAAGTCGTGAATCAAATCTGGGTGCGTGGCGCTGTGAAGTAATAGTGCTAACCACTGTGTTACCATGCCACCCGCATGCAGCATGTTAACTGAGATCCAGTCAATGTAGATTTTCTTGCCCATTCAAATTGTAACTATAACCCTTTTTGTAATTCACTGATTTCAATAATGTGTGATTTTTGTTGTATTATTGTGCAGTCACCTTTTATGAACTGACTAAAACCAACATCCACAGTGTCTATGTGTCTTTACTTAAGTATTCACTTTCATATCTAATTATTTCCTATACCTCTCCGTACCATGTTCGTCAGAAGCTCTCCTTTTTCTTTTATTCAATAAATTTAGAGTATCCAATTTATTTTCCAATTAAGGGGCAATTTTAGCGTGGCCTATCCACCTACCCTGCACATCTATGGGTTGTGGGGATGAAACGCACACAGACATGGGGAGAATGTGCAAACTCCACTTGGACAGTGACCTAGGGCTGGGATTCGAACCCGGGTCCTCAGCGCCGCAGTCCCAGTGCTATCCATTGCGCCACATGCCGCCCCAAAGCTCTCCTTTTTCAGACGTTCAATCATCATTTTGCTTTCTGTCCGTCCGTGACATTGCCTAATTACACCCCTATCTCAGCTCATCTGCTGCTGAAATCCTTACCCAAGCCTTTGTTACTTCCGAACTTAACTATCCCAATTCATTCCTGGTCGTCCTCCTTCTACCCTCTTGTAAACTTGAGGTCATTCAAAACTCTGCTGCCTGTGCCCCAGCTCATGCCACATCTCATTCGCCCATTACCTCTGTTTGCGGACCTACATTGGCTCTGATGAAACTCTGCGCTTCTCCAATTCTGACCTATTGAACACTGCTCCATTGGCGGCTCTGCCTTCAGCTACCACACCATAAGCTCTGGAGCTCACTTCCTGAGCCTCTCCACCGCTTTACCTCACTTTCCTCCTTTAAGACACTCTTTAAAACCTACTTTGTCCCTCACATCTGCTTATGCAGCTCAGTATCATTTTGTTTGAGATCCTGTGAAAACTGGCTTGGTATATTTTACTATGCAAGGTGCCATATAGAACCATAATGGTGACAGCACAAAAAGAGTCTATTCTGCCTGTGCTAGCCCTCTGAAGGAGTAGTTCACCTATTGTTACCCCCTTGCCTTTTCCCTGTAATCCTGAACATTTTTGGTTTTCAGATAATCATCCAATTCCTTTTGAAAGCCTCAATTAACCCTACCACCACCAGACTCTCAAGTGGTACATTCCAGATCAGAACCAATGGCTGCGTGAAAAAAGGTTTTCCTCGTGTTGCCGTTGCTCCTTTTGCCAATTACCTTGAACCTGTGCTCTCCTCTGGTTCTCGATCCTTTCACCAATGGGGACAGTTTCTCCCTATCTACTCTGTCCAGACTTTATGATTTTGAATATAGTACCTCAATCAAATCACCTCTCAACTTCTCCGAGGAAATTAGCCCTGCTAAATGGCAGACGAACTGAATAGTTACTTTGCATCAGTCTTCACGGTGGAAGACACCAGTGGGATGCCATAGCTCCAAGAGAACAAGGGGGCAGAGGTGAGTGCAGTGACCATTAGTAAGGAGAAGGTTCTGGGGAAACTGAAAGTTCTGAAGGTGAATAAATCGCCTGGACCGGATGGACCAGGGTTCTAAAAGAGATAGCTCAGGAGATTGTGGAGGAATTGGTAATGCTCTTTCAGGAATCATTGGAGGCAGGAAGGGTCCCAGAGCACTGAAAAGTGGTGAATGTAACACCCCTGTTTAAGAAGGGAGGGTGGCAGAAGATGGGAAATTCTAGGCCGGTTAACCTGACTTCGGTCATTGGTAAGATTTTAGAGTCAGTTATTAAAGATGAGATCGCGGAGTACTTGGAAGTGCATGATAAAATAGGTCTGAGTCAGCGAGGCTTCGTCAAGGGGAGGTCATGTCTGTCACATCTGTTCGACTTCTTTGAGGAGGTAACAAGGAAGTTAGACAAAGGAGAACCAATGAACGTGATTTATTTAGATTTCCAGAAGGCCTTTGACAAGGTGCCGCATAGGAGACTGTTAAATAAGTTAAGAGCCCATGGTGTTAAGGGTAAGATTCTGGCATGGATAGAGGATTGGCTGACTGGCAGAAGGCAGAGAGTGGGGATAAAAGGGTCTTTTTCAGGATGGCAGCCGGTGACTAGTGGTGTACCTCGGGTCGGTGCTGGGACCACAACTTTTCACAATATACATTAATGAAGGAACTGAAGGCACTGTTGCTAAGTTTGCAGATGATACAAAGATCTGTAGAGGGGCAGGTAGTATTGAGGCAGCAGGCGGGCTGCAGAAGGACTTGGACAGGCTCGGAGAGTGGGCAAAGAAGTGGCAGATGGAATACAATGTGGAAAAGTGTGAGGTTATGCACTTTGGAAGGAGAAATGGAGGCACAGACTATTTTCTAAATGTGGAAATGCTTAGAAAATCAGAAACACAAAGGGACTGGGAGTTCTTGTTCACGATTCTCTTCAGGTTAACATGCAGGTTCAGTCGGCAGTTAGAAAGGCAAATGCAATGTTCGCATTCATGTTGAGAGGGCTAGAATACAAAACCAGGGATTTACTTCTGAGGCTGTATAAGGCTCTGGTCAGACCCCATTTGGAGTATTGTGTATCTAAGGAAGGATGTGCTGACCTTGGAAAGGGTCCAGAAGAGGTTCACAAGAATGATCCCTGGAATGAAGAGCTTGTCTTATGAGGAAAGGTTGAGGACTCTGGGTCTGTACTCATTGGAGTTTAGAAGGATGAGGGGGAATCTTATTGAAACGTACAGGATACTGCATGGCCTGGATAGAGTGGACGTGGAAAGGATGTTTCCATTTCTAAGAAAAACTAGAAGCAGAGGACACAATCTCAGACTAAAGGGACAATGCTTTAAAACAGAGATGAGAAGGAATTTCTTTAGCCAGAGGGTATTGACACTGTGAAACTCTGCCGCAGAAGGCTGTGGAGGCCAAATCACTGAGTGTCTTTAAGAGACAGATAGATAGGTTTTTGATCAATAAGGGGATCAGGGGTTATGGGGAGAAGGCAGGGAATGGGGATGAGAAAAATATCAGCCACGATTGAATGGCGGATCAGACTCGATGGGCCGAGTGGCCTAATTCTGCTCCTATGTCTTATGGTCTTCTCTATTCTATCTATGTATCTGAAGTATCTCATCCCAAAAAACAGTCTTGTGAATCGTTTCTGCACCCACTCTACAATCTTCACAATAATGTATAAGCAAATGAAGGCAAAATTGAGAAGACATAACTTCAGTATGTAGCTGAAAAGGGAGAAAATATTCCCAATATCATAGAGTCCCTACAGTGCATAGGGAGGCCACATAGCCCATCAAATCTGCACCAACCCTTGGAAAGAGCATCCCCACGTAGTGTCATAGGAATGTCCCACGGTCCCACATGGGTAGCACGGTGGCGCAGTGGTTCGCATTGCTGCCTCACAGCGCCGAGATCTCAGGTTCAATCCCGGCTTTGGGTCACTGTCCATGTGGAATTATATATATATATATATGTGGAGAGAGAGAACTGTAGCTGTGTGGGAGATTTATGTTTGTAGTTGATAAAAAATGCTTATTGGGTGTAATTATAAAATGTTAACTGAATTTGTAGAATAAACTTTGTTTTGTTTGAAAGTGCTTAAGGCCTTGTTGAATAACAACTGAAAGGTTAGGCCCTTATGCTCCTCATAACCAAAATCTATAAACAGTTGTGGATCAGGTGAACTCCATGATACACTTTGGTGTTCTCTAAACCCTGGCCATAACAGTAGGCCCACGTCCACACCCTATCCCTGTAACCCTACCTAACCTTTTGGACATCAAGGTGCAATTTAGCAAGGCCAACCCACCTAACCTGCATATCTTCAGTTGTCTATGCCCTCCTAACTCCCTCTACCTCTCCAGCTCTTTCTGGCTCAGAGACTAGTGTAGGAGAAGTGGGTTCCGGTTTGAGTGGCACTGACACCAGTACTGGTGACAGTGGGGTCTGTACCATTGGAAGGTCTACACCTGGGATTTGCTGGGATGAGTGTTCTGGCGAATTGCATAACTAGAGAAGTAGGGAAGGTGGGGAATCAAGCTTGGGTAGATGCTGTAAATCAATGGTGGATTCCAGGCAAAGACCATAATATGGGAAATGGGGTCATAGAATAGCAGGAAGGGATAGGGAGACAAAATGTTAAGAATACACAAATAGTCCAGACAAGATGTTACAAAGATCACAAAGGTGACAAAAAGACAAACCTAAAGGTTCTGCATCTGAATGCACGTGGCATTCATAATAAAGTAAATGAATTGATAACATACATTGAAATAAATAAATATGAACTTATCTTCATTACGGAGACCTGGCTACAGGATGTCAAAGACTGAATATTAAGGGGTATATGACAATCAAGAAGGTTATGAAGCTAGGTAGATGAGTAGCAATGTTGGTCAAGAATGGAACTGGTGCAATAGTTAAAGATGACCGTGGTTCAAGAGATTAGGATGTAGAATCCATTTGGGTGGAGATGAGAATAAAAGGATAAAGAAATCTCCTGTGGGAGTGATTTTCAGGTTCCCACAGCAATAACTGGAAGGTAGGACAAAGTATGTGAGAAGAAATATTGGGTGCTTGAGATAAAGGGATGGTAATAATCATGGGTTATTTCAATCTACATACAACTGGAAAAATCAGATTGGCAGTAGTTAGAATGACAGTTTCTGAAAGCAGCGCAGAACCAACCAGAGATCAGGTTATATTGTATTGAACATAGAACATTACAGCGCAGTACAGGCCCTTCGGCCCACGATGTTGCGCCGTCCTGTGAAACCCCTCTAAAGTCCCTCTACACTATTCCCTTATCGTCTATATGCCTATCCAATGACCATTTGAATGCGTTTAGTGTTGGCGAGTCCACTACTGTTGCAGGCAGGGCATTCCACGCTCTTACTACTCTCTGAGTAAAGAACCTACCTCTGACATGTGTCCTATATCTATCTCTGCTCAATTTAAAGCTATGTCCCCTCGTGCTGGACATCACCATCTGAGGAAAAAGGCTCTCACTGTCCACCCTATCTAATCCTCTGATCATCTTGTATGCCTCAATTAAGTCACCTCTTAACCTTCTTCTCTCTAACGAAATCAGCCTCAAGTCCTTCAGCCTTTCCTCATATGATCTTCCCTCCATACCAGGCAACATTCTTGTAAATCTCCTCTGTACCCTTTCCAATGCTTCCACATCCTTCCTATAATGTGGCGACCAGAACTGCACACAATACTCCAAATGCAGCTGCACCAGAGTTTTGTACAACTGCAACATGGCCTCATGGCTCCGAAACTCAATTCCTCTACCAATAAAAGCTAACACACCGTACGCCTTCTTAACAACCCTCTCAACCTGGGTGGCAACTTTCAGGGATCTATGGACATGGACACCGAGATCTCTCTGCTCGTCCACACTACCAAGAATCTTACCATTAGCCCAGTACTCTGCCTTTCTGTTATTTCTTCCAAAATGAATCACCTCACACTTTTCTGCATTAAACTCCATTTGCCACCTGTCAGCCCAGCTCTGCAGCTTATCTATGTCCCTCTATAACTTGTAACATCATTCTGCACTGTCCACAACTCCACTGACTTTAGTGTCATCTGCAAATTTGCTCACCCATCCTTCTACGCCCTCCTCCAGGTCATTTATAAAAATGACAAACAGCAACGGCCCCAAAACAGATCCTTGTGGCACACCACTAGTAACTGGACACCAGTCAGAGCATTTCCCATCAACCACCACTCTTTGTCTTCTATCAGCTAGCCAATTTCTGATCCAAACTGCTAAATCACCCTGAATCCCATGTCTCTGTATTTTCTGCAATAGCCTACCGTGGGGAACCTTATAAACGCTTTACTGAAATCCATATACACCACATCAACTGCTTTACCCTCATCCACCTGTTTGGTCACCTTCTCGAAGAACTCAATGAGGTTTGTGAGGCACGACCTACCCTTCACAAAACCATGTTGACTATCTCTAATCAAATTATTCCTTTCCAGGTGATTATACATCCTATCTCTTATAAACCTTTCCAAGACTTTCCCCACAACAGAAGTAAGGCTCACTGGCCTATAGTTACCGGGGTTATCTCTACTCCCCTTCTTGTACAAGGGGACAACATTTGCTATCCTCCAGTCCTCTGGCACTATTCCTGTAGACAAAGATGACTTAAAGATCAAAGCCAAAGGCTCAGCAATCTCCTCCCTAGCTTCCCAGAGAATCCTAGGATAAATCCCATCCGGCCCAGGGGACTTATCTATTTTCACACTTTCCAGAATCGCTAACACCTCCTCCTTATGAACCTCAAGCCCTTCTAGTCTAGTAGCCTGTATCTCAGTATTCTCCTCGACAACTTTGTCTTTTTCCTGTGTGAATACTGACGAAAAATACTCATTTAGCACCTCTCTTATCTCCTCGGACTCTACGCACAACTTCCCACTACTGTCCTTGACTGGCCCTACTCTTACCTTAGTCATTCTTTTATTCCTGACATACCTATAGAAAACTTTAGGGTTATCCTTGATCCTACCTGCCAAAGACTTCTCATGTCCTCGCTTGGCTCTTCTTAGCTCTCTCTTTAGAGCCTTCCTAGCTAACTTGTAACTCTTAAGCGACCCAACTGAACCATCACGTCTCATCTTCACATAAGCCTCCTTCTTCCTCTTGACAAGTGATTCAACTGCTTTAGTAACCCACGGTTCCCTCACTCGACCACTTCCTCCCTGCCTAACAGGTACATACTTATCAAGGACACGCAGTAGCTGTTCCTTGAACATGCTCCACATTTCCACTGTGTCCATCCCCTGCAGTTTTCCTCTCCAGGCGATGCATCCTAAGTCTTGCCTCATCGCATCATAATTGCCTTTCCCCCAGCAATAACTCTTGCCCTGCGGTTTATACCTATCCCTTTCCATCGCTAAAGTAAACGTAATCGAATTGTGGTCACTATCACCAAAATGCTCACCTACCTCCAAATCTAACACCTGTCCTGGTTCATTACCCAGTACCAAATCCAGTACGGCCTCACCTCTTGTTGGCCTATCTACATACTGCATCAGGAAACCCTCCTGCACACATTGGACAAAAACGGATCCATCTAAAGTACTCGAACTATAGTGTTTCCAGTCAATATTTGGAAAGTTAAAGTCCCCCATAACAACTACCCTGTTATTTTCGCTCCTATCCAGAATCATCTTTGCAATCCTTTCCTCTACATCTCTGGAACTTTTCGGAGGCCTATAGAAAAGCCCTAACAGGGTGACCTCTCCTTTCCTGTTTCTTAACTCAGCCCATACTACCTCAGTATTCGAGGCCTCATCAAATGTCCTCTCAGCCACCGTAATACTCTCCTTGACTAACAATGCCACCCCTCCCCCTCTCTTACCACCTTCCCTGAACTTACTGAAATATCTAAACCCCGGCACCTGCAACAACCATTCCTGTCCCTGCTCTATCCATGTCTCCGAAATGGCCACAACATCGAAGTCCCAGGTACTAACCCATGCCGCAAGCTCACCCATCTTATTCCGGATGCTCCTGGCATTGAAGTAGACGCACTTTAGACCACCTTTCTTCCTGCCGGTACACTCCTGCAACTTTGAAACTTTACTCATGACCTCACTACTCTCAGCTTCTTGTGTACTGGAGCTACAATTCAGGTTCCCAATCCCCTGCTGAACTAGTTTAAACCCTCCCGAAGAGCATTAGCAAACCTCCCCCCGAGGATATTAGTACCCCTCTGGTCCAGGTGTAGTCCATCCTGTTTGTAGAGGTCCCACCTACCCCAGAATCAGCCCCAATTGTACAGGAATCTGAAACCCTCCCTCCTGCACCATCCCTGCAGTCACGTGTTCAACTGCTCTCTCTCCCTATTCCTCGACTCACTAGCACGTGGCACGGGTAACAACCCAGAGATAATAACTCTGTTTGTTCTAGCTCTAAGTTTCCACCCTAGCTCCCTGAATTCCTGCCTTACATCCCTATCCCTTTTCCTACCTATGTCGTTGGTACCTATGTGGACCATGACTTGGGGCTGCTCCCCCTCCCCCTTAAGGATCCCGAAAACACGATCTGAGACATCGCGGACCCTGGCACCTGGGAGGCAACACACCAACCGCGAGTCTCTCTCGTTCCCACAGAATCTCCTATCTATTCCCCTAACTATGGGGTCTCCAATGACTAATGTTCTACTCCTTTCCCCCCTTCCCTTCTGAGCAACAGGGACAGACTCTGTGCTAGAGACCTGTACCCCATGGCTGACCCCTGATAAGTCCCCCGCCCCCCACAGTATCCAAAGCGGTATACCTGTTACTAAGGGGAACGACCACAGGGGGGGATACCTGTACTGACTGCTTACCCCCAGCCCCTCTCACCGTCACCCATCTATCTTTATTCTTTGGCGTAACTACCTCCCTGAAGCTTCTATCTATGACCCCCTCTGCCTCCTGAATGATCCGAAGTTCATCCAGCTCCAGTTCCCTAACACAGTTTTTGAGGAGCTGGAGTTGGATGCACTTCCCACAGATGAAATCAGCAGGGATACTGACGGCGTCCCTCACCTCAAACATTCTGCAGGAGGGGCATTGTACTGCCTTCCCTGACATCACCTCTAGATTTAAAAAAAACAAGAAAAAGAAAGGAAGAGCTTACCTGATATTCCCTCAAACCCTGCTCCCGCTGAAAGGTAAACAAATTTAAAGGCACTCACTCACCTTCACGACAGGCCCCTGCTCCCGCTTCCCAACGACCGAGTACTATACTGTGTAATTTGACAAGATTAATTAATTACCTCGAAGAGTAAAAGAATCCTTGGATGGCAGTGACCACAGTATGATTGAATTTTACATCCAGTTTGGAAGAGAAAAGAGTGGGTCTAAGACTAGGTATTTTAAACTTAAATAGGGTAACTGTAGGCATGAAAGCTGACCTGGTTGAAGTGAACTAGGTCGCAAGGCTAGGGGATACATCAATGGAGAAGCAGCGGCAGACTTTTAAGGAGATATTTCAGAATACTGTCATGGATGGGAGGGGGGGGAAGGTCAATTTAAACTGCTCTTATTTCCCCACTCTCTACCCATCCGTAAACTGAGAGTTTTTTTTTCATTATCCTGGATCCCTTTGTAAATGGTGACATATTTCCCCACCTTTAAATTTGGAAAAGTTCCCATCCTTTGTTAATGATTTACACATCAAACTAGGGTGAAATTAAAATGATTGGTTTATTTTTATACACACACACAGACATGGGGTTTTGCAACGTCCACCCCTTTTACACTCACTCAATGAACAGGGGATAAGGAAAAAGGAAGAGGGTTCCAGGCACAACCACAATAAAAATACAAGTATCGGTTTTACATGTGCCCAGATTCTGGAATCGGAAGTCAAACTGGAATGTCCCTTCTGAGGAGAGGTTAGCTGATTGTAGAATGCTTTGTTCATCCACAACAGGAAAAGGCATCTAGAATGTGTTAGTATGGAGGCACAAGTTCCACCATTCCAGGAGTTTGCAGGTTCGATGAGGGTCTGAGGTCTTGCTGCTGCTATTGGCTTCAGAGTAGCCAGCACAGCTGTTTTCTGGAGTTCTGTTCACTTAGTAAGTCAAACAGTATCTCCCAGAGTTCAGTTCCAACAGATGAGATCACATTACAGCTTTTGGGAAGTCATGTTGGACACCAGATGTTTATTCCCAAAGCTGGAATCTAGGTGTTTAAGTGGAGTTGGGGTTCCTTTTGTTTTTGGAGACTTGAGCGTCGGGTTAACTTAACTGACTCTCTCTTTGTTGAAATCATTGTGTTAGGACTGCTAATGCTTTGGCCATTAGCAGCGTTATGGAAGATGATGACTTGCAAAGGTATTCCTTTGTTCAGAGTTAGCTGGACCCATTGCCATTATGTAAGGGTCTTCCTCTTTATTCCACCATTTATTCCCTTATTTCCCCTTTTTTATATTTTGCTGTCACATTTTTGATCCATGGATGATTAATAGACAAATCAAATTCTGTTTTTTTTGGCCGTCTGGTACAGCAATTGTGTTTTCAAATTATGGTTTTGAAGGATTTTTATTACCTTGTGACTTTTACTATCAAGCTGCACCCATAAATGTTTTATTTACGTTTTTGGTCTCCAATTGTTCCTTATGAATTAAACTTACATTTCTAATCTTTTGATGTATGAATATTTCTTCAACTCTGTGCAGGGCTGACCGTAAACTTTGCAATCCAGAGGCAACAACGTACTTCTTGGATAAGAACAAATCTGTACCCTTGATTAACCCCAGCATCTTTTGCATTGAGAAAAACAACTGTAAGTGCATTACAGGGCAGCATATGATCTATTTTCTTAAATGTTTTGGTTTATGTGCATTAAATTCAAAATGGCACTTTCTATAATAGTTATACTTGCACATTAATCTTGATATTTCGGATGTGTCAATGAAATCAAACCACTCATATTTGGCATAGGAGCATGTACAAGCAAGCAATCTATGTATAGCAAAAATAGATCCATCATGGGAGCTAAAAATCAGAACAGTATTCTTCATCAGTTTATGAAATATATCATCATCAATACGTTGTCTGAAAATGGGACACGTGATAGAATTCTGGTTTATAGACATTCTTTTTTTTAAAAATAATTTTTATTGAAATTTTTACAAAATATAAACATCTTAACTCTATTAACAAACACCCGCGGTAACACCCCATGAACAATAACCCCCAGCTTCAAGAACAACTTCAAACAAAAGGAAAGAACAAAAACAAAAACAAAAAACAAAAGAGCACCCAGACAACGAAAGTGAAAGAGATAGCACCCTCCACAAACCCATGTGCACAGTTCTCCCTCCCCCCAATTCTCCCCCCCCCCCCCTCCCGGGTTGCTGCTGCTGTCGGCCTATTTCCCTACCGTTCCTCCAGGAAGTCCAGAAAAGGCTGCCACCGCCTGAAAAACCCTTGTACTGATCCCCTCAGGGCAAATTTCACCCTCTCCAATTTAATGAACCCCGCCATATCAGAGATCCAGGCCTCCACACTTGGGGGCCTCGCATCCTTCCATTGGAGCAAGATCCTCCGCCGGGCTACTAGGGATGCGAAGGCCAGAACACCGGCCTCTATCGCCTCCTGCACTCCCAGCTCCACTGCAACCCCAAAAATTGCGAGTCCCCAGCCTGGTTCGACCCTGGATCCCACCACCCTCAACGCTGTCCTTGCTACCCCCTTCCAAAACTCCCCTAATGCTGGGCACGCCCAAAACATATGGGCGTGGTTCGCTGGACTCCCCGAGCACCTAGCACACCTGTCCTCTCCCCCGAAAAACCTGCTCATCCTCGACCCAGTCATGTGGGCCCTATGCAGCACCTTGAACTGTATGAGGCTAAGCCTCGCACAGGAAGAGGAGGAATTCACTCTCTCCAGGGCATCCGCCCACGTCCCCTCCTCAATCTCCTCACCCAGCTCCTCTTCCCATTTACCCTTCAGTTCCTCCACCGAGGCCTCGTCTACCTCCTGCATTACCCGGTATATGTCCGAAATCCTCCCTCCTCCGACCCACACCCCCGAGAGCACCCTGTCCCGTACCCCCCGTGGCGGCAACAAGGGGAACCCCTCCATCTGCCGCCTGGCAAACGCCTTAACCTGCATGTACCGAAACATGTTCCCCGGGGGGAGCCCAAACTTCCCCTCTAACTCCCCCAAACTCGCGAACCTCCCCTCCACAAACAGGTCCCTCAATCTCCTAACCCCTGCCCTGTGCCAGCCCAGAAATCCGCCATCAATGCTCCCTGGGACAAACCGATGGTTCCCCCATATCGGGGCCTCCATCGAGCCCCCCACTTCTCCCCTGTGCCGTCTCCATTGCCCCCAAATTTTGAGGGTAGCCGCCACCACCGGTATACCTCGTTGGAGGGAGCGGCAACGGTGCCGTTACTAGCGCATCCAAGCTCGTGCCCACACAAGACGCCGCCTCCATCCTCTTCCATGCTGCCCCCTCCTCGTCCATTACCCACTTACGCACCATCGCTGCGTTGGCAGCCCAATAGTACCCACAGAGGTTGGGCAACGCCAGCCCCCCCATATCCCTGCCTCGTTCCAGGAACACTCTTCGAACCCTCGGAGTCCCATGCGCCCACACAAATCCCGTGATACTCCTGTTGACCCTCCTAAAAAAGGCCTTCGGGATAAGGATGGGGAGGCACTGGAACAGGAACAAAAACCTCGGGAGCACCGTCATCTTAACGGACTGCACCCTCCCCGCCAGTGACAGTGGTAACATATCCCACCTCTTAAACTCCTCCTCCATCTGTTCCACCAACCCTGTGAGGTTGAGCTTGTGTAGGGCCCCCCAGCTCCCCGCCACCTGGACCCCTAGGTACCTGAAGCTCTTCCCTGCCTGCTTCAATGGGAGCCTACCAATCCCCTCCTCTTGATCCCCCGGATGCACCACAAACACCTCACTCTTGCCCAGTTTCAACTTATACCCCGAGAAACCCCCGAATTCCCTAAGAATCCTCATCACCTCCGGCATCCCCCCCACCGGGTCCACCACATACAGCAACAGGTCGTCCGCGTACAGCGACACTCGATGCTCCTCCCCACCCCGCACCAGGCCCCTCCAGTTCCCTGACTCCCTCAATGCCATGGCCAGGGGCTCAATCGCCAACGCGAAGAGCAAGGGGGACAGGGGGCACCCCTGTCTCATCCCCCGGTACAGCCGAAAGTACTCCGACCTCCTCCTATTTGTGGTTACACTCGCCATCGGGGCCTCGTAGAGCAGCCTCACCCACTGGATAAACCCCTCCCCAAACCCAAACTTCTCCAACACCTCCCACAAATACTCCCACGCAACCCTATCGAAGGCCTGCTCCGCATCTAATGCCACCACTATCTCCGCCTCCCCTTCCACCACCGGCATCATAATGCCGTTGAGGAGCCTTCGAACATTTGTGTTCAGCTGCCTTCCCTTCACAAACCCCGTCTGGTCCTCATGTATGACCCCCGGCACACAATCCTCTATTCTAGTGGCCAGGATCTTTGCCAGCAGCTTTGCATCGGCGTCCAGCAGCGAAATCGGCCTATATGATCCACACTGCAGAGGGTCCTTGTCCCGCTTCAGGATCAAGGAAATCAGCGCCCGTGACATAGTTGGAGGCAGAGCCTCCCCCTCCCTTGCCTCGTTAAAGGTCCGGACCAGCAGGGAGCCCAACAGGTCCAAATACTTTTTATAGAATTCCGCCGGAAACCCGTCGGGCCCCGGCGCATTCCCCGACTGCATGCTCCCTATCCCTTTGACCACCTCCTCCAGCTCGATCGGCACCCCTAGTCCCTCCACCTGCTCCTCTTCCACCCTCGGGAATCGCAGCGTGTCCAAGAAGTGCCCCATCCCACCCTCCTCCACCGGGGGTTCAGACTGGTACAATTCCCCATAGAAGTCCCTGAAGACCCCATTGACATCTACCCCCCTCCGCACCACCTTCCCAGCTCTATCCATCACTCCCCCAATCTCCCTGGCCGCGTCTCGCTTCCGGAGCTGGTGCGCCAACATCCTTCTCGCCTTCTCCCTGTATTCATACACCGCCCCCTGTGCTTTCCTCCACTGAGCTTCCGCCTTTCTGGTCATCAGTAGGTCGAATCTGGCCTGAAGGCTACGTCTCTCCCCCAGCAATCCCTCCTCTGGGGCCTCCGCATATCTCCTATCCACCTGCACCATCTCCCCTATCAGTCTCTCCCTCTCCCTCTGCCCACCCCTCTCCCTATGGGTTCGGGTGGAGATCAATTCCCCCCTCATCACCGCCTTCAGTGCCTCCCAGACCGTCCCTACTCGAACCTCCCCGTTATCATTGGCCTCGAGGTACCTCTCGATACACCCCCGAACCCTCCCGGCCACCTCCTGATCTGCCAACAGCCCCACCTCCATGCACCAGAGCGGACGTTGATCCCTCTCTTCCCCCAGCCCGAGGTCCACCCAGTGCGGGGCATGATCCGAAATGGCAATGGTGGAGTATTCCGCATCCTCCGCCCTCGAAACCAACCCCCTGCTCAGGACAAAAAAATCAATCCTCAAGTAGGCCTTATGTACATGGGAGAAAAACGAGTATTCCCTGGCCCTTGGCCTCGCAAGCCTCCAGGGGTCCACCCCCCCCCCCCCCCCATCTGGTCCATGAATCCCCTCAGCACCTTAGCCGCCGCCGACCTCCTACCCATTCAGGACTTGGATCGATCCAATGGGGGATCCAGTACTGTGTTAAAGTTTCCCCCCCCCCCCCCCCCCCCCATGATCAGACACCCCGCCTCCAGGTCCGGAATGCGGCCCAACATACGCCGCATAAACCCCGCATCGTCCCAATTTGGGGCATAGACATTCACCAACACCACCCGCTCCCCCTGCAGCTTGCCACTCACCATCACGTACCTCCCGCCACTGTCAGCCACCACCTTCAACGCCTCAAACGACACCTTCTTCCCCACCAGGATCGCCACCCCCTTACTCTTCTCATCCAGCCATGAGTGGAACACCAGGCCCACCCACCCCTTCCTCAGCCGGACCTGATCCACCACTCTCAGATGTGTCTCCTGGAGCATGGAAACATCCGCCTTCAGTCCCTTCAGGTGCGCAAATACTCGGGCCCGTTTGACCGGCCCATTCAGCCTCCTCACATTCCAAGTTATCAGCCGGATCCAAGGGCTCCCTGCCCCCTTCCCCTGCCGATTAGCCATACCCCATCCCTTGCCCACCCCTGGCCAGCGTCCCACGCTCTGCCCGTTTCCCACGGCGGCAACTCCCCCCCTCCAGCACCCCCTGCGTCCTCCAGCTCCTTCCTGACCATTTCAGCAGCAACCTGGTACCCCTAGGACCCCTCCTAGCCGCGCCCCCCCCTCTACAGCACTCCCGTGAGCCAGCTAACTTCTGCTGACCCCGGCGACTCCCGCCCTACTTTCGGCTCCTCCCAACGTGGGCCTGCCCCACCTCCATTGTGCCCGTCAACGAGTCCCCCTCCCCCCGCTCCTGCGCGGGAAAAGAAAACACGCCCCCACCCTCTCACAGCGGGGAAACCCCGCAGAAAGCCCGCGTTTTCGCCCTGCCGGGCCCCGCCTCCTCCAGGGCCACTCCCATTGTCAGTCCCCCCCACCAGCTCCCCGAACTCCCCGTTTACCCCTCTGCCCGAACCCGTCCACCTGACCCCTGCTTAAAAACCCATATATAAAAAACCGTACGACATCACCCCACCCACCCTAAAGCCACCCCACATCTTACACTAAACCAAGCAAATACAAATACAGTGTTATACAGCATCCCCCATCAGGGGGACCCTCAGTTTGAGTCCAGCTTCTCAGCCCGCACAAAGGCCCACGCCTCCTCCGGGGACTCAAAATAGTGGTGCCGATCCTTATAGGTGACCCACAGACCCGCCGGCTGCAACATTCCAAACTTCACCCTCCGTCTGTGTAGCACCGCCTTCGTCCGGTTAAACCCGGCCCTCCGCCTCGCCACCTCCGCACTCCAGTCCTGGAAGATCCGCACCTCCGTGTTCTCCCATTTGCTGCTCCGCTCCTTCTTGGCCCACCGGAGCACACACTCACGATCCACGAACCGGTGGAACCTCACCAACACCGCCCACGCAGCTTGTTCGGCTTGGGCCTCCTAGCCAGAATTCTGTGGGCCCCCTCCAACTCCAGGGGCCCCTGGAAGGACCCAACCCCCTTCAGCGAGTTTAGCATCATCACCACATAGGCCGCTAGGTCCGACCCCTCCAGCCCTTCCGTGAGGCCCAGGATCCGCAAATTCTTCCTCCTCGACCGGTTGTCCAGCTCCTCGAACCGCTCCTGCCATAGACATTCTTAACTATAGCATTTTTGTCAATCTGAATGATTGAACGGCAATTACATTGTCTAACCATTTTCAAAATCAACTTGTATCATACCCCGAACTTCTGATTTGCCTTTCCTGAAGTATTGATTTCAGCTGGAGTACAGTTCCATTGATGTTGCTAAACCTACACCTGAGCCACTTGGTTTTTCTTCTCATGTGAGCGTGGACAATAAGCAATGGCATATTATTCTGCCACATCTTCACCCGACAATCACTTATGCACGCTTTCTGGCATGGGTTTTCAAAAGCAATTGAGAATGAAAATCGTGACTGATTTTGTTTTTCAGTCAGGGTTTTGAAAACAAAAGACATGTGTCTTTAACGGATGTTGTAGTTCTAGTATAGAAACTGGTGCCTTCCTAATCCCTGTGATTCAGTATTTCACCAGACATTGCATTTATATATTTAGTCATGGAAGGAGTTACATTTGGATTTCTTTTTAATTTAGTTTATACATTACTTTTTCCATTTCCTGTCATTTAATAAAATGTGGTGAATGAAGCCACTTGTATCAAGTTATCTGTCTGCAAGAAAAGACTGAACCTGACTGAGAGTCTAATATCTTTGCCAATGTTAATGACAACCAAAATAATTAATACCACAAAATAAATGTTTTATTATTCCAGGCTCAAACATCCAGATACATCGCACCTTCAGTAGTAGTTTTTGTAAATGAACAATTAATGTTCAACGTTTTCATGATATTGCAAAAGTTTTTTTGAAATGGCACTATATTTCCATAAGTAGCAGTTTGTTTCCAAACATTTATTCAAATCTAACTGTTCTTGTGTTTATGCTTTAACCCTCAGACAGGGCAGGATTATCCTTTTTTGCCCCAGAAGTGCCAACCACTGATAACTTTGACAACTTAATGAACCAGTTTCGTGGGTTTTCCTTTAGTCCTGCTGAAGCACCTCCTAATACACCATCTACAAGTAAATCTGGTGGCTATCAGGTAATAATTATGAGAACTTTGGAAATGATCAAATCTTATTAGATCTGCATTTTGCCATGAATGGAAGACTTCAGTTACAAGGATAATTTGGAGATAAACTGGAGTTATTCTCCCTAAAGAAGAGAATGTTGAGAGGAGATTTGATTGATGTGATTAAAACCATGGGGGAAGGGCAGATGAGATAAGAGCTGTTCCATTTGGCAAAGGCATTGAGAAGCAGAGTAAACCAATGTATGGTGATTAGCAACAGAACCAAATGTGACACGGGAATTTTCTTTATGCAGTGAGTGTTTAGGATCTGCCTCAGAATGTAGTGGAGGCAGATTCAATTGTGTTTTTCAAAAGGGAACTGCAAAGCACCTGGAGATTTTTTGAAAAGATGCATGTTTACTGGGAAAGGATGGGGGAGAGGCACTAGCTAAAATGCTGAGTGGCACCAGCTAAAGTGTTACATAGATACATAGATCATACAATGCAGAAGGAGGCCATTCGGCCCATCGAGTCTGCACCTACCCACTTTAGCCCTCACTTCCACCGCATCCCCATAAGGCCTTTCTACATAATTGTAACATGGGGTGAAATTCTCCCCAACCCGGCGGGGCGGGGGGTCCCGGCATAGTGGAGTGGCACCAACCACTCCGCACCTTTAGGGGCCAAGCCCTCACATTGAGGGGCTAGGCCCGCGCCGGAGCGGTTAGCACCACACCGACTGGCGCCCAAACCGGCTCCAGCGGCCTTTGACGCCCGGCGCCGGGGCTGGCCGAAAGGCCTTCGCCGGTTCGCGCATACGCCGGTGCTGACGTCACCACCGGCACATGCGCGCTGGGGGATTCTCTTCTGCCTCCGCCGTGGAGGCCGTGGCGACGGCGGAAGAAAAAGAGTGCCCCCACGGCACTGGCCCACCCGCCGATCGGTGGGCCCTGATCGCGGGCCTGGCCACCGTGGGGGCACCTCCCGGGGTCCGATCGCCCCGCGCCACCCCAGGGGCCCGCTCACGCCGCCGGCACAGAGGTGGTTCAAACCACGGCGGCGGGAGAGGCCTCTCAGCGGCAGGCCTTCGGCCCATCCAGGCCGGAGAATAACGGCAGCACAGAAACCCATTCTCCAAGGCGGGCGGCGGGATTGGCGACACGCCGACTTTTTGCGGGTGGGAGAATTCTGGACATGGCGGGGGCAGGATTTTCGGCGGCCCCGGGCGATTTCGCCCCTGATTTGCGAACTTTTATACGAGATGCCCTGTCCGATGAAGGCAAGCATGCCATATGCTTTCTTTCCCACCATTTCCATCTGACCTGCTACTTTTAAGGATCTATTGACCTGCACGTCCAGATCTCTTGTGTCTCTATTCTCCAGATGGCACTGCCATTTATTTTATAGCTCCCACCTGAATTGGATCTCCCAAAATGCATCACTTCACTTTTGTTTGGGTTAAATTCCATCTGCTATATCTCCACCAAATTTTGAAGCCTATCTATATCCTACTGTATTCTCTGACAATCTTCATCACTATCTGCATCTCTAGCAATTTAAAAAAAAATTAGAGTTCCCAATTATTTCTTTTCCAATTGAGGAGCAATTTAGCATGGCCAATCCACCTACCCTGCACATCTTTGGGTTGTGGGGGCGAAACCTACGCAAACACGGGGAGAACGTGCAAACTCCACACGGACAGTGACCCTGAGCCGGGATTGAACCTGGGACCTCGGTGCCGTGAAACAGCAGTGCTAACCACTGCACCACCATGCTGCCCTTGGAACACCAGCAATCTTAGTATCATCCGCAAACTTGCTAATCAGACCAGCTACATTTTCTTCCAAGTCATTAATATATATTACAAAGGTAATTGTTAAGCGATTACAATGGAAATGAAATCACGTTGTTAGGAGCATGCAAGCTCAATGTCAATGTTAAAAACAGAATTCACACATTAAAATTTTCCGTTGTGGCGGCAGACCGCGAATCTCTGATAGTAGAAGCATGTGAGGAACTGCAGCTAGTTAAACGGGTTTACAGTGTAGACAACTCTGCAACAAGCCTACATGTCTCAGGAGACTCCATACTAAATGATTTTCCATGGCTTCAGCACTTTGCTTTACACATACAAAATCCAATTAAAGGAGAACACGAAGCCAGTGATTCACGCACCAAGACGTGTACCAGCTCCACTGAGAGACAAATTGAAGGCTGGGCATGAGAGGATGATAGTTTTAGGCGTAATTAAGCGCATAGAATAACCTTCAGACTGGGTAAACTATGGTTTGTGTCACAAGTTTAATGGAGACCTACGAATCTGTATGGACTCTAAAGATCTGGACCTCAACATAATGAGAGAATCCACACTCATTACGGTCAATGATGCTAACAAAACTCCATGAAGGGCTCTTGGGGATGGAAAAGTGCAAGCGAAGAGCCAAGGATGCAGTTTATTGGCCAGGGATAAACCACGACATTGAAATGATGTGGGTGAGATAATCACAACTCCCTGGCAGAAGGTTGGCAACGATCTCTTTCACTTGAATGGAAAGGAATACCTACTGAATATAGACTAAGTTTTTAACTATCCAGAGATAGCACAGCTATCGAATTCCACAGATGTGTCATTAAAAATGTTAAAGAGATTTTTGTGCGCCACGGGATACTGAACATAGCCATGAGTGACAATGATCCCTATTTCGACAGTTGGGAGTGGACAGAATTTGCACGGCAGTGTGACTTCAAACACATCACCTCGAGTCCTCTGTACCCTCAGAAGGGCGTTCATATCGTTAAACAGCTCCTGAAAAAAGCATTAGATAGCCAAGATGACACCTATCTCGCACTCCTAATTTATCGCTCTGCACCATTAATCAATGGCCGTTCACCAGCTCAGTTGCTGATGAACAGGCAACTGAGAACGACCTTGCCCTATATCCCACAAGAACCAGTGAACCATACATTCGAGAGGCAACTGATCTCGCAAAAAAAGGAGGCAAAAGGGATTTTACGATAGATCTGCGAAAAGGCTCCAACCGTTGCATCCAGATGATATAGTCAGACTGGAAGATTCCAAAGGGAATGGATGGTCTAAGTATGTGAAAGTACTGTGACATGCAGATCCAAACTCCTATCTCATCATCACGGATGATGGTGTTGTCTTAAGAAGGAATAGAAGAGCTCTGCTGAAAGTTTGGCATCTTTTTGTAATGCAACCAACAGCAGAAGTAGGTAATAGTCTGAAGATAGCTGAAGACGATACAGTGCAGCATACAGAGCAACAACAGGATATACACAACAATACAAGAAGAACAACAAGCAGCATCCACAACGACAAAGAAAGATGAAGTAACTTCACAGGTTCAGCAGCCTCTGAGAAGATCAACAATTTGAGAGACTGAATTTGTGACAGACTGAAAATAGTTTAAAGATGTAAATGCTTATGCATATCATATTGTATTGTAGAAAATTATCTAATTAATGTAAATAATTACATTGTTCAAAGGAAAGGGGATGTGATGATAAGCATGAAGCTATTCTGTATATAATATTGTACACGACCCCCGACCAACAGTTGACAGCGTGGCAATGTAAGTCTACCATGCGGCTCTGTGCATGGGGCAGTTGGGGGTAAGTCGTGTTGGTGGATATACGTATTTTTCAGTAGCTCTATAATAGTTAGTATCAGTAGTTTGTTATTTATTTATTCCAGTTATCTTTACCATGCACTTGTTTCATAATAAATAATTTAAACTATGGTGCATTATTCATATTGGCCAGTCGACAGAATATTTCAACGGAGAGCATTAACTACATGCAGGTGGTGAAGGCACGGAGACCAGATGGATTCCCAGTGGACTTCGACAAAAAATTCACTGCAGTACCTGTGGGAGATGTTCATAGTCTCACCAAAAAGGGGCACCCTATCCCCAAAGGTAGCACGAGTTTCAATCTCGCTGATACCCAAGAAAGACAGGGACCTGACCGAATGTGGGTCCCATAGACCCACCTCGCTGCTCAATGTAGACACGGAAATACTAGCCATGGTCGTGGCTAGGCGACTGGAGAACTGTGTACCAGAGGTGGTTGTAGAGGACCAAATGGGCTTTGTTAAGGGTAGGCAGCTAACATCAAACATCAGGCGCCTGCTGAACGTAGTAATGAGCCTACCAGGGGAGCGAACTGGACAGTACCGGACCAAGCTCGAGTCCCAGACTAGCCTCACAGACCACTGCCAACAATGCAAGGTCTGCAAGACATACGGGCTAAAAGATGAAGGCATGTAAAATCGCCGGCTTCAATGCACCCCTCCGTGATGAGCTCAACACATTCTATGCACGCTTTGAGCAAGATGTCAGGGTGAGCACGCCCTCCACCCCAGAAGCTTCGGATGAATTTGTATCTGAGGTCACCATTGCAGATGTCTGAGCAGCCTTCTCGAAGGTCAATCCACAGAAACCACTGGCCTGGATGGGGTACCCGGACGAGCACTGAGGTCTTCTGCGGATCAGCTGGTGGGGGTATTCGCAGACATCTTCAACCTCTCTTTACAACAATCTGAGGTCCCTATCTGCTTCACGAAGACAACTAGCATCCCTGTACCAAAGAAAAGCTAAGCAGCGTGCCTTAATGACTATCATCCAGTGGCTCTCACATCCATCATTATGAAGTGCCTCGAAAGGTTGGTCATGGCACGAATCAACTCCAGCCTCCCAGATTGCTTTGATCCACTACAGTTCGCCTACCAGCCTACAACCGTCCACAGCAGATGCCATCTCCCTGGCCCTGCACTCAACCCTGGAACACCTAGATAACAAAGACACCTATGTCACACTCCTATTTATTGACTACAGCTCAGCCTTCAACACCATTATTCCTACGAAACTCATCTCCAAACTCCGTGGCCTGGGCCTCGGCTCCTCCCCCTGTGACTGGATCCTGAACTTTCTAACCCACAGGCCACAATCAGTAAGTATAGGCGACAACACCTCCTCCATGATCACCCTCAACACCGGTGCCCCACTAGGCTGTGTCCTCAGCCCACTATTATACTCCTTATACACCACCTATGACTGTGTGGCCAAATTCCCCTCCAATTACACCACCGAAGTGGGACGGATCTCAAACAATGACGAGACAGAGTACAGACATGAGATAGAGAATCTGGTGAACTGGTGCAACGAAAATAATCTCTCCCTCAATGTCAACAAAACGAAGGAGATTGTCATCGACTTCAGGAAACGGAGTGGGGAACATGCCCCTGTCTACATCAATGGGAACGAAGTAGAAAGGGTCGAGAGCTTCAAGTTTTTGTGTGTCCAGATCACCAACACCCTGTCCTTGTCCTCCCCATGCTGACACTATAGTTAAGAAAGCCCACCAACGACTCTACTTTCTCAGCATTCTTTCTGGTTGCATAACAGCTTGGCATGGATCCTGCTCTGCTCAAGACCACAGGAAACTACAAAACGTCGTGAATGTAGCCCTATCCATCACGCAAACTAGCCTCCCATCCATGGACTTTGTCTATAATTCCCGCTGCCTCGGAAAGGCAGCCAGCATAATTAAGGACCCTTGCATCCTGACATACCCTCTTCCACCTTCTTCCTTCAGGAAAATTATACAAAAGATGGAGCTCACATACCAACCGCCTCAAAAACAACTTATTCCCTTCTGCCATCAGACTTTTGAATGGACGTACCTCGTATTACGTTGATCATTTCTCTACACCGTAGCCAAGACTGTTACATTACATTCTGCATTCTCTCCTTCCTTCCCGTTGTCTGTATAGCATGCAAGAAACAATACTTTTCACTGTATACTAATACATGTGACAATAATAAATCAAATCAAAGAACACCCAGAGGTGATCATCTCCCTGGACGCAGAAAAGGCCTTTGACAGATCGAGTGGATTTGGATTGCATTTCGTTTATTGTCACGTGTACCGAGGTACAGTGAAAAGTATTGTTCTGCGAACAGCTCAACAGATCATTAAGTACATGAAAAGAAAAGAAAATACATGGTAGGGCAACACAAGGTACACAATGTAACTACATACCACTGGCATCGGGTGAAGCATATAGGGGTGTTGTGTTAATCATGTCAGTCCATAAGAGGGTCATTTAGGAGTCAGGTAACAGCGGGGAGGAAGCTGTTTTTGAGTCTGTTTGTGCGTGTTCACAGACGTTTGTGTCTCCTGCCCAATCAAAGAAGTTGGAAGAGTGAGTAAGCCGGGTGGGAGGGGTCTTTGATTATGCTGTCGGCTTTTCCCAGGCAGCGGGAGGTGTAGATGGGGGTCAATGGATGGGAGGCAGGTTCGTGTGATGGATTGGGCAGTGTTCACGACTTCTAAAGTTTGAAGATCCAAAGTTTGAAGATCTCTGAAGATCCAAATGAGGAAGTACCTCAGAGGTACTGGAGCAGTTTGGGCTTGGAGCAGGGTTCACGCATGGGTGAAACTTCTGGACAGTACTCCCATGGCCAGGATTATGGCTATGCCTGCTTTTATTCACCCTGGCGATCGCCCTCAGAACGGCAAAAAAATGGAAGGGGATCCAGAGAGGGAATATAGAGCATCTCTATGCCGATGATCTGCCCCTCTACGTCTTGGACCCCCAAAGCACCATTGGCGGGGGGCATTGGGGGGGAGGGGCAGAGCTGGAGGGGCTGCCATTCAAGCATGTCCAAAACAAATTTCCGCTACCTGGAGATCCAAATTGCCCATGACTGGACACTGATTCACAAATGGAACCTGACTAGTCTGGTGGAGGAAGTAAGGAAGGAACTGCAGGTGCGCCGAGCAGAGGGTGCAGAAGATCAAGATGAACCTGTTGCCCAGGTTCCTCTTCGTGTTCAGATACAGTAAGAAGTCTTACAACACTATATTAAAGTCTAACAGGTTTGTTTGGAGTCACTAGCTTTTGGAGCGGAGTTCCTTCATCCCGTGAATGTTGACTAATCTGATGCACTGCAGCACAGTCAATAAAGCTGGGGGGGAAGTGGATAGACGAGCCACAGATCGTGCAGCAATACACAGGGAAATACACGCTAGATCCAACATCAGGCAGGGCAACTGAAGCAAATTGGCTAAATGGGGCCAACGGCCACAGGGAGGGGCAAAACATGTAGATGTAAATATTTATAGTGATCCTCGTTTGTGTTTTTTTTCAAACTCTTTGGTCTATTTTTGAACTTTTAATTTGCCTTGGTTGCTTTTGTTTGATGTTATGAACGGTTGTGACACTTGTAATTTAACATACAAACTGAAATATGTAGCAATAAAAACATTTATAGTAACTAAGCTGTATTTAGTTGCCATGGAGGTATTTCATAATTGGTATTCAGCACTGTCAATGACAAATCTGATTTCACCATCTAAATGAGCAAATGTGTTGGATAATCATGTGTATGGTGAAATATAGAAGTATCTCAAAACAATATAGACAAAAACAAATGCCGAATATTAATCCACTCACTCCTTTTTCTTTTAAACTTAGTATGGTGTTCCTATTAAAGTTGTTGATGGTTTTCTGAGACTTCCTGCTCCTCTGGCAACATCTGCATGTGCTGACAACAACCCTGCAGGTAAGAGGTATTTATCTAATTTTTCTAGAGTAGGATAACAGAAATGTGTTTATGTGGAAATTCCATATTTGAAGTTGCATTTAGTTGTATTAAAATTGAAGTGATTTTTTAAGCTGCTTTTTCTGGTGAATCTTGTGCATACCTATCACATTGGTTACTGCAACTTCACACCATTTCATATATTTCATTGCAGAGCCTTTCAACAAGGTACTGGTATATCACAGCTTTGAGGACAGCAGAGCATCTCAAACAGTAATTTTCTGATTTCATGCTGATAGCCTCACCGTTATCTAGCACAAAATTCAGGCCATTACAACGTGCATTGATACTGCTAATCCATAATAATTAATGCTGTGAGTGATGAACAGCCTCAAAGATGGTTTTGATGTTATGTAAAGTTATATTTTATTGACCGTTGACTCTTGTTTCTTTGGATTGTAGGTTTTTTAGTAAATCAGGCAACACGTTGCAGTAGAAAGTTTGACATTGTAATAGATTGCGGTAATTTCCAAGCATTAAGCATGAAAAACTACCTCAGTTCTAATATTTTTCCAGTAAGTTATGAATGCTATACTTTAGAAAAATTTAAGTTGTCATCCTGAAGTAAAGTGTACTAAATAATCATGATTAGTTAATGAACTGCTCATTAACATCAATTACAATATTTTAACAATTCAAATTAAAGCCAGATCATCCAATTTCTGTATTTGTTGACTTCCAAGTGTATGATTATATGAAACATTTATGACCAACTAATTAAGTTAGTTGTACTATGACCAATTTATTTATATTTTAATAAATACATTTTCTGCAATGATAGCATTGTTTTACTTTGAGTAGTATTGACACTGTCTTTCTTTAATTAAGGAAAGAGTTTTTCTGGGATTGTGCCCAGATTTGTAGGGTGTTTCCAAAGTTTGAAACCTGTTGGTATAAATATCTTAATGTTGTATTGAATAAAATAATAATTCTGTCCAAGTTTTCCAAAACGTATCCTTTAAAACATGAGAAATTGATGTATTTAAATACATTTTTTTCAGAGCCCTAATCCAAAATTGAGCAACAGTGTAAGTATTTAACTTTTAATTCTTGTGTGTTATAGAAATGTTGGTAAATTGGTCTGAATTCTTACATTATGGAGGAAGCCTGCTAAAGATAAAATAGGTTAATTGTGTTCCATTCTCCCGATGGCTCATATGTGTTTTAGTAGGACTATTGATCCTCCATGTCTTGTTTTATTAATACTTCAGTTCCTGTTTTTTGAGTTTTGCAAATATAGCTTAAGAGTAGGGAACAAGATCTACCTCTAGTCTTGGCCTAGATTCATTCATATGTTAGTAACAAAATTTTGACAGAAATGTGAACATTGTGAAACTGGTTGGGAGAAACTAAAGCATATCTTTTGAGACCTATTTGGTGTTTTCCTGTCAGACATTCTTATCATTGGTTCTTTGGAATTGTTTGTACTAGATGTGTATCATTTAATTTTTCTGTGATCCTGTTAAAATATATATAATGGTCCCTTTAAGATCTAGCTGATTAACTCATGACTTTTAAATAATATTTTAAATTCATCTGATTAAGAACTGCTAAAAGTAAAAATTAAGTAAGTACGAGACTGAATTGAATGTTAATCCTTCTTACTGAGGTGTGTTGAGGAGTGGGGGCAAATAGAGGATATTCCAGATTCACATTATCCCATGTAACTCATGGATTTTATTGGCTCATGATAGGCACAAATTCCAATTAAAGCGTAAAAGTGCCATTGCAATATAAATAAGGCCTCATTGATTTGGGCATTTGGCTGTTTGACACAAAAACCCAATCTACAAGTCGACAACTTGTTTCTGTGGTTATTTGGATATTCAGTGTTCAGTTAGTAAGAAACGCAATAGGGCGGCACAGTGGTGCAACGGTTAGCACTGCTGCCTCAAATCGCTGATCACCCGGGTCACTGTCCAGGTGGAGTTAGCGCATTCTTCCCGTGACTGCGGAGTCTCACCCCACAACCCAAAAAAATGTGCAGGGTAGGTGGATTGGCCTTGCTTTCCCCTTAATTGGAAAAAAATAATTGGGGTACTGAGCGGTAACCATTGGTTAAATTGGTATAGCAATGACAGCGATTATTTTATAGATAATTGTGCTTAAAGAACTACTCTGGTGGGTTGGGAGGAGGGCGGTAATTAATCATTTATTAATTTTTTTTGTGTGTGTGTGTGTGTTCATTCTTAGCGATGCTTTGCTTTGATTTAACTGCTGCACCTAAGAGGCAGGAATACCATTACATCATTGGTTGGGGGGGGGGTCTGTGGACAATGAGCGGGAAATCTCAACCGTGTAAATGCCGTTTAGGGAGTTCCATTGGATTCTCCATTCCTGCCCGCTGAAAATGGGCAGAAAATACCCCACCCCACCCCGTATTAAAAATACTTCAATCATTTAAAATATACATATTAAGGAGCTAATTAAATTATGATAGAACATAGAACATAGAACATAGAACGATACAGCGCAGTACAGGCCCTTCGGCCCTCGATGTTGCACCGACATGGAAAAAAAAAACTAAAGGCCATCTAACCTACACTATGCCCTTATCATCCATATGCTTATCCAATAAATTTTTAAATGCCCTCAATGTTGGCGAGTTCACTACTGTTGCAGGTAGGGCATTCCACGGCCTCACCACTCTTTGCGTAAAAAACCCACCTCTGACCTCTGTCCTATATCTATTACCCCTCAATTTAAGGCTATGTCCCCTCGTGCTAGCCACCTCCATCCGCGGGAGAAGGCTCTCGCTGTCCACCCTATCTAACCCTCTGATCATTTTGTATGCCTCTATTAAGTCACCTCTTAACCTTCTTCTCTCTAACGAAAACAACCTCAAGTCCATCAGCCTTTCCTCATAAGATTTTCCCTCCATACCAGGCAACATCCTGGTAAATCTCCTCTGCACCCGTTCCAAAGCTTCCACGTCCTTCCTATAATGAGGCGACCAGAACTGTACGCAATACTCCAAATGCGGCCGTACCAGAGTTTGGTACAGCTGCATCATGACCTCATGGCTCCGGAACTCAATCCCTCTACCAATAAAGGCCAACACACCATAGGCCTTCTTCACAACCCTATCAACCTGGGTGGCAACTTTCAGGGATCTATGTACATGGACACCGAGATCCCTCTGCTCATCCACACTACCAAGAATTTTACCATTAGCCAAATATTCCGCATTCCTGTTATTCTTTCCAAAGTGAATCACCTCACACTTCTCCACATTAAACTCCATTTGCCACCTCTCAGCCCAGCTCTGCAGCTTATCTATGTCCCTCTGTAACCTGCAACATCCTTCCGCACTGTCTACAACTCCACCGACTTTAGTGTCGTCTGCAAATTTACTCACCCATCCTTCTGCGCCCTCCTCTAGGTCATTTATAAAAATGACAAACAGCAACGGCCCCAGAACAGATCCTTGTGGTACGCCACTCGTAACTGAACTCCATTCTGAACATTTCCCATCAACTACCACTCTCTGTCTTCTTTCAACTAGCCAATTTCTGATCCACATCTCTAAATCACCCTCAATCCCCAGCCTCCGTATTTTCTGCAATAGCCGACCGTGGGGAACCTTATCAAACGCTTTACTGAAATCCATATACACCACATCAACTGCTCTACCCTCGTCTACCTGTTCAGTCACCTTCTCAAAGAACTCGATAAGGTTTGTGAGGCATGACCTACCCTTCACAAAACCATGCTGACTATCCCTAATCATATTATTCCTATCTAGATGATTATAAATCGTATCTTTTATAATCCTCTCCAAGACTTTACCCACCACAGACGTTAGGCTCACCGGCCTATAGTTACCGGGGTTATCTCTACTCCCCTTCTTGAACAAAGGGACCACATTTGCTATCCTCCAGTCCTCTGGCACTATTCCTGTAGCCAATGATGACCTAAAAATCAAAGCCAAAGGCTCAGCAATCTCTTCCCTGGCTTCCCAGAGAATCCTAGGATAAATCCCATCCGGCCCCGGGGACTTATCTATTTTCACCTTGTCCAGAATTGCCAACACTTCTTCCCTACACACCTCAATGCCATCTATTCTAATAGCCTGGGTCTCAGCATTCTCCTCCTCAATATTATCTTTTTCTTGAGTGAATACTGACGAAAAGTATTCATTTAGTATCTCGCTTATCTCCTCAGCCTCCACACACAACTTCCCACCACTGTCCTTGACTGGCCCTACTCTTACCCTAGTCATTCTTTTATTCCTGACATACCTATAGAAAGCTTTTGGGTTTTCCTTGATCCTACCTGCCAAAGACTTCTCATGTCCCCTCCTTGCTCGTCTCAGCTCTCTCTTTAGATCCTTCCTCGCTTCCTTGTAACTATCAAGCGCCCCAACTGAAACTTCACGCCTCATCTTCACATAGGCCTCCTTCTTCCTCTTAACAAGAGATTCCACTTCTTTGGTAAACCACGGTTCCCTCGCTCGACCCCTTCCTCCCTGCCTGACTGGTACGTACTTATCAAGAACATGCAATAGCTGTTCCTTGAACAAGCTCCACATATCCAGTGTGCCCAACCCTTGCAGCCTACTTCTCCAACCAACACATCCTAAGTCATGTCTAATGGCATCATAATTGCCCTTCCCCCAGCTATAACTCTTGCTCTGCGGGGTATACTTATCCCTTTCCATCACTAACGTAAAGGTCACCGAATTGTGGTCACTGTCTCCAAAGTGTTCACCTACCTCCAGATCTAACACCTGGCCTGGTTCATTACCCAAAACCAAATCCAAAGTGGCCTCACCTCTTGTTGGCCTGTCAACATATTGTGTCAGAAAACCCTCCTGCACACATTGTACAAAGAACGACCCATCCAATGTACTCGAACTATATCTTTTCCAGTCAATATTAGGAAAGTTAAAGTCTCCCATAACAACTACCCTGTTACTTTCGCTCTTTTCCAGAATCATCTTCGCCATCCTTTCCTCTACATCTCTAGAACTATTAGGTGGCCTATAGAAAACTCCCAACAGGGTGACCTCTCCTTTCCTGTTTCTAACCTCAGCCCATACTACCTCGGAAGAAGAGTCCCCATCTTGCATCCTTTCTACCACCGTAATACTGTCCTTGACTAGCAGCGCCACACCTCCCCCTCTTTTGCCCCCTTCTCTGACCTTACTAAAGCACCTAAACCCCGGAACCTGCAGCAACCATTCCTGTCCCTGCTCTATCCATGTCTCTGAAATGGCCACAACATCGAAGTCCCAGGTACCAACCCATGCTGCCAGTTCCCCTACCTTATTTCGTATACTCCTGGCATTGAAATAGACACACTTCAAACCACAGACCTGAACACTGCCGCCCTCCTGCGAAGTCAAAACTGTGCTCCTGACCTCTCTACTCTCAATCTCTCGCACCCCAAAACTACAATCCAGGTTCCCATGCCCCTGCTGAATTAGTTTAAACCCCCCCAAAGAGTACTAACAAATCTCCCCCCCAGGATATTGGTGCCCCTCAGGTTCAGATGTAGACCATCCTGTCTATAGAGGTCCCACCTTCCCCAGAAAGAGCCCCAGTTATCCAGAAATCTGAATCCCTCCCGCCTGCACCATCCCTGTAGCCACGTGTTTAATTGCTCTCTCTCCCTATTCCTCATCTCACTATCACGTGGCACGGGCAACAACCCAGAGATAACAACTCTGTTTGTTCTCGCTCTGAGCTTCCATCCTAGCTCCCTAAAGGCCTGCCTGACATCCTTGTCCCCTTTCCTACCTATGTCGTTAGTGCCAATGTGGACTACGACTTGGGGCTGCTCCCCCTCCCCCTTAAGGACCCGGAAAACACGATCCGAGACATCACGTACCCTTGCACCTGGGAGGCAACATACCAAACGTGAGTCTCTCTCGCTCCCACAAAATCTCCTATCTGTGCCCCTGACTATTGAGTCCCCAATTACTAATATTCTACTCCTTTCCCCCCTTCCCTTCTGAGCAACAGGGACAGACTCCGTGCCAGAGGCCCGTACCCCATGGCTTACCCCTGGTAAGTCGTCCCCCCCACAAGTATCCAAAACGGTATACTTGTTACTCAGGGGAACGACCGCAGGGGGTCCCTGCACTGACTGCTTCTTCCCAGTCCCTCTTACAGTTACCCATCTATCTCCAGTCTTTGGTGTAACTACTTCCCTGAAGCTCCTATCTATGACCCCCTCTGCCTCCCGAATGATCCGAAGTTCATCCAGCTCAAGCTCCAGGTCCCTAACACGGTTTTTGAGGAGCTGGAGTTGGGTGCACTTCCCACAGATGAAATCAGCAGGGACACTGACGGCGTCCCTCACCTCAAACATTCTGCAGGAGGAGCATTGTACTGCCTTCCCTGACATCCCCTCTAGATTAAAAAAAAAACAAGAAAAAGAAAAAGAAAGGAAGAGCTTACCTGATATTACCTCAAACCCTGATCCCGCTGAAAGGTAAGCAAATTTAAAGGCACTCACTCACCTTCACGACAGGCCCCTGCTCCCGCTTCCCAACCACCGTGGGGTGGGGGGGTTGGTTAGAGGAGGAGGTAGGGTGGGAAACACTCACGAAGTGTTTCGGGTTTAACTGTCACTTGCCGACAGCCCCTCCACAAACCACCTTCAACTTAGGCTGACCGCACTGCACGTATGCAAATTTCCCCAGAACAGCTGATCAGTAACTCTGCTCTGCTGCCCTCTGCTGGTTGCTTGCCTTTACTCAAACTCCTTGGGTCTTCTTCGCAGGTTCACCTTCAACTTAGGCTGACCGCACTGCACGTATGCAAATTTCCCCAGAACAGCTGATCAGTAGCTCTGCTCTGCTGCCCTCTGCTGGTTGCTTGCCTTTACTCAAACTCCTTGGGTCTTCTTCGCAGGTTCACCTTCAACTTAGGCTGACCGCACTGCACGTATGCAAATTTCCCCAGAACAGCTGATCAGTAGCTCTGCTCTGCTGCCCTCTGCTGGTTCTTTAACTTTAACTTTAACTTTAACTTTAACTTTTTTTTTTGGATACAGCAACATTTTGTTTTCAAATCTAAATGTTCTGGCAACAGGTCTATAATGTTGCGAGTATATTCTGCCTAAACACCGTTTTGTGTTCCATATTATGGACAGATAGGTGCAGTTACTAATTAGTTTTATCCTTCTTCTAGATCCCATTCTTTCTTGCCTCTATAACTTTGAGATCTCTAAATGGAACACAAATACGTCTAAATGATCCAGCTGGTAATGATTGGACGCCTAGATTGCATGTTAATGTGTGTAGAAATGTAGTACTAGAGGTAAGTTTGCTTTTACTGGTTGCTTATTAAAGCCACACCTTGCTATATCATTATCATTTTTTTCGCCTTATTACTGCTTCCAAGTTCTGCAGAATGTAAAATGTTCAGTGTCTCTGTTGAATTTTGTAATAAAAAGCCCATATGATTTCTTTAAACCATGTTTTTTATTTATCTTGGTAGGTGAACTATATAATTGTGTATAATGATAAAGGAAAAATTGTAAATGCCTCTGCTGCTTTCACTCTTGGAATCATTAGCAATAGCATGGTACCAATACAACAACACTTCCAGATTACTTTCATTCAGGTACAGTAATTGAAAAATTATTTTTTGGAAAATGTCAGTGTAATTATAGCCATTTTTTTCGACCCCTTAAATGATTGTTCTGAGTAAATGCTCAATTATTGTTATTGAAACCTAGGGACTCCTGCAATAGCCATATAATTCTCAAAATATGTTTGGTGTTCACTGTGATTTTTATGATTTCTTATTTTTTCTCTTATTCTTGCTTAACTTCTTCACATTCCTTAGGGTGGCCTTACTGTTTAATCTGGGGCAGGGTGGAGAGAATAATGAGGACAGGATATTTAAGAGGTTTGCTGTAGTTTTGTGAGAACCTCTACGACTTTCCTTTTCTGATTAAAACACAGTTAATCCCCATGATTGCAGCATTTTGAGTTTGTACCTTTTATGGTATGAACTGAACTAACGTAAAGATTTATCTCATCAGGATTTTGCCTTTTCAAAATTTAATATCAAAAAGGTTATCCATGAGCCACTTCTGAAGTGCAAGCATGTGAAGCCATTCATGGACCTTTTTGGTTCAAACTTTTCAAAATATATAATTTCAGTTTTTTATGGTTTTCGGTTCTCCGTTTTACATTATTGTAATGCTTTATCATCTCTCAAAATATCTCGATGCACTTCACGAAATGCTGTTGTTATGAAGGAAAATATAGCAAATTGTGAAAATAAATTTTACAAACAGTAAGGAAATAGATGACGTTTTTCTTTCACAGTTAAAGGAATGTAGGCTTGGACAGAGGGGAACTCCACATTTCTTTTATCAGTACTGTGTGACATTATAGAAATGAACAGCATATGAAGAGTTAATGTTATGTTAAGCCTAGCCACTAGGGGGAGCTAAGGGACAGTACTATAAATTGAACTAACTCTTAAACTAAGGGGAGGAGATTAAACTGGAGCTGACAAAGATAAAATTCATAGTGTATTGCAGAGCTAGCTTTTTTAAATGTATTTATTTATTGCAGAGCTAGTTAAGATATAATAGTTATAATTAGTAGACAAAGATAGTCTTAGTGAGTGTAGATTAATTCTTACATGTATGTTTGCTATTCAGAATAAGTGTTGAACTCAAATTTAGTAGTTGATGTGTTGGGTAAGCTGGGTCTGTGAGGACTGCGTTTACTGCAACAGTGAGAGAGACAGGCTTCCAACACTTGAAGAAATGCAACTCTATTTTATTGAACTATTAACTATCATACATACTTAAACTGTGGGTTGACACTATGCTGAGTTGACTGGAGAACTGAGGCTAACCTGACCAGACTATCTTACTACATGGTGTGTGTTCTAGTTGTTGCTCACGGGCTCTGACTGTCTCAGAGGCTGGATCCCAAGAGAGCGGGAAAACTAGTGCCCTCTGGCTTTATAGTGGCCCTGTCCTGTCTGATGATTGGCTGCTGTGTTCTGTGTGTTCATTGGTCATCCTGTGTGTCAATCAATGCCTGTCTGTGCACCATCATATACCTGTGTGTATATTATGACAGTAGTGTTAATAAAATTAGTTTAGTTCTTCAAAAGAGCTTTGTGATCACTGAGCCTTCCATCCTGGAAACCCCTCACAAAGATCACCACATACTGCTGTGGAGTTTCTCATGTGAACTGAATAAACTGATGGGCATTGAATTAATATCTCTTCCAGAGGTCAGCTACTCCCAACAATACCTCTCTCCCTGTAATTGTGCACAAATCACAATATGGAGCTCAAACCCATAATTATATGCTTCTAAGGCACCAATGTTAATGGAATAAGATGGAAATGACCTTCTCTCAAGGCCCTCAATATGATTGAGTCAATAGCTAAGAGATGCATAATAATCCCTCTCGGAGAAACTGCCAGAGGGCTGACACATTTGAATGTTTTCCGCTCTCGTATCACACTTGCACAAGTTCAGTAGCATCAAGGCAGCACGGTGGCCTAGTGGTTAGCACAGCTGCCTCACGGCGCTGAGGTCCCAGGTTCGATCCCGGTTCTGGGTCACTGTCCGTGTGGAGTTTGCACATTCTCCCCGTGTCTGCATGGGTTTCGCTAAATTGCTCCTTAATTGGAAAAGATAATTGGGTAATCTAAATTTATTTTTAAAAAGTTCAGTAGCATCGATCCTTTTGATAGACCAACATTCCACTTATTGTAGTTCTATCGAAGAGTCATACAGACTTGAAACATTAACTCTGTTTCTCTGTCCACAAATGCTGCCAGACTTACTGAGTTTATCCAGCATTTTCTGTTTTATTTCAGATTTCTAGCATCTGTAGTATTTTGCTTTTATTCAACTTATTGTCATGTTTTATTGTGATTTTCACTTATTGGCAGACTTAATAATAATTTACCTTCATTATGTATCTCATTTCTGGTAGTCTTATCAACCACTAATAAATGTGCTTTTTTAACTTTCAGTACAATACGACATCACTTCCCCTCAGTGGAAATCCAGGCTATGTTGTTGGACTCCCTCTAGTGGCTGGATTTGGACCAAACCCCTCATATCCTTCACATGCTGCCTTTCACATCGTAAAATAAATGCAAGCGGTGAAAGTCTTTCAGCTCATCTGCAAATGCAGAGTCTTTCCGGTTTAATTGTTATCACCGCCCCCGCCTCCCACACACTCAATCATAAGGCTTGAGTTGTTTCTTGAACGATTTTACAGGTTACCCCTCCGTACCTTGCCTGGAAGTCCATCCTATGTATTTATCATTCTTGATGTGGAGATGCCGGCGTTGGACTGGGGTGAGCACAGTAAGAAGTCTTATAACACCAGGTTAAAGTCCAACATGTTTATTTCAAACACTAGCTTTCGGAGCACTATTCCTTCCTCAGGTGAATTCCCCTGAGGAAGGAGCAGTGCTCCGAAAGCTAGTGTTTGAAACAAACATGTTGGACTTTAACCTGCTGTTGTAAGACTGTTTATCATTCTTGTGTAAAGAATATTATTCTTGTAAGAAATCTTCAATGAATGGGAATGTGTTTCAAGGTTCTGATGATATAAGTTTGTTTTACTTCATTCTCCATCATTATGGTCATTTTTGGTCCCTATCTTTAGGGAAATATTTTCTTCCCTTTTTTTTCAACTTATTTTTCATTGTCACCTATTTGACCATAGAACAAAGAACAATACAGCATAGGAACAGGCCCTTCGGCCCTCCAAGCCTGTACCGGTCATGATACCACCCTTAGCCAAAACCCTCATTGCTTCCTGGTGCCGTATCCTTCTGTACCCATCCTAGCCATGTATTTGTCGAGATGCCTTTTGAACGCCGTTATGTAGCTGCTTCCACAACCTTCCCTGGCAACCCGTTCCAGGCACTCACCGCCCTCTGTGTAAAAACCCAGACTCTAACATCTCTTCTAAACTTTGCCCCACAGATCTTAAACCTATTCCCCTAGTGACTGACTCCTCCACCCTGGGAAAGAGTGCCTGCCCATCCACTCTATCCTTGACCCTCATAATCTTGTAGATCTCTATCAGTTCCCCCTCATCCTCCATCGTTCTAATGAAAACAGTCTGAATCTATTAAGCCTTTCCGTATAGCTAACACCCTCCAGACCAGGCAACCTCCTGGTAACCATCCTCTGCACCCTCTCCAAAGCCATCCTTCTGGTAGTGTGGACTAGAATTGTGCTCAGTATTCTAAGAAATGAAATTAAATGAAAATCGCTTATTGTCACAAGTAGGCTTCAAATTAAGTTACTGTGAAAAGCCCCTAGTCGCCACATTCTGGCTCCTGTTCGGGAAGGCTGGTACGGAAATTGAACCATGCTGCTGGCCTGCCTTGGTCTGCTTTCAAAGCCAGCAATTTAGCCATGTGCTAAACCAGCCTTACCAAGGTTCTATACAACTGTAGAATGATTTGCCAGTTTTTATACTCAATGCCCCGTCCAATGAAGGCAAACATTCCATATGCTTTCTTGACTATCTTGTCCACTTGTGTTGCCACTGTCAAAGATCTATGGACCTATATGCTCAGATCTCCTAACTTTCTATATTCCTAAGAATTTCGCCATTTACTATATATTTCCAATTCTATGTTAACCTACCAAAATGCATTATCTCACATTTGTCTGGATTAAACTCCATTTGCCATTTCTCTGCCCAAGTCTCCAACCTATCTATGTCCTGCTGTATCCTCTGACAATCCTCAACTCTATCTGCCACTCCACCAATCTTAGTGTCAGCCGCAAACTTGCTAATCAGACCAGCTACATTTTCCTCCGAATCGTTTATGTATACTACAAATAACAGAGGCCCCAGCACCAATCCCTGTGGAACGCCACTAGTCACAACCTTCCATTCAGTAAAACACCCTTGTCTTTTTTTTCTTTTTTAAAATAAATTTAGAATACCCAATTTTTTTTTCCAATTAAGGGCAAATAAGCGTGGCCAATCCACCTAACCTGCACATAAGAACTAGGAGCAGAAGTAGACCGTCCGGCCCTTCGAGCCTGCTCCGCCATTCTATAAGATCATGTCTGATCTTTTCGTGGTCTCAGAACCACTTACCCGTATACTCGCCATAGCCCATAATTCCTTTATTTTTCAAAAAAACATCTACCCTATCTTTAAATATATTCAATGAAGTAGCGTCTACTACTCCTTTCGGTAGGGAATTCCATACTTTAACCCCCTCTGAGTGAAGAAGTTCCTCCTTGATTCAGTCCTAAATCTGCTCCCCCTAATCTTGAGGCTATGCCCTCTTGTCCTACTTTCACCTACCAGTGGAAACATCCTTTCTACTTCTATCTTATCCATTCCCTTCAAAATTTTATATGTTTCTATTAGATCCCCCCTCAACCTTCTGAATTCCAGTGAATATAATCCCAATCTACTCAGCCTCTCCTCATACGATAACCCCCTCAACTCCGGAATCAGCCTAGTGAACCTACTCTGCATCCCCTCTAGTGCTAGCACATCCTTTCTCAAGTGTGGAGACCAAAACTGCACACAGTACTCCAGGTGTGGCCTCACCAGCACCTTGTACAACTGCAACAGTACCTCTCTACTTCTAAACTCAATCCCCTTCGCAATGAAGGACAAAATTCCATTTGCCTTCCTAATTACTTGTTGCACCTGCAGACCAACCTTCTGTGACTCATGCACAAGTACACCCAGGTCCCTCTGCATAGCAGCATGCTGCAGCTTTTTACCATTTAAGTAATAATCTGTTCTATTGTTACTCCTACCAATCTTTTACGTCTTTTAGGGTTATGGGGGTGAAAACCACGCAGACACAGGGAGAATGTGCAAACTCCACATGGACAGTGACCCAGGGCAGGAATTCAAACCCGGGTCCTCAGCACCGTAGTCCCAGTGCTAACCACTGCAGCACTGTGCTGCCCTTTAGTAAAACACCCTTCTACTGCTACTCTCTACCTTCTGTGACCGAGCCAGTTCTGTATCCATCTTACCTCCTCACCTCTGATCCCGTGTGACTTCACCATTTGTACCAGTCTGCCATGAGGCTCTTTGTCAAAGGCTTTACGGAAGTCCATGTAAACAACATACGCCGCCCTCCCCATATCAATCATCTTTGTCACCTCCTCAGAAAGCTCGATCAAGTTAGTGAAGCATGACCTCCCCTTCACAAAACTCACTCAGACACGGGGAGAATGTGCAATAAGGATAAAAGATATGAGTCGAGGCCCCAGCAATTTCCTCCCTTCCTTCCCTCATAATTCTGGGGTAAATCTCATCCGGCCCAGGAGACTTACCTACATTAATGTCTTTTAAAACACCCAATACCTCCTTTTTGATGTCAACATGACCCAGACTATCCACACACCCGACTCGAGAATCATCTTCCGCAAAGTCCTTTTCTTTTTGAACACTGATGCAAGATACTCATTTAGTACCTCGCCCATTTCCTCTGGCTCAACACATAGATTCCCCCCTTAAGTGGTCTAATCCTTTCCCAGGTCACCCCCTTGTTTTTTACATATGAATAAAAAACTTTGGGATTCACCTTAATCGTACTTGCCAAGGACTTTTCATGACCCCTCCTCGCCCTCCTAATTTCCCGCTTAAGTACCTTCCTACTTTCTTTATACTCAAAGAACAAAGAAAAGTGCAGCACAGGAACAGGCCCTTCAGCCCTCCAAGCCCATGCCAGTCGTTCCAGTGAGAACAAACCGAGTTTATTCAACCGCTTCTCATAGCTAATGCCCTCCATACCAGGCAACATCCTGGTAAATCTCTTCTGCACCCTCTCTAAAGCCTCCACATCCTTCTGGTAGTGTGGCGACCAGAATTGTACGCTATACCCCAAGTGTGGCCTAACTAAGGTTCTATACAACTGCAACATGACCTGCCAATTCTTATACTCAATGCCCCGGCCAATGAAGGCAAGCATGCAGTATGCCTTCTTGACTACCTTCTCCACCTGTGTTGCCCATTTCATCTGTGGACCTGTCCACCTAGATCTCTCTGACTTTCAATACTCTTGAGGGTTCTACCATTCACTGTATATTCCCTACCTGCATTAGACCTTCCAAAATGCATTACCTCACATTTGTCTGGATTTAACTCCATCTGCCATCTCTCCGCCCAAGTCTCCAAACAATCTAAATCCTGCTGTATCCTCTGACAGTCCTCATCGCTATCCTCAATTCCACCAACCTTTGTGGCGTCTGGAAACTTACTAATCAGGCCGGTTACATTTCCCTCCTAATCATTTATGTATACTGCGAACAGCAAAGGTCCCAGCACTGATCCCTGCGGAACACCACTAGTCACAACCTTCCAATTAGAAAAGCACCCTTCCATTGCTACTCTCTGCCTTCTTATGACCTAGCCAGTTCTGTATCCACCTTGCCAGCTCACCCCTGATCCCGTGTGACTTCTCCTTTTGTACCAGTCTACCATGAGGGACCTTGTCAAAGGCCTTACTGTAGTCCATATAGACAACATCCACTGCCCTACCTGCATCAATCATCTTTGTGACCTCTTCGAAAAACTCTATTAAGTTAGTGAGACACGACCTCCCCTTCACAAAACCATGCTGCCTCTCACTAATACGTCCATTTGCTTCCAAATGGGAGTAGATCCTGTCTCGAAGAATTCTCTCCAGTAATTTCCATACCACTGATGTAAGGCTCACCAGCCTGTGGTTCCCTAGATTATCCTTGCTACTCTTCTTAAACAAAGGAACAACACTTGCTATTCTCCAGTCCTCCGGGACATCACCTGAAGACAGTGAGGATCCAAAGATTTTTGTCAAGGCCTCAGCAATTTCCTCTCTAGCCTCCTTCAGTATTCTGGGGTAGAGCCCATCAGACCCTGGGGACTTATCTACCTTAATATTTTTTGAGACGCCCAACACCTCGTCTTGTTGGATCTCAATGTGACCCAGGCTATCTACACACCCTTCTCCAGACTCATCATCCACCAATTCCTTCTCTTTGGTGAATACTGATGCAAAGTTATCATTTAGTAGGGGCTGGTTTAGCACACTCGGCTAAATCGCTGGCTTTTAAAGCAGACCAAGGCTGGCCAGCAGCACGGTTCAATTCCCATATCAGCCTCCCTGAACAGGCGCCGGAATGTGGCGACTAGGGGCTTTTCACAGTAACTTCATTGAAGCCTATTCGTGACAATAAGCGATTTTCATTTTCATTTCATTTCATTTTCACTTCATTTCATTTAGTACCTCGCCCATTTCCTCTGGCTCCACACATAGATTCCCTCCCCTGTCCATCAGTGGGCCAACCCTTTCCCTGGCTACCCTCGTGCTTTTTATGTATGTGTAAAAAGCCGTGGGATTTTCCTTAACCCTATTTGCCAATGACTTTTCGTGACCCCTACTAGCCTTCCTGACTCCTTGCTTAAGTTCCTTCCTACTTTCCTTATATTCCACACAGACTTTGTCTGTTCCCAGCCTTTTGACTGTCCTCACCCTTCTAGATTGTACAACAGCCTCCTTTTTCTTTTTGACAAGGTTCACAATGTCCTTCGTTATCCAAGGCTCACTTCCTTCATTTTATCAACTGTCGCTTGAAAGACTCCCACTTGACCGATGTTGATTTACCCTCTAAAAGCCGCACCCAATCCTAATTCTTCAATTCCTGACTAATGTTATCGTAATTTGCATTTCCCAAATTTAGCACCTTAACGCAAGGCTTATCCTCATCCCGATCCAAAAGTACCCTAAAATGGATGGAATTATGGTCACTACTTTAAAAATGTTCCCCTACTGAAACCTCAATCACCTGTCCAGGCTCATTCCCCAATACCAGATCCAGTACTGCCCCTTCCCTAGTTGGACTATCTACATATTGCATCAAGAAGCCTTCGTGGATACGCTTTACAAACTCTGTCCCATCCTAGCCCCTAGCACGAATTGAGTCCCAGTCAATATTGGGGAAGTTGAGTTGATTCAATTTCATATTGAACTTGGCTTGTACTTCTTTAGCATGTGACATAAACAAAAGGGTGTAATGTTTGGTTTTGGGGGAGGATGAAAAAGGATTCGATCCTTGTTGCCATGTCAAAAGCTTTGGCGTAAATTAAACAAATCGTGAAACTGGAGAAAAGTAGGGAATTTCTCAAATAGATTTTTTAAAAACAAGCATAGTTGAAAAAACATAAATTAGTTCAACATTTATTTGATTATTGGTTGCAGAAATCTAGGGCGGGATTCTCCCGACGGGCGGCTAGGTGCCGACACTGGAGTAAAACGGGAGTGTTTTACTCTGGCGGCATCACCCGTTCTGGGACCCCCATTCTGCGCCCCACAGGGGGCTAGGACGGTGCTGGAGCGGCCTCCGCCGCCCCAGCTGCCGAGCCTGGCCTGAACCCGGCGCCGCGGGGTCCGTGCATGCGTAGTTGAGCCGGCGCCAACTTCTTCTGCGCGGTTGCCCCGATGCCAAATGGCGCAGGGCTACAGGAGCCAGCGCGGAGGAAAGGAGGCTGGGGGGCAGAGAGGCTGGCCCACTGATCGGCTCTGAGGATGTTAGAACGGCACCGGTGGGACTCGGCTTTTTGTTGACGACCGCTCAGCCCATCCGGCCCGGAGAAGCGGCACGCCGGCCTGGGCCGGAGAGTCGGTGCATACCCTGACTGGCGCCACACCGACTGCGCCGATGGCACCGATTCTCCGCATTGCGTCGGGTGGCGTGGCCCGATTCGCGCGGTGCCGTGCCGATTCTCCGACCCAAGGTCGGAGAATTACGCCCCTAATCTTTTCATACTTTTTCTGGAAGCTTACCCTTAACTGACTCTTTCCACATTTGGCATAATTCAGAGCAAAAACAGATTTGGACAGCTGACTGTCATTAAAAGTTCAGCGAATCAGGATTGTTTACAAATGGAAGGCCATCGGACACCAGTACTTTTTGGGTATAATTTAAAGTCTGGTTGTATATTGCGGTAGGTAATACAAGATCATTTTACTGTATTCATGAACACCCCTTGAGATTCAGTGCTGGCAACAGTTCAAGGATATGCCACTAGTATTATAGAAGCCAGTATGATGACAATTAAACTGATAAAGTGTTTATCTTTATTTACATCAAATAAACTAGTGCACGAGGAACCTTTAGACTGGGGGAAAGAAAACACCAGATTATTTAGCAAGCACTGTCTGGGAGTGGATTTTCCACCATTGGTTTGATAGTGTTTGATAATGGGAGAAAAGAGCAGCCTCATGCTCAGACCACTGAGTCATTTTACTGGATAAGTTTCTCTTCTTCAGCTACACTAGGGACAGTTCACGTCCCCTCCAGCCCATCTGCCGGCAGGTAAGAACAGAAGGGAGGCACGGCCAGCTTTCTGTGCCATTTCCTTCTAGCCTGCCCCTGTCTGTTACTGGTTCTGACCAGGTGATTCTTGTGCCACTAGGCTTTGGAAAGTGATGTCAATGATGTCAATTTGCAAATAAAAGACCCAGGGTTGGATTCTCCGTTGCCCGACGCCGAAATCGGGAACGGCGATTGGGCGGAGAATAGCTCCTGCGGCTAAATTGCAGCAGATATCAGGTTGCAATGCTCCGTCCCCTCCAAATCAGTGCCTTTGTGACTCGCAGAGTTGCAACCCCGTTCACATCTCATTATCACGCCCACCCGCGATGCTCCGCCTCCGATGGACCATGTTCCCGATGGCGCGGTCCACGTGTGCTCTCAACAGTCGTGAGCCTGGCATGGCAGCTGCAGAGAGAGAGAGAGAGGACGTATGGACAGTGTTGCAGCTGGCCGGGAGTAGTAGGGGGTGGCCAGGAGTTGGGCTGTGGGGTCGGGGTGGATGGGTATGCGGTCCAGCACAACCGGCGCCATCTGTTCAGGCACAATCGGTGTGTGTGAGGGGTGTAAGTGTATGCGCGGCTGCAGTTCGTCAACCCTGCGCATGTCGGTCACGGACCCAGCGATTCTCACTGTTTTTCACATGTTCTGAGGGTGTTTCACACGGTGCTGGTGCTAGACCTTTCGGATGCAGAATCGGTGCAGGTGTGGCACCGGTTTTTCAGTTGTGGAACTCCACAGATAGAACATAGAACATAGAACAGTACAGCACAGAACAGGCCCTTCGGCCCTCGATGTTGTGCCGAACAATGATCACCCCACTTAAACCCACGTAACCTGTATACCCGTAACCCAACAATCCCCCCATTATCCTTACACTACGGGCAATTTAGCATGGCCAATCCACCTAACCCGCACATCTTTGGACTGTGGGAGGAAACCGGAGCACCCGGAGGAAACCCACGCGCACACGGGGAGGACGTGCAGACTCCACACAGACAGTGACCCAGCCGGGAATTGAACCTGGGACCCTGGAGCTGTGAAGCATTGATGCTAACCACCATGCTACCGTGAGGCCCCTCATCCTCCGTTAGCATCAACACTTAGACGCAGGAATGGAGAATCCAGCCCCAGGTTCTGGGAGGGGCCTCTCTTCTCCCTCACAAAGCCCCCAATCGACCTTGGTCTAAATTTGAAATCGGACTTATAAAACTGCAATACCAACTTGTTACTCTCCAGAAAACCCAATGGGGAAGATGGAAGAAGAGCCAGTTTTTTTAAAATTTAGGGCACCCAATTCTTGTTTTCCAATAAAGGGGCAATTTAGTGTGGCCAATCCACCTACCCTGTACACCTTTTGGGTTGTGACAGTGAGACCCAAGCAAACATGGAGAGAATGCGCAAACTCCACACGGACAGTGACCCGGGGCCAGGGTTGAACCTTGATTCTTCAGCGCTGTGAGGCAGCAGTACTAACCACTGCAGCACCGTGCTGCCCCAGGGAGCCAGTCTTTGTACACTTTTAAGATCATTTATTCACAGAGATGCACAGTACAAACACACAGCTCCTAAATTCAAAGCCCAGTTCTAGTCTGTTCCTTCATATAGGAGCCCAAGTGAATACCGGGTTTAGAAAAAAGAGAGGTAATCTCTTCAGGATTCTGAAGGTGCTTGATGAGGTAAACACTGAGCCTTTGTTTCCCCTGGCAGGGGAATCTAGAACAAGGCGGCACAGTTTTGGGATAAGGGGCTGACCATTTAGGACTGAGATGAGAAATTTCTTCACGGAGGATTTAGAATCTTTAGAATCCTCGACCCAAGAGGCTTACAGGCATACCACTGCAAACTATATTTAAGGTCGAGAGGGACGGATTTTTGGTCCATTAGGGAATCTATCAATGTCGAGAATGGGTGGGAGAGTAGAGTTAAAGCCTAATATCAACCATGATATTATTCGGTGGCAAATGAGATTTCTGCTCCTAGTTATCGTAGCAGCTTTTCCCAATGTTCTTCCTCTGTACCTGGGGGCTTTTCTCGGAAGCAGAAATCTTGCTATAAGCCGGATGTTGATAAATAATGTTCTCTAAATCAGGAAATGAGTCTAGCTTGCAGCAGTGCTGGTGGGGCTCTTATCCCAGACCAGACCCCAACTGTGGCTAGGCTACCGAAACCCAAAAGTTTGAGTTTATTTTAAAACTGTATGGAAAGAATTATTCACTCCAGGAATGATCGCATGAAAAAATAGGACTTTGGTATTTCTGCAACAAATCTTTATTATAATTATAATATTAAACTTTTAACTTCACAAGAAAAGCCTACATATACCCCTTAACACAATTATACAATTCCATATTAAACAATAAGAAAAGAAACACACAGCTCTTAATCTGTCTTGAAATTAGCAAGGCATAGAGTAATACTTGCTTTATAAAACTGATTTGTCTCTGGTTCGAACCCCTTCAGACTCTGGCTGAGTATCTTTAAATAGCTGCTTCAACTTGATTGTTTCAGCCCCTTGTCTTCAGGCAAGACTACTTTGGACTCCGAGTCAGGCAGATTTCTCTCTCTGTCTCTCTCTCTCTCTGTCTCTGTCTCTCTCTCGCTCTCTCTCACTCTCTCAAAGACACATATCTCTGCAGGCTTCAAAATCACATTAACTCCCCAGACAGGGACCTCCTCAGTCAAAGAAGAACAATGAACAAAGAAAAGTACAGTAAGAAGTCTTACAACACCAGGTTAAACTCCAACAGGTTTGTTTCAAACACAAGCTTTCGGAGCACTGCTCCTTCCTGATTAGCTGGCACCTCCACATCAAGAAAAGTACAGCACAGGAACAGCCCTACGACCCTCCAAGCCTGTGTCGACCATGCTGCCCGTCTAAACTAAAATCTTCCACACTTCCTGGGTCCGTATCCCTCTATTCCCATTCTATTCATGTATTTGTCAAGATGCCCCTTAAATGTCACTATCGTCCCTGCTTCCACCACCTCCTCTGGCAGCGAGTTCCAGGCACCCACTACCCTCTGGGTAAAAAAAACTTGCCTCGTACATCTCTTCTAAACCTTGCCCCTCGCACCTTAAACCTATGACCCCTAGTAATTGACCCCTCTACCCTGGGGAAAAGCCTCTGACTATCCACTCTGTCTATGCTCCTCATAATTTTGTAGATCTCTATCAGGTCGCCCCTCAACCTCCGTCGTTCCAGTGAGAACAAACCGAGTTTATTCAACCGCTTCTCATAGCTAATGCCCTCCATACCAGGCAACATCCTGGTAAATCTCTTCTGCACCCTCTCTAAAACCTCCACATCCTTCTGGTAGTGTGGCGACCAGAATTGTACGCTATACCCCAAGTGTGGCCTAACTAAGGTTCTATACAACTGCAACATGACCTGCCAATTCTTATACTCAATGCCCCGGCCAATGAAGGCAAGCATGCAGTATGCCTTCTTGACTACCTTCTCCACCTGTGTTGCCCCTTTCATCTGTGGACCTGTCCACCTAGATCTCTCTGACTTTCAATACTCTTGAGGGTTCTACCATTCACTGTATATTCCCTACCTGCATTAGACCTTCCAAAATGCATTACCTCACATTTGTCTGGATTTAACTCCATCTGCCATCTCTCCGCCCAAGTCTCCAAACGATCTAAATCCTGCTGTATCCTCTGACAGTCCTCATCGCTATCCTCAATTCCACCAACATTTGTGGCGTCTGGAAACTTACTAATCAGGCCGGTTACATTTCCCTCCTAATCATTTATGTATACTGCGAACAGCAAAGGTCCCAGCACTGATCCCTGCGGAACACCACTAGTCACAACCTTCCAATTAGAAAAGCACCCTTCCATTGCTACTCTCTGCCTTCTTATGACCTAGCCAGTTCTGTATCCACCTTGCCAGCTCACCCCTGATCCCGTGTGACTTCACCTTTTGTACCAGTCTACCATGAGGGACCTTGTCAAAGGCCTTACTGTAGTCCATATAGACAACATCCACTGCCCTACCTGCATCAATCATCTTTGTGACCTCTTCGAAAAACTCTATCAAGTTAGTGAGACACGACCTCCGCTTAGTGGGCAGCACGGTAGCATGGTGGTTAGCATAAATGCTTCACAGCTCCAGGGTCCCAGGTTCGGTTCCAGGCTGGGTCACTGTCTGTGCGGAGTCTGCACGTCCTCCCCGTGTGTGCGTGGGTTTCCTCCGGGTGCTCCGGTTTCCTCCCACAGTCCAAAGATGTGCGAGTTAGGTTGATTGGCCATGCTAAATTTCCCGTAGTGTCCTTAAAAGTAGGTTACGGGAGGGGTTGTTGGGTTACGGGTATAGGGTGGATACGTGGGGTTGAGTAGGGTGATCATTGCTCGGCACAACATCGAGGGCTGAAGGGCCTGTTCTGTGCTGTACTGTTCTATGTTCTATGTTCACAAAACCATGCTGCCTCTCACTAATACGTCCATTTGCTTCCAAATGGGAGTAGATCCTGTCTCGAAGAATTCTCTCCTGTAATTTCCATACTACTGATGTAAGGCTCACCAGCCTGTAGTTCCCTAGATTATCCTTGCTACTCTTCTTAAACAAAGGAACAACACTTGCTATTCTCCAGTCCTCCGGGATATCACCTGAAGACAGTGAGGATCCAAAGATTTTTGTCAAGGCCTCAGCAATTTCCTCTCTAGCCTCCTTCAGTATTCTGGGGTAGAGCCCGTCAGACCCTGGGGACTTATCTACCTTAATATTTTTTGAGACGCCCAATACCTCGTCTTGTTGGATCTCAATGTGACCCAGGCTATCTACACACCCTTCTCCAGACTCATCATCCACCAATTCCTTCTCTTTGGTGAATACTGATGCAAAGTTATCATTTAGTAGGGGCTAGTTTAGCACACTGGGCTAAATCGCTGGCTTTTAAAGCTGGCCAGCAGCACGGTTCAATTCCCATACCAGCCTCCCCGAACAGGCGCCGGAATGTGGCGACTAGGGGCTTTTCACAGTAACTTCATTGAAGCCTATTCGTGACAATAAGCGATTTTCATTTTCATTTCATTTCATTTTCAATTCATTTCATTTAGTACCTCGCCCATTTCCTCTGACTCCACACATAGATTCCCTCCCCTGTCCTTTCCCTGGCTACCCTCGTGCTTTTTATGTATGTGTAAAAAGCCGTGGGATTTTCCTTAACCCTATTTGCCAATGACTTTTCGTGACCCCTACTAGCCTTCCTGACTCCTTGCTTAAATTCCTTCCTACTTTCCTTATATTCCACACAGACTTCATCTGTTCCCAGCCTTTTGTCTGTCCTCGCCCTTCTAGATTGTACAACAGCCTCCTTTTTCTTTTTGACAAGGTTCACAATGTCCTTCGTTATCCAAGGCTCACTTCCTTCATTTTATCAACTTGCTTGAAAGACTCCCACTTGACCGATGTTGATTTACCTTCTAAAAGCCGTATTAGACCTTCCAAAATGCATTAACTCACATTTGTCTGGATTAAACTCCATCTGCCATCTCTCCGCCCAAGTCTCCAAACGATCTAAATCCTGCTGTATCCTCTGACAATCCTCATCGCTATCCGCAATTCCACCAACCTTTGTGTCGTCTGCAAACTTACTAATCAGACCAGTTACATTTTTAAATGCGTATTGCCAGGCTCTACACACCGTATAATGATTTGTGCTGGAATATACCCAGACCTATGTTGATACCACTTCAACCAGTTACAATAAGCAATGCTTGTGGTGTCTTATCCTCTGATTTTTTTTTCTCTGTACATTTTGGGAAGCCACCTGATGCCTTATTTAGATGTAGAAAATTAACGTACACGTGAATGAGTTTCTGTGATGACTCCATTTGTTAACTGTACACTAATTAAGTGTTTAATCACATTCCAATTGTAGGCATTCACTGGGGATCACCTGTACTCATACATATAGGAGCAGGTTACCTCTTGAGGGGCAATCTAGAATGAGAGGTCATAGTTTTGGAAATGGTGTAACATATTTAAAATAGAGATGAGAAGAAATTACTTCTCTCAAAGGGTCGTGAATCTGGAATTCACGACCCCAGAATGCAGTGGATGCTGGGACCTTGAGTAAATGTGAGGAGGAGATAGACAGATTTTTAATTAGTAACGGGTTGAAGGGTTATTGAGAACAGCCAGAAAAGTGAAGTTCAACCATGACTGTATTGAATAGTGGAGCAGGCTCGAGGGGCTGAATTGCCTACTCCTGCTCCTCGGTCTTGCGTTCTTATTAAGCAGTTGGTGTTGGATTGGAGGCACACTATTTATAATGCACCCCTCTGTAAGTGAAAGCTTGAAGGTGTATAAAAACTAGGCTCCAGCTTTATCCAACCACCTGGAGTTTTGACACTGCTAGTTAATGCAACAGGTGGCATTTGGATATGACTCTTGCTTCTGACGTTATTCCCACCCAGGATGGTGCCTCTCCAGCTTCCGTTTTTTAATTAATTCTTGGGATGTCAAAGCCAGCATTTATTGCCCTTGAGAAGGTGGTGGTGAGCCATATTCTTGAATTGCTGCAGTCCATGTAATGTAGATACACCCACAGTGCTGTTGGGAAGGAAGTTCCAAGATTTTGATAAAGCGACAGTGAGGATGACAGAGACAGTTCCAGGTCAGGGTGATGTGTACCTTAATGAGGGAGTTTGCAGGTTATGGCTTTCCGATACATCTAGTGCCATTGTCCTAGATGGTAGGGGTTGAGGGTTTGGAAAATGTCATCGAAGGAATCTTGCTGAATTGCTGCATTCATCTTCTAAATGGTACACATTGTTGCCATTATGTGCCAGTGGTAGAGAAAGTGAATAAGATGGTGGATGGAATGCTACTCACGTGGGCTGCTTTGTCTTGAACAGTGTTGAGTTTCTTGAATGTTGGAACTGTACTCATCTAGGTAAGTGGAGAATATTCCATCACATGTCTGATTTGTGCCTTGTAGATGGACAGGCTTTGAGGAGTCAGGAAGAAAGTTAGTCACTGCAGAATTCCCCGCTTCTGACCTGTTCTTGTAGCCACAGTATTTATGTGGCTGAACCAGTTCAGTCACATGGACTGCAGCAGTTCAAGAATATGGCTCACCACCACCTTCTCAGTTTCTGATCAATGGATATTGATGTTTGGGAATTCACTGATGGTAATACTGTTGAATGTTGAAGGAAGATGATTAGATTCTCTCCTTTCGGAGTTGGTCATTGTCTGCCACATGTGTGGCATGAATACTACTTATACTCTAAAGCTTTCTATAGATATGTCAGGAATAAGAGAATGACTAGGGTAAGAGTAGGGCCAGTCAAGGACAGTAGTGGGAAGTTGTTCGTGGAGTCCGAGGAGATAGGAGAGGTGCTAAATGAATATTTTTCGTCAGTATTCACACAGGAAAAAGACAATGTTGTCGAGGAGAATACTGAGATACAGGCTACTAGACTAGAAGGGCTTGAGGTTCATAAGGAGGAGGTGTTAGCGATTCTGGAAAGTGTGAAAATAGATAAGTCCCCTGTGCCGGATGGGATTTATCCTAGGATTCTCTGGGAAGCTAGGGAGGAGATTGCTGAGCCTTTGGCTTTGATCTTTAAGTCATCTTTGTCTACAGGAATAGTGCCAGAAAACTGGAGGATAGCAAACGTTGTCCCTTGTTCAAGAAGGGGAGTAGAGACAACCCCGGTAACTATAGACCAGTGAGCCTTACTTCTGTTGTGGGCAAAATCTTGGAAAGGTTTATAAGAGAAAGGATGGATAATCATCTGGAAAGGAATAATTTGATTAGAGATAGTCAACATGATTGAGTTCTTTGAGAAGGTGACCAAACAGGTGGATGAGGGTAAAGGAGTTGATGTGGTATATATAGATTTTAGTAAAGCGTTTAATAACGTTACCCACGGTAGGCTATTGCAGAAAATACGGAGGCATGGGATTCAGGGTGATTTAGCAGTTTGGAACAGAAATTGGCTAGCTGGAAGAAGACAAAGGGTGGTGGTTGATGGGAAATGTTCAGACTGGAGTCCAGTTACTAGTGGTGCACGACAAGGATCTGTTTTGGGGCCACTGCTGTTTGTCATTTTTATAAATGACCTGGAGGAGGGCGTAGAAGGATGGGTGAGTAAATTTGCAGGTGACACTAAAGTCGGTGGAGTTGTGGACAGTGCGGAAGGATGTTACATGTTACAGAGGGACATAGATAAGCTGCAGAGCTGGGCTGACAGGTGGCAAATATAGTTTAATGCAGAAAACTGTGAGGTGATTCATTTTGGAAGGAATAACAGGAAGACAGAGTGAAATGAAAAAATGAAAATCGCTTATTGTCACAAGTAGGCTTCAATAAAGTTACTGTGAAAAGCCCCTAGTCGCCACATTCCGGCGCCTGTCCGGGGAGGCTGGTACGGGAATCGAACCGTGCTGCTGGCCTGCTTGGTCTGCTTTAAAAGCCAGCGATTTAGCTGAGTGAGCTAAACCAGTACTGGGCTAATGGTAAGATTCTTTGTAGTGTGGATGAGCAGAGAGATCTCGGTGTCCATGTACATAGATCCCTGAAAGTTGCCACCCAGGTTTCGAGGGTTGTTAAGAAGGCGTACGGTGTGTTAGCTTTTATTGGTAGAGGGATTGAGTTTCGGAGCCATGAGGTCATGTTGCAGTTGTACAAAACTCTGGTGCGGCCGCATTTGGAGTATTGCGTGCGGTTCTGGTCGCCGCATTACAGGAATGATGTGGAAGCATTGGAAAGGGTACAGAGGAGATTTACCAGGATGTTGCCTGGTATGGAGTGAAGATCTTATGAGTAAAGGCTGAGGGACTTAAGGCTGTTTTCGTTAGAGAGAAGAAGGTTAAGAGGTGACTTAATTGAGGCATACAAGATGATCAGAGGAATAGATAGGGTGGACAGTGAGAGCCTTTTTCCTCGGATGGTGATATGTAGCACGAGGGGACATAGCTTTAAATTGAGGGGAGATAGATATAGGACAGATGTCAGAGGTAGGTTCTTTACTCAGAGAGTAATAGGAGCGTTGAATGCCCTGCCTGCAACAATAGTGGACTCGCCAACACTAAGGGCTTTCAAATGGTCATTGGATAGACATATGGATGATAAGGGAATAGTGTAGATGGGCTTTAGAGGGGTTTCACAGGTCGGCGCAACATCGAGGGCCGAAGGGCCTGTACTGCGCTGTAATGTTCTATGTTCTATGTACTTGCCACTTACCCCAAGCCTGAATGTATTTCAGATCTTGCTATATGCAGACACTGACTGCTTCAGCATCTGAGGAATTGCAATAATAATAATCTTTATTGGTGTCACAAGTAGACTTACATTAAGTTGCTGTGGAAACCCCCCTAGTCGCCACACCCCGGCGCCTGTTCAGGTACACTGAGGGAGAAATGAGAATGTCCAATTCACCTCACAAGCACTTCTTTCGGGACTTGTGGGAGGAAACCGGAGAACCCGGAGGAAACCGACACAGAGGGAGAAAGTGCAGACTCTGCACAGAATTTAGAATTTAGAACAGTACAGCACAGAACAGGCCCTTCGGCCCTCGATGTTGTGCCGAGCAATGATCACCCCACTCAAACCCACGCAACCCGTATCCCAACAATCCCCCCATTAACCTTACACTACGGGCAATTTAGCATGGCCAATCCACCTAACCCGCACATCTTTGGACTGTGGGAGGAAACCGGAGCACCCGGAGGAAACCCACGCACACACGGGGAGGACGTGCAGACTCCACACAGACAGTGACCCAAGCCGGGAATCGAACCTGGGACCTTGGTGCTGTGAAGCAACACTGCTAACCATTGTACTACCATGTCGCCCTGGTACTGAGCGCTGTGAATTCAACTGCATTTTGACCATATATTGAAGGAAAGGTGATTGAAGCAGCTGAAGATGCTTGGGATGGGACATCGCCTTAAGAAACTCTGGCAGCTTTGTTCTGGCTTTGAGTAATTGGCCTCCTACAACCATATCTGTCTTCCTTAGTCCTGGATATGACTCAACAGTGGAAGATTTACCCCCATTCCCATTGACTTCAATTTTGCTGGTGTTCTTTGATGCCACATTTGCTCAAATGCTGCCTTGATGTCACCTTGCAGCTTGTGTTCAGCTCTTTTCTCCATGTGGAGTGGCACAGAGGCACTGCTGTCTCGCAGCTCAATTCCGTCCTCGGGTGACCGTGTAGAGTTTGCACGTTCTCCCCGTGCCTGCGTGGGTTTCCTCCGGGTGCTCCGATTTCCTCCCGCAGTCCAAAGGTGTGCCGGTTAGGTCGATTGGCCATGCTAAATTGTCTGTTAATTGGGAAAAAAAAGAATTGGGTACTCTTAAAAAATATTTTTCAAGAACTGATGTTGCCCACCGAGGTGTGTGTATCTGCTCTGGTGGAAGGTTGCGATGACAGATGTGACACATCGATCTTGGCATCCTCGGAGCTCTCCTCTGAGGTGGTTTCATGGGAGGCAAGGGAGGGGGCCACCCTAGATGAGCCGGCACTGTCGGCTGGAGGGCCTGCGGGAGAATGAACACAAGGTAAGTAGGAGGGATGGGTCAGTGTGTATGACAATAACAACTCACGTGTGACAGGTCCTGCGGGTGAGGCCCGGAGGATCCTCACTTCTGCGGCTTGCGCTGACCTCCACATTGGTGACCACTCTGTCTTCGGCCATACCCGTCACCTCCAGGGCCTATTCCTCGAAGGTCGTGAGGATTCTTGGCCGGGATTCGAAAATAGGTCTATATACCCATGCCCACCGGAAAGTGGGCGCGAATCACTCCGGACTTTGTTCAAAAAGTCCGGAGTGATTCTCAAGTTATAGGAGGGCCACAGCGGGCGCCGCACAGCTCCTGCTGCCGACACGAGGCCTTGCACTTCCGTCTGTGGGTCCCCGCATGTGCGCGGCGGCCATTTTTGCGTGGGCCCCGCGCAACATGGCGGAGCCATACAGCGGGCCGGCGCAGAAGAAGATAGGCCCCCCGAATCACGTGTGCCCGCTGATCGGTAGCCCCCCTAGAGTCTGATTCCCCCCCCCCAACCAGGATAGCCAGCGGGGCTGCACATCAGAGCTCCCGCCATGTGGAACCAGGTTGGAACCACGCCGGCGGGAACTCGGCCGATCGATCGCAGAGAATTGCTGCGGGGGCCTCTTTCAACAGCCCCCGACCGGCGCAGCGTCGACTGCGTTCATGCGGCTGGCGGCAATTCTCCGGTCCGCGGAGAATCGAGTTCCGGCGCCGCAGGTCTGAGACCCCATTCTCTGCCCCCGAGCCGAACACAATTTTTCCGGTGATGGCACCCCTCCGCCAGTCTGGGCCTTCTCTCGGCGATTGTGGGAGAGCTTCTGTGGAGAAGAGCATTGTTAACTGCACGCGTGGCTCACAGTGGCTGGGGGGGGGGGGGTGTTGAAGGGAGTGGGGTGAAGGGAGGGAGTGTTGGGGGCTGCATGGAGGGTTGGGGAATGGATGCTCGCGTGGGGGCAGAAATGTCTCGGGATGGGGTGGGAGGCGTTGGTGTCAATCACCCGTGCTGCCCGGTGTAGGTCATGGACCTTCTTGTGACACTGGTAGACAGTCCTCCTGGTCACGCTTCCCAAGCTGACAGCCGCTGCCACTTTATCCCAGGCATACTGGATGCCCTGTGGCTCACACTCCAGGACCCTCGGGGAACAGAACAAATCTCCTGGCTTTGACCGCATCTAGGAGCCTCTGCAGCTCCAAATCTTCGGGCCGGTCTTCAAGGCACCATGGCTGCGAGTAGAGTATGGCTGGCTGTGCAAGTGCTGTTTAAATGCAGCTCGACCTTGTTAGCGCGGGGGGGGGGGGGGGGGGGGGGGGGGGGGGACTGGCTAGCCCGGTCCTGGCAAATCAGCTGGCGAGCCTTCATTTGCAGCGTGAAGCACATGGGGCCTCATTAAGTGGAATAATTAACGTTGAATATCTTTCCCGGCCTTACCAGGCCGAGACCAGGTAGTTTGCGGCAGTTCCCGCTCACTATCACACTTGGAAATCTTTCCGGAGAATCGCGCGCTCTGTTTCCTTTTCCACAGATGCTGCTCCTCGACTGCTGAGTTTTTCGAGCATTTTCTGTCTTTATTTCAGATTCAGCATCTGTTGTGTTTAGATCTCCAAAGAGGTCAATTTGGTGGGCCTGTCTATTGAATTCAGGCAGGAAATATGACTGCTGCTTTACCATGGCTGGGAATTTCTGACTTGTTTTCAAGGTCTCCAATGTTGATGATCACTGTGGAAGCAGTAAGCAAAAAGTGGTATAAAAACAGAAAATGATTTAAATACTCAACATCTATTGAGAGAAAAAACAAGTTAATGTTTCAAGCATGTGACTTTTCATCAGAATAGCAAAGGAGGGCAGTGCGGTGGTGCAGTGGTTAGCACTGCTGCCTCACGGCGCCGAGGTCCCGGGTTTGATCCCGGCTCTGGGACACTATCCGTGTAGAGTTTGCACATTCTCCCTGTGTTTGCGTGGGATTCGCCCCCAGAGCCGAAGGATGTGCAGGCTAAGTGGATTGGCCACACTAAATTGCTCCCTAATTGGAAAAAATTAATTGGGTACTCTAAATTTATCTAAAAAAAAGAAAAGCAAAGGATTTTAAGCCTTATTCAGCCTTCCTGTAAATGTTGTCTTTCTCCCACAGACCCTTTCTGCAGCTGAGCACCCTGCTGACAGAGCCACAGAAAATATTGATTTGATTTAAATGAATGAAAATCGCTTATTGTCACAAGTAGGCTTTAAGTGAAGTTACTGTGAAAAGCCACATTCCGGCGCCTGTTCCGGGAGGCAAGTACAGGAATTGAACCCGCGCTGCTGGCCTTGGTCTGCTTTACAAGCTAACTATTTAGCCCACTATGCTAAACCAGCCCCTTTTGTCATGATTTATTGTCACGAGTACCGTGGTACAGTTAAAAATATTGCTCTGCATGCAGTCCAGGCAGATCGATACATGAAAATCATAGGATATATGATAAATACGAGGCAGATGGCCCAATAATACGCCATCCCACTTAATTTAAATGGAAATGTTTGACATGGATCTTTTGCAGACATAGTCCTGACCATTGGCAAAAGCCTGGAAATCCATGTGCTGCAAAAAGAATGTGCAGATTAGTCATAAAGAGGCTCCAATCCCCTCTTGTTGAACTTTGCAACTGGGAAATATGCATTCCCCGGATACTGACCTTGAGTAAAATCAGCTCCATTATCTCATTGGCTGAAAGGGTTTATTTATAGTCCTTTTGAACAAAAAACATTCATTTATAAGTTACCAAGGTTTTTCTTATATATCTTTAAAGACTAAACAACAAGACAGCATGCCATCACTGGACACGAATCATCATGAATCTATTACTTGGACACAACTTTCCTCAAATTGTGGCATCGTTTGGAAATTCCCCAGTGCAGAATATGAAAGATTGGGTGACCATTGAACAAGTTACCTCTACAGCTCAGGTAATAAGCTGAATAAAATACGAAAAGAGGGAAAAAGGATCACCATTTTCATAAGTCTATGAAGATCTGTAATATGTTGCAATATTAATCAGAGCAGCAGATAAATATATGGGGCACTACTGTTGAAAAGGCAGATTTCAACAATCATTACTAAATGAATATGTGTTTATTGCTATCTTTGAAAGGTTTATAGTCTGTGCTTTCAAGCAATAGAAAATAACTAGGAACAAAATTTTGAATTCTTTAACTTGCATGAAATAAATCAAATGTTTCAATACGTTTTTTTCCTGACAGTTTGTGAAATGTATTTCCTGTTGAAAGGAGCCTTCAATTACATTGGTACCAGCTGAATGAACTTGGTTCACACTGAGTCAATTCATGACCGTAACAGTGCTCTTAAAGTTACCCCTCCTTAAAAGTAAAAATTTAGCATTGAACTTTATTTTGAGGGAAACTCCATTTCTTTTCTCAATTTTGTTCTGAATATTTCTTCCACAAATTATACTTGGTTAACTACATCAGATTTTTGTAAATACTCTCATCCTATTTACAATAGCAATTTGCCAGATTTTGCTAGATTTTTGTACCTTCAGCTGAAAATGTTTTTGTGGCTGAAAATGTAATTTGTATGAAGTACAATCTAGCATTGATGTGACTATAACCATGGTGGGATTTCTGAAATTCCCATGAACATTGAAACCATCATTGAACAGTTCTAAGTCTGAACCAGAAAATGGCAGCTGAAGATTTCATTTAAAGAGAAATAAAAGGAGGGAAAAAGATTGAATTGTGTGAGAGATCAGAGACAAACAATTTAAAATATTTAAAATGCTAGTTTTTTTGAAACCTCCACTAGTAATTAATAATAATCTTAATATTCTTTATTGGTGTCACAAGTAGGCTTACATTAACACTGCAATGAAGTTACTGTGAAAATCCCATAGTCACCACATTCCGGCACCTGTTCGGGCACACAGAGGGAGAATTCAGAATGTCCAATTCACCTAACAAGCACGTCTTTCAGGACTTGTGGGAGGAAACCGGAGCACCCAGAGGAAATCCACGCAAACATGTAGACTCTGCACAGACAGTGACCCAAGTCGGGAATCGAACCCTAGTGCTGTGAAGTAACAGTGCTAATCACTGTTCTACCAACCTGTGCCAGCCCAAACCTGAACGAATTAGATTCCAGGCTTGTTAAGTTTAGTTTTCAGAGCCAAATGAGTTGTATGTAAGTAATTAGAACATATAGCCCACAAAATGGTACTTACTACATTTGGGCTTGTTCTGTACACTGTGTGTGTGTGTATATATATCAAAATACAGCAAACTCATAACTTCCATGTATTTCACACGTGTCTCTGTGAGATACCAATATTGCGTAGCTTCTGAAGGAACAAGGCATTTCGACCAATAGTTGCCTAATTTATGCATTTCACTGCACATGCGTGGTTATTGGACGTTGCTGCTTTCAAGTTAATTTTTACCTCAAATTCTAGCCTGTTCTAATTCTACCCAGGTTTACAGTAATCAATTTAGTTGAGACCAATCATTATGTAGTGATGGATGTACTGTTCATCAACATGTCAACCAATTCCTTTCCACATGAACTGTAGTCCCCTGGCCCCAAGGCAACTTGAATTGACAGGGAACATGTGGAAAGATTATCCAGACAAGTTGGATGGAAATTAATTCTACGTCGTTTGATTTGGATTATTGGAGTGACCTTCATTCCGGGGCAGACACTCCGCCAAACCCCTCATGCAAACCATCGCTTCAGGTGTCCCGCCACCTAAATAGTATCCGCCTCTGGGCTATCGGGGAGGCAAAGGCCAACATGTCAGCGTCTCTCCCCAACTGCACTCCCCATTCTTCTGAAACCCCAGATATTGCCACCCATTGGTTCTGGGAAAGAACCAACTGCCCAGCCGAAAAGCCAGTTGAGACGAGGGGAGGGAAACGTCAGCCTCAGAGTAGGGAACCTCACATGGAGGCACAGAACTGGCGAGGGCAGACTCCTAGTGCAGGCTCGGGGGCTGATGGACAAATTGACAGGCTTCATCAGCTCTGAGCTCCAGAGACATAGCGAGGCAATGAGAAGAGACTTCCTGGCAGCCGTCGAGAGGGCAGTGGAAGCCGCGACAGGCCCCATGAAGGAGGCAATGGACAATATGGAGTGGCGGCTAGAGGCCCAGGGGACGACGACTAGAGACCTCAAAACAATGGCTGGAAAAACCTCTAGAACTGGGCTAAACCATGGAATACCTTAATTCCAAGTAGTCAAGGAAAGTCCTAGGACCGGAGGGAAAGTCCCAGTACCGGATGGGTTCCCGGTAGACTTTTACAAAAAATTAGCAGCAGCACAGGCCCTGCACTTGCGGGAGATGTTCAAAGACTCATTGTCGAAGGAGGCCCTGCGCCCGAGCTGGCTCAGGCCTCAATCTCACCGATCCCCAAAAAGGACAAAGATCCAACAGAGAGTGGAAGTTACAGATTTATCCCTCTTTTAAACACTGATGCAAAAAAGCCTGGAGAGCTGCCTGCCAGAAGTGATCGCGGGAGATCGGACCGGGTTTGCCAAAGGTAGACAGCTAGCAGTGAACATCAGACGCTTGCTGAATGTAATAATGACCCCATCCGGGGAAAAGGCACCAACGGTGATCGTCTCCCCGGACGCTGAGAAAGCGTACGATCGAGTAGAATGGAGATCCCTCCTGGAGGTACTTGAACATTTTACGTTTGGAGCAGGGATCACTGCGTGTGCGAAGCGCCTGTACAGCGCTCCTGCGGCATGCGTATGGACGAACGCCACCAGCTCCGAATAGTTTCGGCTCCACAGGGGAATGAGGCAAGGGTTGCCAGTTATCCCTGCTGCTGTTCACACTGGCAATCGAACCACTTAGATTGGCAGAGTGGTGGATAGGCATTCAAAGAGGGGGTGGAGAACATATAGTCTCACTCTATGCAGATGACCTGCTCCTCTGTGTCAAACCCCCTAGCCAGTCTCTAGAATATGAAAGACGATCTTACAGCGAGGGCGACACATAGGAGGTCTAGCCCTGCTGAACCTCCTACTCTACCACTGGGCGGCAAATGCAGAGTGGGTGAGGGGGCGGCTAAGGGAATTGGAGGTGGATTGGGTCCGAATGAAGGAGGTCGTCAGCATGGGGGCATCTCTCCAAGCACTGGCCACCACACCACTCCCGGCCCCCACACGCGCACACTCCAGGAGTCCGGTGGTAATGGCCACACTAAGGATTGCCACACTGTGTTTAGAGATCTCCATCCGCAACAGCCATAGGTGCACATTGTCGAGGATAGACACCACATTCGGGACATAGAGGGAGGACAGCGGGTCAAAGAGAGTGAAGGACATGTACGTGGATGATAGACTGGTGACCTTGGGGGAAATTTCAGAGAGGCTCCAACTCCCAAAAGGGAATGAGCTCAGTTACCTACATGTGTGTGAGTTCTCCGCAAGGAGACAAAAACATTCCCCCAGAGACCCGGACACACATGTCTGGACACGATGGTAGGGCTGGACTGGCTAGTGGACGGCAAATGTGGCGACATCTCCGGATGAGTCATGGAAAAGGTCAGGACCCCACTAGATGGGAACACATGGAAATGGGAGGAGGAGCTGGGCAGAGATAGGGGGGGGACTCTGGATTAAGGCGCTGCACAGGATCAACTCCACCTATGTGGGCTAAACCTGATACAGCTCAAGGTGGTACACGGGGGGAGGGGGGGGGAAGAATTGACGGGGTGGGAAGGGTACGGGCAGGCAGGGAACACTGCCTGGATGAAAAGGAGCCCGCACGTAGCAGAGAATGTTCTGGGAGTGAGGCCATTTACAGTAGGGGATATAGATTCTGCCCAAGGGGCCAAACCAAGGTAACGGTCCTGCCTAACCTACCCAGGAGAACTCGAGGGGGAATAGGATTTCCCTTCCCAGCAAAATGAATGTAACTGTAATAGATTGTGAATGATATAAAGAGCCCTGAAAACAGTTGTAAATAAATATGTAAAGTTGTGTGTAATGCACATCTCTAAATGTTAAGAGTCCTGACAAGAACGCTTCTAAAAAAAAAATTACAAGGTACACACTAATGTATAGAGAGTAGGGAAAAGATAAAACTGGGACCACTGTCACAGACGTGGGGACAGCCTGTGTCGGTGTTGTTACTGTGCCGATTATTATTGTTGTCTCTGTATTGTTCTGCAAAGTTTTGACATTAAGTGCAGAATTCCAATAAAAATATTTTTTCAAAAAGTCAACCAGCTGATTAAATTGCTTCTCAACCTCTCCCACCAGTTCAAACTCTGTGGTTTTAATTTTGTTCTGTTCAAGCAATTTACTGTGATATAAAGATAAAAGTGTGTCCATTATAATTTCAATCAGGTGTAAATTCTGCAATGCCTTATTGTCCTGCCACAAAAATAATTTTAAAAATCTTCTATATGTGAACTTTCAGCTTCGAAAAGGTCCTTTCTTCCCATCACTTATTTGTAACCTGCAGAATAATTAAGTCCTCCTCCTATAGTTTCCATTCAAAGAATTAAAGAGTGTCTTGAATAAGGGAAAGGGATAAGTATACCCCGCAGGGCAAGAGTTATAGCAATTATGATGCCATTAGACATGATTTAGGATGTGTAGGTTGGAGAAGTAGGCTGCAAGGGTTGGGCACACTGGATATATGGAGCTTGTTCAAGGAACAGCTATTGCATGTTCTTGATAAGTACGTACCAGTCAGGCAGGGAGGAAGGGGTCGAACGAGGGAACCGTGGTTTACCAAAGAAGTGGAATCTCTTGTTAAGAGGAAGAAGGAGGCCTATGTGAAGATGAGGCGTGAAGTTTCAGTTGGGGCGCTTGATAGTTACAAGGAAGCGAGGAAGGATCTAAAGAGAGAGCTTAAACGAGCAAGGAGGGGACATGAGAAGTCTTTGGCAGGTAGGATCAAGGAAAACCCAAAAGCTTTCTATAGGTATGTCAGGAATAAAAGAATGACTCAGGTAAGAGTAGGGCCAGTCAAGGACAGTGGTGGGAAGTTGTGTGTGGAGGCTGAGGAGATAAGTGAGATACTAAATGAATACTTTTCGTCAGTATTCACTCAGGAAAAAGATAATGTTGTGGAGGAGAATGCTGAGACCCAGGCTATTAGAATAGATGGCATTGAGGTGCGTAGGGAAGAAGTGTTGGCAATTCTGGACAAGGTGAAAATAGATAAGTCCCCGGGGCCTGATGGGATTTATCCTAGGATTCTCTGGGAAGCCAGGGAAGAGATTGCTGAGCCTTTGGCTTTGATTTTTATGTCATCATTGGCTACAGGAATAGTGCCAGAGGACTGGAGGATAGCAAATGTGGTCCCTTTGTTCAAGAAGGGGAGCAGAGATAACCCCGGTAACTATAGGCCGGTGAGCCTCACGTCTGTTGTGGGTAAAGTCTTGGAGAGGATTATAAGAGATACGATTTATAATCATCTAGATAGGAATAATATGATTAGGGATAGTCAGCATGGTTTTGTGAAGGGTAGGTCATGCCTCACAAACCTTATCGAGTTCTTTGAGAAGGTGACTGAACAGGTAGACGAGGGTAGAGCAGTTGATGTGGTGTATATGGATTTCAGTAAAGCGTTTGATAAGGTTCCCCACGGTCGGCTATTGCAGAAAATACGGAGGCTGGGGATTGAGGGTGATGTAGAGATGTGGATCAGAAATTGGCTAGTTGAAAGAAGACAGAGGGTGGTGGTTGATGGCAAATGTTCAGAATGGAGTTCAGTTATGAGTGGCGTACCACAAGGATCTGTTCTGGGGCCGTTGCTGTTTGTCATTTTTATAAATGACCTAGAGGAGGGCACAGAAGGTTGGGTGAGTAAATTTGCAGACGACACTAAAGTCGGTGGAGTTGTAGACAGTGTGGAAGGATGTTGCAGGTTACAGAGGGACATAGATAAGCTGCAGAGCTGGGCTGAGAGATGGCAAATGGAGTTTAATGTAGAGAAGTGTGAGGTTATTCACTTTGGAAAGAATAACAGGAATGCGGAATATTTGGCTAATGGTAAAATTCTTAGCAGTGTGGATGAGCAGAGGGATCTCGGTGTCCATGTACATAGATCCCTGAAAGTTGCCACCCAGGTTGATAGGGTTGTGAAGAAGGCCTATGGTGTGTTGGCCTTTATTGGTAGAGGGATTGAGTTCCGGAGCCATGAGGTCATGTTGCAGCTGTACAAAACTCTGGTACGGCCGCATTTGGAGTATTGCGTACAGTTCTGGTCGCCTCATTATAGGAAGGACGTGGAAGCTTTGGAACGGGTGCAGAGGAGATTTACCAGGATGTTGCCTGGTATGGAGGGAAAATCTTATGAGGAAAGGCTGATGGACTTGAGGTTGTTTTCGTTAGAGAGAAGAAGGTTAAGAGGTGACTTAATAGAGGCATACAAAATGATCAGAGGGTTAGATAGGGTGGACAGTGAGAGCCTTCTCCCGCGGTTGGAGGTGGCTAGCACGAGGGGACATAGCCTTAAATTGAGGGGTAATAGATATAGGACAGACGTCAGAGGTAGGTTTTTTACGCAAAGAGTGGTGAGGCCGTGGAATGCCCTACCTGCAACAGTAGTGAACTCGCCAACATTGAGGGCATTTAAAAGTTTATTGGATAAGCATATGGATGATAATGGCATAGTGTAGGTTAGATGGCCTTTAGTTTTTGACTTCCCATGTCGGTGCAACATCGTGGGCCGAAGGGCCTGTACTGCGCTGTATCGTTCTATGTTCTATGTTCTAAGTCTTAGCCATAAATACTATACTAGGAATATATATTCTCTAAGGCCAAGTAACAGTCTTCTATATATTCCAAACTCTGATGTAGTGAAATGCTTGTGAGGGGGCTATAAGCCTTTAAAATTATTCCAACTTTAGTTTTGTTACAAGTGGAAGTTTGTGTGATTTCATGATTATATTCTAATCAATAAAATAACTAAAAATACCATTTATTTGTAGAATTGTGGTTGTGACCTTCCTCAGTCTTTAGCCCTGGAGGTGAAGTGGACAAAGTATGGATCCTTAATAAACCCACAGGCTAAAATAGTAGCAGCCACACGAACAATCAGAGAAACCTGCGTTATGGTATGTGAACAAAAAGCTAATCCTTTTAAAAGATCACTACCAGCTGAAAAGAAAATTGAAAACTGGCATTTGTTAGTTGCTAGAATGAGAAGTGTTAAGAACACAAAAGCCTCTAAATTGACTACAAATATTAAGATTGCTTAAATAAGTATTTTGCCTTTGAGGCTTATTAATGCGTTCAGCATAGTCCTACCAAACCATTAATGATTTTCAAGTTTACAGTAAGCTAAGCTTCCCACCTAGATTACTTTTGCGTTTTGAATCTTTTCTATCTTGTCCTTTGAATCATAGATGACTCTTGTGGTAAATTTAACCCTTTGTGATCACCAAACTCTTTGTCTACTAATTATTTTTGCTACTAGAATATATACGTAGCTCCACAGGATCTCCTTTCAAGTGGCAGTGCTTCATATAGATCCTGTTTAAATTCAAACTATTAAATCAAACGTACTTTTTTTGTTCCATGATTGCTTAACAAGACTAAAGCCATTTTCAACAGTAAGTCCTATCTTAATCTCCCAAATCACAACTCTTTTTTAAAATAAATGAAAATACCCAATTTGTTTTTTTCCCATCAAGGGGCAATTTAGTGTGGCCAATCCACCTACCTTGCACATCTTTGGATTCTGGGGTGAGACCCATGCAGACACGGGGAGAATGTGCAAACTTCACATGAACAGTGGCCCGGGGCTGGGATCGAACCCGGCACCATGAGGTAGCAGTGCTAACCACTGCACCACCGTGTTGCCCTCCCGAGTCACAACAAAGAAACATAGAAAAAAATAGGAGCTGGCGGAGGCCATTTGGCCCTTCAAACCCACTCTGCCATTCATTATGATCATGGATGATCGTCCAGCTCAATGCCGAATCCCACTTTTCCCCCATATCTTTTTTTTTCAAAATATTTTTATTCTCCTCCTTTTTCACATGTTCTCCCAAATTTGCACCACCCAGTAATAAACAATAAGCAGTAATGGACATAATGTCAATCCCCATATCAACAACAACAATCCCATCCTCCCACCAACCCCAAACAGCAGCCCGCATGTTAACATAAACAAATAACAAAAAGGATACATGAATCACCCATAGTCACGATTAACACATACAGTCCCCCCAACCCCACACCCCACACTAATGTTTGATGTTATCCAATTCTTGATAGTACATACTGAATAACGCTCATGAATTGTAGAACCCCCCCCCCCCATCCTTCCCCTCAGTTCAAACTTAATTTTCTCAAGAGTCGAGAATTCCAACAGGTGCCCCCGCCACGCCAGGGCACAGAGTGGAGAGGTTGCTCTCCACCCCAACAGGATCCGCCTTTGGGCGATCAACGAGGTGAAGGCTACATCTGCCTCCGCACCCGTTTCCAACCCCGGCTGGTCCAACACCCCTCCCGCGGGCCCGGGTCCAGTTTCATGTGCACCACTTTAGAGATTACCCTAAACACCTCCTTCCAGTAATCCTCCAGTTTTGGACAGGACCAAAACATGTGGTGATTTACGGCCCCCCCCCCCTGCAATGTTCACACACATCTTCTACCCCTCAAAGAGCCGGCTCATCCTTGCCCTTGTGAGGTGTGCTCTATATATCACCTTCAGTTGTATCAGCCCCAACCTTGCGCACGAGGTGGAGGCATTCACTCTCCGGAGCACCTCACACCAGAACCCCTCCTCCATATCCTCTCCCAACTCTTCCACCCACTTTGCTTTGATCCCTTCTCCTCTTCCAAAATAGCCCGTAAACCGCCGACCCTACCCCTTCTCCAGTCCCCCTGTTGCCAGCACCTTCTCCAATGTGGAGGCCGGCTCCACTGGGAAGCTATATCTCCTTCCTGGCAAAATATCGAACCTGCATGTATCTGAACATTTCCCCCTGCTCCAGCCCATACTTCACTCCCAGCTCCTTCAATCCTGCAAACCGACCCCCAAGAAACAAATCTTTTAGTGTTTTAATCCCCTTCTCCTCCTATTTCCGTCCCACTTCCCTGGCTCAAATCTGTGGTTCCCCCGAATCGGCATTTCCCTTGACCGAACCTGGTGTTGGCGAAACTACCTCCAAATTCTCAATGAATCTATTATTACTGGACTCCCGAGTACTTCCCTGGGGCCATTGTGGGGGACTGTTGCTAGTGCCTTCAATCCCAACCCCTTACACAAACTCTCCTCCATTCTGACCCACTGAGAATCAATCCCTCTGACCCAGCTCTGCACCTTCTCCACATTCGCCACCCAGTAATAATACATCAGGTTCGAAAGACCCAAACCCCCTGCCTGCCTTCCCCTCTGTAGCAGCACCTTTCTAACTCTGGCCACCTTCCCTCCCCATATGAACGAGTTAATCATTCCTTCAATCTCTCTGAAAATTGCCTTTGGCAGGAAAATCGGCAGGCATTGGAAAATAAACAGAAATCACGGCAACACATTATTTTAACCGCCTGTACCTGACCCTCCAGTGACAGAGGGAGACCATCCCACCTTGACAGATCAGCTCCCCCAGATCTTTTGATCCCCTTTGCCCTAAGTGCTATATCTAACTGCTTCTTGAAACCATACGATGTTTTGGATTGAACTACTTCCTGTGGTAACGAATTCCACAGGCTGACCACTCTCTGGGTGAAGACATTTCTCCTCATCTCTGTCCTAAATGGTCTACCCCGTATCCTCAGACTGTGACCTTGGTTCTGGGCACACCACTATCGGAAACATCCTTTCTGCATTTTTCCTGTCTAGTCCTTTTGGAATTGGATTGGATTGGATTGGATTTGTTTATTGTCACGTGTACCGAGGTACAGTGAAAAGTATTTTTCTGCAAGCAGCTCAACAGATCATTCAGTACATGGGAAGAAAAGGGAATTAAACAGAATTCAAGAAAATACATGAGAATACATAATAGGGCAACATAATATATACAATGTAACTACATAAGCATTGGCATCGGATGAAGCATACATGGGTGTAGTGTTAATGAGGTCAGTCCAAAAGAAGGTCATTTAGGAGTCTGGTGACAATGGGGAAGAATCTGTTTTTGAGTCTGTTCGTGCGTGTTCTCAGACTTCTGAATCTCCTGCCCGATGGAAGAAGTTGGAAAAGTGAGTAAGCCGGGTGGGAGGGATCCTTGATTATGCTGCCTGCTTTCCCCCGGCAGAGGGAGGTGTAGATGGAATCAATGGATGGGAGGCAGGTTCGTGTGATGGACTGGGCGGTATTCACGACTCTCTGAAGTTCCTTGCGGTCCTGGGCCAAGCAGTTGCCATACCAGGCTGTGATGCAGCCCGATAGGATGCTCTCTATAGTGCATCTGTAAAAGTTGGTGAGGGTTAATGTGGACATGCCGAATTTCCTTAGTTTCCTGAGGAAGTATAGGCGCTGTTGTGCTTTCTTGGTGATAGCGTCGACGTGAGTGGACCAGGATAGATTTTTGGTGATGTGCACCCCTAGGAATTTGAAACTGCTCACCATCTTTACCTCGGCTCCGTTGATGCTGACAGGGGTGTGTACAGTACTTTGCTTCCTGAAGTCGATGACCAGCTCTTTAGTTTTGCTGGCATTGAGGGAGAGATTGTTGTCGTTACACCACTCCGGTAGGTTCTCTATCTCCCTCCTGTATTTGGACTCGTCGTTATTCGAGATCCGGCCCACTATGGTCGTATCGTCAGCAAACTTGTAGATGGAGTTGGAACCAAGTTTTGCCATGCAGTCGTGTGTGTACAGGGAGTAGAGTAGGGGGCTAAGTACGCAGCCTTGCGGGGCACTGGTATTGAGGACTATTGTGGAGGAGGTGTTGGTGTTCATTCTTACTGACTGTGGTCTGTTGGTCAGAAAGTCAAGGATCCAGTTGCAGAGTGGAGAGCCAAGTCCTAGGTTTTGGAGCTTTGATATGAGCTTGGCTGGGATTATGGTGTTAAAGGCGGAGCTGTAGTCAATAAATAGGAGTCTGATGTAGGAGTCCTTGTTTTCGAGATGCTCTAGGGATGAGTGTAGGGCCAGGGAAATGGCGTCTGATGTGGACCGGTTGCGACGGTATGCGAATTGAAGTGGGTCAAGGCGTTCCGGGAGTATGGAGGTGATGCGCTTCATGATCAGCCTCTCGAAGCACTTCATTACAACTGACGTCAGGGCCACCAGGCGGTAGTCATTAAGGCACGTTGCCTGGTTCTTCTTTGGTACCGGTATGATGGTGGTCTTCTTGAAGTAGGTGGGGACCTCGGAATGGAGTAGGGATAGGTTAAAGATGTCTGTGAATACCTCTGCCAGCTGGTCCGCGCAGGCTCTGAGTGCACGACCAGGGATCCCGTCCGGGCCCATCGCCTTCCGTGGGTTCACTTTCAGGAAGGCCGATCTGACTTCGGAAACTGTGATGGTGGGTATGGATGAATTATGGGTACCTGGGGCACTCGATAGCGGATTGTTGGTTACCTGCTCAAACCGAGCATAGAATGCATTAAGTTCATCGGCGAGGGATGCGCTGCTGCCAGAGATACTGCTCGGCTTTGCTTTGTAGCCCGTTATGTTGTTTAGTCCTTGCCACAACCGCCGAGAGTCTGTCTGTGACTCTAGCGTAGTTTGATATTCTCTCTTGGCATCTCGGATGGCTTTGCGGAGGTCGTACCTGGATTTCTTGTATAGGTCAGGGTCGTCTGCCTTGAACGCCTCAGATCTGTCCTTCAGTAGGGAGTCAATCTTGCGGTTGAGCCATGGTTTCCGGTTGGGGAACATACGTACTGCTTTCTTTGGCACGCAGTCGTCCACACATTTGCTGATGAAGTCTGTGACGGTGGTGACATACTCATTTAAGTTAGTCGCTGAGTTCTTAAATATGGACCAGTCCACTGTCTCCAAGCAGTCACGTAAGAGCTCTTCTGTCTCCTCGGACCAGCACTGCACAACCTTCTTAGCTGGATTCTCCCGCTTGAGTTTCTGCCTGTAAGCCGGGAGAAGGAGCATAGTCTTATGGTCTGATTTCCCAAAGTGCGGTCGGACAATGGAACGGTAGGCGCCCTTGATTTTTGAGTAGCAGTGGTCAAGAGTGTTGTCGCCCCTGGTGGGACAGGAGATGTGCTGGTGGAATTTTGGCGGTACACGCTTGAGGTTGGCTTTGTTGAAGTCTCCGGCCACAATGAACAAGGCCTCCGGGTGTTCTGTTTCATAGTTGTTTATGACTGTGTACAGTTCATCCAGCGCCTTCCTCACTTCTGCCTGGGGTGGGATGTAGACCACCCAGTAGCCATGATAATGGCTGAAGTGAACTCACGTGGAAGATAGTATGGGCGGCACTTTACGGTCAAGTATTCCAGGTCTGGAGAGCAGTAGGTCGCCAGGGTCACCACATCCAAGCACCAGGAGGAGTTGATGAGGAGGCAAACCCCTCCACCCTTCGCTTTGCCTGAAGATGCCGTGCGGTCCGCCCGGTGAATAGAGAAGCCTTCAGGTTGTATGGCACAGTCCGGTGAGGCGGGGGTGAGCCATGTCTCTGTGAAACAGAGCACACAGCAGTCTCTTACTTCCCTCTGAGAGGTAAGTCTGGCGTTAAGTTCATCCAGCTTGTTTTCAATCGCTTGGACGTTTGCCAGGAGTATGCTGGGGAGAGGGGTCTTGAAACCGCGTTCCTTCAGTCTAACCTGCAGACCGCTGCATTTTATAGGTTTCTATGAGATCCCCCCCTTATTCTTCTGAACTCCAGATAATACAATCCTAAACGATTCAATCTCTCCTCGTACGTCATTCCTGCCATCTCAGGAATCAGTCTAGTAAACCTTTGCTGCATCCCTTGATAGCTAGAACATCCTTCCTCAGAAAAGGAGACCAAAACTGCACACAATATTCCAGGTGTGGCCTCACCAAAGCCCTGTATAATTGCAGCAAGACATCCCTGCTCCTGTACTCGAATCCTCTCATAATGAAGGCCAGCATACAATTTGCCATCTTTGCCACCTGCTGCACCTGCATGTTTACCTTCAGTGACTGGTGTACGAGAACACCCATGTTCCCCTCTCCTAATTTATGGCCATTCAGTAGTCTGCCTTCTTGTTTTTGCTACCAAAATGAATAACATAACATTTATCCAAATTATACTGCATCTGCCATTCATTTGCCCACTCACTCAACTTGTCCAAATCACACAGAAGGATCTCTGTATCCTCCTCACAGCTCAACCCCCCCTCCTCTCTCTCTCTCCCCCCCCCCCCCCCCCCCCCCCCCCCCCACACACTCAACGTGGTGCCATCTGAAAATTTGGAGATATGACATTTTGTTCCCTCATCTAAATCATTAATATATATTATGAATAGCTGGGGTCCCAGCACCGATCCCTGCGGTACCCCACTAGTCACTGCCTGCCAATTTGAAAAAGACCTGTTAATTCCTACTCTTTGTTTCCTGTCTGCCAACCAGTTTTCTATCCATCTCAATACACTACCCCCAATCCCATGCGCTTTAATTATCAAGCTAATCTTTTATGCGGGACCCTGTCAAAAGCCTTCTGAAAAATCCAAATACATCACATCCAATGGCTCCCCTTCATCAATTCTACTAGTTACATCCTCTTAGAATTCCAGTAGATTTGTCGAGCATGATTTCCCCTTCATAAATCCACGCTGACTCTGTCCTATCCTGCCACTTGTTTTCTAAATGCTCTACTATAAAATGGATTCTAGGATTTACCCCACTATTGACATCAGGCTTAATGGTCTATAATTCCCTGCTTTCTTTCTACCTCCCTTTTTAAATAGCAGAGTTACATTAGCCACCCTCCAATCTGCAGGAACTGTTCTGCAGATTGCTGAAAGATGACCACCAATGCACCCACTATTTCTAGAGCCACCTCCTTCAGTACTCTGGGATGTAGATTATCAGGCCGTGGAGATTTATCAGTTTAAATCCCATCAATTTCCCCAACATTATTTCTCGACTGATATTGATCACCTTCAGTTCCTCCTTCTCACTAAATTCTGCATTCCCCAACATTTTTGGACTCTTATTTGTGTCCTCATTTCTGAAGACAAAACTAAAGTATGTAATTAGTTGTTCAGCCATTTCTTTGTACCCTATAATACATTCCCCTGTTTCTGATTGTAAGGGACCTACATTTGTCTTCACCAATCTTTCTCTCTTCACGTACCTATAGAAACTTTTAGTCAGTTTTAATGATCCCTGCTAACTAACTTTCATACTCTATTTCCCCCTTCTTTTTAATAATATTTTATTGAGGTATTTGAAATTTTTTTATAACAGTAACATAAACAATTACATCAACATGGAAAATTCCCCCCACAGCCCAATCTTCATGCACCTCAACCATACAAAAACAACTCCTCCCCCCGCCCCCCCGGAATACTGACATTTTAATTTTCCCCGAGAAAGTTGACGAACGGCTGCCACCTCCGGGTGAACCCGACCATTGACCCTCTTAAGGCGAACTTTATTTTCTCGAGACTGAGAAACCCAGCCATGTCACCAACCCAGGTCTCTACACTCGGGGGGGGGGGGGGGGGGCTTCGAGTCCCTCCACATTAACAAGATCCGTCTCCGGGCTACCAGGGAGGCAAAGGCCAAGACTCGGCCTCTTTTGCCCCCTGAACCCACGGCTCTTCCGACACTCCAAAGATCGCTACCTTCGGACTCGGCATCACCCATGTTTTTAGCACCGTGGACATTGCCTTAGCAAAACCCTGCTAAAACCCTCTAAGCTTCGAGCGTGCCCAAAACATGTGGACATGATTTGCTGGGCTTCCCGCGCACCTCGCACACCTATCTTCTACCCCGAAACACCTGCTCATCCTTGCCTCTGTCATATGTGCCCGGTGGACTACCTTAAATTGTATCAGACTAAGCCTGGCACATGATAAGGAGGTATTAACCTTGCCTAGGGAATCTGCCCATAGACCCGCCTCTATCTCTCCTCTTACCTCGTCCTCCCACTTGCCCTTAAGTTCCTCCACCAGGTTTATTTCCCCCTTCTTAATCAATTCCTTAGTCCTTCTTTGCTGAATTCTAAACAGCTCCCAAACCTCAGACCTGTTGTTTTTCTTGGCCAATTTATATGCTTCTTCCTTGGATAGAATAGTATCCCTAATTTCTCTTGTAAACCATGGAATGGCCACATTTCCCATTTTACTTTAGTGCCAGACAGGAATAAACTATTGTAGCAGTTCCTCTATGCGCTCTTTGAATGTTTGCCATTGCCTATCCACTGTCATCCCTTTAATTACCATTCCCCAATCGATCATAGCCAACTCTCAAGAGCTGCATTAACTCTTTGTTTGTCTTGGTTTTTTTTAAACATTGGGTCCCTATATTAACCTGAAGGGTTTTCTCTTTAATTTTGTGATGATTTTGGCTCTGTGGTTGATGCTAAGGAAGAAAACTGTACTCTGCAGGAATATATCAACGAACTGGTGAAGTAGGGAGAAAAATGCTAAATGGAACTCAGTCCAGAGGAGTGTGAGGTAATGTTTTTAGGAAGGACAAACAAGGCCAGGGTAGTACACAATAATTGGTAGTTTATTGAGAAATTTAGAGGAACAGGAGGACCTTGGAGTATGTCCACAGATTCCTGAAGGTGGCAGGATAAGCAGATGACATAGTTAAGAAGGCGTATGAAAGACTTCCTTATTAGCTGGGGTATACAGTAGATGTGTGGGGGTTATATGAGAACTGTTTATATAAAAGAAAATGGCCACAGCTGGGGTACTGTGTAGAGGATATGATCCCACTGGAAATGGTACATAGGAAATTTATCAGAACGTTGTCAGATGTAAAAAAAACTGCCCTTGAATGAGGAATGATTGAATAGGCTGAAGGTTCTTTTATTTGTTGCAGAGGAGGCAAAGGGGAGATTTAATTGAGGTCTATTTCGAATAGTGGTGGGAATCTGGAATTCACAGCCAAAAGGGTGGTAGAGGCAAAATCTTAATTGCATTTACTAAATACTTGGATATAATATAATAATAATAATCATTTATTGTCACAAGTAGGCTTCAATGAAGTTACAGCCTCTCGTTGCCACATTCCGCCACCTGTTCGGGGAGGCTGGTACGGGAATTGAACCCGCGCTGCTGCCTTGTTCTGCATTACAAGCCCAGCCCCTATGCACTTGATGTGTCCTGATCGACAGGGCTTCAGACCAAGAGCTGGAAAGTGGGATTTTGTCAACCAGCACTGATGTGATGGGTCAAATGTGCCATACGTTTTCCACATGTCAATGATATTACTCTTAGAAAAGCTTCAAACTGATTGATTCTTTATCAGATTTTCAAATAGCTGTCAAATTTAAACAGAAGTGGGTCTTTTTAAAATAATAGTCTATGCTATAGAAGTTTATAAAATTATGAAGGGTATAGATAGGGTGAACAGTTTGAGGCTTTTTCCCAGGGCGGAAATGACAATTACAAAGGGGCAGAAGTTCATAGATTCAGTGGAGATGTATTTTATTTTATTTTATTTTCATGTACTTAATGATCTGTTGAGTTGCTCGCAGAAAAATACTTTTCACTGTATCTCGGTACACGTGACAATAAACAAATCCAATCCAGTGTACGGGGGAAGTTTTCTACACAGTGGGTGGTGGTGACCGAGAATGCACTGCCAAGTGAGGTGGTTGAGGCAAATACGTTGGCGACCTTTAAGTTTAATCTGAATAGACACATGAACAGATAGGGTATAGAAGGATACATGCGGTTGGTCTAGATATGACACGTGATCGGCACAAGCTTGGAAGACCGAAGGGCCTGTTCCTGTGGTGTATTGTTCTTTGTTCTTTATATCGTCCAAAACATTTACTAGTGCTTCCTTGAGTTTGAATACCTAACCTCATGAATTTAATGGAAGCTCCAGTCACATACAAACTAATCCAGTCACTCAGGCTTTAGCATATTTCAAGCCTGTAACTGGTGAAATTTGCAATGGTGCGTTAGATTATACTTGGTACCAAAATATGAATTAGTCATTTTCTTTCTAAGCTGCTCTAAATGTAAAGGAACAGCCACCAAACTAAAATGAGACAAACATCTTTGCATGTCATTCTGGACTTGTGCTCCAGTCTTTATTAAAAATAGTTTTGTTAAGACAAGTAGGAAAGCATCATAATAAAACAAAAGCAGCATTTTGGGAAGAGAAGGACAAAATTAATTTAACCGGTCTCCTTTGCAGAGTTGATTTGGGAACATTAGGCTTGCATTTTTCATCATTTTGGAATGAAGATGGCGACACATCTGCCTTTTGTGAAGGTAGCTTTACAGCATAGTTTAGTGATGCCAATACAACTCAAAACAAAATGAGCACAATAGAATATCATACCTATACTCTCTTTTGACTTCTGCAACCTACACTCAGTCAAGATAGATTTAAAGGTCTCTTCTCTCTCTCTTAATTGTAATTTATAAAGGTACCTAATGTGAGCTCAGTGCTTATGGGTTGCATCTTGAAAATGCCCATAATTTGGCAGTGATGCTGGCTTGTGATAAGAAAGGATAATAAACTAAAATATCACAAGAGTGTGTGAATTTAGCACACCTTGTTGAGCACAGGTGAGTTTTCCCCTGAATTATCTCATGCAGGAAGTGTATGACGCTGAGTAACTAAGGGAGAGGAAGCCTACACCAGTGACATTTCTTATCGGCATATAAATTTATTTTTTGTAAACTCATACCAACAAATAAAGAACAATACAGCACAGGAACAGGCCCTTTGGCCCTCTAAGCCTGTGCCGGTCATGTACCACCCTTGGCCAATACCCTAAAGAACAAAGAACAATACAAAACCATAAAGAAAAGTGTCAGATTAAAAATCAGTAACACATTAAAAAAAATGAATGATATTTACCCATTACATGATGAAGAAAAAAGTGACTGCATTCAGCAAGATCTCTTTTAAAGATCTAGAAACAATTAACACAAAGGAAATTGGGTCTACTCCAAGATTACACCAATTAATTAAAACATTCCCAGTTAACAAAACCTAATTCTTAAGCAGGGAAGACCTGAACTGCGGAATAATCACAAACACCAGTCCAAATCTAATTCTAGTTCTCAGACAATGCTGGAGTCTCTTGATATTTTATTTACACTACAAAATTGTCAGCTAACTGTTTTTCTTTTCTAGATGCCTTTGAAAACTGCAAAAAATTTCCACATCACTACCTCAGTTACTTTTACAGATGTGTCAGCATCTGCCCAGCCTGGATACAAAGTTAGACCACAAATCAGTACCAAATTACCCTACGGTTTCTTCTTTCCTCTTGTGTGAAATATTCTGAGCTGCTTTTGTGGGGGCAGGATTATAATTAACTGTAACCGGGAATTATTCAAACAGAATTAGTGTCTGCTTTGTAAAGTAATTTGAACTGACTTTTTCAAATGTTTCAACTTAGAGTTGCAATTCCCTAAAGTGCTATGTTTTCTTGCTAGATATTGAATCAAACCATTTTATATGCATTTTTATTAAAATTTTTGTTAAAAGCTTCAGCTCAGGTTGGACTGCATTGACGGAATAAGAAATGCATCAATAACTAAAGTAACAGATGTATTTTAACAGCACTGAAACACATACATGAAAAGCACAACAGAAGTACTGTAAAATGTATATAGCATTAGTCATTTTTTCTAAGGGCATTGGACTATTTAAACTGTGTTGTAAATGGTCTGGTACCATTATTGTTTTTTCACAAGTGTATTCTATGCAGGGAGAATTTTTAAAAACATAATCATTTGCATTTTTAGAATTCATACCTGGTTAAGCCATATCAGAACATTTTTTAATTTAAAGTACATTTTTTTTCCCAATTAAGGGCTAATTTAGCGTGGTCAATCCACCTACCCTGCGCATCTTTTGAGTTGTAGGGGTGAGACCCACACAGACAATCTTAGAACAATTTTAATTTAAGATTTGTACATATCCTAGAGAAAGATATTTTGTAAATTAATGTATGACAGCCTTTTTAATGAATTCAGTCATCTCATCCAAAAAAACTAATTATTTTATTGTATAATAGTTTCTGGTTTCCAGGACCAGATCTAGAAAGCTAATCAATTATGAATAAATTGGCAATACTTTAATGTTGCAATCAAAAAATGTTGTGGCATGTTAAAATTCACTTCAATTCACTGTATATATTCCTCTGGAATTATATTTTTTGTATAGAAGTTATTTGTAATTGTCTTGAATAACAGAAAGCATGTTATTAATTTTGCTTCTGTACACAAACCATATAATTAACAACTAATCAATAAACATTTTTAAAAATAAATTTAGAGTATCCAATTATTTTCTTCCAATTAAGGGGCATTTTAGTGTAGCCAATCCACCTATCTTGCACATCTTTGGGTTGTGGGAGCGTGACCCATGCAAACACTGGGAGAATGTACAAACTCTACACGGACATTGACCTGGGGCCGGGATCGAACCCGGGTCCTTGGCGGCACCACCGTGCCGCCGCGCTAATCAATCAAGTATTTACTTGAGGTGACAGCAATTTCAGTAGTAATGCTTCCTACTAAGTATCAAACAGTAACCTTCAAGGACTGCAATTGCATGCAAATTCAGCTGAAAAGAAAGACCCAACGACAGCACGGTGGCACAGTGGTTAGCACTACTGCCTCTCAGCTCCAGGGTCCCGGGTTCAATTCCAGCCATGGATGCCTGTCTGTGTGGAGTTTGCACTTTCTCCCCGTGCCTGCATGAGTTTCCTTCTACAGTCCAAAGATGAGGTTAGGTGGATTGGCCATGATGGATTGCCCCTTAGTGTCAAAAAAGTTGGGTGGGGTTACTGGGTTACGGGATAGAGTGGGCTTAGGTAGGGTGGTCTTTCCAAGGGCCGGTGCGGACTTGATGGGCCGAATGACCTCCTCCTGCACTGTAGGGATTCTATTCTATGTCTTTTCCCCCATCACGGTGTTGACAAGTTAGTGTAACTTATTTCAAAAATGGAAATTCTGAAGGTGAATGTGCACTGAGACTTCGGCAAAGGCACCAATTTTTGAAAATGTGTTTTTCCTCCATAAGGCGGAAGCCGCACCAATTTTCTTCAGTTTAAAATATCTCACAGAAGCGGCATTGACCGTTCAATTAGTAAATGTGGCATGTAATATATACAGATGAGACAGTACAGGTTGTATTTCTGGTCTTTGTCAAAACAGCTGATTGGGAACAAGGATAGAACATAGAACGATACAGCGCAGTACAGGCCCTTCGGCCCTCGATGTTGCACCGACATGGAAAAAACTAAAGGCCATCTAACTTACACTATGCCCTTATCATCCATATGCTTATCCAATAAACTTTTAAATGCCCTCAATGTTGGCGAGTTCACTACTGTTGCAGGTAGGGCATTCCACGGCCTCACCACTCTTTGCGTAAAAAACCCACCTCTGACCTCCGTCCTATATCTATTACCCCTCAATTTAAGGCTATGTCCCCTCGTGCTAGCCACCTCCATCCACGGGAGAAGGCTCTCGCTGTCCACCCTATCTAACCCTCTGATCATTTTGTATGCCTCTATTAGGTCACCTCTTAACCTTCTTCTCTCTAACGAAAACAACCTCAAGTCCATCAGCCTTTCCTCATAAGATTTTCCCTCCATACCAGGCAACATCCTGGTAAATCTCCTCTGCACCCGTTCCAAAGCTTCCACGTCCTTCCTATAATGAGGCGACCAGAACTGTATGCAATACTCCAAATGCGGCCGTACTAGAGTTTTGTACAACTGCAACATGACCTCATGGCTCCGGAACTCAATCCCTCTACCAATAAAGGCCAACACACCATAGGCCTTCTTCAGAACCCTATCAACCTGAGTGACAACTTTCAGGGATCTATGTACATGGACACCAAGATCCCTCTGCTCATCCACACTACCAAGAATTTTACCATTAGCCAAATATTCCTCATTCCTGTTATTCTTTCCAAAGTGAATCACCTCACACTTCTCCACATTAAACTCCATTTGCCACCTCTCAGCCCAGCTCTGCAGCTTATCTATGTCCCTCTGTAACCTGCAACATCCTCCCGCACTGTCGACAACTCCACCGACTTTAGTGTCGTCTGCAAATTTACTCACCCATCCTTCTGCGCCCTCCTCTAGGTCATTTATAAAAATGACAAACAGCAACGGCCCCAGAACAGATCCTTGTGGTACGCCACTCGTAACTGAACTCCATTCTGAACATTTCCCATCAACCACAACTCTCTGTCTTCTTTCAACTAGCCAATTTCTGATCCACATCTCTAAATCACCCTCAATCCCCAGCCTCCGTATTTTCTGCAATAGCCGACCGTGGGGAACCTTATCAAACGCTTTACTGAAATCCATATACACCACATCAACTGCTCTACCCTCGTCCACCTGTTCAGTCACCTTCTCAAAGAACTCGGTAAGGTTTGTGAGGCATGACCTACCCTTCACAAAACCATGCTGACTATCCCTAATCATATTATTCCTATCTAGATGATTATAAATCGTATCTTTTATAATCCTCTCCAAGACTTTACCCACCACAGACGTTAGGCTCACCGGCCTATAGTTACCGGGGTTATCTCTACTCCCCTTCTTGAACAAAGGGACCACATTTGCTATCCTCCAGTCCTCTGGCACTATTCCTGTAGCCAATGATGACATAAAAATCAAAGCCAAAGGCTCAGCAATCTCTTCGCTGGTTTCCCAGAGAATCCTAGGATAAATCCCATCAGGACCCGGGGACTTATCTATTTTCACCTTGTCCAGAATTGCCAACACTTCTTCCCTATGCACCTCAATGCCATCTATTCTAATAGCCTGGGTCTCAGCATTCTCCTCCACAATATTATCTTTTTCCTGAGTGAATACTGACGAAAAGTATTCATTTAGTATCTCGCTTATCTCCTCAGCCTCCACACACAATTTCCCACCACTGTCCTTGACTGGCCCTACTCTTACCCTAGTCATTCTTTTATTCCTGACATACCTATAGAAAGCTTTTAGGTTTTCCTTGATCCTACCTGCCAAAGACTTCTCATGTCCCCTCCTTGCTCGTCTTAGCTCTCTCTTTAGATCCTTCCTCGCTTCCCTGTAACTATCAAGCACCCCAACTGAAACTTCATGCCTCATCTTCACATCGGCCTCCTTTTTCCTCTTAACAAGAGATTCCACTTCTTTGGTAAACCACGGTTCCCTCGCTCTACCCTTTCCTCCCTGTCTGACTGGTACGTACTGATCAAGAACACGCAATAGCTGTTCCTTGAACAAGCTCCACATATCCAGTGTGCCCAACACTTGCAGCCTACTTCTCCAACCTACACATCCTAAGTCATGTCTAATGGCATCATAATTGCCCTTCCCCCAGCTATAACTCTTGCCCTGCGGGGTATACTTATCCCTTTCCATCACTAATATAAAGGTCACCGAATTGTGGTCACTGTCTCCAAAGTGTTCACCTGCCTCCAGATCTAACACCTGGCCTGGTTCATTACCCAAAACCAAATCCAAAGTGGCCTCACCTCTTGTTGGCCTGTCAACATATTGTGTCAGAAAACCCTCCTGCACACATTGTACAAAGAATGACCCATCCAATGTACTCAAACTATGTCTTTTCCAGTCAATATTAGGAAAGTTAAAGTCTCCCATAACAACTACCCTGTTACTTTCGCTCTTTTCCAGAATCATCTTCGCCATCCTTTCCTCTACATCTCTAGAACTATTAGGTGGCCTATAGAGAACTCCCAGCAGTGTGACCTCCTTTCCTGTTTCTAACCTCAGCCCATACTACCTCGGAAGAAGAGTCCCCATCTTGCATCCTTTCTGCCACCGTAATACTGTCCTTGACTAGCAGCGCCACACCTCCCCCTCTTTTGCCCCCTTCTCTGAGCTTACTAAAACACCTAAACCCCGGAACCTGCAACAACCATTCCTGTCCCTGCTCTATCCATGTCTCTAAACTGAACTGAACGGATGCTGCAGTTGTTCACAACACCTGCCCGTTGGATAGAGGTAATTATCTGTGACTAGTGATTCCTCCTGGGAGCATGGAATAAATTGGGCTCAGCAGTCAGGTGTCTCAATCACAGAGATGGCTCGATGTCTTTTTTCATATTTAGCTTGTGGCTGGAAAAAGACATGCTGTCAAAGCTTTTCATCTTGCACTCATCGCAACAGAAATGTTAGAATACCAAATCTCAAAGAGGATAACAATTTATACTGCATGAGAAAAGGGTCAGGTAGACACTGATTGGTAGAAGTGTTGTCATGGAGAATGCACCTGAGAACAGTTAACTGCCAAGCTTTTGCTTAAATTCAAACCAGACAAGTCGACTCAGATTGGGGCTAGTTGAAAAAAGGTGCAATGCGTTGACATGTTCTTTCTGTATGAAAAGGACAGGACCCTGTGTATGAACATATCTAGCTTATAGTGCACGTAAATGAACCACACTGCAAGCCTGACTTTTAATTCTTCATTTAGTTTGTGTAATTCTTAGCACAATTAAAATAGTTTAGTAAGTGTTGCCCAATAATGGAATCACATCCAATGCTGGATAGCATGTTCTGAATTTTTCAACAATAGGCTAATTGTACTAAGCACATTGCCTGGTGCGAACAGCCAAAGAGATATGCTGATGCACCATCGATTGCACGTGAGGCGAGTGATTTACCAATGTCAGGCTTTAATTAACTAGAACACAGCCTGGCGATCGTCTACAGTGGAAAGGGACGATCGTCAGGCTTCTGAGCATTTATACCTCGTTGATAGAGGCGTGGTTAACTCAGCCTCTCGGCCAATCGGTCGAGAGGCACATGACCGACCAGGGCCAATGGTAAGCCGACGTTCTGGCCCAATGGCAGACGAGTATGCAGATAATATCATCACACATGCTATTTGATATTATCCACCAGTTGTTGGAAGGTATGAGCTACACACCTGATATCATACCAGCACTGAAGTTTAAGTATTGAAGGGTGCCCAGTCTGCCTCAAATTACTCTGAATGGGTGAGGTGCCTGAAAAAGGTGAAGCTGACTGTTTCACTATGAAATAATAATAATAATCACTTATTGCCACAAGTAGGCTACAATGAAGTTACTGTGAAAAGCCCCTAGTCACCACATTCCGGCACCTGTTCAGGGAGGCCGGTATGGGAATTGAACCCGTGCTGCTGGCATTGTTCTGCATTACAAGCCAGCTATTTAGCCCACTGCGCTAAACCAGCCCCTTGTATGTATTTGGTCAATGAAATAGAAGCTTCTCCACTAATAGGATGTAGCCAATAAGCCAAAAAGGATGTCCTACCTATCACACAAATGAGTAATGGAAATTAATTTCTGTGCCAATGTGATGCCAGATATGCAGACTGTACGTTCCAACGACTGGTTGGAACAGGCAGAGTACTCACCACATTCAACCAGCCCATGCTTCAAAGTTCATAACATTCTGTCCAACATTAGATATGATACCACAATTGGACAATACTTGCAAAACAATCCCAACTGTGCTAAGAATTACACTAACTTCCAATTGAGGATTATCAGTACGATTGACAATGTGGCTCACTTGCGTCTGCTACGCCTGCTAGAAGCTACAAATATTCACACACAGGATCCTGACCTTTGCAGACAGAAAGAACATATCCACACATTGCCTCTTTTTCAATTAAACAAAAGCTTGGTGGCACAGTCATTTCCTGGTCCATTCCCCAGAGAAATGCTTTGACCAAATTAAAGTCTGCTTACCTGGCTTGAATTTAAACGAAACCTTGGTAGTTAACTGTTTCTAGTGCATTGTCCATGGCAATACCTCTACCACTTGCTAACCACTCAGCATTTTTTCATGTAGTCTATAGTTGTTATGTGGGTTGTTATTGTGTTGTTGCAAGGACACTAAGAGTTTATGATAGTCTATGACACCAGCTCTTTTGTAGGCTTTCGGTCAGTCTAGACTAAGCCTTTGTATAGTTCACAAACATCTAATAAATGTCTTATTATTGTGTTCAACCCACATGCTTCAACATTTCTGTTCTTTTATCCTGCAAGTACAATACACAGGATAAAAAGAAAACTGACGATGAGGAACGGATCAGAAGAAAAATTATTTTTCAAAGAGAAAAGAAAATTGCAGCTTTTGACAGTCAATGTTGAGGCAGATCAACAGTAGGTCAGTAATCGCACCCAACACCTGGCATCAGACCAGTCAGGTTGTTGGGCACAAATTAAAAATGAAAGATTCATACCTTAAAGTTAAACCGGTAACCGAAGGAGTGCCAGCTGCAGAGCTCACCACATACAGTTGAGTAAGACATGGAGATAGCGGGGGGGAAAAGAGAAAAAAAACCTTTCTAGCATCGCAACCTGCTACAATTGGCTTATTGACCATTATTAACTAGACTCTTAATATTTTTAAAAATAATTTTAGAGTACCCAATTATTTTTTTCCAATTGAGGGGCAATTTAGCGTGGCCAATCCACCTAACCTGCACACCTTTGGGTTGACACGGGGTTACATAGATTACATAGAATTTACAGTGCAGAAGGAGGCCATTCGGTCCATCGAGTCTGCACCGGCTCCTGGAAAGAGCACCCTATCCAAGGTTAACACCTCCACCCTATCCCCATAACCCAGTAACCCCACCCAACCCTAAGGGCAATTTTGGACACTAAGGGCAATTTATCATGGCCAATCCACCTAACCTGCACATCTTTGGACTGTGGGAGGAAACCGGAGCACCCGGAGGAAACCCACGCACACACGGGGAGGATGTGCAGACTCCGCACAGAAAGTGACCCAAGCCGGAATCGAACCTGGGACCCTGGAGCTGTGAAGCGATTGTGCTATCCACAATGCTACCGTGCTGCCCCGTGCTGTGTAAACTCCACATGGACAGTGACCGGGATCGAATTCGAGTCCACAGTGCTATAGGCTGCAGTGCTAACCACTGTGCAACTATGCTGCCCTAACTAGACCATTAATGTAAGGGAAGTTGTGGAGCAATCCAGTATCACTGAAAAATGTTGGTAAAATTTGGTGCAATAGGTTCATTTCAGATAGACTCAGAAAATTGAAACTCATACGCAGAAAGGTTCCATTATTATATACTAGCCAATAGAATTTCAGAAGATATTATTTCAGATATGTTGTATGTATTTGGTGCAGTATTGTCACAAGTAGGCTCACATTACCACTGCAATGAAGTTACTATGAAAATCCCCTAGTCACCACACTCCGGCTCCTATTTGGGTACACTGGGGAGAATTCAATGTCCTATTCACCTAACAAGCAAGTCTTTTGGGACAAAACCAGAGCACCCGGAGGAAACCCATGCAGACACGGGGAGAATGTGTAGACTCCGCACTGAGAGTTACCCAAGCCGGGAATTGAACCCGGGCTCCTGGCATTGTGAAGCAACAGTGCTAACCACTGTGCTATCGTGCCGCTTGTGACATTATGTGAAATGTTCAGAATGCAAAGAGTTGGCAACACAATGGCACAATGGATTGCACTACTGCCTCACGGCACCGAGGTCCCAGGTTCTATACCAGCTCTGTGTCACTGTCCGTGTGGAGTTTGCACATTCTCCCCGTTGGTCATAAAAGTTTGGACAAATGGATTTTTGTTGGCATTAAGGTGGTTTCCTGGGGAGTAGATAGTTGATGACATTGTTCAGCTTGGTAAGATGAGGTAACTAATGGAATGAATAAGAGTATCAGACATTTTAGCAAAGAAGCAAAGACTGTTCAGTTGGTTCCTGCAAGTCAAATGATGAAGATAGTTTCTGAAGACTTCAGCTAGCGATCCTATATTAGACCATAAGACCATAAGACATAGGAGTGGAAGTAAGGCCATTCGGCCCATCGAGTCCACTCCGCCATTCAATCATGGCTGATGGGCATTTCAACTCCACCTACCAGCATTCTCCCCGTAGCCCTTAATTCCTCGCGACATCAAGAATTTATCTATCTCTGCCTTGTTTGTACTGGTTTCAGGTCTATCACTTAAAACAGTCTGAAGGAACATATCTTCAGCAAGTATGGCTGGGTCTACTAACTGTATTTAGAAGTGGATGTTGGCATGAGATGGATTTGTTTAAGTGGAAATGGAGATAGCAGTTAAGGGTTACTGTGTCACTATTTTTAGCATTGTTTAAGACTGTTTTTCAAACTCCGGGACCCACTTTTGGGAACCGGCCAATCTTCGGGACCCAGTCCAACCAATCTTTGCGACACACGCAATATTCGTTTGCCTTTTAATGCAAAAAGGGGAGCCTCCTTTGTTCTCACAATCTCACTTGAATCTGATTCAAAGGAGCAGAGGGCAATGGGTTGGATTGGATTTGTTTTATTGTCACGTGTACCGAGTTACAGTGAAAAGTATTGTTCTGTGTACAGTCCTGATAGATCATTCCATACGTGAAAAAAAACATTGGACATGGACAAACTCACAATGTAAATACACAGACACAGGCATTGTGTGAAGCATACAGAGTGCAGTACTACTCAGTAAAGAAGATGTGTGAAGAGATTGTGGTATTGTGCAAAGCAAATAATGGCATGATGGGAAAACTAGTCAAATTTCTTGGTACAATAAAATTTAAACTGACTTCGCATAACCTAAGGCACAAATACAAGCAGCCAAGGTCAGCTTGACCCGAAAACTTGCTGACTCTAAACTAGAATAAAAACTCAGTCGTCATAACCCAGTGCCGTCTAAATACACAAAATAAGCTAGAAATAGTTTATTTTCGATACTTAAACAAATCTGCTCCGTTTCTTAAACATGCAACCAAAAGACAAGATAATGATATGAGACCCCGAGTCCTCTAAAGGTCAGCAAGGTTAAGCCAGTTTAATGATTATTACTTATGTTTTACTTTTGATCAAATTCCTGACCAAGCTGTATTCACGTTATCTTGATTTTATAATGTATAAATGTCTACCTATTTTCTCTAATGGGCAGACTTGGAAAGGAACCAGCAGTTTGTAATTGACTGCCTTCCGACTCCAAGTCTCAGCCATACTGCTAGCAGTTGTAGTTCGTAAATAAAGCTTAGTTTTGCTTACCTAATGAACCTTGTTGAATCTTTCTATCACAGTCCAGAAGCGGGGAAAATATTGATTACGACAAGATCAGATCAGTCTATAAGAGAGTCATTCAGGAGAAAAAGCTGTTTTTGAATCTATCTGTGTGTTCTCAGACTTTTGTATCTCCTGTCCTATGGAAGAAGTTGGAAGAGTGAATAACCTAGGTGGGAGGGTCTTTGATTATGCTACCCGCTTTCCCAAGACAGTATGAGGTATAGAGAGTTAATGGATAGGAGGCCGGTTCACATGATGAACTGGGATGTTCACCACTCTTTGTAATTTCTTACTGTCTTGGGCTGAGCAGTTGCCATACCCAAGCTGTGATGCAGCTAGATAGGATGCTTTCTATCGTGCATCTACAAAAATTTGTAAGAGTCAATTTGGATATGCCGAATTCCCTTAGTTTGTTGAGGAAATATTGTGCTTTCTTGGTCATAGCGTCGACGCTGGGTGGACCAGGATAGATTGTTGGTGATGTTCACACCTAGGAATTTGAAGCTGTCAACAATCTCCACCTTGGACCCGTTGATGCAGACAGGGTGTGTACGATAGAGTAGAGGACACATACCAGGTGCAGAATTCAGCCTGTTCTGTTGTGTTAGCCTCATGAAAATAGAAAATCCAACCTCACATATGTAGGTTGGCGTGAAGGGCAATAGCAACAAAATACATGTTTTACTCAGCACTGGATACTCCTGCGAGATACTATACCAGAATGCTGATAGCTTTGTGGGGTTTTGCCGCATTTTAATGTGGTATGGGACAGCACGGTGCCGCAGTGTAATAGCCCTGCTGCCTCACGGCGCCGAGGTCCCAGGTTCGATCCCGGCTCTCGTTCATTGTCCGTGTGGAGTTTGCACATTCTCCCCGTGTCTGTGTGGGTTTCAACCCCACAACCCAAAAATATACAGGCTAGGTGGATTAGCCATGCTAAATTGCCCCTTAATTGGAAAAAATGAATTGGACACTCTAAATTTTTTTAAAATAAATTTAATGTGGTATTACACTAATCTGTAACAGCATAATTTTTTAATCTTGAGTCAGCTCTAAAAAAATAATTGCCTCTGTGGTCTCAACCTGCAAAGGAGTTTTTCACGCATCACTTCTCTTTCAAATTCAGAATCTTCTCTCATTTGCCAGTACTTCCCTGCAAATAACACACATGGACTTTGCCTCCTTATTTGCATTGTCATAATTGAGAAAATCATACCTCAAGAGATCATCTTTATACTTCTTCGTTAGTTCAATTTATTTTTTCAGGGCCGTTAACTAGAGGCCCTGGAGGTCTAACACTACTACCGCCCTGGATTCTCCTGAGCAGCCCTCTCAGACAGATCCTGTTGTGAGATCCTGTAGGTAAATTGCCTATTTGAATCTATGGTTGTCCCTTACTTTTAAGAAAACCATATTGATCTTCACAGTTCACTTACGTTGCTTGCCAGCAGCTGCAAAATCAAAACAACTCTGCTCTCTGCTTTGGCGCCAAAAGTGCATATCTGGATGGTGCGACATGTCAATTCTATGTGCAGGGTGTGTGACCTGCTCTCTGCTACTGCTTCTGGCTTGAAGACTCCACACCGCCTAATCATGTATCTCCATTTAAAAGGCGACAGAGTCCGCAATTATTGATGTAAAAGTTGGTAGCAGCCATTGGGCACTTCTCCCCTGATCGGGATCACCATGGGAATGGCGGGATCAATCTATCTGCAACCCTCCCCCTACCCACCTACGAGCCATCCCACGGGTTGCAACCCTGACTTTGGTAAACCCTGGTTTCACAAGTAATTGTATGTTATTTTCTTGTATGATGTTAAAAATATTTTAATACTGTGTTAGTAATAAAGTTTGTTTTAATATTCCATATCCCCATTTTGCATGAAATCACTCCAGGAGCAAGGTATCCTTTCCTCTCAGTCTTACAAAACTAAAAAAAATTGGGGTTTCTGACCAGTATCTTAGCCACTGGTCAGTGATTGTAATATTATGGCCCCTTTTCTTAGTTTCATTGGCAGTAAAACTTTTAATTTACTCCAAAGTCTGGTGAAACCGGAGAAACGTGGTGGCAACATTTATCATGAATTGAGTAAAATATTAGAAGACCACCAAAACCATTAATTATCACAGAGAGGTTTCAATTTCACCGAAGGAATCAGTGAGAAGGGGAAAATATAGCACAATTTGTTGTGACCCTAAAGCGCCCCAAGTATTGCGAATTTGGTTACTCACTAGATGATACAATTAGTGACCACATGGTTTGTAGGTTGAAAATTAAGGACATTCAGAGAAGGCTATTAACAGAACAAAATCTAAGTCTGAAAACAGCATTAGATATAACCGTTTCAATGAAGCTTGCTGCTAAGGAGGCTTCTCAGCTCGGAGCAGGCCCATGGATCCATAAACAGGCTACCGCCCAAAAAATGTCTAGCCAGCAACAGATGTGTCATTGCTGTGCAGAAAAAAAAGGCCAGCCATTCACAGGCTGTATACTGAGGCTGGAATAGCCAATGTAAAAATTGTGCCAGTACCTGGCACACAGCAAGAGCTTGTTGGAGTCAACCAGTTTCTCCAGAGAAGAATATTCTCCTTTAAAGAATGTTCTGTTGTTCCTTGAAACAAAACAAATTCAACTAAGAATGTGGAAGAAAAAATGCCACAGCACATAATTCTGATGAGAAATTGAAGTGAAATGTACTTTCAGTTCAAGGTGAATCACTTCGGTTCCGATAGTCCCAAAGCCGAATGGACAACCAGTAAAAACGTAGGTGGATATGGAGGCTGCCGTCTCCTTAATTCCTGAGGCCATCTATGAATAAAAATTAAAGCTAGCAGATATCATCTTGAGGACCTACACTGAGGAAATAGTGGCTCTAAGGGGATGCATCATAGTCAAAATAGAGTTAAGTGGGCAAACTGCGAAACCGCCACAACATATTGTCCGGGGACGTTTTCCAGCTCTCTTTGCCGCTCTTGGCTGGAAAAGATAAAATTATGCAAACCATCCTAGAAAAATACAGCAGTGTATTTGAGGACACACAAGGTTCTATTAAAGGAGTACGAAGTGTCTTTAGAAATCAAGCAAAATAGCCAGCCTAAGAGTCTCAAGGCTAGAGCAGTACACATCTTTGGACTGTGGGAGGAAACCCACGTAGTCACGGGGAGAAGGTGCAAATCCACAGTCACCTGAGGCCAAATTGAACCTGGGTCCCTGGAGCTGTGAGGCAGCAATACTAACCATTGTGCCACTGCTATAATGTTGTAACAATTTGAGCCAGGCTAAACAAATCAAGGCACATCTTGTGACAAGGGTTAAAAGAAGGCCGTGTGCTTTGAGTGCAACTGGTGTAGCTAATGGGAGGGATCAGGTCTGTCTGGACAAAGTAGTTGCCTACAGGACTTGCAGCTGATCAAAAGGCAGGTTTCTCTCCCCAAGGATTCCACCAAAATAAGTAATCAAAACCTAGTTGTTAACTTTATAAGTATTATGATCCAAGACCAGACCCTAAGTGGCCAGTATTTATTTATTTTTTTATAAATGTTTTTATTGGGTTTTTGAACAAGGTATAATTACCGTTATGTACACAGAATAAGAAACATATATCTATATATATACACATATTTAGAAGAGAAGGGCACACCCCAACATAGAATACAATAAAATATGAAATAGACTAACTGGTGGGGTACTGTGCACCAGCTCGACAGCGGCAGCTCTGTGCATCTGGCCGAATTATTTACACCATGTAAGTACGCGACTGTTTGCGGGGGGGCAGGGACTGGGGGGGGAAAATATACATTTGGGTGCCGGGGAGATAACCACAGTGTGTGACACCTGGCCAGGTCGCGTGCCGTTGTCGCCCGCCTCTCCCGGACGGTTCTCGCCGCCGCCCCCCGCTCGCCTCCGGTGCTCCTCCCGTCCTCCATCCCCAACCTCCTCGTTCCCCGCTCCTGGAGATGTCATGCATGTTTTGGCACCCCGTTCCTTCCTTCCGGCTCCCGTTTCCCTGCCCCCCCCGCCCCATCCCGCTGGTTCTCCTCTCCTGTCCCCCCTCCCTCCACGGTTCGCCCCTCCCTCCTAAAGTTCAGCTGTCTCCCCCCTTCCCCCTGTGGTTCGCCTTTCTTTCTTCAGGTTTAGCCACCCCCCCACCCCCCTCCCTCCCTCCCAATCCCTCTCTCCCTTTCATGCCTTGGCTACCTTCCCCTGATTCTTGGCTACCTGGCTATTCTTCCTCTTGTTCGTTGGCCACAAACAGGTCCTGGAACAGTCGTGTGAATGGCTCCCACGTTCTGTGGAAGCCGTCGTCCGACCCTCGGATGGAGAATTTGATTTTCTCCATTTGGAGAGATTCCGAGAGGTCGGACAGCCAGTCTGCAGCTCTGAGTGGTGCTGCTGACCGCCAGCCAAACAGGATTCTATGGCAGCCGATCAGGGAGGCAAAGGTAAGGGCGTCCGCTCTCCTCCCCAGGAATAGATCTGGCTGGTCCGAGACCCCAAAGACAGCCACTTTCGGGCATGACTCCACCCTCACTCCCACCACCTTGGACATTGCCTCGAAGAAAGCTGTCCAGTACTCCACCAGTCTGGGGCAAGACCAGAACATGTGGGCGTGGTTGGCCGGGCCTACTTTGCACCGTTCACAACTATCCTCCACCTCCGGGAAGAACCTACTCATACGGGTTCTTGTTAGGTGGGCTCTATGTACCACTTCTAGCTGCGTCAGGCTGAGCCTTACGCATGTGGAGGTGGAGTTGACCCTATGCAGTGCTTCGCTCCAGAGTCCCCACCCTATCTCAATCCCCAGGTCCTCCTCCCATTTCTTTCTTGTCGCATCCAGTACGGTGTCGGCCCTTTCTGTCAGTCGGTCGTACATGTCACTACAGCTAAGTGGCCAGTATTTTAATTAATTTTGTACGATTGTGCGGAAAGAATACTTCGCTCCAGGAGTGATTGTATGAAAAAACAAGGATTTTGGATTTTTAAAAAAGTTTATTATTACCACAGTATTAAAATCTTTAACCTCACATCTTAAAAATAGCTTACAATTACCCCTTAAACAACACTAAATACAGTAAATACTTAATTACTCTCTTTATTCCCAATTAAACAACAAAAAAAAAAACCCATACAACTCTCAATCCATCCTATATCCCAACGGCACAGAGTAATACTTGCTTTTCAGAACAGATTTGGCTCCTGTTGGAACAGTCCCCTGCAGACTCTGGCTTAAAAAAGCTGTTTCAACTGGTTTGTTTCAGCTTTCCCCTTGTCCTCTGACAGATCTCGACTGCTTTCATCTGACAAGTCTGCACTGCTCGAAATACTATTCATCTTTTTTTAACTAGCATACTGTGAGAGCAAAATATCTTACTTGTGGGCTCAAGTGTTAGCTTGATCAGAACTAAACTTAAAAGCTCTCTCAATAATAGGTCTGATTTCCTTAGCTCCACCCAGCAATGACATCATCTCCCCAAATTGACTCCCGAGAGACTCACCCTAGTCAAACAATAGTGCAATAGCCCAGGCTTTCATGATGTTAAATTTCACCTCTGGCTCCTAAAGGCTTTCCGATCTTGCAAAACAAGATTTTAAAAACATGACTACTGCAGTCAAACACACTAACTCAGACTTTTAACTCATGAATGGCCAATGTTTATAATCCGATATATCTAAAATCCTGTATTAGTCACAAGTGGTATTTGAAATATGTGGGTTACTTAATTGGAATGTAGAGGCAGGTTTCAGGAAGCAAGCTAAGATGCTGTACCTGTTAACTGTAAAGCCAATTGTTGCTATTGTGCTTAATTCTATGTTCAAATTGAAAGTTTGTTTTTAATATAAAATCTGTCTGCTGGTCAGTGTTATCACTCATGCAGTGCAGTAACATTTCCTTACAGTTTTACCAAACTTTGCAAATATTTGGGTTCTGGTCCAGACCTATATGAATATACTATGAACAATACCAATGAACAGGATCACCTATGTAACTTAGAAGCCACATTGCAAAGTCTTCAAATGCACGGTCTTCATGTGAGAATAGACAAATATGATTTCTTTCCAACATCAGTCCAATATTTAGGCCATGTGATTTACACAAGGCACCTACGGAGATGGAGGTTATAATGGAGGCTCAACGACCAATGAATATAATACATTTAAAATACTTCCTAAGGTTAATTAAATATGGGAATTTTGACCTGAATCTGGCAACTCTACTTAAAATCATTACATACTTTGTTGTGCTTAATACTAGCATGATAATGGACACCATTAAGCAAAAAATCATATCACTCAGCTAAACCAGCACTAAAGAAGTCAGAACTGTTGGTACATTTCAACCTGAAGTTACTGTTCCAATTTGCTTGTGATGCTTCACTGTATGGAGTTGGAGTGGTGGGGTCACACACACTACCTTCAGGGGAAGAAAAAACAATACCTTCTGCAGAAGTGCTGAATCAACTTACACTCAATTGGAGAAGAAATATTATTTTTGCTGTGAGAAAGTTTCACCAATACCTACATGATCGTCACTTCACGTTGTTGAAGGAGCACAGGCCCCTAAGAGTTATTTTTGGGCGTCATAAAGATATCCCTTTGTTGGCAGCAGGTAGATTCCAACATGGTCTTTACTATTACCTGCACATTCCGTCAGAGAGTCATGCCAATGTCACATTTGCCTTTGCCTGCTGGTCAGGTACCACCCAGTATTGAAAATATCTGTGTGCAGATACAACACATTCCAATGACTGCAGCTCAGGTCCAACTGAGGAATTGAACAAACGAATGTGATAGACAGTAGGATTATTAGTTAAAATAATGTAGATGATAGTGCAGGTCTGAGGGTAGTGAGCTCACAGACAGAGAACAATGGGATTGAGCACAGCATGGCCAGGAAGGGGGTGGGGAGCCCCGCCTCGTGCAGAGAATGGTGAAAAGGATGCTGGGTAACAAGAGGCCCAGGGTTGGGGAATGCGAAGTGAGCCAATCAGGATATATGGCCAGGTCAGGAAGTGTATAGAATGACCTATGGGAAGCTTGTATGCGAATCTTGATGCTAATTGAATTATATGTGCAGTGATCTCTTTGTTCTTGCCCTCACTCGCTTCGGGAGCCTTAGGAGAAGCCTGTGTGTTCTGAGCTCCATGGAGTGAGTCAGCCTTGCAAGTTGGTTATCAATAAATAATACTATACCTACGAATCCATCTCGCATTTTATTGAGGCCAGACTGACGGGTAAAGAATTTAATATTAACACAACGACATGCCAGAAATGATCCCGTGATGGGGAAGGTGCTGGAAATGGTATTAAAGAGGAGGATAGTGGGAAAGCATCCTGAAATAAAGCCATATATTTCCAGGAAACTGGGATTGACAGTACAGTCAATGATGCTTGTTGTCAGGAATGTGTGTGATAATTCCTCCAAATTTGCGACACAGAATATTGGAACAATACATGACGGACACCCAGGCATGGTTCAAATGAAGGAACTCGGACAGAGCTACCTTTGGTGGCCAGGAATCGATGACCAGATAGATGAAAAAGCAGGACTATGCAGTCATATGCGTGGGTAAGGAAAGCACCACCATTGTCTCCAATGCATCCATGGGCGTGGCCTAAAATGCCATGGCAAGATCTACACTGATGGTGGTGGAATCATACTCCAGTAAGGAGTCCTACACTTTCAGGACAGAAGATATAATTTAATCTTTTGTGACAATCACAATTCCATGATTATGGGAAAAATATTTATTCAAGTACACAGTGAAGCATTGCCAGATTTGATTGTGTTTCTGATCTGAGTCACATTGCTGTGGGTTGGAAAATCTGCTGTTGCACAGCTCCCAGAAGCCTGTCAGATGTGACGCTGACAGAAGCCTTAGTGTATGTATTCTTGGCCACAGTCAGTTAATATTCCGGAGGTGGGGAGCAATAGAAAGCAGGATTTTATCTCAAACAAATTTTACCCAGATATCAATTGTCTGATAAGTAATGTTACTTGTAGATGTTGAGATAACAAGCTGACATTCAAGAACACAATATTAACTAACACGTGGATGGTGTTTTGATAACAACTGGGGGGGGGGGGGGGTTGTTATTTTTTAAAAAGACGACTCGTTAATTATGCAATACAGGGTTATTTATCATTCTTTTGTCTCGCACTACTCTTAGAAAATGTGCACAAAATCATCCAATGTACAGAAGAAAAGATGTGCCTTATTCCAGAGAAACTCAGGTTCACAGTCTGCAAGATACGTTTACAAAAATTTCATGTGCCATTCTAAATTCAGCCTACATCCAACACTTCTGTATCAAACTGTTTCTTAGTTGATCTGGTAGGTTATGCTGTTCTCCTGCAGCAATCTGCGTAGTCTTTCAACTTCTTGTGTCTATAAAATGAATTGGACAGTTAAGAATCAGCTTATTTAAAAAAAAAACATAACTTTGGAAGGTGAATGATCTTACCAGTTCTGTGCACTCATTCTGGAGCTCACTAATTCTCTGTTTGAGGTGGTTGTTGGCATTTTTGAGCTCAGTTTCTTTCTTTGCAGCACGCGACTTCACAGTCATTAGGATTCCTATATAGTAGCAAATTAGGAACATGTTATGTGCGCATAATGATCAGTTATACTCTTCTTTAAAATAAATTTTGAGTACCCAATTCTCCCCCCCCCCCCCCCCCCCCCCCCAATTAAGGGGCAATTTAGAGTGGGCAATCCATCTACCCTGCACATCTTTTTGGGTTATGGGGGTGAGACCCACGCAGACATGGGGAGAATGTGCAAACTCAATGCAGACAGTGATCCGGGGTCCAACCTGGGTCCTCAGCGCTGTGAGGCAGCAGTGCTAACCACTGCACCACCATGCAGCCCTGTTTTATATATGCTCTTGATTTAAAAGGTACGCAACATTCAAGTTATAACGATGAACTCGTTAATCAATTTGATTTAGCTTTCCCTGCAAAGCAAAACATTTACATTGATAAGACTGTATGTTTTTTACAATAAATTTTAGCTTTCTCTTTTACCACAATCCCCCACTCCATGAACAAGGTGAAATTGAAAAATCACTGGCACAAACCAATGATGCAGTTATTCAAAGCAGGTTTCAGCCACAATACTTTGAGATCTGACTTCTTCAAGACTTGCCATTTGAAAGTTTAGGCACAACTTTGGGGTTTATAACAACTAACCTCCCCCAACTATAAAAAACAACAAAACCTCTCCTTTGTAAAACAGGATAGGAAAAATCAATAACTTTGGAGAATGAATCCATTTTTAATCACAAAATATCAGGTAAAGTACACATTACTAAGTCGGCAATTGTTCAGTAGTCAAGAAATGTTATGTTATTTCATAAAATGTGTTCTCCTAATGGCTGAATTCATCTCGTGAAAGATATTAAGATAAAATAAATCCATCTCCCCTCTTAATAGATTATCCTATTTCAAGATGTTCAATTAAGAACTGTACCATTTATTATTCTTGCCACTCTCCACAGCCGCAGTAGTATGAGTAAGCCCACAGCGTCAAAAGCATCTTCCCGGGAAATGTAGACAATATCAAGGACGAAAGATACAACAACAATTACTCCATCCAGGACTTCAAACTTGTGCCAGAAAAATTCCCAACGGAAGGCATATAATTTACCAATTAGCTCCAGAATAAAAAAAGTCAGAATAGTAATACTTAGATAGTGAAATACCTAGAAAATAAAGAATATCAGCAGTCAAAAAAAATCAACTGAGATCAAATAAAACACAATACAGGTACCGGACCCCTTCTCCAACGTTCCCAAAATCCAGAAGGACCTGGAAAGCAACTATACTCCAGATAGCAGTCTGGGTAGCAATTTTGAAATTGGTGCACAGAGTACTTTGGTGAGCTGCCATTGTATTTGGTGGCACCACCGAATCCCATATTGATTACACAGCTCAAAATCTGTTAAATCCCAAAATCTGGCAGACGTCTGGTCCCGGGCTTTCTGGATGTGTGATCCAGTACCTGTACTGATTTACTGCATTTAGAAAATCATTTTAAAATGCAGCCTGCCTTATTGACAGTAATTACATTGCAAAATGATTGAACATTAATTTCAGATTAATTTCCATTCACATTTGTCAATTTACTGATCAAACAATGTTTTATAATTAGTTTGTATTTTCTCTAATTGCTGCATGTGTCTAAATGCACCAAATGTCTGCGGCTCAGTCCCAAGTATCGGGCTGGTAAATCGTGGTGCTGAGGGGAGCAGACAGCATTAACCTTCAAGGATTTTCCACCTATTTGCCGTACAATTGTACCTGCAGAACATTTGCACCTGGACAGGACAAAAATCAGCTATGTTGCCTCTACACGCAAGGATACATCCCTTGCGAAAAATAACTAAGAGCTGCAAACATTCATGAGACCATATGACAGCATGGGTTCTTGTCTTAAAAAGGGAATTTTGACTTGCTCCTTCTTTCTGTTCTGTAATTCCCTTTTTAAGGCAAGAACTTGAGAGGCTTTTTAAGAGAGCACTCAGTGATGCCTAGGAAGATGGCGCCATGGTTAATGTTACTCAGGGATAGCATGCACATGAAGAACGTAGTAGGATAATAATGGAGCAGGAACAGAATAAAATCAGAGAAGGTGGTGTGCTAGCTATGTTGGCACAGGAGAAGGGCATTGTCATTAGAGAATCAGAGGAACAGTAAACAGGAACCCTATCAAGTCTACACAACCACTAAGTTACATTATGGCTGACCTGTATCCTAACTCCATTTACCCACATTAGCTCCATATCCTCTGATACCATTACTTAACAAGAATCTGTTGATCAGTCTTGATTCAATTGTCCCAGTATCCACATATTTTTAAGGAAAGATAATTCCAGATTAAACTGTGTGGAAAAATGCTTCTGACTTCCTTCCTAAATGGCCTAGCTCTAATTTTACTTTAGAATTATGTCCCCTCATTCTTCATTACCCCACCAGAAGAATAGTTTCTCTGTATCTACCCTACTGAATCCTTTTAATATTTCAAGCACCTCAGTCAGATCACCCTATAATCTTCTAAACTAAAGGAAATACAAATTAAAATGTATGCAATTTGTCATAATAGTTTTAACCCAGGAGCAGCACAGTGGCACAGTGGTTAGCACTGCTGCCTCACGGCGCCGAGGTCCCGAGTTCAAATCCTGGCCCTGAGTCACTGTCCGTGTGGAGTTTGCACATTCTCCCCATGTTTACGTGGGTTTCACCCCCACAATCCAAAGATGTGCAGGGTAGGTGGATTGGCCACGCTAAATTGCCCCTTAATTGGAAAAAATTAATTGGGTACTCTAAATTTATTTTTAAAAATAAATAAATAATAGTTTTAACCCCATAAGCAAACACAAATGTATTGGGTCCCTTCTTTGAAATGGGACATTATATTTTTTTAAATTGCTGTTTTAAGAATTTAAGCAGATTATATTCAGAATTGCCATTTTACATTGCCCAGTTCATGTTTCCATTAATTCCTGATGACAAAACAAGTTTAAAAATCAAAATTAGTTAGGACGTTATCAAACTTGATTTTCCCTTTACCAATTTTTTCTGCTGCCCTGCATTGCTGATGTTATTGGTTTATTGAGTGTAATTCACTGAGCATTTGACAATTATGATATCTCATCCAAATGAATAAAATCTCAGTCTTGGTCAGTGAATTCAATGCGACTTCTCGTCTCTACAAGGACATCATGGCCCAGTTCGGTTCTGGCCTTGTCCAGCATTAACACAAGGATTATTGCCTAGATTGGGAACTCAGGCCAATTTTTCTCCTCCTAATCCTCTGTAACTGGCAAAATTGAGATTACTAACTCAGCATTTAACCATATCAAACCCTGGGGCCTTGCTAGTTTACATAACACATTGGATGAATACCGAGCCATGAGGTGTCTGAATTCCAGTGCTACAGATTTAAAATAATGAAACATTTCTGGATACAAATTCCATTCCTGGTTAAAAGTTTAAATCAGTATCTTTCATAATAGAACCAATAAATGGTGGATTCAAGATGTATTCAAACAATTGTGTTGTTCCTGACGCAATGCCATTCTAGAGTAGAAAGAACTAATGAGATGAGTGTGGCTATATGGTTAAATTATCAGAGAATCAACTGGAGTTAACATATTAATTGTCACGGCAGATAATTCAGTAAATTACTCAGCAGCTGTTTCGCAATTTTTCCACTTCCTCCTGTTTCGATTACCTGAAGCAAAAGGATTTCCAGGGCTACAGAAAAAAGATGGGGCGAATGGGATGACACGAGTTGCTCTTCCAGAGAGTTGGCATAGACACAAGGGGCCGAATGGCCTCCTGTGCTGTAACCATTCTATGATTTGTCCATGTTTCATTTCCAGGTTTCTTCTTGATGGTTGTCCTTTCACCCAGAAGGCATCAGACTTTATAGAAATATACACATTTTAAGTTCTCCTAACTCTTAAATCTGAAAAATTACCTGCAAGTCTGAATATTCATAGCTTGAAATTTGTGTGAGAACAATTGATTAAATCTGAGATGAGGGTGGAAATGTTTATTGTACCATGTTTATGTCGCTGTTGTTGTTATTATAAAAACTTGCAAATACCCTAATAAAAATATATATTTTTTAAATAATTGATTAAATCCAAAATAATCTCCATCAGTAAGTTAAACCGGTTTTTTTTTTTGCAATATTTAATATATTACTTTTTAAAAAATAAATTTAGAGTAGCCAATTATTTTTCTTTTCCAATTAAGGGGCAATTTAGCATGGCTAATCCACCTAACCAGCACATCTTTGAGTTGTGGGGGTGAAGCCCACGCAGACATGGGGAGAATGTGCAAACTCCACACGGATGTTGACCCAGGGCCGGATATTTAATACATTTCTGTACAAGGTAAAGAAGAGCATGAATTATAGTCTCTTCACTTTATTACGCAATGGTCTCCATCAAGAATCAGGTATCGGGAGGTAAATTCACTGGGAAAGTCTTTATCCTTATGGCTATTCTGTATATTATGCAACAGGCAGGATGTGCAGTCAGTGATTAATTGGTAAATGAACTTTTGCAGCAGGCAAAATCAACAGAGAAGCTCTAATGAAATGAGCTGATCATGAAAAAAGGGTGCTTATAAACAACTTTGGATATAATTGGTATTCACTATTTATGATCCTGCTAAATTTAAGTGGGACAGAGTCAGCCATCCATGTATGTTTACTGCACTCTCTTCTAGCACAGAGCTCGCATAAACAATCAAAAACTAATCCTGATCCCATGATCTTTTCTGTTGGCCGCATCTCTTCCTCGGCTTTATTTGCTTTATCTATTATTCCCTTAAATTACGAAAAAGGTCCTTGCCTTAATTACACCCCTATGGCAAAATTACTCAAATCTCTCTCACTTTATTCTGTGGTCATTTTATATAAATAACCTTTCAGAAAGTCCTCAACTAGAGTAAACAGTATTTTCCTATTTATCCTATAAAAATACCATAATTTTAAAAACCTCTAATAAATTTCCTCTTAGCCTTTCTACTCTAGTGGAGACAGTTGCAGTTTCTGAAGACTCTCCAAATAACTACTCTTTTTATTGCTGTCATCATCCTGGTCAATCCATGCCTGGTAACCAAGACTAGTACATGAATATTCAAGAAAGCTAGAAAAAGGCGATAATTGAGGAAGGCATTCGTATGATACTGAGAGATTACCTTTGTTCTAAAGATCAAGATGTACAATCAGTTTGGGATGAAAATGGTAAAAGATAAGTTGATAAGAAGATACAATGCTGGAAAAACTCAGCAGGACACAGTATCCATGGGAAGAAACATTCAGGTCAAGGACCTTTCATCAGAAGATGAAAAACAATAGCGTAGTGGTAATGTCACACAGGTTCAAATCTCACCAAAGCAGCTTGAAAGCTAATCTCAGTAGTGGTGATCATGAAATAATTGATAGTGATAAAAGCCCATCTGGTTCATTATTGTTTTTCACAGAAGGAAATCTGCTAACCATACCCAGTCTGGCCTACATGCAACACCAGCAATGTGGCTGATTCTTAAAATGGCCTAACAATCCACTCAGCTCAAAGGCAATTAGGGATGGGCAACAAATGCTGGCCTTGCCAGCAAGGCCCATATCCCATGAAAAAAATTAAAATATTCAAATGGAAACGTATGAGTTTTTAAGCGAGTGAATGGGGCGAGGGGGACAGGAAGGAAAAAAGGAGAAAGTCTGTGATGGGGCAGGGGAGATTAAATAACCAAACGTTGATGTAACAGTGAAAGGGACTGGTAATGGGTAGAGTAAAGAAACAAAAGCTGCATCTAAATGGGGCGTGAATGCAACATGAAGGGATAAAGAAAGAAACAAGACAAGACATATCTAACAAAAATAAAAAACAAAATAACACAGGAACAAGATAGAGGCAGAGGTTATGATGCCAAAGTCCAGAGGCTGTTGAGTGTTGAGTCAACAGTTAAGGTGCTGTTCCTCGACCGACATGAGAACACTATAGTAGTAGGCCATGGATAAGGAGGACGGTGTAGAAGTGTCACGACACCCTGGGCTAGACAGACACACACACACGCACAAATAATAAAAAGAAAAGAAAATGGGAACAAAGAAAATTAACAGGAAGGACTCTTATGGAACCAGGTGGAGAATTAGAATGACAAGCAACCGGAAGTTCAGGATGTACTTGCAGAATAAGCAGAGATGTTTTGCAAAGCGATGCAGACATGATGGGTCAAATGGCCTCCTTCTGTGCTGTCACCCAGTCTGCAATTTGTCTCCCCGATGTAGAGGAATCACTTGTGGGAGTATTTTAGGGGCCCTCTAACAGTAACTACACCATAGGACTGACTATACAAGAAATATAGGGGCTTGTGAGAAAGATTCAAGGATAATCATGGGTGATTTAAATCTACACATAGATTGGATGAATCAGATCGGCAAATGTGGCCTGGAAGATGAGTTAAAAGTCTGTTTTCGAGACAATTTCTTCAAGTAGCACATTCTAGAACCAACCAGAGAGTAGGCCATTTGAGACCTGGTAGTGCGAAATGAGCCAGAATTAATTAGTGACTTCATAATAATGGAGCCTCTAGGTAGCAGTGATCACAACAGAACTGAATTTTGCATTCAGTTTGAGAGAGAGGGGGCCTCACGGTAGCATGGTGGTTAGCATCAATGCTTCACAGCTCCAGGGTCCCAGGTTCGATTCCCGGCTGGGTCACTGTCTGTGTGGAGTCTACACGTCCTCCCCGTGTGTGCGTGGGTTTCCTCCGGGTGCTCCGGTTTCCTCCCACAGTCCAAAGATGTGCGGGTTAGGTGGATTGGCCATGCTAAATTGCCCGTAGTGTAAGGTTAATGGGGGGATTGTTGGGTTATGGGTATATGGGTTACGTGGGTTTAAGTAGGGTGATCATTGTTCGGCACAACATCGAGGGCCGAAGGGCCTGTTCTGTGCTGTACTGTTCTAATTCTAAGAGAGAAGATTAAGATTCATGTTTTTAAACTTAAATGAGAGTAATTATGAGAGTATGAAGACAGATCTGGCTAAAATGAATGAGAAAATTAGGTTAAGGTAAAGCCAGTAAACGTTTAAGAAGATATTACATGACACTCAGCAACGATACATTCCAGTCAGGAAGAAAGAATCTAGGAGCAGGGATGCCCCATCTGTGGCAAAGACTGGACAAAACCAAAGAAAACTAAAAGAAAAGGGTGAAATTTAAGTAGGAGAGAAAGCTAATCAGAAACATAAAAGAGATAATAAAAGTTTCTGTCAGTATTTAAAAGGAAAAGAGTGAGTAAAGTTAGCGTTGGTCCTCTATCAAGTGAGAATGAGGAATTAATAGTGAGAAATAAGGAAATGGTGGAAGTGTTGAACAGATACTTTGCCTGTCTTCACTGTAGAAGATCATTCATGAAATACCTGCATATCAAGAGGTGAAAGGGAGCAAGGAACTTAAAAACAATGAGGGCAAGGGTACCGAGAAAACTATTAGAACTAAAGGTCCCCCAAATCTCAAGACTTTCATCCTAGAGTCTTAAATGAACTGGCTGCTGAGATAGTAGATGCATTGGCTGTAATTTTCCCAAATTCCTTAGATTCTGGAAAGGTCCTATCAGATTCATGTAACTCTATTCAAGAAAGGAAGGAGACTGAAAGCAGGAAAAATAGAGGCCATTTAGCCTAACATCTGTCATCGGGAACTTTGTAAATGTTAATAGAATCAGGCATTGTCAACATGGTTTTGTGAAAGGGAAATCATAGTTGACTAATTTATTGGAGTTGTTTGAAGAAGAAATAAGCATGAGAATGAAAGGGAACCTGTGGATGTGTACTTGGATTTCCAAAAGATATTTGATAAGGTGTCACATCAGTCTATCAATCACACACCCTGCCCATTAATTTACTAATGACTTAATAGGTACATAAAGAGTGACCAATCTGCCAATGATTATATTTTTGTCCCCACTGGAATTAGAGGAATGGCTAGCTAACAGGAAACAGACAGTAGATGTAAATACATCATTTTCAGGAATGACAAGAGAAAACAAGTGAAGTGCCATGAGAATCAGTGCTGGAGCCTCAACTATTTACAATATATGTCAATGCTTTAATTGAAGGGACTGAATATATGCTTGCTAAGTCCAAAGATGCGTAGGTTAGGTGGATTAGGCTAAATTGCCCCTTAGAAATGAAATGAAATGAAAATGAAAATCGCTTCTTGTCACAAGTAGGCTTCAAATGAAGTTACTGTGAAAAGCCCCTAGTCGCCACATTCCGGCGCCTATTCGAGGAGGCTGTTACGGGAATCGAACCGTGCTGCTGGCCTGCTTGGTCTGCTTTCAAAGCCAGCGATTTAGCCCTGTGCTAAACAGCCCCTTAGTATCCAAGGGGTTAGGTGGGATTACACAGATAGGGTGGGGGCGTGGGCCTAGGTGGTGTCTCCTTTGGAGGGTTGGAGCAGACCAGAGAGGCTAAATGGCCTCCTTGTGTACTCTAGGGATTCTATGATCCTAAACTTGCTTATGACATGAAGGTAGGTAGGTAAGTAAGTTGTGAAGAGGACATAAGGAAATTGTAAAGGGATTTACATAGGTTACGTAGTGGGTGAAAAAATTGGCAGCAGAATTATAATGTGTGCAAATGTGAAATTGTCCACTTTGGCATAAAGAAAAGCAGTGTATTGTTTAAATGGAGAAAGATTGTAGAACTCTGTAGCACAGAGGGATCTGGATGTCCTGGTACACAAACCAGAAAAGGGGTGGCATGGTAACATAGTGGTTAGCACTGTTGCTTCACAGCGGCAGGGACCCGGGTTTGATTCCCGGCCTGGGTCACTGTCTGTGCAGAGTCTGCACGTTCTCCCTGTATCTGCATGGGTTTCCTCCGGGTGCTACAGTTTCCTCCCACAAATCCCGAAAGACATGCTTGTTAGGTGAATTGGACATTCTGAATTCTCCCTCCGTGTACCCGAACAGGTGCGGGAATGTGGCTACTGGGGATTTTCACAGTAACTTCATTGCAGTGTTAATGTAAGCCTACTTGTGACACTAATAAAGATTATTATTATTAGGTTAGTATGCAGGTAAAGAAGTGATCAGGAAAGCAAATCAAATTGAATGTTATCATTTATTGCAAGGAGAATGGAATATAAAAGTAAAATGTTTTTGCTGCAGTTGTACAGGGTATTGGTGAAAACACATCTGGAGTGCTGTGTACAGTTTTAGTCTCCTTCTTTAAGGAAGGACAATTGTTTTAGAAACAGATAAGAGAAGGCTCACTCAACTGATTCCTGGGAAGAAGAGATTATTTAATGTGGGAAAAGTTGGGAATGTGTCCGTTGGACTTTGGAAGGTTGAGATGTGATTTATTAAAATATACGAGACCCGGAGGGGACGTGGCAGGGTGGATACTGAGAGGCTGTTTCCCCTTGTGGGATATACTAGAATTAGGGAGACACAGTTTAAAAAATAAGGAGTCTCCCATTTAAGTCAGAGATGGGGCACATAACGTTTTGTCAGAGGATTGTTGGCCTTTGGATTCCTCTTCCCCAGAAAGCAGTGGAGGCAGGGTAATTGAATATTTTTAAGGCTGAGTTAGATTAACTCTTTATTGACAAGGGAGTCAAAAGATATAGAGGTGGACAGGAAAGTAGAACAAGGCCACAATCAGATGAGCCACAAACATCCAAATGGTGGAGCAGGATGGAGTGATCAAATCTCCTAATTCGTATGTTTTTTATGCTCCATATGGCATTACGGTCCTTTATATTTAAAACTGTACACAGTAATCTGACAAACCATTGCCTAGTACTATTTTTTTCATTACTTTCTTTGCTCTTCTACTAAATGCCCCTACTTATAAAGCCAAAATGTATTTTTAATTATGTATTGTCATTCTTTGTTCTCAATCATCCTCCCATTTAGTTTTTCCTTCCAAAATAAATCAGCTCCCTGTTTGTCGTTCTGAAGTCATCTTTCCTGTTGTAGACTGCCCCCTCCCGTACTACTCTTGTTGTCAGCCAATTTTAGTGGCCTGTCGTGCACACTGAGAATTGTACAATTTATCAGCCCGTTCTTTAACTCTTCATTTAGTGTGGTGTCAGCTTTTGAACTGAATATTTTGTTAGAAAATAAGGGAAGGTGGCCCATCATTTATGTCGGTACAAGTGTTGTGGTTTTGCAAATGCTGACACCAAATAGAAACTGCGCTGTGCAGGATAAGCCACGTGACTGAAGGAGGAAGAGTGTCACCCAAATGAATAATTGGTCAGTTGTTTCAATCTGGAGTCAGTGCTCAGAACTGAAAATCATTGGAGCCAAAAGGTACTTACACATGACAATCATTTGACATAATAATGATTGCAGCGGCATCTGAATGAGATACAGAGTATAACAATCAAAACAAAATGGCAGCCAGCATCTGATTTCTAATTTGTCATAGCAAGTTAAAGAAAACAATGCATGAAATCAAGAAAACACAGCACAGACTGCTGCATAGGGCTGTACATTTGCAACTGTGAGAACTGATTTCACACTGTCATTAGACATCTTTGGTGTTAGCTCATTCATAAACATTGACACATGCATGGTTAACTTTAAAAAATCTGAAAGGAACACAGACATGGATTTATAGAAGTTCCATAGAATTTACAGTGCAGAAGGAAGCCATTTGGCCCATCGAGTGTACACCGGCCCTTGAATGAGCACCCTACTTAAGTCCAAATCTCCACACTATCCCCGTAACCCAGCAGCTCCACCTAACCTTTTGGACATTAAGGGGCAATTTAGCATAGCAATCCACCTAACCTGCACATCTTTGGACTGTGGGAGGAAATCGGAATGCCCAGAGGAAACCCACGCACACACGGGGAGAACGTGACTCTGCAGTGACCCAAGGAAGGAACAGTGCTCCGAAAGCTAGTGTTTGAAACAAACCTGTTGGACTTTAACCTGGTGTTGTGCTCACCCCAGTCCAACGCTGGCATCTCCACATCACATTAATCTACATTGGTACTCAATATCCCTAAGGTCTAAAATTCAAAACTCTTTTCCGTGTTTAAATCCCATTATAGCCTCATCAATGGCCGATGTGCCAAGCAATTAAATGCAATTCCTAAATCCTGCTGCCACACCAGTTCTCTCACCTCCTTTAACAAAATTTTGACGATGTGAATATAAAGTTGATTTATTTTTTAAATCACCATCGCTGTTAGCCTGCATCTGTTGCCCATTCCTATTTGTCCTTGTTCTGAGGGCAGCCATTGCTGTGGATCTAGAGTCACATGTAGGCCAGACTAGGTAAGGACAACCAATTCCCTTCCTTAAAAAGATCATTTAATAATATAATAATAATTGTTTATTGTCACAAGTAGGCTTCAATGAAGTTACTGTGAAAATCCCCTAGTCACCACATTCCAGCACCTGTTCGGGGAGGCCTGTAGGGGAATTGAACCGGCATTGTTCTGCATTACAAGCCAGCTGTTTAGCCCACTGTGCTAAACCAGCCCCTGTGAACCAGATGGGTTTTTACAACAATCAATGATAATTTCATGGTCAGATTTATAATTCCAGATTTTTAAAAATTGAATTCAAATTTCACCTTCTGCCTTGGGATTCAAACCCACGTCTACAGAGCATTACTTTGGGTCTCTAGATTGTGAGTCCAGTAGATACCACCGTCTCCGAATGACCTCCTTCTGCAGTGTAGGGATCGTACAAAAAGTTATTGAAAATTGATAAAAATATAAATGCATTTCACCATACCTGGGGTGCTATTTTCTCTTTGTCAACCTCAATTACTGATAAGTCCATTAGCAATTCACAAAGCACGAACAATGCATCCAGAATGACGAAACACACAACTGCAATCTGTTTTGAATAATGTAATCAAAAGTAAGTACACTGTGGCAGCAGGTACAGCAAACATGACCATAGGATAGTATTTGTATTAATCCTATTCAGAGCAGGTTCTTAACATCTTTGCTACAATTAAACGTAACAAGTTCTTTGTCACCTCTTTGTCTGCCTGGAAACAGTTGTCTGGTTTGCAAAGTCAATATCTGCAACATACACCAAAGACAAGGGAAGAGAGTTTAAAGAATATCTATGGCAAAGTTAAAGGAGTTAAAATGTGGATGTTATTGCCACAAAATTTTATTTCACTGATTGAGTGATTAATTAGTATATGATTGCTCACAACTGACATTAACAATTAAAATAAACAATTGATAGCTGGCTCTATGATGTCATCAAAATTTGAATGTTTTCCTTTGTTGGTGCAACTTACTATTTTAAAATTTTCCCAAGAAACACAAACAGTCAATGTTAGAAAGCTTAGTCTGTCCAATACAGGGTTATTGTTGGCCGGTTTGCTTCAGTTTTTAAGTTTGAGAGGTGGGGTAGCACGGTGGCACAGTGGTTAGCACTGCTGCCTCACAGCACCGGGGACCCGGGTTCGATTCCCACCTTGGATGACTGTGTGGTGTTTGCACGTTCTCCCCATGTCTGCGTGGGTTTCCTCTGGGTGCTCCCAGTTTCCTCCCACAGTCCAAAGATGTGCAGTTTTGGTGATTGGCTATGAGCAATTGCCCCTTATTGTCCAAAGGTTAGGTGGGGTTACGGGGATAGGGTGGCGGAGTGGGCCTCGGTAGGGTGCTCTTTCGGAGGGTTGGTGCAGACTCAATGGGCCAACTGGCCTCCTTCTGCACTGAGGGGATTCTAAGGTTGTTTGATTCAAATGTTGAACATTACTGATGGTATGGTAAATTGATATCCTTAATGTAAAATGAAAATCGCTTATTGTCACGAGTAGGCTTCAATGAAGTTACTGTGAAAAGCCCCTAGTCGCCACATTCCAGTGCCTGTTCGGGGAGGCTGGTAAGGGAATTGAACCGTGCTGCTGGCCTGCCTTGGTCTGCTTTAAAAGCCAACTATTTAGCCCAGTGTGCTAAACCAGCCTGCAACCTATGAGAATTTCATGAAAATAAAGTTACTTCCATTGATACAAAATCAAAGAACTTTAAACAATTTTCTTGGGCTACAAAATAACTAAATAAAATTCATTTTATCAAATTGTAACCCTCCAAATGCTGTCAAATTAACTGGGTGATGGCCATAATGATACAATAGTTCACTCAATTTACAAGCTAGGCTATAAACCAGCCTCTAGAGTTATCTAATCAGCCTCGCTATTTCCTGTACATCAAATGCCCGTGATCTAGTTGCCATATCTACAAATGGCAAGTTCAGAAAACCTGATCTTTACAGGATTCCAGTATTTACTCAGGATTTAAACAGGTTTTCAACCACATGAGATTTAAAATCAATTTAATATCGGAATTTCATAAAGTAAGCGCAATTACCCTTAAATCTTAGAACAAGATGATTTTTGTTCAACAATGTTGTGCTTATTTGTTAGTTAAAACAGCAACATTGATATTTATTGAAAATGGTACATTCTAGTTAAGACATGATGTGTTTCCATAGTTCTCCAGTAGACCACAACAATATTGCCATTCAAGTCATGAGGGGATGGCAAAACCACAGCAAAGATCTGCTCCAAACCTAGATTGTAAAGCGGTTTGCAAGCTTTGATCTCCTGGCTCTTGTAGCACAGCTAGTATTGCACAAAAATAGAGCTTGTTCTACACTAAATAGGGCAATGAGAACATAAAACATTTTTAAAAACAAGGTCATTTACTCAACAGACAATTCACACTAGAAAATCAGCCAGCCCCAGTAATTTATTTTCATGAGGGAACTGTATAGAATAAAAGGATTAAATTAGCAATATAACAAGAAAAATAAAACTTTGCTCCAACCCCCAATTAGACTCCATCTTTGCTAATCTAACATTAACACCTGTCAGCCTTCAGCCTTGACCGTAGAACTCCAGTGGATATTGTATATTTATGATGTTGGTAACCTTCAATCCTGACTTTAACTAAGCTCGTTCAAGGCAATAAACTAGTTTAAATGTCTATTCCAAATCTCATCTTTTCTATGGGAACAAAATATCTTTTAATCTCAAACTTCACTTCAGATTTGCTAATTTAATCCTTTTATTCTAATTCTAAGATTGCAGTTGAAGGTAATTAGCCACTTTACATCATCAAATATCATGCTCAGCCTGGTCAACAATGTTTTGACAGCTCGATCGATGTCACAGTAAACCGTGAAGCAATCCCACATATCAATTTTTATTTAAGTGCAGCCAACTTTTATTAGTCTCATAAAATGGGCATTTGATGAGTATCCCGCCTGAAATGCTACGTGCAAGAAGTGTGCCCAACTGCAGCTCCTGTTAGACCACTTGACAGTTCTGGAGCTGCGGATGGACTCACTTGGGAGCATCCACGATGCTGAGGAAATCGTGGATAACATGTTCAGTGAGTTGGTCACACCGCAGTTAAACATTTCTGAGGGAGATAGGAAATGAGTGACCACCAGACAGAGGAAGAGTAGGAAAGCAATGCAGAGGTCCCGTGCGGTCATCTCCCTCCAAAACAGATATACGTTTTGGATACTGTTGGGGGAGGTGGCTCACCAGGAGAAGGCAGCAGTATCCAGTATCCAGGTTCATGGCACCGTGGCTGGCTCTGCTGCACAGCAGCAGTAAGCTAATGTGGCAGGAACCGATGCAGGAAGTCGGAGGAAAATGGGGACAGAAACAAAAGGCAGTAAGGGGAAAAGTGAAAGACAGAGAAACCAAAGTCAAAAATCAAAAAGGGCCAAAGTACAGAGACTGTGGAGAACTCAGTGAATGGGTCCAGTAAGGCTAAGAGAAATAAAACACAGGGAGAGAGTGTACAAAACATGACCGGACAAATGGTCTGAGAAAGCAGAGCAGAGAGCAAGGGTAGTCTAAATTAAACTACATTTATTTCAATGCAAGAGGCCTGACGGGCAAGGCAGATGAACTCAGGGCATGGATGGGTTCATGGGACTGGGATATTGTAGCTATTACTGAAACATGGCTAAGGGAGGAGAGAATATCATGGCAATACTGAGACTGGATATAGAAGGATATGGGCCAAATGCGATCAATTAGGGCTAGCTTAGTGGTAAAAACTGGGTGGCATGGACAAGTTGGGCCGAAGGACCTGTTTCCATGGCACCTTTAAAACTCGATGACTTCCTTACCGAGGACAACTTATGAACCTGGTTTCTAACGTTTAGATGATGGTAGCATCTTTTATTCCCCCAATTTTTAAGTTTTAGTGGAAAATATAATCCAGGACATTTTAAAGAAGTTCTTCCATCTGTATAAGAGGCTAACGTAGTCTCATTAAGACAAATAAATGTATTGTCTATGTGCGGCTAATGGTTTTCAGTTAGCTTGCCACAGTTCACCGACATAAGGTAACTACTCCTACTGAACAAACCAATATGAATTATTCAATTAGCTTTGTGAAGCTAATCCTTTTATCCAGCGTGCAACAGTTCTCCAACCCTAATTTTATTCTATACATATTTAAGATAATTTCAGAGATAATATCCTTGAAAGGTACATAACAATTGCTGAATATCTATCATTATTATATTTAAAATTGTACCTGAAACTTGTTTGAGTTAAATAACCACTTGAGAGCATTCCTAAAAGAGGTGAATTGAGAAGGAAGGTTTTCTTCATCAGCATCTACTGGGTCATCATGGTCTTCCTCTTCTTGCCACTTTTGGTAGTCATCACCCACAGTGGTGAAGTATTTTAGGTACTTTGGCATGGTAGAATCCTTTAACACAAATTTTAGTCCTATTAAACCAGGAAATAAAGTGATTCAAAATGTGTGAACCTGCCTCCAGAGATTGTCAAAAAATATTCAGGAAGGTGGGAGGCACGGTGGCTCAGTGGTTAGCACTGCTGCCTCATTGCGCTGAGGACCCGGGTTCGAATCCCGGCCCTGGGACACTGTCCGTGTGGAGTTTGCATATTCTCCCCGTGTCTGCGTGGGTCATGCCCCGCACAACCCAAAGATGTGCAGGGTAGGTGGATTGGCCACGCTAAATTGCCCCTTAATTGGAAAAAAATAATTGGGTACTCTAAATTTATAAAAACAAAAAAAATATATTCAGGAACAACTTTAATTTGAGTTCATATAGTGTGTAGAATATCTGGAATTCATGATGGTTGTATTATTTTAATCATTTTTTAAAAAATCAATGGCACTGAGCAATTGATGACTTTGTCACCACTAAACTTTCTTAAGTCAATTCCAATGTGGATAGAGCTTTTGTAAAAAAGCACATCACTTCCCAAATTGAGTTACATGTAATTTACATGTGGCATGGTGGCCCAGTGGTTAGCACTGCAGCCTTACAGCTCCAGGGTCCCGGGTTCAATTCCAGCCTTGCCTTGGGTGATTATCTGTGTGGAGTTTGCACTTTCTCCCTATGTCTGCGTGGGTTTCCTCTGGGTGTTCCAGCTGCCTCCCAAAGCATTACACAAGCTTGCCACCCTCCCATCGATTCTGTCTATACTTCCCGCTGCCTCAGGAAAGCAGACAGCATTGTCAGAGACCCCTCGTACCCAGGCTTTGCCCTCTTCCAGACCCTTCCATCAGGCAGAAGATACAGAAGTCTGAAGACCTGTACATCCAGACTTGGAAAGAGCTTCTTCCGCACAGTTACCAGACTCCTCAATGACTCTCCCTCAGACTGATCTGTTCCCTATAAGACACTACTCATAACACTCCATGCTGCTCTTGCTTATGTCATATTTGCTTTGTTATTTTGCCCTTGTTCTATACTGTAACTAATTACTTATTTGTCAATGTACTGTACTTTTTTGCATTCACTGTAACTAGCTACTTTTTTTGTCTTCTGCCAACGTACGGTGTATGTTTCCTTGGCCGCAGAAAAATACTTTTCACTGTACTTCAGTACATGTGACAATAAATCAATCAAATCAAATCAGTCCAAAGATGTGCAAGTTAGGTGGATTGGCCTAGTTCAATTGCCCCTGAGTGTCCAAAAAGGTTAGGTGGGGTTACTGGGTTATGGGGACAGGGTGGAGGTGTGGGCTTAAGTAGGCTGCTCTTTCCAATGGCTGGTGCCGACTCAATAGGCCAAATGGCTTCCTTCTGCACTGTAAATTCTATGACAACAAAAAATTGGGTGTTTGCATAAAAGAAGGAGTTTAACTTTCAGTTACTGTCTTATTTGGGAGATCATGCAACCAATACTACTTTTGATCCACCTGTGAAATGTGGAGATTGCTTTAACCTACTGTCCCGCCCCATCTGATGGCTTTTCAGGGAACAAGAATTTGTGGTGGGCTGAATCATGTACGCAAACCACATCCTATTATCATAGAATTTACAGTGCAGAAGGAGGCCATTCGGCCCATCGAGTCTGCACCGGCTCTTGGAAAGAGCACCCTATCCAAGGTCAACACCTCCACCCTATCCCCATAACCCAGTAACCCCACCCAACACTAAGGGGATTACCCTCACTATTGCACAATAATCTGATAATGAAGATCTGAAAGTGCGATGCCTCATGAGCTTATCCAGTGAATGGCCATTGTTATGAAATTGGAATGAAATTAAAAGTAAATAATTGAATTAAAAAATTAAACTGATAGGGATTTAGGTGCACCGATGACTTAGTGAGATGCAAATTAGCCTAGTAGCAAGGTGAAACAGATACTTTATTAAGCAAACTGGAGACTAACAGTCTCAGGACAAAGATCATAGCCACACCCAGTTGCAAAGCAGAGCTCTCTCAGGGAATCAAGCTGTTGCACAGAAAAGAAAGCGAAATAAGTCTATCTGTGTGTGAGAATCCATAAGTTCTACTCTAAACTAGAAGAACAGCTCCCTTGTGAAAGCTGTAGGTCCTGTGTGGTAATTTGTTCTGGATTTGGCTCAGTGTTAAAACCTATTGGATATTGTTTTGAGGACTGTGTATTCTCAAAATTTAGGAAAGTAAATAGATTTGGATTGGGGGTGGTAATTTAAGTATATTATCTGGATAACCATTATTGTAGTAAATTGTAAATGTTGTTCTTTACTGTTACCTTTCTGTCTTAAAGTTTAATAAACGTTTTGAAGTTACAAGACTGACCCAATTCCTCACTAGTGTTTTCTCTTTTCTCCATTTCTTTTCCAAATTGCAAAAGTAAATAGCTAAGAACCAGCATTCCCGGTTTCCCTCCTGGGATTTGGGAGGCCCTCGTATGAATATCGGTGGGGTTCATAACACTGCCACTGCAAACCAGGAAGGCCCCCATTTGGACTGTGTTGGTTGACTGCAGGGAGGGTGGCAGAAGGGAGCTGGTTTAGCTCACTCAGCTAAATCGCTGGCTTTTAAAGCAGACCAAGCAGGCCAGCAGCACGGTTCGATTCCTGTACCAGCCTCCCCGGACAGGCGCCGGAATGTGGCGACTAGGGGATTTTCACAGTAACTTCATTGAAGCCTACTCGTGACAATAAGCGATTTTCATTTCATTTTTCATTTTCAGAAGGTTTACAATAATTATCCTTAGTGTTCTGGATTAGGGATGCACAATCACCAAAGGCTGACAGCATTCAACTCCTGCAGGGAATTAGGTCATACGGATGAGGATCAGCACTCAAACCAACTCTACAATTATAGAGCCTGACAATACTCATTCCGAAGGTTCAGATATGAATAATAAGCACATTGGAAAGGAGTGATTAGCATCCATTGGAATCAAAAAATTACACATTCAGGAGAACAGAGGGAGACGCTGGGAGAAAAACAGACTGGTGTTTAACACGTATTGCAAATTTGGAGGGGAAACTAGGCAAAAGGTCAAATTCAACTATTGTCATCCAAAAACAGAAGACATTTTCATTCAGCAGTGTGAATCCTTATACGACTGCAAATCGACCATTTGGAGATTGTAAAACAGCTTCATTTAGGGAACGAGAAGCAATCGACAGCAGCAGAGCAGGTTTAGTAAGCAAATTCCATTTTGTAAGGCATCAAATTACATGGATAGAAAATCTCAGGTCTTGTTCTGTGCTGAGCTGGATATTTCAACTGAGAAAACAAGGGGACCATTCTCATAGTTCTCAGGTGAACCCGGGCGGGGGGAATCAATCAGGACCCTGGTTCCTGGTCTATTAGGGACAAGACTAGATCAGGCTCACTTGTGATGTCAAATAGTCTGATATTCACTGTCTAGGTGAAGAGCAGCCACTTGAGAGGGCATCACAAACCAGCATTAATAGCTGGAAGACGGTGGGGCAAATTACAAAGCAACACTGGACACAATTGGTTATGGTGCTTTCATTGTTGAATTACTCTCTATATGCATGTGATCTGACTGAGAGAGCTCGTGATGTCCTCCTTCATGCCAAACGGCATAAACGTCTAAAAGTCCAATTTCCTCAACCTCTCGGAGATCAAAGTCTAGTTTGCTAGCTCTTAAATTTAATTCCTTTTCGTTTGGACCGCAGCAAGCCCAGCATGAAAAGTAACGGATTTTAAAACTCTTAAATATAAAACGTGACTGAATGAAAACACCGCTCTGATTGAAGAAGCTCCTGAAACTCATAAATTGTATATGATGTACTTACGAGGATAACGGGTTTTGGAAAGGGGACAAAATCTTCTCTGCGGGTCTCGAGGTTGCAAATCTTCTTCGGATTGTCAAATGCACTTTGACCCGAATCCTGCTCAAGTTTTTCCCGAACTGGGATCGTTTCCTTCCGCCTTTCCCCCGACTGTTCCTCTGTGGATTCTTGAATCTGCCAAATTCGGTCTAGCTGTTCTTTTGTGCTAACTCTGTGGTGAGACTTATCTTGCACGAAGCAAGTTCTGCTCCAGGTGCGAAGGGGGAGGGGAGAAGGGAGTCCGCCCTTGAGACTATTGATGTTTCCTGATTAGAGCCTGCAGTGATTCCAGTGGTATTGTTGGACCAGCTGGTGAATAAGAATAATCTTTATTGTCACAAGTAGGCTTACAATAACACTGCAATGAAGTTACTGTGAAAAGTCCCTAGTCGCCACATTCTGGCGCCTGTTCAGGTGAACGGAGGCAGAATATCCAAATTAACTAACAGCATGTCTTTCGGGATTTGTGGGAGGAAACTGGAGCACCCGGAGGAAACCCACGCAGACACGGGGAGAAAGTGCAGACTCTGCACAAACAGTGACCCAAGCTGGGAATCGAACCTGGGACACTGGCGCTGTGAAGCAACAGTGCTAACCACTGTGATACTGTGTCGCCTAAATGCCAGATTTTCTGATCAAGCCTGGTTACTGGTAGGTCTTGATCCACACCAAAAAGGTTGGGGTCAGGAAGGTCAGGAGTGACCCTTGAATGAATTAACCGCCTCAGTCACTTTTAGGACCAGTGTTACACATAGAATTTATTTACAGTGCAGAGGAAGGCCATTTGGCACAGCGCGTCCGGAAAGACAAGCCCACACCTCCACCCTATCCCCACAACCCAGTAACCCCACCTAGCCTTTTTGAACACTAAGGACAATTTAGCGTGGCCAATCCACCTGACCTGCACATCTTTGGACTGTGGGAGGAAACCGGAGCACGCGGAAGAAACCCATGCAGGCACGGGGAGAACGTGCAGTTTCTGCACAGACAGTGACCCAAGCCGGGAATCGAACCTAGGACCCTGGAGATGTGATGCAACTGTGCTAACCCCTGTGCTGCTGTACTGCCCATAGATTTTATTGTATTGATTTTTTTTTTTAACAGTGCAGTTTAACAAGCATGGGCGTGCCACCCCAAATCCTACATTCAGAAGACGCCAATAACTGCACTTGTCAATTTTCCTTTCTTGCCCACTTTGGAGCTGTTCTTTCTTAATGCTATTACAGATTTTGCCACAAAATAATTGTTTCCGGTTCTCCCAGTTTATTTTCCACATCTGTCCAGTTTTGCAGTAACTCACTTGGATGAGTGCAGCTCCAACAACACTCAAGAATCTTGAATCTTGAATCAACCCACTTGATAAGACACCCTATCCACTACCTTCACCATTCACTCCCTCCATCATGGACACATAGTGGCAGCCGTGTGTACCATCTGCAAGATGCACTGCAACAACACACCAAGGCTCTTTTGACAGCATCTTCTAAACCGGTAACGTCTACCATGACATCTGCCGCCTAGAAGAACAAGGGCAGCAGATGCATGGGAACACCACCATCTGCAAGTTTCCCTCCAAGCCACACACCATCCTGGCTTGGAATTGCTGTTCCTTCACTGCTGCTAGGTCCAAATCCTGGAACTCCCTCCTCGAACACCACATAGACTGCAGTGATTCAAGGCCACCATTGTCATTCCAAGGGCAATTAGGGATCGGAAATAAATGCTGGCCTAGCCAGCAATACCCACATCCAGAGAATGTATAAATAAAAAGATAATTTTATTTCTTTTTACATTTAGTCCTTTGGGTTTTGACTGCTCCACGTCCCTCTTGCTAAAATTCCTTACCGCATGAATATTATCGCTATCTATTTCTCCCTTCACTATTCTGGTTGTTTTAAATTTCCTACTTTGAACATTTAATTACTTCCCAATCTAACATTCTGCAATGTACATTAACACCTATCTGGTCACATTTAGCCTATCCAAATGGAATACTTCCCATCTGTCCCTGATGCCAATTCCAGCAAAATGGAATTACTCACCCTTGACATGACACCTGAAGCCATGCATTGATTTCCTGAATCCACCTGTCCTTCTCAATTATAATACATAGCTAGGGAAGTAAACACAAGATTACTATTTGTGGAATCATGCTTCAAAACGTGTTTCCTAATTTCCAAAGTTCATTTAAGATGTATGTCTTTACCTACACTACTGGTTCATGCAGTGATTGCTTCCCTTCTTCAGAAATAACTTTTCCAGTCTACTTAGTACCCTAGAATGTGGGAGGCAATAAAGTATCCAGGAGTGTCAGTCTGGATTACAGGTCATGTCAGTTCATTTGATTATTGAATCCTCCAACATCACTTCATTCGTGCTTGTAACAATTTATACTGAGTAAATAACCCCTACAAAAGTGTCCAGAAGACCATAAGACATAGGGGCAGAATTAGGCCACTCAGCCCATCAAGTCTGCTCCACCATTCAATCATGGCTAATATTTTTCTCATCCCCATAACCCCTGATCCACTGATTAATCATGAACCTAGCTATCTCTGTCTTAAAGGCACTCGATGATTTGGCCTCCACAGCCTTCTGCAGCAAAGAGTTCCACAGATTCACCACCCTCTGGCTGAAGAAACTCCTTATCTGTTTTAAAGGATCGTCCCTTTAGTCTGAGATTGTGTCCTCTGGTTCTAGTTTTTCCTACAAGTGGAAACATCCTCTCCATGCCCACACTATCCAGATCTTGAAGTATCTTGCGGGTTTCAATAAGATCCCCCTCATCCTTCTAAACTCCAACGAGTACAGACCCAGAGTCCTCAACCGTTCCTCATAGGACAAGCTCTTCATTCCAGGGATCATTCTTGTGAACCTCCTCTGGACCCTTTCCAAGGCCAGCACATCCTTTCTTAAATACTGGGCCCAAAACTGCTCACAATACTCCAAATGAGGTCTGATCAGAGCCTAATACAGCCTTCTTGGCATGAATGGTAACGTTGCATTTGCCTTCCTAACCTGCACGTTAATCTTGAGAATCGTGAACAAGGACTCCCAAGTCCCTTTGTGCTTCTGATTTCCTCAGCATTTCCCCATTTAGAAAATAGTCTATGCCTAAATTCCTCCTTCCAAAGTGCATAACCTCACACTTTTCCACATTGTATTTCATCTGCCACATCATTGCCCACTCTCCCTTTTGGAAATTTGGCATGTCAGTTACGACCCTCCCCAACTCTCCAGATGCATCATAGAAAGCATTTTTTCTGGTTGTATCACAGCTTGGTATGGAGCCTGCTCTGCCCAATTCCGCAGGAAATTACAAAAGGTCAAGAATGTAGCCCAGTCCATCACGCAAAAAGATACCAAAGTTTGAGGTCACGTACCAACCGACTCAAGAACAGCTTCTTCCCTGCTGCCATCAGACTTTTGGAGTCGCCAGGTGCCGTAAGAGACACCGTCACAAGCATCAAGGTCAAGTTCAAAGCAATAAAGCTAGACACCAATTAGTAAGTCCAAACAGTTAGAGTTTATTATAACAATTATAATAAATACTCATTCACACGCTAAAGACTAACTTACTTCTCTACCATTAAACGACTAATACTTATCTAAGAAGGAACAGGCCAGGTCAGGGAACAAGGCCTTTGTTCCGTTCTGGTCTGCAACTTCTAGATACTACTGGTCGGCACGGGTATAAGTAATGCCTGGGTCAAGGTAGCGATCGTCGTTTTGGCACTTACTTATCGATGGCTGCTGCTCAACGGCTGGTGTAAAAGACAGGATCTGGAGGCTGGAGTCGGAGGCCGGAGACAGGAGACCGAACCATGTGCGGGACCTTCTTTTTATAGGTCCCAGGAGGTCCGTGCCCCTTGGGGCGGGCTTCCTCACCTGCTGGGTATCGATTGGGCCTTTCCCCAATCGATTTGATTTGAACCCCCCTATCCTAGGGTCGTTCCTTGATGGCTGGGGCGGTTCTTAGGACTCATTGTCCTGGTTTCGCTGGCCCCATCATGTCTGCTTCGCTATAGAAAAGTATCGATTGATACTTAAGTGTATCTATTGTGTCCGGGATTGTCCCGGTATCACCTCATTAGTATGCAGACTGTTTTCCCATTTACAGCGCTGCCTGGGCTCTGCACCTGTGGGGAAACCGGTTTTTGCAAGTATCTGAATGCTGAAAGCTTCTGCAAGCTGTTTGCTCTTTACTGTCCGTTTTTCCCTGCAGTCTTTGCAGTTCTCCATTTTGTGTTACTGGTGTCCATCTTAGATGGCTACAGAACAAACCTCTCCTCATAGCTAATAATCTCCATATCAGGCAACATCCTGGTAAATCTCTTCTGCACCCTCTCTAAAGCCTTGGCATTTGCGTGGCAGCAATGACACTTACCATTTATAAGCATGGTAATTAGCTATAATTTGAATTAAATAATAGTTCATACATCACTATCAACTTTGTGTTTGAGGACTCTGATAAGGAGTTAATTCATTCCACTTTGTTAGTACTGTAACTCTATGTCACGTGACCTGAGGTGCAACTGTAATTGACATAGGGCTGGATAAGAATTGGAGGCAGCCTATAAACTTTAGGCGTATGTAGGAGAAATTTGATCCAACCCAAATATGTGTCAGAAAAAATGACAGGCTGGGTGGATAACAGTTGGCATATTGGCATATTAAATATTCAAAGTACAGAGCACACATCCTACTATTTTCTGAGTGTATTTCTACAGAAGACATTTCATATACAGTATATAGTTAATGTGTATATAAATAAAGCACACATATAAATGTATGTGTGTATTTTTGTGGGGATTTATGCATGACATTTACACAGAATAATGAACATTTGGATTCCAATTACTCAGCCCTACATTAAATTAATTGCTGGGTTCATTCACTTAGTGACCCAATTTCCTAGGTGGATTGAATTCACAATTATGTGATTGAATGAATATGCTTGATTCCATTGAACAAGCCACAAAATTCAATTAATTCACTGGACTGTATTTACCTAACCACATTTTCTTAATTAACTTCCTGGACTAAATTTAGTCATTAACAATTGTTTAAACAATTTGAACTCCATTCACCGAGGACCAGATTAGAGAGCTACTTTGGAGGAGGTATGGGGCAGCACAGAGGCTAGCACTGCTGCCTCACAGTGCCAGGGACCTGGGTTCAATTCCGACCTTAGGTGACTGCGTGAAGTTTGCACTTCCTCCCAGTGTCTGCGTGGGTTTTCTCGGGTGCTCCGGTTTCCTCCCACAGTCAAAGATATGCAGGTTCGGTGGGGTTACAGGGATAGGGCAGGGCCTAGGTACTGTACTCTTTCAGAGAATCGGTGCAGACTCGATGGGCTGAATGGCCTCCTTGTGCACTGTAGGAATTCTACGGTTCAGTGGTGTGGAAAGTAAGTGGAACGGAAGATTGAATAGGCTGATAAAAAAGACCAGCTGAACATTGCGTACTACAAAAGGGAGGGCACAGAAGGGTAGCAAGCAAGCTGGCAGAACATGGAAGTGCCAGAGGAGCAAGACGGGATGGGAGCAGGGCCCCAAAAAAAGGTTTTTGAAGCAAGACAGAAAAGCCACAATCTCAAAAAAGAGGTCATAGGGCATGAGGCGAAAGGAAGAGCACTTGAGGCCAACATTTTACATAGTAGCAAATGCAGCACGTAGGGGGAAAAGCAGTAGTAGGTGAGAGTTGAGACACTCAGCAGGGAGCTGCGATAGAGCTGACTTCAGAAGACAATGAAATAATTTTTTTTAAATTTAGAGTACCCAATTCATTTTTTCCAATTAAGGAGCAAAACTCACGCAAACACGGGGAGAATGTGCAAACTCCACTCAGTGACCCAGAGTCAGGATTGAACCTGGGACCTGTGTCATGAGGCAGCATGTCTTGTGAAGAAAGGTTGAGGAAGCTAGGGCTTTTCTCACTGGAACGAAGAAGGCAGAGAGGTGACTTGATAGAGGTGTACAAGGTGATGAGAGGCATGGATAGAGTGGATAGCCAGAGACTGTTCCCCAGGGTGGAAATGGCTGTCACGAGAGGACATCATTTTAAGGTGATTGGAGGAAGGTATAGGGGAGATGTTAGAGGTAGGTTATTTACAGAGTGGAGGGTGTGTGGAATGCACTGCCAGCAGAGGTGGTGGAGTCAGTCATTAGGGACATTTAAGCAACTCTTATGATAGGCACATGGACAGCAGTAAATTGAAGGGGTGTAGGTTAGGTTGATCTTAGATTAGGATAAATGGTCGGCACAACATCGTGGGATGAAGGGCCTGTACTGTTCTATATTCTATGCTGGCTTCCCCTTCTCTCCTCCGCTTCCCATTATCTTTTGATCCCCATCTCAATTTCCCATTCATCTAATATCAATTTCGCTATACACATTGCTGTATTGGACTTTCTTGATTTTCACTGTTGCTTTTCATCCTTCCCATTTGCCCTTCTTCTTTTATCCTAAAACGTCCAATCCCATCACCTTCCCCCAAATCCCATTAGCTGATTTCAGCTCATTGCACCACTGGCTTACTCCTGCTCACCATTGAACTATAATCCTTGACCTCCCACCAGCATCACCTGAAAGATCTTGAAAGGATAATCTCACCTCAATTTCTATCCATATTCCCTTAACCCTCCCAACCAGATTTTCTTTGGGAAGGAGGACCAAATGCCACCTCCTAGCTTCGCTGATTTGGAGGACTCTTTCTAAGTTGCTGCCTGAGAAACTGCAGCAACCCCCTCCCCTCCCAAACCAATTATCTAAATCAGCAACATTTATGAGCACTTGTGATATGGAGATGCTTGCTAGGACCTCCTGGCTGGGTGATATAAATTGCTCAAAGCATTCCCAAACAATAAGGGATGCAAATTAAGAAATGTTCCTAAGCCACTCGACCAGTAGACATCATCAACGGAACATAGCGAAAAGAATGCCCCACGCAACCGTCCTCATGCTCGTATGAAACTTGTGCTCTGTGTGGGGGGGAAAAATGCTACTTTCTAATATAAAACGAAGAAAGAGTACTCATCTTTTCCTTGTCTTTAAAATAGAGTGCATGATATTTAAAGTCTGGTTTTAGTGTCAGTAATAAAAAAAACTTGCATCTACATAGCACCTTGACTTCTACTTTCTCAAGAACTGAGCTAAATGTAAATATAGAAGTTTAAACTTCATTAGTTATTCGAGAATTTATATTTTCTACTTATACTTGACTCTTCACTTAACATGTGCAGTGTATTCACAACCCAATAAGTGCATTTTTTTCCATTGAAGTTATTAAAGTCAGGCAGTGTGAATAACACAAGGACCTATTTTATGATTTGGTGAAGTTGAAAGTTCTACTCCTAACTTGAAATATAAACCAAATGGGGAAAACATCTCCAGGTGGACCCACAGCAGGGCAGATCAGTCAAAACAAAATAAATACCAAAATATAGTTAACCACATGGGATTTTGCGACCATTGACTGGCTTCATGGTCACCATTAGACGGTTAAATCCAGATTTTTTTATTGCCATCTGTTATTTTAAAAAATAAATTTAGAGTACCCACTTTATTTTTTCCAATTAAGGGGCAATTTAGCTTGGCCAATCCACCTACCCTGCACATCTTTGGGTTGTGGGGGTGAAACCCATGCAAACACGGGGAGAATGTGCAAACTCCACACGGACAGTGACCCAGAGCCGGGATCGAACCTGGGACCTCAGCGCCGTGAGGCAGCAGGGCTAACCCACTGTGCCACCGTGCTGCCATTGCCATCTGTTATGATGGGATTTGAACTGGATTTGAGCCTTATCCTGGGGTAGTCCAGTGACGACCACTACACCACATCCATCTCCTGTTAGAGAAGGTAAAGCGTTTGATATTGAAGAGTGACTGACAATGGTGCAGAGGATAGAAAACAAGGCTGATGTGTGAAAACAAGGCTGATGTGTCAGAGGAGTAAATGAAAGAACATGCAACCATATAAGCACCCTTTCACCTCAGCATGTTCTAAAGTGCTTTACAACCTAATGAGCACCTTTAAGCTGTACTGTTGTAACACAGGGAAGCATAGCAACACAGGGCAGAGTGGCAGCTGATTTCCAAACTGCAATATCTCGCACATTACCAGATAGTCTTGTTTTACTGATATGGAATGTTGGCCAGCACCCTTGCTATTGTTTGAATAGGCTGTCGTTCAAAAATGTGGGCGTTATCAGCATACATTTGGAATTTGATCTAGCACTTCTAAATAATGCAACTAGGGATGACACTAGTGGCCAGAAAAGAATTGGGACAGCTATAAATAAAATAATGCAGTGTCAGGAAGGTAAACTGCATTGCAGAGGAGAAATGAAAGCTAGAAGTATGAATGATGTTAAAGAACGAGGGACTGTGAACTATTTAGTCTCTGATGCCATTTTTGACTCATTCAGGTCAGAAATTATAGTGCAGGGCAGCACAGTGGCCTAGTGGTTAGCACAGCTGCCTCACGGCCCTGAGGTCCCAGGTCCGATCCCGGCTCTGGGTCACTGTCCGTGTGGAGTTTGCACATCCCCGTGTCTGCGTGGGTTTCGCCCCACAACCCAAAAATGTGCAGAGTAGGTGAATTGGCCACACTAATATTACCCCTTAATTGGAAAAAATAATTGGGTAATCTAAATTTAAAAAAAAGAAATTATAGTGCAAGGGTTCAAACATCTAGCTCTGAAGTAAGAAATGTGCTTCAAGAGAAGAAGAAAGATTTGAGGTAGTAATAATTTCAACGCCAATAGGTTTAAGGTGGATTTTGGGATAACGCTACAGTGGTGATAGTTGATGTCGGCAAGGGTGAGGAGGGGGAAAATTGGGTGTCCAGAAAGCAGATGAGGCTTTAAAGAGACCAGATTTCAGTTTAAGCTTTCTTTTAGGGTCACAAATATTTGGAAGAGAAAGGGAATGGGGTGGAAATAATAGGTGTTGCCCTGTATAAAATTTGCAAACATTAGTAAACACAAATAAAGCTTCACTATGCTCTGATGTGACATCCAAGATGCAGCACAAGCTTTCATTCAGTTGGCAGTTCTATTCTTCTTTGCATGTTTCTGTACCATCTGGCCAAACTACTCAAGCATCCTCAGTCTTTAGGAGTAAAAGGTGCTTCATACCAAAGGAAGTCTTAAAAAATGAACTCATCTTCCACATCCAGAGTTCAGAATGTTTTAGGTTTCTCCATGTTCTTCTTTGGGCAGCAGGCAATGCATGAAAGTGGATGTGGCAGTGCCACAAGGTGGCATCAAAAGGAGCAGCCAGTTTTGGCTTAGGCTGGAGTGCATTAGGAAAGAAAAAACTTGGCCTGAAATGAATATTAAAACAGTAAAACTGCAGTATTGTGGTGTATGCCAGGAGCACAGGGGTTGCACCATTAAAAATACCTAAAATGACAAATACATAAATATTTCACCATTATTGTACAGAAGCAAATGATTGCGTGGGATATATCTCATGATTTAACCAGTGATTTAATCATGTGCACTCCACTCAAATGATTGAACATCTTTCTGGCCTGAGTCTTAAAAAGTATAACTCTTCTCTGTTCATGCATGTTCAAACAATAGCTCTGTGGGATGTAATTTAATTACAAAACAAAATGAGTACAAAGAGGGCAGTTAATGGTTAGAACAAGTAACAAATCATGGTGGGCGTCAATATTCCTTGTTGTTCCAAAGGATTGGTATGCTGTACTTGTACATGCTCAGAAATAGGTATCCCATACTGGAGGACCATCTTTTCAACTGACACTCTTCAATATTTTTTTCATAAGGCATATTGGCAGCTGGAACTGGTAAATTTCAAGTTTAGTAATATTTGAGTACAATCCCAGTTTTCAAAGACTAGGAAGTGTTTGGTTCCTGGGACCTCATGTATTAGTTAGTTTTCCCCATGAGTCAGACAAGTAGAGTCCAATACGGTCTTAACCTAATATCTACATATATATAACAGTCAGTGAATTACAGCCAGGGAGCAGAACCCAATATTTAAAGAAAATTACTTTCCTCCCTCTCTAGCTCTGAGCTATTGAGTGGAAGTGCATTGACACCATCCAAACAGTTAGACAATTCAACACAAAATTGTAGGCATGATGGGCTGAAGGCCTCCTTCTGCACTGTAGATTCTATGTAAAATCAAACTTGGGATCTTACTCATATATGGCTCAATATCAATTCAGGCACTGAACATATTGAGCTAATTTCTGCACTCTCAAGGAAAACACAGATACACAAGAGTTCAGGATTTGTAAAAAGGCTTTATTTTTCTTCCCAATTTTATCATGAAATTAGTCATTACTTGGTTGAGGATACAGGCATGCAAACAGATGCCAGGAATCTGCCATATTTTAAACTGGTCACTAGGCTCATATGGATATGCCCAATTTTGATCTTCCCCAAGAAATAAGGAAACAAAAAGCAGCATCCCTTTATTTAGCATCTCATTGCCTTTACTGCTGCTAATAGGAATGCAGTGTGGAGAATAGCAGTGCAGCAGTATTTTGATCTTTAAAATCACCAATATTTGTAGCCCCCATCATTTTACATGTTTCAGGAGAGCGTATTGAAGGGGAAACTAGTGCAGAAGGGGAAACTAGTACAATGTCCTTTTACCCATGGGGATCCTGGACAAACTAACAGGCCAAAAGTCCATCATCCATAAGGAACTACAAGCTCAACCATAAAATCAAGGTGAGGCAGCAGAGGAAGGTAATATTGAGCACTCCAAACAACTGTCTCAGCCTAGTGGCCAACTGTATAATGACAGAGCCCAGAGAACAGGTTGCTTGCTTCACCTCAAAGCCAAGGACAATACATGGCATGGGAGAGAGGGGGAAAAAACTCCCAATCCCAAAAACAACAAGAACGGCTGAATGACTTACAATTTAAAGTTTGCTAACCTATACTAGTTGTTTCTCAATCTGTTCTCCACCATCTTTGCCAGTTAACTAACCCATTTTTCTTCCATTATAAAACATAAAGGAACCTAATATTGACAGAAATTTTAAACAAATCAAAATGCCAAATGCAAAATAATGGCTTTATTTCATCATTTAAAATATACAGTACAGGAAGTGTGCTTAATCAAATTTACGTCATTTTCTGTGATGCTGGCAGAGTGGAGAGGCAGATTCTTCTAATCATGACATCTATACAACAGTTGCTTACAAGACATACATGTAGACTTGGAAAAAGCAGATGCATTCCTCTAAATAAAAACATTTTATGAGAAAGTACAAAATTTCTTTGAACTATAACTTCGAGGTTTTATAAACAGTATGCCACTTCCTTCACGAGATTGTTTTTCCAAAAAGGTAAATTACCAGCTCACAAGCATCACCTCTTCAGGTCTTTAAAAAATTTTTTTAAAAACTCAAAACTGCCATCACAAGGCATTTACACCACTTTCGTGAACTGTACCAAAAATGTCAAATTTCTGTCAACTACAAGTCATCTTCTGTTACCCACCACCCCCCTCCCGGACCCACATTGAAACCTGCTGAGGAGCAGCAGTCAGGCACATTGCTGCGAGCAACTAATGCCAACAATTAGGAGCCCTGATGCAGATTTAGGAGCTACAGTACTATTTTAATATTCTTCCATCTCAGGGGGGAGCAGACATGTTTGCTGCTCTGAGGCAGCAACCATGGTTCAGTATATCACAGTAGATAAACCACAAGTCAACAAATAGTAATCTAACCCAAGCAAGCTGACAGATACACTTTACACGAAAAGGGAAAAAAAAAGTTAAAAATGGAGACAAACTGGTATAATACAAGTCCGAACAGGCAATGCCAGAGTTCCTCGTTTTATTTCTTGGCTTGTTTCGTGATCATGCTCCTTGGTGGTGTTACAGGCCGGCTTGTATTAGGCTTCTTCTTCTCTGCTGGTTTCAAAATCTAAACAAAAAAAGTTTTAAAAGGAGTAAATTTTACCCAACATATTTGCATTTGTACTAAATAGCTACTTTCAAATTATATTGCAATTATTTGCTATAGGATGTAGAAATGTATTTATTCACTAGCATTTGATATTAGCAGATGGCTGTTCATCCAGATACACAAGCACATAGAACCTATGGGTGTCAAGTTCTGAAATTCTTTGTCACCCCAGCAGCCATGAGTGCTGAGCTAAGTGACAAAGCTACACATCAGATTTATAATTCAGCACAAGTGCTTGGAAAATAATAATAATAATAGTTATTGTCACAAGTAGGCTTACATTAACACTGCAATGAATTCTGGCAACTGTTTGGGTACATAGAGGGAGAATTCAGAATATCCAATTCACATAACAGCATGTCTTTTAGGACTTGTGGGAGGAAACTGGAGCATCCGGAGGAAACCCACGCAGGCACGGGGAGACGTGCAGACTCCGCACGGATAGTGACCCAAGCCGGGAATCGATTCTGGAACCTTGGAGCTGTGAAGCAACAGTGTAACCATTGTGTTACCGTGCCACCCTCGTTGTGTTCCTCTTGTTAAAATCTTGTGTCTCATCTCTACTGGGAGCTTCCAATGGATAGTTCAAAGATCCAAAACACAAAAAAGTCATCACTTGCAACCAAGTTGTGTGTAAACGCGCTTTTAAGAGAGGATCAAGGTCTTTAATCCAACTGGAACACAATCAGCATGTTGCCGATTATGTTTTCCCTCTGCCTTCTTCCAGAAGATTGGTCTTCCAAAACTTCACAATATTATTATTGAATTGAAGAAATAAAACTGAAACCCATAGATAACATCCACCGAGACCGAGAGTTTTCGGCACAAAAACAAAATCTATCTTTTGACAAATTTGAACGTTCATCTTACCTGAAAAGAACACATCAAGGTTTCATCTACACTCATCATGGCACCTGCATTATCAAATTCCCCACAATAATTGGGTGCAGAGAACAAAGTCACCAGCTGCCTCTTGGCAAAGAACTCATACCCATCCTCTACAACCTGTTTCAGAAATAGAAATACGAGTGAATATGGATCACCGCAACACAACTCCATGCATACACTTCAAAAGAGCAGTTAATGATAGAGACCGTTAATTCAAAAAAATTCAATTCAAATTTCTGGATAATTTAAATTACACGAAAAAATTGCCATTTCAGGGCAGCACAGTGGTGCAGACGGTTAGCCCTGCTGCCTCACTGCGCCGTGGTCCCAGGTTTGATCGCGACTCTTGGGTCACTATCCAGGTGGAGTTTGTACATTCTCCCAGTGTTTGCGTGGGTTTCACCCCCACAACCCAAAGATGTGCAGGGTAGGTTGATTGGCCACGCTAAATTGCCCCTTAATTGGAAAAAATGAATTGGGTCCTCTAAATTTATTTTTTTAAAATTGCCATTTCAATGCATCTGCTTAATTTGAATCAAATAAATAAACGCTGCCAGTATACAAGGGACCTGTATTTATAAAGAAAAAACAAGCAGCAGGATTAAACTGCCTGTTCCAAGTGATCCAATAAAAATTGCAAACGATGTAAATGCCAAAACAAAATTAGGTTGAAGCATGGAGTTTCATCAAACTAAGCACATCATAACAATTTTTAGTTTGACACCTTGCACACTCCCATGTTGAACTTGAAAGAGTTTAAAATTTTTTTTATTTAAAGCAGACCAAGCTTTTGTTGAATACAGTACATTCAATGCAGATGCCACTCCAAATCTCGAAACTAGTCTATGATCAAACTAAGATAACTTCACATTCTACATATAATCAGAGAAGATCCAGCTAGTTAGAAAGACTGCATTAATTTGTGACTTCAGGAGCATGTGATTTAAATTACACAAGGTGAATCGTAACAATTGTTTACTATTTTGAAATACAAATCAAAAACATCAATGCATTTCCTCACCGTATCAACCATGAAATTATGTCAATTTGCCCACCCACCCACTATGACTTGAAAAAAGTTTTATGCCTGAGCAACAGATAGAAAATAATGTAGCAATCTTCACATGTACCTAATGACTGTGGCGAACTAAAAGCCAACTTTTAAAAAAAAAAGTCTTGGAGAAAATTGAAAGGTAGGCTACGTAAAAAGCCAATTGATATAACTCAATATTAATTAATTAGCATATTTTTGAATAACTTGGGGAGTTGTTGAATAGCAGAAGTTGTATATCTGCACTAAATCAGAATACGCTAGCATTTTAAGTAGAATCATACAATTTACAGTGCAGGAGGCGGCCATTTGGCACATCGAGTCTGCACCAGCCCTGGGAAAGAGCACCCCACTCAAACGCACACCTCCACCCTACCTAACCTTTTTGGACACGAAGGGCAATTTATTATGGCCAATCCACCTAACCTGCACATCTTTGGACTGTGGGAGGAAACCCACACAGTAGGAAAAGGACTGTGGATTTAATTGAACTGAGTGGCTTCTCTGCATTATAGAAGTAGATCATGATTTCACTAAATTTGGTCTAAAAACATCTGAACCTTAAAGGCAGTAATTCAGGCTGAGATTTTTAAAAAGCTTCCATGCCATACCTGATGGGCTCTACAGATCAGATCCAGGTCATGTTTATGAAGGAATTTTGCAACTACTTCTGCTCCAAATGTGAATGAAACGCCACGATCATTCTCACCCCACCCTAATACATCTTTGTCTGGATCAGACCACAAGAGATCACACAGAAGTCCTTGGTCTGGTACGTCAGTGGGTCGCATGATTCGTCTGATTTGTTCCATGGACTGAAGGTCAGGTGACAAACCTGATTTTAAAAAAAGAAAAAATCAGTTATTCAATACTCTTTTTGTCTCCTCTATACCCTGCAATGCAGTGTTTTTCAAATTTTTTGCTCAGGGCTCATTTTTACCAACCGGCCAACCTCCGTGACCCATGCCGACCGGACTTCGTGACTGACTTTTTTTTATTTTCTTACCTTTAATGCGACAGGTGAGCCTGCACTGTCCTCAAAGATCTCACTTGCTTTGTCATTCAATGTTACATTTCTGCTAAGGGCTTCAGCTGATTAAGTTTTCACTGCATCCTTTGAAAACAATCAAGAGATTTGTCCTCGGACTCCATATGCTTAGTCTTGAAATGCTTTTGAAGTTTTGAATGTTTCATCTTTCATTTGCCAGTACTTCCTGCATATAATGCACATGGGCATTGAAACCCGATTTGCATTGGCACAATTAATAAAGCCATACCTCAAGAAATCATCTTTATACTGCTTTGTTTCAGATTTCAGCTTCTTAATGGGTTGTTCATCAGAGGCCTTGGAGCTAACACCAGCATTGCTTTGTCCTGCCGTGGAGTCTCCTGAGAAGCTCTCTGTAGCAATTCAGTTGAGTTTCTGGCCTGTTTGTGTCTCTGACCCTCTGTTCCTTATTACAAACTGATCCACTTTCAGTTCTTCCAGTTGTTTGTTTGCAACTACAAGATGGAGGAACCTTCTTCAGGATTTTGCGGCCAAAGCACGGATTGCGTGACATCAGTGTACATGACAGGTTGGTAACCTGCTCTCTCACCACTTCTGACGCGAAGACTCTGTTGTTTTTAAGAAGAAATTTGGTCTTGGGACAGCATGCTGACGCCCAGAGGCGGCGGTACTATGACAGTGTGCTAACGTTAGGGCGAGATGAGACTGGGATAGCACTGTCTTTAGGAGGTGGTATTCTGCCCAACTGGGCACCAGGTCTGTGTACTGCCGGATCTGCCTGCATATGGACTGTATTTTCTTTTTTTTTTTTAAAAACAGCACATGGTGTCCCATGTGTCTTATTTGCGAAGACTGATAGCTTTATCATGCACCATTACAATGACATGATTGCAGCGGTTTCAAACATTCACACAGATTTCACATGCTGTTGCTTAAACTCCACTTGCCCTGCCCCAAAAGAGAAAAGAAACAATTTCTTTTCTGCGATTGCTGCTGGTGCGATTGCTACTGGTGCCTGCTCCTTGGATCGGAGTTTGAAGAACAAACAAATTGCTGCAATCCCTGTTTATGTAGCTATCACATAATTCCTTTTCCCTGTGATGGTGTAGGCATTGAAGTAATTGTGTAAACCAGTGAACTGGTGCTGACTGCTAGCATTGTGACCCGCTCCTCACACAAACTTCATTCGGCCTGTGTGTCCTTCATAGGGCCCCGAGCTCCAACAGTCCGAACACCAGAAGTACCGCCCCCATTTATTGGTCAACGAAACAAGTAGACGTCGGATGTGACGTGATGAAAGCTAATCACCCATTGGATAATCTGGGTGCCAATCAGATGGAACAATATAAAATGCTGCGGCTGCTGGCAGACATGGCCAGCATCCCCAATCTATAAGCCGGTCCTGGTAGTTGGGCACTTCTCCCGCGATCGGGAGCGCCATAATCAATCATGCCACGACCCATTTTAGGTTCGCGACCCTGGGTTTGAAAAAGAACCCTGCTGTAACGTTACCTATTTGAGAAGCTTCAAATACACAACTTAAATCTCTGTCCATTGGACAAACCAAGAAAAAGTCTAAATGTGAACTGACCTACATAATCTACTTAACAATCGTTTCACCAAAGGCCTCAAATTGAATTATACATACCTCCGTGACAGCAAAAGATCTTTTCATCGACAATGGCAGCTATAGGCAAGCAGTTGAAACAGTCTGTGAAAGTCTTCCACAATTTAATATTGTACCTCCTTTTACCTAGAAAGCAGACATGGGAAAGATGGTAGGGATTAGTGTCTCATCAATATGAACATGTACAATAAAACTGGTACAAAAACCAGTCTCCAAAACAGTACCAAAAATCTAAATACTAAATGGTTTCTTTCATTTTCACATTGAAAGCAAAAAATATTGGACTGAAGACCAGGAAAGGAAAACAGCCTTACACATGGCTGAAAATTACTGGAGTTCAACAATGAAATGTAACCTATGTCCGTATGGAAGCGACTGGACCGATACCACCTAGTTGCTCGCTATTCAAGTTGGCAGACAAACATTTATCAACCTAATGTTAAAAACACAACTGACTGTAGAACGTAATTGGCTGTTGGGATTTTAAAAAATTGGCACTCATCTTCCTTGAGTGACATTAAATATAAAATCAAAGATACAGTAAAATGCAGGTAAATTGAAGTAAATCATACTTTAAAAATTAAAACTAGAACAAGCATAATTTTGCATTGCCATTTTTAGCATTAATTTGCAACTTTAAAAAATGTTACAAGGTACAAAAGAGCCCAAGTATTCTGACGTCAATGCCTACAATCATCTAAACACTAACAAACTCATTGCACCAACTGTAAATCATTGAGCACTATTGTTTGGCTAGTTTGAAGACATTTCACATATCTCCAACCTTCACACTAAAAACGGTCCATGGAACTTTTATCCAACCCATAAGATTCAAAGTTTAAAATTTTTTTTTTTTTAATTTTTAAAGATTATCCAATTATTTTTTCCAATTAAGGGGCAATTTAGTGTGGCCAATCCACCTACTCTGCTCATTTTTTGGGGTTGTGGGGGCAAAATCCACGCAGACATGGGGAAAATGTGCAAACTCCACACGGACAGTGACCCAGAGCCGGGATCGAACCTGGGACCTCAGCGCCATGAGGCAACTGTGCTAACCACTAGGCTACCGTGCTGCCCCATTTCAAAGTTTACATATTCAATTACTTAAAATGAAAACAAAGCTATGTCATAATAAAACGAGTGCATGGGCTGAAGGTGAATAAATAAAATGACCCACTCAATTTAATGTAATTATGGAACAAATTTAATGTAATTACAGAACAAAGGTGGCAATACAGTTGCCATTTCATTTTGAACTTTCAGTTCACTATGAGCCTGGTTGAGAAAACAAGCAGGTAAACTAGTGCCAGTAGTTTCAGTCACACCCATTAGCTGCAAGAGCAAAATTTTGCTGGAATATCATTTACATTAGAATTGAAGAAATATGGCATCATGCAGATTTGGCTATTCTTAGGTAACAGTAAAGGAAGTATTTGCTTACATTCATCATAGAATCCATATATTCGGTTTATACTGGCACATTCATGGTTTCCACGCAAAAGGAAAAAATTCTCTGGATACTTAATTTTATAAGCCAATAACAGACAGATCGTTTCCAAAGATTGCTTTCCTCTGTCCACATAATCTCCCAGGAACAGGTAGTTGCTCTCTGGTGGGAAGCCACCATATTCAAACAATCGAAGTAAGTCATAATATTGGCCATGAATATCACCTGGGAAAAAAGAAAGTCAGTCAGAATAGGTTACTAAAGAATAAAACTTTGAGTGAAACATGGATAGCCAGTTAGAAGTAGACAGGCCAATATTCAGGACAAAGACCATTAGGTGTTTGTGTGTGGTGATTGGAAGGGGGGGGGGGGGGGAGAAAGAGAGAAGAAAGGGAAGAGAGGAGGAGGAGGAGACTTAGCCAGTGTGAAGGTTAGGGGAGAAAATAAAAATATGCATAGGAATTTTCTCCAAAGTCATATGATTAACAGTCGTATTGTTCACTGGAGCCTTGAACTCAAAAGCACATGACTTGCATTTCCGCTCACTACAACAGGAGCTGTAACAAAACCCACAATTTCCTGTATAGGCACCATGGGTTGAACTATTAAAAGTTGCAATAAAAAAATACATTGCATTATATGCAGTAGTATTAGTCAACAAATGTTTGGTTGAATCGGCATTTTATCTCAGACATTGAAAAAGGGGAAGATTAATGTAATGATAATCTCATCAACCACAAATGAAAAGAAAATGGATGACAACCCTCAATCATTGACGACATATCTTTAATAAATTCTTAGAACAAAGGCTCTTCCTGAAGCCATTTTCTTCATGACAATGTTAAACCGGACAGGCTGGTTCCTGACTACATCGCACAGCAAACCATTTGCTGGAGCACTGAAGATGCTTTCCATGTGTATTCCAAAAGAGACTTGCACAAACCTTTAATTTGTTTAAGGTTTACTTTAGAAAACGTTCATATACTAAAATAAAAATTCAGATTCAACTCCCTCATTTAAGCAAAGAAAAATATGGCTTTTCAATGTGATCAATATTTTCAGTAAGGATTCATCAAGTCACTTTCCTCTAATTGAGGATAGGCACAATAAACAGAAAAGTACATTATCCGGAGAGCAACGTTAAAATGACAAGTGCCAGGATTGATACCAATTCAAATGGTGTGTTAAAAACCTACAAGCCAAATATTCAACTTAACTGCATTGTCTGTTAAGAGATTTAAACATTTATGATAAACATTGAACTGTTGAGATTTAAATAAGCATAGAACAAGGCAGCTGATCATGAAACTACTTACCACATATTTTTAATGGAGCTTCAAGTTCCAGTAGAATGGGTTGACTGAGGAAGATTTCACGAGACTTGAGGCACAGGCCTCTGATTTCATTCTCTTGGAGTTGTACATTTTTTCCTGGTTTGGAACCTCGTACTAGACAGAACAAAAAGAATAATGAACTGCTGGCAGTGTCGTTTTCCAACTGAATATAGGCGTTAAATATTTTCTTTTGCAGTTTAAACAGCTCCACAAGGTTACTGCCCTACAAACATAAATGCAGGTAACTGCAGTTCCCTTGTCAATGCCCGATAAAATATTTAAGCAGCAATGCAACTTTTTCTGGTTAGAAAAATCTATATAGGCACCTCTGTTAAGTTTTTTTTTAAAACTGATTTTTATTCACATTTTTCAACAAATTTTCTACCAACAATAAACAAGGCGTAGAAAAAACAGAAACAAAAGCCCCTCCCCCCCCATACAAAGCAATAAATTAACAAAAAAAGTAACAAACGTATAGTTGCAAAAACGAACCCCCTTAACAGACCCATAATTCCAACCCCCCCCACCCTGGGTTACTGCTGAAATTGACCACCCTCTAACCTCCAAAAGGCTGCCACTGCCGAAAGAATCCTTGCACCGACCCCCTCAGGGCAAACCTGACCCTCTCCAGTTTAATGAACCCAGCCATGTCGCTGATCCAGGATTCCGGGCTCGGGGGGCTTCACGTCCCTCCACTGTAAGAGGATCCTTCGCCGGGCTACTAGAGACGCAAAGGCCAGAATACCAGCCTCTCTCGCCTCCTGCACTCCCGGCTCAGATGCTACCCCACAAATAGCGAGCCGCCAGCCACGTTCCACCCTGGAACCAACCACCCTGGACAGGATGCCCACCACCCCTTTCCAGAAACCCTCCAACTTCGGACACGCCCAGAACATGTGGGTGTGATTTGCTGGGCCTCCCAAACACCTCCCACACCTGTCCTCACCCCCAAAGAATCGGCTCAACCTGGTACCAGTCATATACACCCTATGCAGCACCTTCAGCTGAATTAACCTGAGCCGAGCGCAAGAGGACAAATTCACCCTCCCCAGGGCGTCTGCCCTTGTTCCCTCATCGATCTCTTCCCCCAGCTCCTCCTCCCACTTCACTTTCTGCTCCTCCACCGAGGCCTCCTCCCCCTCCTGCATCACCTGATAAATTGCCGAGATCCTACCCTCGGGCGGGGTGGGGGCACACACACGACCCCACCTCCCCTCCAACTCCTCTAACGTCGCAAACTTCCCATCGAGGAAGAGGTCCCCCATCCGCCTGATGTCTGCCCTATGCCAACTCAAAAACCCACCATCTATTCTCCCTGGTGCAAACCGATGGTTGCCCCGTATCGGGGTCCAGATTGAGGCCTTCACTTCCCCCCCTATGCCGCCTCCACTGGCCCCAAATTTCGAGGAGCCAGTGCTTCCAAAGTCATGTCCACACAGGACGCCGCCTCCATCCTCTTCCATGCGGCACCTTCCTCCTCCATCACACACCTACGGGTCATCGCCATATTTGCAGCCCAGTACTACCCACACATGTTGGGTAACGCCAAACCACCCACATCCCTGCCTCGCTCCAAGAATACTGGAAGGGAAACAAAAACCTCGGGAGCACCGTCATCTTAACCGACTGGACCCTGCCCACCAAGGAGAGTGGCAACGTATCCCACCTCCTGAACTCCTCCTCCATCTGTTCCACCAGCCTCGAAAAGTTTAGCCTACGAAGGCCCCCCCCCCCCCGGCTATCTGGACACCCAGATATCTAAAGCTCCTCTCCGCTCTCTTCAACAGGAGCTCTCCTATCTCCCTCTCCTGGTCCCCCAAGTGCAGCACAAACAGCTCACTCCTTCCCACATTGAGCTTATAGCCTGAAAAATCACCAAACTCCCCAAGTATCCTCCCCGCCGGATCCGCAATATACAGCAGTAAATCACCCGCGTACAACGACAGCCGGTGCTTTCCCCCCCAATCCCCCTCCAGGTATTTGAATCCCTCAGCGCCATGGCCAGGGGCTCAATCGCTAACGCAAAGAGCAGGGGAGACAAGGGGCACCCCTGCCTTGTCCCCCGGGCCGAGAGAAAATCCTCTGACCTTCTCCCGTTTGTCACCACGCTCGCTACCGGAGCACTATACAGCAGCTTCAACCACCTAATGAATCCCTCACCAAACCCAATCTCCTCAGCACCTCCCACAGGTAGCTCCACTCCACCCTATCGAAGGCCTTCCAAGCATCCACCGACACTACTATTTCCGCCTCCCCATCTGTCGCCGACATCATTATAACATTAAGTGGCCACCACACATTGACATTTAGCTGCCTCCCCTTCACAAACCCCATCTGGTCCTCATGGATAACCAGCGGGACCACATCTTCTACCCTCCTGGATAGCATCTTAGCCAACAACTCTGCGTCCACGTTGAGGAGCGAGATCGGCCTGCAAGACCCACACTGGAGGGGGTCCTTATCCCGCTTCAGAATCAGTGAAATTATTGCCCTCGACATCGTTGGGGGCAAAGACCCCCCCCCCCCCCTCCCCCCCCTCATTCAGGGTCCTCACTAAAAGCGGGCCCAGCAGGTCTGAGAACTTCTTATAAAACCCCACCGGGAACCCATCAGGTCCCAGTGCTTTCCCTATCTGCATGCTCCCCAGCGCCTCAAATCAGCTACCCAACCCAACCTCTTCTCAGCCTCACCTGGTCTGCCACCTTAAGGTGCGTCTCCTGGAGCATGGCTACGTCCGCACCCAGCCCCTTCAAGTGCACCAAGACCCGAGACCACTTCACCGGCCCATTCAGCCCCCTCACGTTCCATGTGACCAGCCAAATTGGGGGAGTCCTCCCCCGCCCTCTGCACCGGTCAGCCATGACCCTCCCTCGGCTCACCACGTGCCCACAAAACCCCCCAGGCCCGTTCCCCACGGTGGCAGACCCTCCCAACTCTCCCCATCACTAGCAGTTCCCCTTCAGCCCCTCCAGCAGCAACCCGGTACCTTCCCCTATTCTCCCTCTTCCCCCCCCCCCCCCCCCCCCCCCCTTCCTAGGTAGGCCCCCCACTAGCTGCATAATCCCTTCCATCGTACTTCCGTAAGTCAACCGACTTAAGCTGACCCCGGCTGCTCCCACCACCCCAATGACCCTCCCCAGTGCAACACAACCACCACTTCCCCCACCCAGTGCCGGTCCCGCCCACTGCTCCTCCAGCGCAGGAAGAAAGCCGCGCTACCATCTCAGACCCCGACCCAACACGCAGGAAAAAGGGCGCATGACCCAGCGGGCCCACAAACAGCTCCCCAGCCCTCAACCAGTGGAAAAACAAGAAAGCACCAAAATGAATAAATAGCCTAAAAAATGTGAAAAAGCAACAAAAAAAAAAGGCAAAAAGACATTAACAACCACAACCAGAAAAACAAAAGGATACCATGGAGGGCAAAGCCTCCGGAATATGTACATCAGTCCCCAGCCCCCCCAGTCCTCAGTTCGAGGCCAGCTTCTCTGCCTGGACGAAGGCCCAGGCATCCTCCAGGGAATCGAAGTAGAGCTGGCGGTCTTTGTAATTGATCCAGAGGCGTGCCGGCTGTAACAGGCCAACTTCACCCCCTTCTTGTGAAGCACTGCCTTCGTCCGATTAAAACCAGCCCTTCTCTTTGCCACCTCCGCACTCCAGTCCTGATAAATCCGAATCTCTGCATTCTCCCACTTGCTGCTCCTCTCCTTCTCCACCCATCTCAGCACATACTCACGGTCAATGAAGCGGTGAAAACAGACCACCGCCGCCCTGGGCGGCTCATTCGGCTTGCACTTCCTTATCAGCACTCTCCAGTTCCAAGGGCCCCTGGAATGACCCGGCAACCATGAGCAAGTTCAACATCACCGCCACATAGGCCCCCAAGTCCGAACCTTCCAGCCCCTCCGGGAGGCCTAGGATCCGCAAGTTCTTCCGACGGGAGCAATTCTCCATCTCCTCCAGCCTCGTTTGCCATTTCTTGTGGAGCACCTCGTGCGACTCCACCTTCACTGCCAGGCCTAAGATTTTGTCCTCGCTCTCAGAGGCCTTAGGCAGTTCCAAAAGCTCAGCCTTCAGCTCTCTGAAGCAGCTCCTGCGCCCACTGCTGCCAGCTCCCTGCCCGCCGCCATCTTGATTCTCCTGCCTCGCACCTTTCTCTGCTCCAAAGCCGATTTTTTAACCACTCCGCTCCTGGTCCAGTCCATCCACTGGCAGAAGAGCGCAGTGAATGTGCTCCCACACCGGGAAAAGTCCAACCAGCACCACAACAGGCCGTTAAAAGAGCCCAAAAGACAGAAAATAGCGGGAGCTACCGAACATGCGGCTTAGCTCCGCATCACCGCAACCGGAAGTCCACCTCTGTTAAGTTAATTGCATCAGTCCTGAACAACATGAGAATATCCAAAATTTGAATTAATCAGACTCTGAAATAGGCAGCAGTGCAGGCACAACTGTCCTGTATCCATTAGCAAGGCAGAAATTAAATGAAGCTATGCAAGTTTGATTAATAAGTGCATGGACAGTGTTATCATTTTCAGCTACAGTGTATTTCCTACACTAGTTAAAACAAACAGAGTATGCGTAGAGGTTTAAAATAAAGCCCGATAGACATGTATTACAAAAATTCCTCATGTTGCTGATCAAGTGAGGCTTGTACATACTTCAGTCATGGTAAACTACAATTTATTCCACTACAATTTTACAACAGTGATTGAAATTCGCTTACTACTACAAATCTTTTTTGTTTTTAAAAAGGGGGGGGGGGTGTTAAATAACTGCAAACCGGACTTCACTTAAGCTCAGCTGAGAAATAGCACCCCACACTTGTGGTAAAATTACACATTTTTGTCAGGATGTAATTTTATGCTTCTAAATCCAAGCATATGCAGCTATAATGCAAGATGTGGCCAAACTTACAAAATACAGAAAGCAGAAAAAGTAGCCTGGTGCTGCTTCATCCAACACACAAGATGGTGTAACTGGGCACTGTTGACAATGGCTAACTATGATCATGTTATTGTGAAAGATGTAAACTACACTAATCCCAAAGAAAATTCTAGCCAGAAGTATCCTGAATCACAGCTGGAAGATTTCATGCAAATCCCTAGTGTAATTCATGTTCCAAAACAGGTCTGTGGATGGATCTACCTGGAGATGGAAGAAAGAAAAATCCATGTGGTGGCCCGACCGGGCCTACTCCAAGACCCGACCCAGGAAGGAAACAGACCACGGGACTCAACCCAACCTGCCTCAGGAAGTCCCTGCCCACAACCCAGGACATCTGAAATGGCGGAGACCACACGCAAGGCCGAACGCGCCGCAAGGTATTCCCGTGCCCGCAGAACGCCGGGACCCATCCAGGGCGCAAAGGTGCTCCCCCCCAGCAACCGCAACCCTGCCAGATGCGACCTCGGAAATGTAACCAGCGCCCTGGTCCTCTCCAGCACCCTGGACCCTGCCAGACACAACGACCTACCCTCCACAAGGTCAGACTTCTCTCATCAGATCCCGGGACCATTCAGCCGCAGCTGCCGACCGAGGAATCGAGGGAAACTCAGCGGTCTGCAGGTTAGACTGAAGCATGCTCCTGGCAAACGGCCAAGCAATCGAAAACAAGCTGGATGAACTTTTTTTTTTTTTTTTTTTATAAATTTAGATTACCCAATTATTTTTTCCAATTAAGGGGCAATTTAGCGTGGCCAATCCACCTACTCTGCACATTTTTGGGTTGTGGGGGCGAAACCCACGCAGACACGGGGAGAATGTGCAAACTCCACACGGACAGTGACCCAGAGCCGGGATCGAACCTGGGACCTCAGCGCCGTGAGGCGGTTGTGCTAACCACTTGGCCACCGTGCTGCCCTAAGCTGGATGAACTTAACGTTAGACTTACCTCGCAGAGGGAAGCGAGACTGCTGTGTGCTCTGTTTCACATGGCTCACCCCCGCCTCACCGGACTGTGCCATACAACCTGAAGGCTTCTCAATTCACCGGGCGGACCGCACCGCGTCATCAGGCAAAGCAAAGGGTGGGAGGGGTGCGCCTCCTCATCAACTCATCCTGGTGCTTGGATGTGGCGACCTATTGCTTCTTGGGACTTGGAATATCTGACCGTGAACTGCTGCCCATACTATCTTCCACACGAGTTCACTTCAGCCATTATCACAGCGGTCGACATCCCACCCCAGGCAGAAGTGAGGAAGGCACTGGACGTACTGTACACAGTTATAAACAACTACGAAACAGAACACCCGGACGCCTTGTTCATCGTGGCCAGAGACTTCAACAAGGTGAACCTCGAGAGTGTACTGCCAAAATTCCATCAGCACATCTCCTGTCCCACCAGGGACGACAACACTCTTGACCACTGCTACTCAAAAAATCAAGGGCACCTACTGTTCCATCCCCCGACTGCACTTTGGGAAATCAGATCATAAGACGGTGCTCCTTCTCGCAGCATACAAGCAGAAATTAAAGCGGGAGAATCCAGCTAAGAAGGTCGTACAGTGCCAGTCCGAGGAAACAGAAGAGCTCTTACGTGACTGTTTAGAGACAGTGGACTGGTCCGTATTTAAGAACTCAGAAACCAACTTAAATGAGTATGTCACCACCGTCACAGACTTCATCAGCAAACATGTGGACAACTGCATGCCAACGAAAGCAGTACGTACATTCCCCAACCGGAAACCATGGCTCAATCGCGCGATTGACTCCCTACTGAGGGACAGATCTGAGGCGTTGGAAGTCAGACGACCCTGACCTATACAAGAAATCCAGGTATGACCTCCGCAAAGCCATCCGAGATGCCAAGAGAGAATATCAAACTAAGCTAGAGTCACAGACAGACTCTCGGCAGTTGTGGCAAGGACTAAACAACATAAAGGGTTACAAAGCAAAGCCGAGCAGTATCTCCAGCAACAGCACACCCCTCCCCGATGAACTCAATGCATTCTATGCTCGGTTCGAACAGGACACCAACAATCTGCTGTCGAGTGCCCCAGCAGCCCATAACTCATCCATACCCACCATCACAGCTTCCAAAGTCAGATCGGCCTTCCTGAAAGTGAACTCTCGGAAGGCGATGGGACTGGACGGGATCCCTGGTCGCACACTCAGAGCCTGCATGGACCAGCTGGCAGAGGTGTTCACGGACATCTTTAACCTGTCCCTACTCCACTCCATGGTCCCCAGCTGCTTCAAGAAGACCACCATCCTACCGGTGCCAAAGAAGAACCAGGCAACGTGCCTCAATGACTACCGTCCGGTGGCCCTGACTTCAGTCGTAATGAAGTGCTTGGAGAGGTTGGTCGGGAAACGCATCACCTCCATACTCCCAGAATGCCTTGATCCACTGCAATGCGCATACCGTCACAACCGGTCCACAGTAGGCACCATTTCCCTGGCCCTACAATCATCCCTAGAGCATCTCAACAACAAGGACTCCTACATCACACTCCTGTTTATTGACTACCGCTCCGCCTTCAACACCATAATCCCAGCCAAGCTCATATCAAAGCTCCAAAACCTAGAACTTGGCTCCCTACTCTGCAACTGGATCCTCGATTTTCTGACCCACAGATCACATCAGTAAGAATGAACATCAACACCTCCTCCAAAATAGTCCTCAATACTGGGGCCTCGCAAAGCTGTGTACTTAGCCCCCACTCTACTCCCTGTACACACACGACTGCATGCCAAAATTTGGTTCCAACTCCGTCTACAAGTTTGCTGATGACACGACCATAGTGGGCCGGATCTCGAATAATGATGAGTCAGAATACAGGAAGGCGATGGAAACTTCAGAGAGTCGCGAACATCGCCCAGTCCATCACACGAACCTGCCTCCCATCTATCGACTCCATCTACACCTCTTGCTGCCTGGGGAAAGTGGGCAGCATAATCTAAGACCCCTCCCACCCGGCTTATTCACTCTTCCAACTTATTCCATCGGGCAGGAGATACAGAAGACTGACAACACGCACAAACAGACTCAAAAACAGCTTCTTCCCCGCTGTTACCAGACTCCTAAATGACCCTCTTATGGACTGACCTCATTAACACTACACCTCTGTAAGCTTCACCCGATGCCGGTGCTTATGTAGTTATATTGTATACCTTGTGTTGCCCTAATATGTATTTTCTTTTATTCCCTTTTGTTCCCATGTACTTAATTATCTGTTAAGCTGCTCACAGAAAAGTACTTTTCACTGTACCTCGGTACATGTGACAATAAACAAACCCAATCAGATCTGAGGAAGGTTATTGCATCAAATAATTGCTAAAATCAAAGCTGCATTTCCTCCAGTTATTCATGGTCTTTATTTTTTTAAAACATTGTAACTATTGCGAAGTACTTACTGTAAATGCATGACAATGAGAAAGGTTAAGCAAATACATAAATTGAATTTAAAGTGTTCTCTACATCAAGTCAAAATTACCCATTTTAAATTTGATTTTTTTTTTAAAGCACCAACTAAGATGAATGCATTGCCTTTTTTCATGCCCTACTTTGTGGTTTCCACTCAGCAGCAATAGCAATTGTAATTAACCCAAAATACTTTACTTTTGCTGTTACGGGTGGTTGCTAAACAGTGCTCAAGAGCATTAGTATGGGATCATGGACATGTTAATCATGTGTTCCAATAAACTGTATTGCTGCACATGAGGACTCATACAATGAATGTGAGGCAGCTCAAATTATGAAGACGTGGGGAGAAAGATAGATCTGCGTTTGGCTGGAAATGGCCAAATGCAATACAATCTATATTCATCGAGTTCAACCAAGGAGCGGTAGAGCAACATGATTTTTGGAAGGATAAAGGTCCTGGTCAAAGTAAACGAACTGAGAAAAATCTTGTGGCATGGTGTGGACAGCAAGATAGTTCAATGAAAGGAAATTAAATTTGCAGTGTCACAACATTGCTAACATACGCTTTGAAGGTAGGAAATTTACTTGAGGCCTTGAATCAACTTGTATTCAACTTGTCATATCCAATGCAAACACGAGATCATGAATAGTTTTGTGGGAGATCTCAAAATTATATAATTAGATCTGGAGATGTAAATCTTCCTTAATTACATACAATGGACCAGATTGGGAATTAGGAAGATGTTCAATTATTACTACATCAATGTGAGAAATAATTTAATCTCACTGATTGTCCGTGGGTTGGACCCAAGACCACCTTCCATATTACCCCTTGGTGTAAGTGCTTCAGCCATGGGCATTGAAAAGTTCTGAATTCTAAACATTACTGCTCAGAAAAATAAAAATTAAGGAAGAATCTGCTTGATCAACCTCATTAAGTTCTTTGAAGAGGTTAAGAGAAAGGGTAAGATTAAATGAGAGTTTCCACTTGTAAACTAATGGATAAAGAAAGAGAATGCAGAGTCAGGAAAATGGATAGCAAGCTGGCTTCAAGGGGTAGAGTAGCTAATCAGTGACAGGTAGAGGAAAATGAGATCTCACAAGGACCAATGATCATAGAATTTACAGTGCAGAAGGAGGCCATTCGGCCCATCGAGTCTGCACGGGCTCTTGGAAAGAACACCCTACCTAAGGTCAACACCTCCACCCTATCCCCATAACCCAGTAACCCCACCAACACCAAGGGCAGTTTTGGACACTAAGGGCAATTTATTATGGCCAATCCACCTAACCTGCACATCTTTGGACTGTGGGAGGAAACCAAAGCACCCGGAGGAAACCCACGCACACACAGGGAGGATGTGCAGACTCCGCACAATGCCAAGACATTGTTGCCCACAATTTATGTGACGATTTGGAATCAAAAACACATTTTCTAAACTTGCAGATGACACTAAAAATTAAGATATGGGGTGGGAAAGAAATAGTCAAAACTGGAGGACTGAAAACACGGTGACATAAATAATCTTGCAAAATGGACATAGTTTATCTGTTTCAACACAAGCTATATTTTGATAAATGAGGCAGAGACGCAAATTAATAAAGCCATTGAAAACAGCAAACCAAAACACCAGGAATTATTTTGAGGGGGATAGAATTGAAAGCAGGGATAGAATTGGAGAGTAGAGAAATTATGCTAAACTTGGGTTGAATAAGTTTAACCACATTTGGGAGTGTAGTACGGTGTATAATACAGTTCACCATAATTTAAAAAACAGAGGGGCACTGGAGAAGATGCAGAAGAGATTTACTGGAATAATACCAAAATTTAGATCGTAAAATCAACAAACAGAGGCTTTTCCCCTTGAAAAAGGCTGAGGGGTGACTGGATAGAAGGCTTTAAAAATGTTTTCATAGAGCATAAACCTGAGGAGAAAAACTAAAGGCCATCAATACAAGTTAGTCATCTATAAATGAGATTAGGGTATTGAGAAGGAACTTTACCGAGAGAATGAGACTGTGGAACATACTACCAAATGGGAGGTGAACAGTACAGATGTCTATGGAGAGGCTACATAAGTATACAAAGAAGAAGGAGATAGAGAGATTCGCTGACCAGTTATTGAAGAAAAAAATATGCTGGGACCGAGTGGAGCACAAGTGCTTTTATGAACTGTTTGGACCATCTAGCCTCTTTCTCTGCTGTATATTCAATTTAAAACCTATTTGGAACAAAATTAAATAGGGCTGGAGGTTAAAAAAAACATCCATGACTGAATGAATGCCAAAACAGGTACAAGAGGCTGACTGACACACTCCTGTTCCCAAAATAACAGTAGGATTCTCTCTTCGGATTATTGGTGTGACTGGTTGAAATAGACCAAATCAAAAAGGAACCTCTACTGACTTGAAGTATGAAGTTTAAAAAAAAATTTGGAGTACCCAATTCTTTTCCCCCCCAATTAAGGGCTAATTCACCTACCCTACACACTTTTTGGGTTGTGGGGGTGAGACCCAGGCCGACACAGGGAGAATGTGCAAACTCACATGTACAGTGACCCCGGGGCCAGGATTGAACCCGGGTCCTCGGTACTGTGAGGCAGCAGTGCCAACCACTGTGCCACAATGCCACCCTGTATAAAGTTAAAGCTGGTTTAAAATAGAATAAAATGCTTTACTTGGTTAACTTGTCTAAAATTAAAAGAGATTAACATCGACCGAGAGCAGGTTCTGAGCGGTCTGGCAGACTTAAAGTAGACAAATCTCGAGGGCCAGATGAAATGTATCCCGGACTGTTGAGTAAGGCAAGGGAGAAAATAGCAGGGACACTGGCAATAATTTTCAATTCCTTTCTGGCCACAGGAGAGGTGCCAGAGTATTGGGGGATAGCCAATGAGCTACTATTATTCAAGAACAATTAAGTCTACAGGTCCAGACGGAGCAACTGCAGAGAGGGATAATCACAGGTTAAAGAGGTGTGAATTGTCTTAAGTCAGGACAGTTGGTAGGATTTCACATGTCCAGGCCAGATGGTGGGGTTGGGGGGGGGTGTGTGTGTGTGTGTGAATGTAATGCGACATGAATCCAAGGTCCCAGTTAAGGCCGTACTCGCGTGTGCAAACTTGGCTACAAGTTTCTGCTCAGTGATTCTGCATTGTCGCAGTCCTGAAGGCTGCCTTGGAGAACGTTTACCCGAAGATCAGAGGCTGAATGCCCTAACTGCTGACTGGAATGGAATATTCCTGCTTGGTGATTGTCACACAATGTCCGTCACCTAGGCTCGCTATGTTACCTCCATTCTCTCTCCAGATGCTGTCAGACCTGCTGAGATTGTCCAGCATTTTCTGTTTTTGTTACACCATCTGCACTATTGTCCTTCATGAATACTAACAAATTTTGAACATGTATTGGTGACTTGCTTATAAACTGGGGCAAGAAAACCTCCAGTGCATTAATTACCCATGGTTAAAAGAAGTTTTGTTTTACTAGCTTGGAGCCAGAAATGTAGCAATCAAAATAAACACCTGCAATTCCGGTTAATCATTTTCTGGTTATTTGTACTTGCTGTGGCTGGTTGAGTTTGAAACGAAAGACCCATGACTGGCACTGGAAATAGGGTGGAAACAAGGCTGGAACTCAAGGCTCCAAAACACAAGAAAAAACCCAAGACTTTACGGCTATATAGTTATCCGAATGCATTGGTGCCTCCAGAGTACCAAATACCTTGCATGCAATCATAAAACACAAAATGCCTTCAACGTCTACACTACCTAACAGACTGGACACACCCAGATTTGCTTGCAAGATCAATGTGTGAGCACAGACCTTTACAAATTAACATTTTTAGAAAATAACTGCAGCACATCTAGCAAGGGCTATTTGTTCCTAATCATCTGGATGAAATGTTTATCTGTTAGTTAAAACAAGGTTGGGGTGGCACAGTGGCTAGTACTGCTGCCTACGACACGGAGGACCCGGGTTCTATCCCGGCCCAGTATCTGTGTAGTTTGTACATTCTCCACCCCCCCCATGTCTGCGTGAGTTTCGCCCCCACAACCCATAGATGTAGTCAGGTGGATCGGGCATGCTAAATTGCCCCTCAATTGGAAAAGAAATAATTGGGATTTTTTAAAAGCTAGAACGAGGTTAAAGAGTAAGATGATTTTCAGAGATTCGCAGTTTTGATAGGGTAACAGTTGATATTTGCCAAATACACACAAAACATGAAGGAATGAGAGTTTCTTTAGTGTTAATTATCTCTACTTATAGGGATGCTGGATATCTCCCAACCACACATGATGCATGTCTGCGATTGACCAGTTTTTGCCAAGAAAACATCTAATGTTCATTAACGAGAGATGTAATAAGCTTTATGAAGCATACAACACACGAGAGACAAGAGTAGTCTGATTAATCCTAAATCCAATTGCAATAAATTATCCAGTCACTTTTTAAAATTTGCATAGCATAAATAAGATGTAGGAGTGTAGTGTTCTACCATCTGGAATGCAGGTTTTGTGCATGTTGCAATTTAAAGCACTCATCTTTGGAGTGCTACCAGCAAATATGCATTTCTCTCATTATTAACTGCACTCAAATATTAATGAAATGGGTTTCAACACGATGACAAAGTGTTTGGGTCTTCAGGTTGGTTGCTGGAATAATACCTCCTATTCTGGCCCATTACACAGATATTATTTCATGCAAAGTGACCATCTACTCTGTTTTTTTGAGATGGTTTCATAATATTGCTGATTGCTGCGCTTTTATTATTTGCGCCTAGAATGGCTTTTGTCCCATAGTTCAAAGCGATCTGGTACTTAGTAAATTTCCTGGGGTGCAGTCTCATGGTGCATCTTTTGTTATCTATGCAGCTGCACATGCTTCCATCTCAAGATAGCAGAGTTCCCAAAGCAGCAGAAGAACGTGATTTCACCACAGGTTTGAATACTGTAGTTTCTTGCTATTAGATACATGTTATACTAGTGTCTTTTTTCTGGTGATGACAAGACACCATCCGTTTTCCCCCAAATTGCAGTTTTGTGTCACCCACTCGCAGGCCTGTGGTTTACATTAGCAAAGCAGCCTGCACTTTGGTTTCTATTTGGCAGATTGCCATTTTACTATCGCTAAAATCAACAATTTCATCTGTGTAAGATTGTGAACGCAACCCTACTGCAGTAAAGTCACCATAGTCCCAGATGGCCTAGTGTCCTTTCCCTTTGATTTAACTAGAGGGGCAAAGTTAAGAAGGCGGGGTCTTCGTGAATAATGCCTGCCGGTACAGGAATTGAATGTGCACTTTGGCCTCACTCTGCATCACAAACCAGCTGTTGAGTCAACTGAGCTAAACCTACTGCACAGTACAACTGGTACGTCACTGCACTCTTGCATCATGTTACCACCGTTACATCACTAAAAATCTTAAACACAGCATCCTGGTCAACTAAATTGTTTTTTGATCTCAGCTCTCACCAATCTAGTGGTAAAGAAGTGAACAGCTGAGCAACACACCAGGAGGGTATCAGGCGGATCAGTCTGTTGACTAATTTGAAATCAGCAGGAGCAATGTATTAGGCTCCAGTGTCCTCTGGCCAGGATGCTGCAAAATCTTGGATAGCAATACTACTGGCAGAGATACCGAGATTAGCTATTGCACATATTCACTACTTTTGGGTTTCTGCATCTTATCCCCTACTTGAAAGGGCACTTGTGGTGGCGCCAGTAGAGGCAGGTTCGTGTTAACTGTGTTTACTGGTGTTGCAATACTAGGGAGCTAGCACTTCCTACACGAGCTCAATTAGTTTCACGATCAGCATGCTTGACAAACAAAATTTAAGTTCCCCATTTTTAGGTCTGTGGTTCTTAACCAATTTTAAGTATTTAATCCATCTATCATTTAGCAACAGCTCCTTCTAAAACATACTTCTGATGAGTCAGTAAATGAAGAAGCTATATCTGAAAATTTCCATAAATGAGATTCACAACTGTCAATGTGGAGAAATAATTGTAAAATTTAGTTCCACATATCACAGAATTTACAGTGCGGAAGGAGGCCATTCAGCCCATAGAGTCTGCATCAGCCCTTGGAAAGAGCATCCTACTTAAGCCCACACCTCCACCCCTGTAACCCAACCTAATGTTTTGGACACCATGGGGAAATTTAGCATGGCCAAACTACCTAACCTGCACATCTTTGGAGTGTGGGAGGAAACCGGAGCACCCAGAGAAAATCCATGCAGACACAGGGAGAAAGTGCAAAATCGACAGTCACCCGGAATTGAACCCAGGACCCTGGAGCTATGATGGAGTAGTGCTAACCACTGTGTCACCGTCGGTACTTTATCTGAAGTATTCTGTCTAAAATATTTAAGACTTGAAATGACGCTGGGATTAAGAGCCCATCCTCTACCAATTGAGCTACCCAAACTGTATAGAAACACCCTGCACAAAGCCTTAAAGCACTGGATTGAGACCAAAATCTCATCACCGGTTGGGAACTGGAATGAATATTCATTGATGGGGTGAATTGAATTGCATAGCCTTCTCCTACTGATCAGAAAGGCAGGAGGAGCAATCACGTGTGCGCCAGCAGCAGTGAAATGAAATGAAAATCGCTTATTGTCACGAGTAGGCTTCAATGAAGTTACTGTGAAAAGCCCCTAGTCGCCACATTCCGGCGCCTGTCCGGGGAGGCTGGTACGGGAATCGAACCGTGCTGCTAGCCTGCTTGGTCTGCTTTAAAAGCCAGCGATTTAGCCCAGTGAGCTAAACCAGCCCCGTGTGGGCTGAGTGCACATGCGCAACTGTTCCAGCCATGTCCAGTAGGCAACAAGAATTACAATGCTGATGAAACTACTCTACCCAATGATTGAATAATAGCATTTTGGATTAATTGGTTAGCTGAGTAGTTACTCTACACGCTTGGAAAAATATAGTTAACCTGGAGTCAATATTACACTAAAATTAATCATCAAGAAAATGCAACAAGGAATGCTGAGAAATTCAGAGAAAATTAGAGAAATCAGATTAATCAGCACCTGTTTGTGATACTACAGTTTCATGAATCTGAATTGTGATACTACAGTCTCTTGAACTTTAAAAAAAACTGTCCTTTCAAAAGGAATGTTGGCTTTAGAGAGAGCATTTTGAGCCACATGAACTTAAATACTGTATTGGTGGTTACAGGTGGCAAAAAACTAAGATATACTACAAACATATTGCATAAAGCATGTGGTCATATGAGGAATTCATCCTGATAGTGTCTTTAGAAGACTATGCCAATACTGATTTCAAGTCCACCCATCTCCCATGGCATTCAACGGCATTACCGTTGCTGAACCCCTTGTTTTCAACATCCTGCGGGTTACCATTGACCAGAAAGGGAACTAGACCAGCGAGATAAATACTGTGGCCACAAGAGTGGGCCAAGGGCTGGAATTCAGCAGAGTAACTCACCACCTGCCTCCCCAAAACCTGTCCACCATCTATAAAGGCATAGGTCAAGGTAAAGAGTGTGATGGAATACTCACAACTTGCCTGGATGAGTGCAGCTCCAACACCAATCAAGAAGCTTGACACTATCCAGTGCAAAGCAGCCCTCATGACTGGCACCCCATCAGCCACCCCCAACATCCACTTACTCCACCACAACACACAGTTGCAGCAGTGTGCACCATCTACAAGACAAATTACTGCAACTCACCAAGGCTCCTTTGGCAGCACCTTTGAAAACCACATAGAAGGACAAGGGCAGCAGACGCATGGGAACACCATCACCTGCAAGTTTCCCTCCAAGACATATACCATCCGTGCTCAGAACAATATTGCCATTCCTTCATTGTAGCTGGGTCAGAATCCTGGCACTTTCTCCCCAATAGCACAGTGGGCGGTTCTCCACCACATTCTCTAGGGCAATTAGGGATGGGCAATGGAAATGCTGGCCTGGTCAGTGCAGCCCATGGCCCATAAAAGAATAAAAATTACCACTCCATCAGATTTGACAGATCCTCCTTGTTCATCAATTTCTACTCAGTAGGCAAGCCGACAATGCACTCCTACCGAAATATTGGCTCTAATAATACAAGTGGAGAGGGCATTCTGTAGAGCATATACCTCCGCCATGGTGTTAACTCAACATCAAGAACTTCCATCTCAGAGGCAAATTGCACCACTGCAGCTGAGACAATTGACCTCATCTCCCAATGTTTTTTAAAATAAATTTAGAATATCCAATTCATTTTTTCCAATTAAGGGGCAATTTAACATGGCCAATCCACCTAACCTGCACATCTTTGGGTTGTGGGGGTGAAACCCACGCAGACACGGGGAGAATGTGCAAATTCCTCACAGACAGTGACCCAGGGCCGGGATTCGAACCCGGGTCCTCAGCGCCGTAGGCAGTAATGCTAACCAGTGTGCCACCGTGCCGCCCTCATCTCCCAATGTTAACCGATCCTTTCAAAAAGAATTTCAGGATCTACATCATCACCAAAAACTAATCTTCCTTCCCCGTGTATGTAGTTTTGTTGAAATCGATCCATTCCTGTGTCTGTAGTTTTGGGACAAAGAATACAGCAGAGGAACAGCCCCTTCGGCCCTCCAAGCCTGCGCCAATCATGTGTCCTATCCAACCATCTGTATCCTTCTTTACCCCCGTCTGTTCATGTGTCTATCTAGATAAGTTTTAATAGTCACTAACGAACGGCAGCACGGTGGCGCAGTGGGTTAGCCCTGCTGCCTCACGGTGCTGAGGTCCCAGATTCAATCCCAGCTCTGGGTTACTATCTATGTGGAGTTTGCACATTCTCCCAGCGTTTGCGTGGGTCTCACCCCCACAACCCAAAGATGTACAGGGTAGGTGGATTGGACATGCTAAATTGCCCCTTAATTGGAAAAAATGAATTGGGTATTCTAAATTTATTTTTTTTTTAAAGTATTTGCAATAAGTTAAAAAATATATATAGTTGCTAACGGATCTGCCTCAACCACCTCACTTGGCAGTACATTCCAGGCCACCACCACCCTCTTGTGTAAAAAAAACTCCCCCATAAATCTCCACTGAACCCACCCCACCCCCTCTCACTTTGAACTTGTGCCCCCTTGTAATTGTCATTTCCGCCTTGGGAAAAAGCCTCCAACTGTTCACCCTAGCTATACCCCTCAATTTTATAAACTTCTATTAGGTCTCCCCACAGCCTCCACCTTTCTAGAGAGAACAATCCCAGTTTATTCAATCTCTCTTCATAGCTAATATTCACAGTAACTTCATTGCAGTGTTAATGTAAGCCTACTTGTGACAATAATTTAAAGTTTTTAAAAATACCCTCCATACCAGGCAACATCACAGTAAATATTTTCTGCACTCTCTCCAAACCCTCCAAGTCCTTCTGGTAGTGTGGTGAACAGAACGGGACACAGTATTCCAAATGTGGCGTAACCAACATTTTATATAACTAACATAATTTGCAAACTTTTTTTTACTCGATGCCCCATCCGATGAAGGCAAGCATGCCATATGCTTTGTTTACCATCATTTCAACCTGTGCTGCCACTTTTAAGGAACTGTGGACCTGCACACCTAGATCTGGTGTCTCTATGCTCCTGATAGTACTGCCATTTATTTTATACCTCCCACCTGAATTGGATCTACCAAAATGCATCACCTCGCATTTGTATGGGTTAAATTCCACCTGCTACTTCTCCGTCCAATATTGCATCCTATCTATATCCTGCTGTATTCTCTGACAATCTTCATCACTATTCTCAACTCCAGCAATCTTAGTATCATCCGCAAACTTGCTCACAGACCTGCTACATTTTCTTCCAATTTATATATATTACAAATAGCAGAGGTCCCGCAGAACACCACTAGTTACAGACCTCCATTCGGAAAAACACCCTTCCACTGCTACCCTCTGTCTTCAATGGCCAAGCCAGTTCAGGATCCATCCAGCTAATTCACCCCTGACCTCATGTGATCTAATCTTTTGCACTAGCCTGCTGTGAGGGACCGTGTCAAATTCTTTAGTAAAGTCCATGTCGACAACATCCACAGCCCTTTCCTTGTCAATCCATCCATGTTGAAATCCATCCATTTCTGTGTCTGCAGTTTTTGTTGACATTTGAAATATATTGCTTACAAATAGACAAATACTAACAAACAGGAACAAAAACCATCGCCTGTGCCTGTACCCGCTTTCAATGGTAAAGGTAAGAGCTAACAGAATTGTTCCCACCATCTCCCCAACTGCAGCCACCACTCGCACAATTTTTTGGTGAAAATATATCCAACATTGCAACTGGTATCACTACTCAAATTGATTTTACTATGACCTTAGCCTGCACAGAATGATTTGATTACAAACAAGACTCAGCACTTTAATTTAGTCGAACAGAAAAAATGTAATACTGCTAATATTGTAAGCGTATCTACCCAGAACTACCCAAATAGATTCAAAATGTAGAATTTAGCATCCAAATTGAATAAAATTAGAATGAGCGCAAACTTTTGAGGCGTAAGCAAATTAATAAAGTGGAACAATGTTGAAAGGAAGTCTGCAATAAACATTAACGGGATACTCAGTAACACAGAACATTAATGTTATTAATTCCACCACAAACAGGTGCCAGATGTTGTAGAACCGCACGGGGGGGGGGGGGGGGGGGCACGGTAGCTCAGTGGTTAGCTCAGTAAACCAACCTACCCTAAGTGACAAGCAGATTAAGTGGTGACAGCTACTAACATTGCTTGAAGGTACATGCAATTAAAGACTGCAACCAAAGATTCTGTGTTGCGATTTGATTAACATTGGTATAAACAATAGTCAACGTCTTTCTGCAAGCTGGTGTTACCGATTGCCAAAATAGTCAGGACGTGAATAACTAGGGGAACACTGAAACTTGTTCAGTTTATGGTAAAAAGATAATTTAGTGCTGGCTGAAAATGATGCAATGTTGGACAAGTCATAAATTGGGTTGAAAACCAGCTGTTGTCATAATTTCAAATAAATCAGGGTTAACAGGCGACAGAGCACAACACAACCAGATTTAAAAAATTTTGACTGAAAGGCCAACAAGACAAAACTTTAAAGGAAACACCAAGTTTAAGGGATTATATCATTGGTAATTTTATGCACTTCATCACCTTTCAATGCATCATCCACAGACATGCAACTAAAACCTCAATGATGCTGCAGAATTAGCGAGGCGAGTTGTTGAGTTTTGAATATGGGATAAATGTGACTGCATTCTTGGAGAGCAAGAATAAAATTCTTGCCTTGAAAGATACAACATTCCATTCTGCTAAAACATTGCACAGTGTTGCAAACAATCTTGCAGATCCATTTAAGTAGCAGAAAAAAAATGGGTAGAGGACCAGCATTACCTGACCAAGAACAAGTCTGAAGTCCCTGACCCATTCCACGTGCATTAGTGGGGAGATGTTAATGCATCAAAAGTTGAATGCAAAAGTAGAATACAAAAATAAGTAATGCAAAACTTGCACAGAACCTCAATTAATCTGTAGTCCAAATATTGTATATTCTGACATGTAATCATGGGTGTATTTCAATGTTGGCATCCAACCTTAGCTTAAGGGCAGCACAGTAGCATTGTGGATAGCACAATTGCTTCACAGCTCCAGGGTCCCAAGTTCGATTTCGACTTGGGTCACTGTCTGTGTGGAGTCTGCACATCGTCCCCCGTGTGTGCGTGGGTTTCCTCCGGGTACTCCGGTTTCCTCCCACAGTCCAAAGATGTACAGGTTGGGTGGATTGGCCATGAAAAATTGCCCTTAGTATCCAAAATTCTATGATTAACCTAGGACAAAAGTTCGGCACAACATCGTGGGCCGAAGGGCCTGTTCTGTGCTGTATTTCTCCAACAAAAAAAAACAGCCTCTACTCTGAACAGCAGTACAAACTAATGCAAACAGAGGAAAATGGCACAGAGTTCATGGGTCTTCAGCATTCCAAGTGCCCAAAAAGTACTGTTAGATTTAGGTGAATAAGCAGAACCCTTATCCAAACCTGTCCCCTTTTAAGTACAAAATGTCACAAACAGTTTGTGCACACAGAAACAACATCTAAAACACATTTACAATAAAAACATTTGCTGGAGCTGCCCAGCTCTATAAATGGGACAAAGTTCAAAAGATCACAATTAAAACAGATGAGAATTTTCAACTTCACGTCAGATTTAGAACTTGTAAATTGTGAAAAGTAACAACAGCACTCTTATGACCAGTTGGACAACACACAGCTCAATGATTTTACAAGGGGAAAACTCCTAAGTACAAAGCACATTAGAAACCATCCTGTCTAAAACACCAAATCCATTACCTATCTTATACATTTGAATAAACAGCTGTTTTGAGCATTAGGAGCAAGTGTGCATGAGGAATGCCTCATCCGAAGGAAAAATGGTCACCTCCCTTCATGTATCACAAAAAATCTATTTCAACTAATTTTCCAATCAATATCCTAGCACCAATTTCAACAGATTTCTAGTTATCAAAATATAGTTAAAAATTAGGTAGGGAAATTTAATGGCAATAGGTATTAAATATCTCAATGGCTGTCTAAAAGCAAATTAAAAACAAATCTGTTAAGCAATCACTAGCGGTGATTTTTTATTTTGGTCTATTATGATGCATGCTTCCAAGTAAAACAGCTGCACATCTAATTGGGTTTGAATCTATCGTGCCCCCTCACATTATTGACTATTGTACCATTAGTCATCTCGATCCCACATGGGAATTCCCTCCCTAAACCCACCCATCTCCACTAAAGCCCACGCCTTGACACACCTTCTAAATCTCTCTGGATCAGCATGTCCCTCTCCAAACAGTTCTAAACACTTCAGGATGTTATCAACATTAAAGATACTGCTGTTTTTTTAAAATATTTTTTTATTCTCCTTTTTCACATTTTCTCCCAAGTTTACACCCACCAACAATAAACAATAATCAGCAACAAATATGTCAATCCCAACAACAACGATCCCATCCTCCCACCAACCCCCAAACATTAGCCTGCATGTTTACATAAACAAATGACAAAAAGGAATCTGGGATTACCCATAGTCACCCTTAATACACACAGCCCCCCTCAACTAATGTTCGATGTTATCCAGTTCTTGAAAGTGCATAATGAATAATGCCCATGACTTGTAGAACCCCTCCGTCCTTCCCCTCAGTTCAAACTTAACCTTCAAGGGGCAAGTATTCCAATGCCAGGGCACAAGGTGGAGAGGCTGCTCTCCATCCCAGCAGGATCCGCCTTGGGGCAATCAACGAGGCAAAGATGACTATGAGATCTGTCTCCGCACCCGTTTCCAACCCTGGTTGGTCTAACACCCCGAATATGGCCTCCAGGGGACCCGATTCCAGTTCCACGTGCACAACCTTGGAAATTACCCTAAAAACCTCATCCAGTAATCCTCTAGCTTTGGACAATCACATTCATATGTTTTGGTCTTGTCCAAAGCTAGAGGATTACTGGATGAGGTCTCTCCCCTCCCCCCATCCACCCGCAACACTCAAACACATCTATTCCTTCAAAGAATCGGCTCATCCTCGCCCTTGTGAGGTGCGCTCTATATACCACCTTCAGCTGTAACAGCCCCAACCTCGCACACGAGATGGAGGCATTTACTCTCCTGAGCACCTCACACCAGACCCCCTCTTCTATAACCTCTCCCAAATCTTCCTCGCACTTTGCTTTGATCCCTTCCAGTGGTGCCTTATCCTTGTCTGGAATAGCTCCGTACACCGCTGACACTATCCCCTTCTCCAGCCTCCTTGTCATCAGCACCTCCTCCAGCAATATGGAGGCTGGTTCCTCCGGGAAGCTCTGTATCGCCTTCCTAGCAAAATCTCGAACCTGCATGTATCTAAACATTTCTCCCTGCTCCAGCCCATATTACTGCTGTTTTTAATAAATGCTCAATTTATGATGGTTGCCAAAACTTCCAACTGGTTACTTCGCAGAGTACAATGAGCTATGTGGATAAAAAAAGATCTGCTCCCATCTTTGCATAATATTGTGTATCCTCAGGATGCCCCAAAACACTACGTCTATTTGGATGTGGCCAATTTTTATAATAATTTTATTGTCAGAAGTAGGCTTCAATGAAGTTACCGTGAAAAGCCCGTATATGGCAAGATACCTCAAATAGTAAGGAGTCAAATAAACAGATGGTCTGTTTTGGAAATGTTGGTTGAGATAGTTGGCTAGACTTCAAGAAGCTTCCATACGGCTTTACAATAGCACAATGGGATCATTACATCCAAATTTGCAGAGGGCCTCCAATGTCATATCCAGAAAACTACACTTCCATCAACATCAGGCAAAATGCTACGGCAATAATGTCTCTTACAAAGCAGCAGTGATGGCGTGTGTAGAAGAGGAAGAAAGGGGCTATGCCACCAGAATTCGCCATAATTTTAAAGGATAAAAAGACAACTGTATAAAACACCTTTCACAATTTCAGAACACCCCAGCGTACTTTGTAACCTACAAGCAATTTTTGAAATACAGCCATGCAGGAATCATGACAGCTAATTTGAATACAGCGATCCCAGTTGTGATAAATGATAACCTGCTGGTTGTGGGGTAAATATTCTCCAGGAAACGTGGTATATTTAATACTGGTTCACTTAAAAAAAAAGGAACACCCTGATAATGTCAAAAAAACAGATTATCTCAGATAAACAGATCTGGGGAAGAACAGTTCAATTTTAAGGTGCAGGCAATTCGGAATCCCTTAATCAGAGAGAAACTGAGTCATGGAGTACCCCTCCCAATAAAATTTTAAAATGTAGGCCCAAATATATATTTTCACCTGCATAGCACCAATTTATCTGGAACAGGAAAGCAACGCCACATGGTTAACAGAAACAATGACTTATCCTCTCTACTTGCAAGTAACGTTGGGTACCCATCAGTAACATTAAAACGGATAACTTTACGTGATGGGCAGGAATAATTATTATTTCCCAATTTGTGGGATAAGGAGGAAGAGAAATGCAGTTATTGCCCTCTTACATATATGTGGATGTCCTGATCACCATCGCTTCATGTATTGTTCACATAGCTTGGTATAATTCTACCCTCCTCCTAAAAAAGACTCCTACTACGAGCAAGAACCGGGTCCCATCTCTAAGCGTCGTCGAGACTTTAACACTGGGAAGTAAGGTTCACTTTTTGGTGCATTGGGATGGCGGTGGACAGTGAGGAAAGCCTCGGGGGCCGGGGTCCTTCCCCATGACCACTAATGTCACCGTGCCGCCATTTCTGAAGCAGCTCCGACCAGACACCCCCCCCACCCCCGCCCAAACCCCAACCACCAAAAAAAGAGGTGCATCAAAATGGATCCTGTCGGCTGCTCCTTTCGACGAACAGTGTCCCCAGAGCCCACGTTACCGCCACACGGGCCGGGAGGGATATAAGCGGAGACCAGCTGCTTTAAGGCAGTGACTCCCCCGGGGAGGGAAGCAGAGGAAGTCCTGAGTAAAGCCGGGGCCGGCTCCGGGCTGTGGGCCGGGCCGAGTACACGGCGTGCGCCCGGGGGGGGGGGGGGGGGGGGGGGGAGCGGGTCAGTTATCCGGGAGCGGGTCAGTTATCCAGGAGCGGGCCGGTTATCCGGGAGTGGGTCGGTTATCCTCAGGGGGGGGGGGGGGGGGGGGATGGGAGCAGTAACCTACGGGAAACATGGAAACCTCTCCCGGGGATGTGGAAGATCAAAGCTAGAACCCCGGGCTAACGGCCACCTCCCTAAAACTCACCTTCCAACAACCTCTGAATGATGCTATCTATATTCAGCTTGTCTATATCCGCCATGGTTTCGGGCAGTGATTGGGGCGATTACTGCCTCTCTCTCCCTCGCTTCTCCGCTTTCCTTTCTCCTCCCGAGGTCTCTCCTTTTTTTAAAAAAAATCCACACAAAAAGATGGCGTCACCGCTCGGCGGAAGGATACCCGCGCCGGGCCCCGAACTACTTATTCGGCTTCTGGCGCCTTACTCCCTCTCTGTGTCCTTTGTCTAATGCACATGCGCGCTGCACGTGCTCCGTCCAACCAAGTCCCTCTTTGTCTTGGCCATCTTTTCGTATCGGCAGCCTGCAATGTAAAGAGTTGCTGCCGCTTAATATGATCTGGTGCACCTTCCATCTGAATAAAAATTGCATAAAGTTACATTTCTCCGTTCTCTTATGCTAAGCAAAATAATATTAAAGTATCAGGTATTTTTAAGTTTGCCCCCACCCCTCACATCCACAGAACGAACAAGCACGTTACTATAGGAAAAGTGCCCTGCCCAACAACTAAACTCTTACCTGAGTGTTAATCAGACTTCAGGGAACACACATTGTTGATGACAAAGTATATCATCCATGTCCTTGCATCCAGTAAATCCCATCTTGCGTGTCACAGAATCATATGGACTCAATTCTAACTCTTGTGTGAGTGAATGGGTTTTGAGGGAGTTGAAATCTTGCCCGATGTGGACTCCCGAAACATTAAAAGGAGGTGATTTATTCCGTCATGCTTGTGCTGGCTCTTTGAAAGAGCTTCCAATTAAACAAAACAAAGAAAAGTACAGCGCAGGAACAGGTCCTGCAGCCCTCCAAGCCTGTGCCGACCATGCTGCCCGTCTAAACTAAAATCTCCCACACGTCCTGGGTCCGTATCCCTCTATTCCCATCCTATTCATGTATTTGTCAAGATGCCCCTTAAATGTCACTGTCGTCCCTGCTTCCACCACCCCTCCGGCAGTGAGTTCCAGGCACCCCACTACCCTCTTGTGTAAAAAACTTGCCTCGTACATCTCCTCTAAACCATGCCCCTCGCACCTTAAACCTATGCCACCTAGTAATTGACCCCTCTACCCTGGGGAAAAGCCTCTGACTATCCACTCTGTCTATGCCCCTCATGATTTTGTAGACCTCTATCAGGTCAACCTCCATCGTTCCAGTGAGAACAAACCAAATTTATTTAACCGCTCGTCACAGCTAATGACCTCCATACCAGGCAACATCCTGGTAAATCTCTTCTGCACCCTCTCTAAAGCCTCCACATCCTTCTGGTAGTGTGGCGGCCAGAATTGAACACTATTCTCCAAGTGTGGCCTAACTAAGGTTCTATGCAGCTGCATTATGACTTGCCAATTCTTATACTCAATGCCCCGGCCAATGAAGGCAAGCAGGCCGTATGCCTTCTTGACTACCTTCTCCATCTGTGTTGCCCCTTTCAGTGACCTGTGGACCTGTACACCTAGATCTCTCTGACTTTCAATACTCTTGAGGGTTCTACCATTCACTGTATATTCCCTACCTGCATTAGACCTTCCAAAATGCATTACCTCACATCCGGATTAAACTCCATCTGCCATCTCTCTGCCCAAGTCTCCAAACGATCAAAATCCTGCTGGATCCTCTGGCAGTCCTCATCGCTATCCGCAATTCCACCAACCATTGTGTCGTCTGCAAACTTACTAATCAGACCAGTTACATTTTCCTCCAAATCATTTGTACATATTACGAACAGCAAAGGTCCCAACACTGATCCCTGCGGAACACCACTAGTCACAGCCCTCCAATTAAAAAAGCACCCTTCCATTGCTACTCTCTGTCTTCTATGACCTAGCCAGTTCTGTATCCATCTTGCCAGCTCACCCCTGATCCCGTGTGACTTCACCTTTTGTACCAGTCTACCATGAGGGACCTTGTCAAAGGCCTTACTGAAGCCCATATAGACAACATCCACTGCCCTACCTGCATCAATCATCTTTGTGACCTCTTCGTAAAACTCTATCAAGCTAGTGGGACACGACCTCCCCTTCACAAAACCATACTGCCTCTCGCTAATACGTCCATTTGCTTCCAAATGGGAGTAGATCCTGTCTCAAATTCTCTCCAGCAATTTCCCTACCACTGACATAAGGCCCACCGGCCTGTAGTTCCCTGGATTATCCTTGCTACCCTTCTTAAACAAAGGAACAACACTTGCTATTCTCCAATCCTCCGGGACATCACCTGAAGACAGTGAGGATCCAAAGATTTCTGTCAAGGCCTCAGCAATTTCCTCTCTAGCCTCCTTCAGTATTCTGGGGTAGATCCCATCAGGCCCTGGGAACTTATCTACCTTAATATTTTTCAAGACGCCCAACATCTCGTCTTTTTGGATCTCAATGTGACCCAGGCTATCTACACACCCTTCTCCAGACTCAACATCCACCAATTCCTTCTCTTTGGTGAATACTGATGCAAAGTATTCATTTCGTACCTTGCCCATTTCCTCTGGCTCCACACATAGATTCTCTTGTCTATCCTTCAGTGGACCAACCCTTTTCCTGGCTACCCTCTTGCTTTTTATGTACGTGTAAAAAGCCTTGGGATTTTCCTTAACCCTAATTGCCAATTATTTTTCATGACCCCTTCTAGCCCTCCTGACCCCTGGCTTAAGTTCCTTCCTACTTATATTCCACACAGGCTTCGTCTGTTCCCAGCCTGCTAACCCTGACAAATGCCTCCTTTTACTTTTTGACGAGGCCAACAATATCTCTCGTTATCCAAGGTTCCCGAAATTTGCCGTATTCATCCTTCTTCCGCGCAGAAACATGCCGGTCCTGAATTCCTTTCAACTGACATTTGAAAGCCTCTCAATTGTCAGAGGTTGATTTACCCTCAAACATCCGCCCCCAATCTAGGTTCTTCAGTTTCCGCCTAATATTGTTATAATTAGTCTTCCTCCAATTTAGCACATTCACCCGAGGACCACTCTTATCCTTGTCCACCAGCACTTTAAAACTTACTGAATTGTGGTTACTGTTCCCGAAGTGCTCCCCTACTGAAACTTCTACTACCTGGCCGGGCTCTTTCCCCAATATCAGGTCCAGTACAGCCTCTTCCCTAATTGGACTATCTACATACTGATTTAAGAAGCCCTCTTGGATGCTCCTTACAAATTCTGCCCCATCTAAGCACCTATCATTAAGTGAGTCCCAGTCAATATTGGGGAAGTTGAAGTCTCCCATCACAACAACCCTGTTGTTTTTACTTGTTTCCAAAATCTGTCTACCTATCTGCTCCTCTATCTCCCGCTGGCTGTTTTAGAGGCCTGTAGTAAACCTCCAACATTGTGACTGCACCCTTCTTATTCCTGATCTCTACCCATATAGCCTTGCTGCCCTCTGAGGTGTCCTCCCATCGTACAGCTGTGACATTCTCCTTAACCAGTAGCGCAACTCCGCCACCCCTTTTACATCCCCCTCTATCCCGCCTGAAACATCAAAATCATGTCCTTCCCTCAACCAGCTCTCTGTCATGGCAACAACATCATAGTTCCAAGTACAATTGTGCATTCCCCTGCTCTTTCCTCACAGCCTTGCAAGTTGTCCCCATTCAAGTATTTATCAAATTAAAAAAGTTACCACTGCATCTGTTTCCACCACCTTTCCAGGCAGTACATTCCAGATCACAGCAGCATATGGCATATAAAGATTCACAACTTCCCTTTGGTTCTTTTACAAATTAATCTATGTCCTTGAGTTACTAACCATTCTGGCGTTGAAAACCATTTCTCCTTATTTGCTCTATCAAAACTCTTCATGATATTGAACATCTCAATGTTCTAAGGAGAACAATCCCAGTGTGTCTAGTTTCTCTCCAAGGCTTTGACATCCTTCCTAAGTATGGTGCCGAAATTGAACACAATATTCGGTATTTTATAAAGCGTAGCTTCCTTCCTACTTTGTTCCCATATTTAAAAAGCCAAGGATTCCAGATACCTTTTTAATAGCCTTCTCAACTTGTTATGCTACCTTCAAAGATTTGTGTATTTTTGCACCCACGGGTCTCTCTATACCTGCACCTCCTTTAAAATTGTACCTTTCAGCTTACTCTTCTCATTCTTCCTACCAAAAATAGTCCTTTCACTCTTCTCTGCATTAAATTTTGGCTGCCTGGTGGTCATCCATTAGCCAGTCTAAGTTCTCCTGATATCAGCTGCTCACTGAGTTTTTCTGATGTGCAAACTTTGTATTAATACCCTGTATTCCCACATCCAGGTCATAAACATGTATCAAAAAGAGCAGTGGTCCTAATACCAACCTCAAGTTAGAGAAACAACCATTCGCCACTAGTCTCTGCTTTTGGTCTCTTAGCCAATTTTGTTCCACACTGCTACTGTCTCTTTAATCCCATGGGCTTCAACTCTGTTAATGTGTCTATCTTGTATTAATTTATAAAATGCCTTTTTAAAGTTCATTTACACACCAACCCTCTGTTACTTCATCAATGAACTCAATCAAGTTAGCCAAACATGATTTGCCTGTAACAAATCCATGTTGGTTGTCATTGATTAGCCCATGTGGGGTAGGGGGAAGGAGTGTGAGCAGTGGCCAGTCGCCATCTGCGGCGTTATTGTGGAACTAGAAAGAGAAGGAACATTCTGTTCCATAAACAGGTAAGTAAAACATTTCTTGTGAACTATTTTGGTGGCAGAATCTAACAGTCCTTTTGAAGACTGTTAGTTTGGCTGATCTGCAGCCGAGAAAGCTGACTGCAGGATGGTCAGCACGTAACCAATATCAGGAAAGGACCTGAAAACCTTAGACCTCTGATCTACACAGGCAGTGGGCAGAATGCTTGTTTTAGGTGGACACGTATGATGAGTAGAAGGTTCCCTAATGTATACAGTGTGATGCAAACCTGTTACTGAATGAGCAAATGCTCACATCAAAAAATATTTCCTTCATCATGGTTTTTGTGTGAAAAGCTGATGGTGCACTTTCCAGTTCCTCATCCAATAATTCAAACATCTATTAACAAATGGAACAATAGTTTATCTGTCTTGTGTTATATATTCGGAAAAGTTTATTCCAACAGCTTGATTGTGGGCTGAATATTCAATCCAGTAATATTTTCTTTTTAAACTTATTACTTTTGTATTAATTCTCGGGTTTGCATGTCACTGGCACTTCTACATGTATTACCTAACATGTAAGCCCTGGGAAGTTTGGTGGTAGACGTTCTTTGTGAACCATTTCAATCTGAAGTAGAGATACCGGTGTTGGACTGGGGTGGGCACAGTAAGGAGTCTTACAAAACCAGGATAAAGTCCAACCGGCTTATTCGGAAACACTAGCTTCCATAGCGCAGCTCCTTCATCAGGTGAGTGAAGAGATAGGTTACACAAACACAGCATATAAAGACAAAGCCAATGATACAAGATGATACTTTGAATACGAGTCTTTGCAGGTAATTAAGTCTTTACATGTGCAGGTGGTGCGACTGGAGAGAGGGATTATCACAGGTTAAAGAGGTGTGAATTGTCTCAAGACAGGAGAGTTGGTAGGATTTTGCAAACCCAGGCCAGATGGTGGGGTTTTAAATGTAGTTAAATGTAGTGAGACATGAATCCAAGGTCCCGGTTGAGGCCGTACTCATGCATGCAGAACTTGGCTATCAGTTTCTGCTCAGCGATTCTGCGTTGTCCTGCGTCCTGAAGGCCACATTGGAGAACGCTTACCCGAAGATCAGAGGCTGAATGCCCTTGACTACTGAAGTGTTTCCCGACTGGAAGGGAAAATTCCTGCCTGGTGGATTGTCGCGTGATGTCTGTTCATCCGTTGTCACAGCATTTGCATGGTCTTGTCAATGTACCACGCCTCAGGACATCCTTTCCTGCAGTGTATGAGGTAGACAAACTTGGCCGAATCGCACAGGTATGTACCGTGTACCTGGTGGGTGTTGTTGTCATGTGTAATGGTGGTATCCATGTCGATGATCTGGCACATCTTGCAGAGGTTGCCATGGCAGGATTGTGTGATGTTGTGGTTGCTGTTCTCCTGAAGGACGGGTAGTTTGCTGCAAACTGTTTGAGGTTGCGCAGTTGTTTGAAGGCAAGTAGTGGGGGTGTGGAGATGGCTTTGGCAAGATGTTCATCTTCATCAATGACGTGTTGAAGGCTCCGAAGAAGATGTCGTAGTTTCTCCGCTCCGGGGAAGTACTGGATGATGAAGGGTACTCTGTCGGTTATGTCCCATGTTTATCTTCTGAGGAGATCGGTGCGTTTGTTTGCTATAGCGCGGTGGAACCATTGATCAATAAGTCCAGTGCTATATCCCATTCTTACGTGTCTGGAGATGTCCGTTACGTACCTCCTCGTCTGAGCAGATACCTTTTATACGGAGGGCTTGTCCACAGGGGATGGCTTCTTTAATGTGTTTAGGGTGGAAGCTGGAGAAGTGGAGCATCCTGAGGTTATCCGTGGGCTTGCGGTAAAGCAAAGTGCTGAGGTGACCATCCTTGATGGAGATGTGTGTGTCCAAGAATGAACTTACATAAAACATAGAACATACAGTGCAGAAGGAGGCCATTGAGCCCATCGAGTCTGCACCGACCCACTTAAGCCCTCACTTCCACCCTATCCCGATAACCCAATAACCTCTCCTAAACATTTTGGGCACTAAGGCAATTTATCATGGCCAATCCACCTAACCTGTACGTCTTTGGACTGTGGGAGGAAACCGGAGCACCCGGAGGAAACCCATGCAGACATGGGGAGAACGTGCAGTCTCTGTACAGACAGTGACCCGGCAGGGAATCGAACCTGGAACCCTGGCGCCTTGAAGCCACAGTGCTGATCACTTATGCTACCGTGCTGCCCTGACTGATTGTGGAGAGTAGTCCATGGTGAGTCTGATGGTGGGATGGAACTTACTGATGTCATCGTGCAGTTGGTTCAGCGATTCTTCGTTGTGGATCCAAAGGAAAACAATATCATCGATGTATCTGGTGTATAGCGTCGGTTGACGGTCCTGTGCGGTGAAGAAGTCTTATTCAAACTTGTGCATTAAGATGTTGGCGTACTGAGACTTCCGGTGGCTGTGATGAAGTAGGAAGCCACACATTTGGGAGCTCCCGTTTTAAACGGACTTTTCGGCTCTTTTTAGAGCCCAAAACGGAAATTTTTCAACGTCTCCCGGTGGGGGAAGGTGTGCTGAACGACTTTCCCCGCAGTCCATGACTCGAACTTGGAGTGGAAAGGGGGAAAAAACGGCAGCAGCTCCCCAGAAAAAACGGGGGAAGGAATCCAAGATGGCAGCCGGAGGAGCTCCAGAGGAGTGGAAGCAGGGGGCCCAGGAGCAACTCGCTGCTCTCCTGCGCTGCTTCACAGACTTCAAGGCTGAGGTACTGAGCTCTCTGCAGGAAACAAACAGAAGGCTGTCGGAGATTCAGACCACCCAGGGTGCTGCCATCAAGGAGTTGCAGACGCAGGTCACTGAACGAGATGAGGAGGCCGTGGTCCTCGTGAGTAAGGTGGAGGGGCACGAGGCACTCCACAAGAAGTGGCAGGAACGCTTCGAGGAGCTTGATCACCGCATGAGGCGGAAAAACCTGCAGATCTTGGGCCTTGCGAAGGGGCTGGAGGGGTCGGACCTGACAACCTACGTGGCTATAATGCTGAACTCGCTAGTGGGGGCCGGGTCTTTCCATCTGCCCTTGGAGCTGGAGGGAGCGCACAGGGTGCTGGCCAGGAGGCCTAAGGAAAATGAACCCCCGCGTGCGGTGCTGGTGAGGTTCCACCGGTTCAGTGATCCGGAGTGTGTGCTGCGCTGGGCCAAGAAGGTGAAGAGCAGCAAGTGGGAGAATGGGGTAGAACGGATCTACCAGGATTGGAGTGCGGAGGTGGCTAAGCGGCGGTCCGGATTTAATCGGACGAAAGAGGTGCTTTACAGGCAAAGATAAAGTTCGGAATGTTACAGCCCGCGCGCCTGTGGGTAACTTATTCGGACCGGCATTATTATTTCGATTCCCCGGAGGAGGCGTGGGCCTTCGTGCGGACGGAGAAACTGGACTTGAACTAGGGGTTGGGGGTCGGTTGTAATATTTTAGTGCTGGATTCTGCTGTTGCTGTGTTCTCTTTTTTTTTGAACTTTTGCAATTTTGATATGGTTATTTACGGGGGTGTTGTTCTGCTATGTTTTTTTTTGCTGTGGGGCATTGGTTGAGTTGTGTATCTTGCGGGGAGGGTCGGGGTGGTTTGTTGTATTCTATGTCGGGTTGGGGGTATGGAGTGGGGCTGTTATTTGGGAGCTGCGTCAGAAGGGTGTGGTGGGGCAGTGCGAAAGCGCGGGCTTTCCTCTGGTTTCCCGCGCTGTGGGGCTGGTGGAGATGGTGACGGGGGGAGGCGGGGCCTTAACTGGTTCTTCCCTGCGCTGGAGCGGTGCCTGGAGGAGGGATAGATTGGGGGATGATCCCACTTTGTGAGGGGTCGGGTTATTGGCGGGAGTTTCCGGGGTCAGCAGAAGTTAGCTGACCCACGGAAGTACAATGGAGGACGGTTCGTGGCTGGTAGGGTTCCTAGCCTGGGGGGGAAGGGAGGGGGGAAAGGGGAATACCGGGTTGCTGCTGGTAGGGTCAAGAAGGAGCTGGTGGGGGCTGGGGGGACAGAGGTGAGGTGTTGTCGCTGTGGGGACTGGGTCGGGCAGGGGGTGCTGGCCTGGGGCGGGCAGTCGACGGGCTATGGCTAGTCGACGGGGGAGGGGGGGCGGGACACCCTCTGATCCGGTTGGTCACCTGGAATGCGAGAGGGTTGAATGGGCCGGTGAAGCGGTCGAGGGTACTGGCTCATCTGAAGGGGCTAAAGGCAGATGTGGCAATGCTTCAGGAGACCCACCTGAAGGTGGCGGACCAGGTCCGCCTGAGGAAGGGATGGGTGGGGCAGGTTTTCCACTCTGGGTTGGATGTGAAGAACCGGGGAGTGGCGATTCTGGTGGGGAAAAATGTGTTGTTTGAGGCATCGGAGGTGGTGGCGGATAAGGGGGGTAGGTATGTTATGGTTAGGGGCAGGCTACAAGGAGAGAAGGTGGTACTGGCTAGTGTGTATGCCCCAAATTGGGACGATGCGGGCTTTATGAGGCGTATGTTGGGACGGGTCCCGGATCTGGAGGCGGGAGGTCTGATCATGGGGGGGGGGACTTTAATACGGTGTTGGATCCTTCACTGGATCGGTCCAGCTCTAGGACGGGTAGGAGGCCGGCGGCGGCCAAGGTACTGAGAGAGTTTATGGACCAGATGGGTGGGGTGGATCCATGGAGGTTTGTGAGGCCGAGGGCACGCGAGTACTCTTTCTTCTCCCACGTACATAGGGTCTACTCTCGGATAGATTTCTTCGTGGTGAGTAGGGGACTAATTCCGAGAGTGGAGGAGGCCGAGTATTCGGCCATTGCAATCTCCGACCACGCTACGCATTGGATAGAGTTGGAGATGGGGGAGGTGCGGGACCAGCGCCCGTTGTGGCGGTTGGATGTGGGGTTGTTGGCGGAGGAGGAGGTGTGTAGGAGGGTCCGGGCAAGTATTGAGGGGTACCTCGAGGTGAATGATACGGGGGAGGTTCAGGTGGGGATGGTCTGGGAAGCCCTGAAGGCAGTGATTCGTGGGGAGCTGATATCCATCCGGGCACACAGGGAGAGGAGCGAGAGGAGTGAGAGGGATAGACTGGTGGGAAAGATGCTGGAGGTGGACAGGAGGTATGCAGAGGCACCAGAGGAGGGACTGTTGGGGGAGAGGCGCAGCCTGCAGGCTAAATTTGATTTGCTGACCACTAAAAAGGCGGAGGCACAGTGGAGGAAGGCACAAGGGGCAGTGTACGAACATGGTGAAAAGGCGAGTAGGATGCTGGCTCATCAGCTCCGCAAGCAGTATGCGGCTAAGGAAATTGCTGGAGTGAGAGATAAGAGTGGGAATGTGGTGCGGAAGGGGGTAGAGGTGAATGAGGTCTTCAGGGACTTTTACGGGTAACTGTACCGGTCGGAGCCAACAGGGGAGAGGAGGGGAATGGAGAGGTTCCTTGACGGGCTTTCTTTCCCGAAGGTGCAGGAGGAGAAGGTGGAGGGGTTGGGTGCGCCGATTGAGCTGGAGGAGCTAGTTAAGGGGATCGGGCAGATGCAGTCAGGGAAGGCACCGGGGCCGGATGGGTTCCCGGTGGAATTTTATAAAAAGTTTGTGGACCTAGTGGGCCCCTTGCTGGTGCGGACACTCAACGATGCGTGGGAAGGGGGGACTTTGCCCCCGACGATGTCGCGGGCGCTGATCTCGTTAATTTTAAAGAGGGACAAGTACCCCCAGCAGTGTGGTTCATACCGGCCCATATCTCTCCTCAACCTGGATGCTAAGGTGCTGGCAAAAATCCTGGCCACCAGGATAGAGGACTGTGTGCCAGGGGTTGTGCACGAGGACCAGACAGGTTTTGTGAAGGGAAGGCAGCTGAACACGAATGTGCGGAGATTGTTGAATGTCATCATGATGCCGGCGATTGAGGGGGAGGCAGAGATAGTGGTGGCACTGGATGCGGAGAAGGCCTTCGATAGAGTAGAGTGGGGGTACCTATGGGAGGTGTTGGGGAGGTTTGGATTTGGTGAAGGGTTCATTAGATGGGTAAGGCTGCTATATGAGGCCCCGATGGCGTGCGTGGCCACGAATAGGAGGAGGTCGGAGTACTTCCGGCTTTACCGAGGGACCAGGCAGTGTTGCCCCCTGTCCCCCTTGTTGTTTGCACTGGCAATCGAGCCGCTGGCGATGGCGTTGAGGGATTCAGAGAGGTGGAGAGGCTTGGTGCGAGGTGGAGAGGAACATAGGGTGTCGTTGTATGCCGATGACCTGTTACTGTATGTGGCGGACCCGGTGGGAGGGATGCCGGGGGTGATGGAGTTGCTAGCTGAGTTCGGGACCTTTTCAGGTTATAAATTAAATTTAGGCAAGAGTGAGGTGTTTGTGGTGCACCCTGGAGACCAGGAGGAAGGAATTGGTAGGCTCCCACTTAGGCGGGCAGGGGAGAGCTTTAGGTACCTGGGGGTGCAGGTGGCCAGGGACTGGGGGACTCTTCACAAGCATAATTTCACCAGACTTGTAGATCAGATGGAGGAGGAGTTCAAGAGGTGGGACATGCTGCCATTATCGTTGGCGGGAAGGGTACAGTCCGTCAAAATGACGGTGCTTCCGAGGTTCTTGTTCCTCTTTCAGTGCCTGCCCATCTTTATCCCCAGGGCCTTCTTTAGGAGAGTGACTAGCAGTATTTTGAGCTTTGTGTGGGCGCATGGGACTCCGAGAGTGAAGAGGGTGTTCCTGGAGCGAGGGAGGGATAGAGGCGGGCTGGCGCTGCCCAACCTTCTGGGGTACTATTGGGCGGCCAATGTGTCAATGGTGCGTAAATGGGTGATGGAGGGGAGAGAGGCGGCGCAGAAAAGAATGGAGATGGCGTCATGTAGAGGTACGAGCCTGGGTGCCATGGCAACGGCACCGTTGCCGCTCTCCCCTAAGAGGTTTACCACGAGCCCGGTGGTGGCGGTGACCCTAAGAATCTGGGGACAGTGGAGACGGCATAGGGGGGAAACAGGGGGCTCGATGGAGGCTCCACTGGATAGCAACCATCGGTTCATCCCGGGGAACAGGGATGGGGGATTTAGGGGGTGGCAAAGGGCGGGCATCAGCAAATTGAGGGACCTGTTTATTGGCGGGAGGTTTGCGGGCCTGGGGGAACTGGAAGATAAATTGGGCCTTCCCCAAGGGAACATGTTCAGATACTTACAGGTAAAGGCGTTTGCTAGGCGACAGGTAGAGGGATTCCCTTTGCTGCCCTCGCAGGGGACGATGGACAGAGTGCTTTCGGGGGTGTGGGTCGGAGAGGGGAAGGTGTCTGACATCTATAAGGTAATGTAGGAGGTGGAGGAGTCGTCAGTGGAGGAGCTGAAGGCTAAATGGGAGGAGGAATTCGGGGAGCAGATAGAGGACGGGACTAGGGCAGATGCCTTGGAGAGAGTCAACTCTTCCTCATGTGCGAGGCTTAGTCTCATCCAATTTAAGGTGCTGCACCGGGCCCACATGTCCGGGACTAGGATGAGTAGGTTCTTTGGGGGTGAGGTTAGGTGCACCAGATGTTCGGGGAGTCCAGCGAACCACGCCCATATGTTCTGGGCATGCCCAGCACTGGAAGAATTCTGGAAGGGGGTGGCGGGGACGGTGTCGAGGGTGGTTGGATCCAGGGTCAAACCAGGGTGGGGACTCGCGATTTTTGGAGTTGCGGTAGAGCCGGGAGTGCAGGAGGCTTAAGAGGCCGGTGTCCCTAGTAGCCCGTCGAAGGATTCTGCTACAGTGGAAGGATGCAAGGCCCCCAAGTGTGGAGACCTGGATCAGTGACATGGCGGGATTTATAAAACTGGAAAGGGTCAAATTTGCCCTGAGAGGATCAATACAAGGGTTCTATAAACGATGGCAGCCTTTTCTGGACTTCCTGGCTCAAAGATAGGTATCTTGGTCAATAGCAGCAGCAACCCGGGGGGGGGTTCCTTATTGTAGTGTCTATTCTGTAACTTTATATTATGTTAATTTGCGTTGTTGTTAAAATGCTGTGTGGTTCATGGAGGTGGGGTGAATGTTTATGATTGTTAATATTATTGTTATTTTTGGTATTTTACTAAGGTGCGTTATTGTTGTATAAATTCAAAATTTTTCAATAAAAATTATTTCCAAAAAAAAGATGTTGGCGTATTGAGGTGGCGTATTTCAATCTGCACGTTGAATGTTCTCAGAATAATGTTAGGATTTTGATCTAATATTAATGGGGGAATGGCAATATATATTAATGGGGGAATGGCAATATATGTGCAAGTCAAAATTATTCTGGAGGCAACTTGGAGGTATTCCCATCCAGCTATATGTTTCTCACGTTGGCAAAATTTGTAGGTTTGTTAGATGTAATCAAAGAATCCTTGAAGAATTGTTGCACTGCATCCTATAGACAGCACACACAGCAGCATTAGTGCACTGGTGGTGGAGAGTTTAGATGTTTATTCTAGTGGGTGAGATGTTAATCAAACAGACTGATTTGACCTGAATGAAATTGAGCTCCTAGGTCAGCTACACCCATCGAGGTGAGTGGAGAGTATTCCATTACCCTCCTGAGTTGACCTTGTAGGTGGTGGAGTGGCTTTGGAGAATGAGAAGGGAAGCCCCTCACCACAGAATTTCAGACCTCTGATCTGTTGTGGTTTGCCCAGTTGTGCTTGTGGTCAATCGATGGTAACACTCCCAGGCCGTTGCTAGGTGTGCATTCATAACTGTAATATCATTAAGATTCAAGAGGTGATCAGGTTCTTGCTTGTTGGAGATGTCCATTGCTTCATACTTATGAGAAGTTAATGCTACTTGCCAGTTGTCAGCCAAGCTTAACTATTTTCCAGATGGGAATGGGCTGCTTCATTATATGAGAAAATACTAATTGAGCTCAACCCTGTACAATCATTGGTGACTATTTCTGACTTCATGGGCGGCACAGTGGCACTGCTGGCTCACAGCGCCAGACACAAGTTCAATTCCAGCCTTGGGTGACTGTCTGTGTGGAGTTTGCACATTCTCCGTGTGTCTGCGTGGGTTTCCTCTGGGTGCTCCAGTTTCCTCCCACAGTCCAAAGATGTGTAGATTAGGTGGGGTTACGGGGATAGGGCAGGGGAGTGAGCCTAGGTAGGGTGCTCTTTAACAGGGTCCGTGCAGACAAGCTGGGCCGAATGGCCTCCTCTGCACTGTAGGTATTCTATGAAGGAGGAAAGATTATTGATGAAGCAACTGAAGATAGTTAGGCCTAGGTTACAGCACTGAAGAACTCGTACATCAACAGTAACATTTCAGACTCACAATAATTGCAGATACAATTGAATGTTTGCATAGGTACTTGATAGCCAGCAGCCACAATTTTCAAAATCTAATTCCAAACAGAGCCCAGGCAATTGTTTCATCGACACACCTTCAAACCATAGCTTTCATTCTAAAAGTCCCAGTATCAGCCCTCACTACAATTCAAATAAGAATGCCGGGTCACTGTCCGTGTGGAGTGCACATTCTCTCCGTATCTGTGTGGGTGTCACCCTCACAATCCAAAGATGTGCAGGGTAGGTGGATTGGCCACTCTGTTGAGGTCAACCAACCAAATAGAAGAAAGGAAAACAAAGTTAGGCAGCATAAACAAAGACCCCTCCCACCCAGTCCATAACTCCTGTTAGGGGCTCTGCCTGAACGTAACAAAGATCAATGGAAACTTAAAAACATCAAATGAGAGTGCAATTAAAGGGGACAATAAAGTACCCCAACCCCTGCGGTGCCCACCGGGCACGGAAGTCCTCAATGATGCCCATGGACACCGCATGCTCCCTTTCTAGGGACACTAGCCGCAGAAGATGGACAAACAGTCTGATTGGATGACCCCCCTTTGTCGCCCTACAAATGGGCGTGCTTTGCCAGGCCCAGGAGCAGGTTCATAAGGAGGTCCTGCGCCTTCCTTGCCCTTTTCTGCACCGGGTGCCCACATATGAGGAGATGAAGTGCAAACAAAACCTCAACAAAAGATTTATCAGAAAACTAAAAAGGGAGTGCAGCTTATAACACGCAACATAGACAAGGTCCACGGACTCCACAAAGCCGCAAAAATGGCAGGCTTCTTGGAAGTCCGTGAACTGGTATTGCATGGCACTGCTGCCTGCAACACTCTCCACCCCAAGTCCCCATGATTGAGGGGGAGGACTCTTCCATAGAGGGACCTCCAGTGGGGACATTCACCACATTGGGTTTCACCCCCACAACCCAAAGATGTGCAGGGTAGGTGGATTGGCCACGCTAAATTGCCCCTTAATTGAAAAAGGATGAATTGGGTACTCTAAATTTATTTTAAAAAAGGGAGGCATGGCCTCTACCTTTCTGCCATCACAAACCAGAATATGAACTTGCTTATTCAGGGCGTGGTCCTGCTTTCTATTGGTGTGTTCTTAGCACTTGTATTGAACTTACTACAGGTACAAAGAAATGTTACCCTTTTTCCTCCTGATGTGATTGCCAGCATTTTCTCTTCTGCTTGGTGGGTTCCACCATGTTGTGGTACAGCATCGGGTAAGTGATCACAATATATTCTGTTTTGTGATATTGTGGTTTAAATAATAGCTTCTGAGAGTAATGGGGGCATGGAATGCACTGTCTGTGGAAGTAGTTGAGTCGGAAACATCAGGGACCTTCAAGCGGCTATTGGATAGGTACATGTATTACGGTAGAATGATAGGGTGTAGATTAATTTGTTCTTAATCTAGGACAAAAGTTCGGCACCACATTGTGGGCCGAAGGGCCTGTTCTGTGCTGTATTTTCTATGTTCTATGTTCTATGATTGTGGGCACCAACCTCCGAGGGAGGTGTCAGGGCCTGGGGCCAATGTGCATTCTGTCCGAGCAGGGGTTCGCCCTGATGGGATACCACCACCCGCGCGTCCTTCAAGCTGCGAGTACCATTGTGTCCTGGGTGTCATCCAGCCCTCTCCTCTGCCACCCAGCACGTCCCCGATCCTGGTCACCCCCGCAGCCATAGCTCGCTCCTCCACCAGCCACTCAAAATGGCATTGTGGAGGTGCGGATTCCTGAGCAGTGACTCCCCAATGACAGCAACGACTCCTGACGAAGTTGGCGCTGAGGTGCGAGGGGACCATGCTCCAGACTTTGAGAAGGTCCTGGTAAAAGACCTGGGCAGCGTCTGCAGAGGGTAATGATGACCCTGCATTTATATGAACAGGAGCTGCACATCAAGATTCAAACCGTGCACCTGGCAGAAGAAATGTGTCACCAGGGCACACCATCGTGGAGGGGGCTCAAAGTTTAGGTATCGCTGTAAGATCTGAAGGCAGAAGGGCGGCCAGGCACACCAGCGCCTGGCCGCCCTCCCTAAGCGCGAGACTCAGAGCCCCAGCAGCGACCCAGCTCAGTCTCTTGTCCCAGAAGAACTCTACAAGCATTCTCTGGATCTTTGTGATAAAGTCAGGGGGAGGGGGTCAAAGTTACCAGCGGTACCAGAACATGGAGACTAACAGCTGGTTATGACGAGAACTCAACCCCAGCCAGACAGCACTCGGAACAGTCCTGTCCAGTGTCTCAAGTGAGCGGTGACCTTGGCCTCCAGCTCCTGCCAGTTAGCCGGCCAGGATTCCTCAGCTGGGAAAAGATGGGCCCCGAAGTAGAGGAGGCTGGTCCTGATCCAGGTGAGGGGCCTGGGTCGAGGGTGCCGGTTAGCTCCTCCAGGCTTACAGGGGCATCAAGTCTCGCGGCGCCCTTCGGGCCGACCTGCGGTAGGTCTTCCCTCAAAACTCTGCAAGCATCCTTGTTGGACGGATCCGGAGAGAAGTGGGTGCTGTAGAAGCTTTGGATTTGGGCCCTGACCTCCACCGGATTCGAGACAAGTGACCTGTCGACGGCTAGCAGCGTAAGGAGCGCTGACGGACCCAGCGCCTTTTTTCCAGCGAGTAGAAGAAGGGGAAGCTCGCAGTCCACGTTCATGAGGATCTAGATCCACAACCTAATGTACACTCATGAATCTTGCCCACAACCCACCATAGCCTCAAGGTGGAGAAACCTCCTCGCTTCCTTCTTCAGCCGGTCCAGAAGCAATGAAACAAGCCCATAACCGCTCGTCCTCCAGCAGCAGGTTGTTAAAGTGGGAGTACGCTGACCGTGACTGAGCGCGAGACAGGGCGAGCCCCGCTCACACCAGAGGGTGGTCCGAGCATGGCACTTGCTGCACAGAAGCTGTCAGGACACGGGGCAGGTACGCCCTTGAAAGGTAGAGGCGTTCAATTCCAGACGCTCCGACCCCTGACCTCACAAAAATGAAAATGCTGGAGTCAGGATGGAGAGGCTGCCAGATTGGATTGGATTTGGATTTGTTTATTGTCACTTGTACTGAGTTACAGTGAAAAGTATTTTTCTGCGAGCAGCTCAACAGATCATTAAGTACATGAAAAGAAAATAAAATAAAAAGAAAATACATAATAGGGCAACACAAGGTACACAATGTAACTACATAAACACTGGCATCGGGTGAAGCATACTGGGTGTAGTGTTAATGAGGTCAGTCCATAAGAGGGTCATTTAGGAGTCTGGTAACAGCGGGGAAGAAGCTGTTTTTGACTCTGTTCTTGCATGTTCTCAGACTTTTGTATCTCCTGCCCGATGGAAGAAGTTGGAAGAGTGAGTAAGCCGGGTGGGAGGGGTCTTTGTTTATGCTGCCTGCTTTCCCCAGGCAGCGGGAGGTGTAGATGGAATCAATGGATGGGAGGCAGGTTTGCGTGATGGGCTGGGCTGTGTTCACGACTCTCTGAAGTGTCTTGCGATCTTGGACCGAGCAGTTGCCATACCAGGCTGTGATGCAGCCAGATAGGATGCTTTGTATGGTGCATCTATAACAGTTGGTAAGAGTTTTTTTTAATAAATTTAGATTGCCCAATTATTTTTTCCAATTAAGGGGCAATTTAGCGTGGCCAATCCACCTACTCTGCACATTTTTGGGTTGTGGGGGCGAAACCCACGCAGACACGGGGAGAATGTGCAAACTCCACACGGACAGTGACCCAGAGCCGGGATCGAACCTGGGACCTCAGCGCCGTGAGGCGGTTGTGCTAACCACTAGGCCACCGTGCTGCCCTCAGTTGGTAAGAGTTAATGTGGACATGCCGAATTTCCTTAGTTTCCTGAGGAAGTATAGGTGCCGTTGTGCTTTCTTGGTCGTAGCGTCGACGTGGGTGGAGCAAGACAGATTGTTGGTGATGTTTACCCCTAGGAATCTGAAATTGCTAACCATCTTCACCTTGGCCCCGTTGATGCTGACAGGGGACTGTGCAGTACTTTGCTTCCTGAAGTCAATGACCAGCTCTTTAGTTTAGCCGGCACCCACGGAACGTGTACGTGCTTCTGTTGATGTTGAGGCTGGCTAGGTCACCTCTATGTCAGCAGTAAAGTGTCATCTTCACTGCCACCTTTTTAGTGCTCGGAAGGAGCAGAAGAGCGCGTGGCCTCTGGAGTCTGGCGAGGAAAGATTTGAGCTAGCACTGCTCAGTCACGTCCGCGTCTCCCACGTCTTTAACGTAGGCATGGGAAGACTTAATGAGCAGTGCCATGTCCAACCAATGGTCGAGGACTAGCTGCACTTGGTTTTAGCAACCGCAGTTGGCATATAGAATATTCCGGAGTTCCCCTTTGAGGATGAAGGGCGACTTGGTGTCGGGCACAAGTGAGTCCACATGCTACAGATGTACTAAAAACATCCCCCATGCCCCCTCCTCCGGACAGTCGCCTTCTGGGACCGAGTCCCTCGCCACATTGAGTGCGGCGGACGGCACGGACCCACCTACTAGCCTGGGTCTGCCTCGAACCCATCCCTGGATCATCGACTGACGGGTTCTTTTTGGGCCCAAGGGAGGTAGTGGCTCAGACCACCGCTCCTCTTGCAACGCCAGGCATCTGGACAGATCCGTGAAGAATTCCATTAAAAAGCTCCGGATGGAGATGGAGGTGCCCGTTGTCGGAGGTTGGGGTGGGGGGGGGGGGGTGTGCTCGTTCCTCCATGCCACCACTGCCCAATGACTCTGAGGTCAGGGAGCTGCTTCAGCCCTCCAACCTTGTGAAGATGAACGCCTTTGGGGTGCAAAAGTGCGCTGGGTGCAACGAGCCCTTGGGCTCCCGCTCGCACAGGGGTCGGGGTGACACCCTCTCCGCGCCAGGGGTAGGGGCCCCGATGTGTTTCATCCCCCCCCCCTCCAAGGAGTGACGCCGCTTACAGGCGGTGATCTGCGCCGTGGAAATCTCCATCCTCACATTCTTCACTCCTTCTCTCTGTAGAATCTGCTCCCGGGGTCATGCCTTTGTTGATCTAGGTGCCGGTTCGGGGTTGCACCCATCACTGCCCCCTCCCCCATTGTTGCTTCGCGCTAAAGTGACGCCAGACCCAGTACCCGACAGAGATGTATCAATGGGCCTCGGACGAAGTGGAGTGTCCACGGGCAAGGTGCATCATCATTAGCCCCCAAGCCACAGTTCAGGGGTGCAGGGTTCTCTGGGCCGACGGGGTTGGGCTGCCTGGGGCCGATGCCTGCCTCGCCACCTTTTTTTTCCTTTTAAAAAAATTTAATGTATCCAATTCATTTTTTTCCCAATTAAGGGGCAATTTAGCGTGGCCAAGATGTAGTGTAGCCAGACTTCTAACTTGATAGTTAGTTAGATATGCCCTTGCATGTTTAGGATTAAAACATTTTTATGGCAATTTGTTGAAAGTGTGAACCAATAACAAGGTAAGAGGATATTTGCAATCTAGGACAAGCAATCAGTTTGAAGGATTGTGAAATTAGCAGTGCAAGGAATGATGAAGGAGTGAAAAGTAGAGTGGCTAAATTCTATGTCAAGCTATGAACAGAAAGAGAAAACAAAATGGACTGGTAAAGAGAGAAAAGAGACATAAAGGAAAAGTAAAAAACAAATTTGACGTTTTAAAAATCTCCAATACTGTATCAATTAAACCTGAAGGAATGAATTTCCATACTTGTAATAGTTAATTTTCAATACCAGAGAGGCATATGTTACTTTGATTGGAATGGACAGGATGTAATTTTCTTTGGTGATTTTAGTTCATGTCTACCATGTACATCTTGCAACATCACAGCATTCAATTTGTGTAAGTGGTGAGGCAAAGTGATGTTTTAGGCAGAGCTAACAGGAAAAACATCACAAAGCAGGCTGTAAATTTTGAACATTTAAATTTAGCACCTCCCCCCACCTTGTCTGACGTGGATGTACAATTTCTTCTTTCTGGTTGGCAAGATGCAGGCAGTGGTGTGCCGCAGGAATCAGTGCTGGGGTGACATTTTTAAACTACGGGCTTTCAGATCACAAAGGTACAAAACAAACAAGAGCTTTATTGGAAAGGTGTTTTCCCACAGGTAGCTGGAATAGACAGACTGTTAGCCTGCCCAAACTGCCGATAACATCATCACTACATCACGTGATCAAACTCTTACAAGTTACCTTGTTTCAACTATTCCAACATGAATACACAACACTTCCCACCCCCTTCACATCAGAGTTTATTGCAATGAGACACAGGGCGAAATTTTCCTGGCGACCGGAAATTCCTGCCCGAGATCAATGGACCCTGTTCCGTCCATGGCGATCTTCTGGTGGGTGTGGCAAAAAGTCCAGCCCACAGTATAACATTAATAATCAAAATTCAAAATTTGAACAGTCAATGACAACAGTTAATAAGTTAGACGTTTCGGAGGGATGTCGATTCCTGTGCAGTTGTTGGCGAATGTCAGGCGTCTTCTTTTCCATGTTGACCGTAACCTCTCATACGTTTGGTTGAATTTGGACATCGTCCGTTGTTTCCTCAACTGGAGGCAATTGAGGAATTGGAGGTTGACTCGGTGTTAAATTATCCTCGATTGAGGTACTGTCTTCCACAGAAGTTTCCGTTATTGTCAGATTCTTAGGTATGTACAGGTCTTGTTTTGTACTGTCAGTTGACTCTGTTTCTGGCAACCTCGCTTTTGCTGCAAAATGTTGATCAGCATGTGTTCTCCACACTACATCTTCCCAAGTTTGAACAGTGCAGGAGACCAGTCCTGTCTATGCAGATGATGACAAGCATCCACTTCTCACTGGTGATATAGTTCCTTGCCAATACTTCCTGACCTGTGTGAAAAACACAAAACCCGATTTAGCTGCTTGTTCAAAACTTTCAGTTCAGTGGCTAGCCTCTTCTTCTTCTCTATCGCCTGATTGTATTTCCTTTATAGTTCATTCCATTTTGAACTTTTATTCGCACTGCTAAGTGTGGTACACCCAGGATAGATCTCATCTGGTGTAAGGTGGAGCTGGCGTTCTGCGGGTGTTGGAGTTCTCTGACTTTGCTTGAGCTCCATTTCCAGTCTCTTTAGTACTTGCCAATCGCTGCCCCTCCAGGCTTAATTCCAGGGCCTCCCTTACCTGAATCTTGTGCTCCGAAAGCTAATGATTCAAAACAAATCTCTTGGACTTTAACCTGGTGTTGTAAGACTTCCTACTCTGCCCACCCCAGTCCAACTCCGGCATCTCCACATCATGGCTCACCAGTAGAAGCTGTTGCTCCTGAGGGTTTCCAAAAGGGACTCCAACATGAGATTAATCTTGGCCCAGTTTAGTTTGAGTCTTTCCAGCCAGATTCTCCCCATTAGTGCTGAATCATAGAGTAATCATAGAATTTACATTGCAGAAGGAGGCCACTCAGCCCATTAAGTCTGCACCGGCCCCTGGAAAGAGCACCCCACTTAAGCCCACACCTCCACCCTATTCCCGTAACCCAGTAACCCCACCTAACCTTTTTTAGACACCAAGGGCAATTTAGCATGGCCAATCCACCTAACCTGCATGTCTTTGGACTGTGGGCGGAAACTGAAGCACCCGGAGGAAACCCACGCGCATACTGGGAGAACGTGCAAACTCCGCACAGAGTGTGACCCAAGCTGGGAATCGAACGTGGGACCCTGGAACTGTGAGGCAACTGTGCTAACCACTATGCTACCGTGCTGCCCTTAATTACCAATAATTACCTTTAATTTAAAAATAAATAAATTTAGAGTACCCAATTATTCTTTTTTTCCCAATTAAGGCGCAATTTAGCATGGCCAATTCACCTACCTGAACATCTTTTGGTTGTGGGGATGAAACCCTTGCAGACACGGGGAGAATGTGAAAACTCCACAAGGACAGTAACCCAGGACCAGGATTCGAACCCAGGTCCTCAGCACCGTAGTCTCAGTGCTAACCACTGTGCCAACCTAACAGTGACTTTAAAGCCTTCTTTAGATCTAAGTTGTTTTCTGTTAACAGCCTTTTCTTGAATGATTCACTTCTTAACCCACACACAAGTCTGTCTCTGATGGTGTTGTTCAAGACATCTCCAAATTCACAGAATTTAGCTTATTTCTTTAGCTACGAATTGTATGATTGATTCACCTTCTTGCTTGTTATATTTGTGGAACCTGAACTTCTCGGCGATGACCAAGCGTTTAGGTGAGAGGTGCCCTGCAATATCTCCATTATTTCACCACATGTTTTCAAACCTGATTTTTCTGGTTGCACCAGGCTTCGCAGCTTGAACGTTTTCCTTCCTCATGGTGTTCAAGAAGGTCGGGACCACTATGTCCACCGCAATTTTGTCCGGCAGGACGAAGTATTTGAATCTTTTAGTGTATGAAGTACAGCACTCAGTGCTTTCATCATATGGTCCCACGGTGCCAAAAACTCCCGCCATTTTGTACTATGGGAAGGCTTGCATAATCACAGTGGGCGCGATTCTCCACTCCCCACGCTGGGTGGGAGAATTGCGGGAGGGCCGGGCAACACACGACACGCCCACCTGGCGCCCCCCCCCAATTCTCCCACCCCCGCTCGGAAGAATCGGCGCTCGCCGTTTTTCACGGCAACCGGCGATTCTCCGACCCGGATGGGCCGAGCGGCCTGCCGTTCGCGACCGGTTCACGATGGCGGCAACCACATCTGGTCGCTGCCATCGTGAATATGGCGCCAAATGCTGGTTTGACGCTTGTGGGGGGGCGAAGAGGGGAGTGAGCACCACGGCCGTGCTCGGGAGGGGACTGGCCCACGTCAGGCCGGAGTCTCAAAGGGACGCACTCTTTCACCTCCGCCGCCCCGCAAGATCAAGCCGCCACGTCTTGTGGGGCAGCGGAGGGGAAGACGGCAACCGCGCATGCACGGGTTGGCGCCGGCCAACCTGAGCAAGCGCGGCTGACGTCATTAGGCGCGCCAGCCGCATCATTCTCGGCACGCCGGGCCTTTTGACGACAAGGCCCGGCGGCCGAGAATAACGGAGCACCGCTCCTAGCCCCCCGGGTGGGGGTGAATAAGGTGAGAGGAGCGGCCTCCGAGGCCGTCGTGAAACTCGGCCGAGTTCACGACGGCCTTCTCGATTTTCCACGGGAGCGGAGAATTCCGCCCAATATGCCACAAAGATTTTAGCACTACCTCATTTATTTATTTTTCTTTCAAACAAGGTAACCCTAAGCTCAGCCTGTTCCTCTCAGTTGTGCAAGGGGTGTCGCAATACTCCCTTAACTCTCAAATACTTGAGGGCAGGATGGTGGCGCAGTGGTTAGCACTGCTGCCTCACAGCGCCGAGGTCCCAGGTTCCATCCCAACTCTGTGGAGTTTGCATATTCTCCTGTGTTTGCATGGGTTTCACCCCCACAACTCAAAAGATGTACAAGGTAGGTGAATTGGCAATGCTAAATTGCCCCTTAATTGGAAAAAATGAATTGGGTACTTTAAATTTATAAAAGAAAGCTCTCAGTTAATTGGTACAGAGTATTTGTTACTTTACTTGCTATCTACAGTAGAGGGAGCACTGTTCCAAAACTTTCCGGGCAGAGCACGTGGCTAGCTTCTTTAGATGCGGTTTTCACCGAACTCTTTGGTTAAATTTTGGTTCCTTCAATGGTTGCTGCTATTATTTGACACCCTCCATTGCCAGCTTTGGTGTAGCAATATTTTTATCTACTAAATCCTTTTTGGATGGCTGCAGCATTGATCAACAATGTTTCTTACCCCGCTGGATTTCTGCAGTTCTTTTTCAGGTATTTGCAGTGTGGATCAACTGTCTCATCGCCTGTTTCTTGTCATATTGTTAAATTACAGGCTTGCAGATCATGAAGAGCTTTATTAGGAAGGCGTTTTCTCACAGGCTGCTAGAATACACTGACTGTTAGCTCGCCCAAAAGGGGCATTTCGCGTGATCACTCTTAAAGTGACCAGTTCCAACTAGGACCAAACATGAATACACAACAGCTGGGTCCTCAACGTTTTACAATTTATAGAAATGTCTTGGATGAAGGGACCAAAGGCATTGTTTCTAAATTTGCAGATAACACAAAGATAGGTAGGAAAATAAGTTGTGAGGACATAAGGAGGCTACAAAGGAGTGTAGATAGGTTAAATGACAGCAAAGATCTGGCAAATGAAGTATAAAGTGGAAAGATTAGATATTGTTCATTTTGGCAGGAAGAACTTTAAAAAGCATATTATCTAAATGGTGAAAGATTGCACAGCTCTGAGCTGCAGAGGGATCTGATTGTCCTAGTGCATGAATTGTAAAAGATTAGTCTGCAGGGACAGCAAGTAATGAGGAAAACTAAAAGAATGTTATTGTTTATTGCAAAGGAAATTGAATACATGAGTAGGGAGGTTATGCTTCAGTTATACAGGGCATTAGTGAGACCACATCTGGAGTACTGTGTATAGTATTGGCCTCTTTTCTTAAGGAAGGGTGTAAATGCATTGAAAGCAGTTCAGAGAAAATTTACCAGATGAATGTGTGGAATGGGCAGGTTGTCTTTGGAGGAAATTGGACAAGCTAGGCTTGTATCTGCTAGAGTTCAGAAGAGTTAGGAGCTACTAGATTAAAACATATAAGATCCTGAGGGGTCTTCACAAGGTGTGGAAAAGATGTTTCCTCTTGTGGGGCAGCACGGTAGCATTGTGGATAGCACAATGGCTTCACAGCTCCAGGGTCCCAGGTTCGATTCCGGCTTGGGTCACTGTCTGTGCGGAGTCTGCACATCCTCCCCGTGTGTGTGAGGGGTTTCCTCCGGGTGCTCCGGTTTCCTCCCACAGTCCAAAGATGTGCAGGTTAGGTGGATTGGCCATGATAAATTGCCCTTAGTGTCCAAAATTGCCCTTCGTGTTGGGTGGGGTTACTGGGTTATTGGGATGGGGGAGGTGTTGACCTTGGGTAGGGTGCTCTTTCCAAGAGCCGGTGCAGACTCGATGGGCCGAATGGCCTCCTTTTGCACTGTAAATTCTATGACTATGTAAATCTAGAATTAGGGGTGGCTGTTAAAAAATAAGGATTAGGTTAGGTGGATTGGCCATGCTAAATTGCCCGTAGTGTCCTAATAAAAGTAAGGTTAAGGGGGGGTTGTTGGGTTACAGGTATAGGGTGGATACGTGGGTTTGAGTAGGGTGATCATGGCTCGGCACAACATTGAGGGCCGAAGGGCCTATTCTGTGCTGTACTGTTCTATGTTCTAAGGGGTTACCCACTTACGACAGAGATGAGGAGAATTTTTTTAATCTGAGGGTTGCGAGACTTTGGAATTGTCTTTCTCAGAAGACAGTGGAAGCAGAGTCTTTGAATATTTTTAAGGCAGAGGTAGGTAGGCTCTGATAAGCAAGGGTGAAAGGTTACCAGGGGCAGGAACGTGGAGTTGAGCTTACAATCAAATCAGCCATGATCGTACTGAATAGCAGGGAAGGCATGAGGGGCCAGATGGCCCCCTCTTTCTCTATATTCGTATTTTCGTATACATGTATGTTCGTATGGAGTCGAATGCCATTAGTCACAACGTTATTTTGACAGCAGAATCTGGGCCAATGTAATCTCTGTTGGGAATGCAAAAAGAGCCTGGTGTCATTTTTGTTAGAGTGTGTAGAATTTTACAATAGACTGTCATGGCAGATTATTAAAAGGGACTGAATGAATTCCTATTATGACAACAAGACTATCAGTTTGAAAATCATGGGAAGTAAACTGATAGGAACTTTGGAATGGGAGGCTAGATGGATCTTCTCCTTTCCAAAACATTACTGTATTACTACTTTGTGTGTAAGCTACCTGTCTTGCTGCATTGCTGCATGGGCAGCATGGTAGCACAGTGGGTAGCACTGTTGCTTCACAGCTCCCAGGTCCCAGGTTCGATTCCTGGCATTGGTCACTGTCTGTGCGGTGTCTGCACGTTCCCCGTGTCTGCGTGGGTTTCCTCCGGGTACTCCGGTTTCCTTCCACAAGACCCGAAAGACGTGCTGTTAGGTGAATTGGACATTCTGAATTTTTCCTCTGTGTACTCGAACAGGCGGCAGAATGTGGCGACCAGGGGCTTTTCACAGTATCTTCATTGCATTGTTAATGTATGCCTACTTGTGACAATAAAGATTATTAAAAATTATAAAACAGGATTTATGTTCTAAAGTTGGTTTTGCAAACAATGAGGGTTTACTGGTTTTCACAAAGGATTCACCTCTTTAACAGTACAGTTGTTAGCTACAGCCAGCAAGGAATGAGAGTAGAGAATTGGAAGAAAACTATATTTTCTAAAGTCTAAAATGTTAATAGTAATGTTTATAAGCGACAACATATAGTTTAGGAAAAACTTCAGCCTGTGTCCCAACTCGCAGAAAGTTTTGTTTACCCATCACACTTGTGTTTGCTCATCTACACTGACTGTCTGGCAATGCGTCAGTCTTAAAACTCTCATTCTGGTTTTCAAATCCCTCCCTGACCTTGTCTCTTTTTACATATATCTATGACCTTTTACAGTACTACAGCTCTCCGACCTCTCTACTCCTCCAATTCTAGCCTGTTGTGCATCTGCAATTCTAATCGGCCCTTCATTAACAGCTGTACGGGCCTAAACTGTGGCATCCCCCCCCCCCCCCCCCCCCGCCCACAACCGGCTCCCCTCCTTTGTGGGGAGACAGTGCATAGTGATAATATCGCTGGAATATCAATCCAGAGGCCCAGGCTAATGCCCTGAGGACATTGGTTCAAATTCCATGACAGCAGCTGATGGAATTTAATCCACTTAATAAGTATTAGGATTTGGTGCCATGAAACTATCATATATTGTTGTAAAAACCCATCTGGTTCACGAATGCCCTTTAGGGAAGGAAATCTACTACCTTGACCTAGTCAGGCCATGGGACTCCAGACCCATAGCAATGTGGATGACTCTTAATTGCCCTCTGAAATGGCCATTTGATTCAAGGCCCTGTCAGTGATGCCTCATCTCATTAAATAATTGTGGTGATATAACCACTGTAGTGATGTGTACTTGCAGTAGGGGGATGTATGCCTGTACCTGTAATACAGGTTCCTCCGGTAAGCCCCTGCCGGCTAGCTCCGCCCACAGGGAGCTTGTGTATAAATATGTGTGTGAGTCACTCAGACCTTAGTCTACAGTTGCAGATGGAGGAATAGCATCGCACAGCAATAAAGCCTCTATTGTACTTGTCTCTCATCTTTGAGTATAATTGTTAGCGCCACAATAATGCAAAAAAGAAAGCTTCTGAAAACCTACCTCTTGACCAACCTTTAGTCACCCACCATAGTGTCTCCTTGTGTGACTCAGAGTAAAACTTTGTTTGGTGATGCTCTGTGAAGTGCCATTGCACATTTTGCTTTGTTTAATGTGCTATTTAAATGCAAGTTGTTGTCACTCTTTATCAGGATTATGTTTAATAACAAACAACAGTAATTTGTGTTCATATAGCCTAAAGTAAAGAATGCTTCAAAGTGTTTCACAGGTCGGCGTGAGGAATATGCAAAGTGGAGTTGTAACTCTTAGTTATTCCAATTCTAATTGACTGTATGTACTTGTGTGAACATGACTCTAAACAACATTTTAAAAAGCAAAATTGAAGACAATAATCTGATTGTTTTTAAATGTGTGGAAATATTTGAAATAGTGCTGACATTAACAATTACACAGAAGTAAATCATATCCTAATGTTGCCTAAATACTGTTTTAAATTGGGCATGTTTGAGAGATTACAAATTTAATTTAATGTCTTCAAACCATTCATGCATGGAAAGAGATTGAACAGACTAGTGTCTAATTAAAAATACTTATCAATTATCATTAGAAAACTGGTGACATAGGGCGGCTCAGTTGCGCAGTGGTTAGCACTGCTGCCTCACGGTGCTGAGGACCTGGGTTTAATCCCGGTCCCAGGTCATTGTCCGTGTGGAGTTTTCACATTCTCCCCGTGTCTGTGTGGGTCTCACCCCCAAAACCCAAACATGTGCAGGGTAGCTGAATTGGCTATGCTACATTGCCCCTTAATTGGGGGAAAAAAAGAATTGGGTACTCTAAATTGAAAAAAAAGACAACTGGTGACATAACTGCACAATTGCCAATGCATATAAATTGTAACAAAATCTAAGTATATGCATTTTAAATAGACTCCCTTGCAGTGCAATGAATGAAATGTGTGCTGTGATTTAACAACAACATCTTGCATTTATATTGCATCTTATACATCCTGAGGCATTTAAAAAAGAGAGGCCAATATTAAACAGATCAGTTGTGGAACATGGAGCAGGTTGCTGTAGGATGCGTGCATGTTAATCAAATAATGCTTAACAGAACCAATTTCTACACACTACTAGCATCTATATAGCACCTATCAGATCCTTAGGCTGTTCAAAATCATGATCAATTAATTACTTTTTATGTGTTATTACTGTTGTTTTGTATTGTGGGCGGCAAGGTAGCACAATGGTTAGCACTGTTGCTTCACAGCACCAGGGTCCCAGGTTCGATTTCAGCTTGGGTCACTGTCTGTGTGGAGTCTGCACGTTCATCCCGTGTCTGCGTGGGTTTCCTATGGGTGCTGCGGTTTCCTCCCACAGCCCAAAGATGTACAGGTTAGGTGGATTGGCCATGCTTAAATTGACCTTTGTGCCCAAAAAGGGTGGGGTTACTGGGTTACAGGGCCTAGGGTGGGGATGTGAGCTTGGGTAAGGTGCTCGTTCCAAGGGCTGGTGCAGACTTGATGGGCCGAATGACCTTCTTCTGCACTGTAAATTCTATGATTCCTTTTAATAGCAGTAGCCAATAATGTACACAGCAAAGTCATACATTCAGCAAATGAGATAATTTAAAAAAATAAATTTAGAGTACCCAATTAATTTTTCCAATTAAGGGGCAATTTAGCGTGGTCAATCCACCTACCCTGCACATCTTTGGGTTGTGGGGGCGAAACCCACGCACACACGGGGAGAATGTGCAAACTCCACACGGATAGTGACCCAGAGCCGGGATCGAACCTGGGACCTCGGCACCATGAGGCAGCAGGGCTAACCCACTGTGCCACCGCGCTGCCCTTCAAATGAGATAAATGCTCTTTGGCAGTGATTTACTGACGTTGGTGACACGGTAGCACAGTAGTTAGCACTGTTGCTTCATAGCGCCCAGGGACCAGGGTTCAATTCTTGGCTTGGGTCACTGTGCGGAGTCTGCACGTTCTCCCCGTGAACAAAGAAATGTACAGCACAGGAACAGGCCCTACGGCCCACCAAGCCTGCGCCGACCATGCTGCCCGTCTAAACTAAAATCTTCTGCACTTCCAGGGTCCGTATCCCTCTATTCCCATCCTATTCATGTATTTGTCAAGATGCCCCTCCAATTCTAGCCTTTTGCGCATCTGCAATTCTAATTGGGCCTTCATTAACAGCTGTACCGGGCCTACACTGAGGAATCCACCCCCCCCCCCCCCCCCCCCCCCCCCCGCCGCCCACAACCGGCTCCCCTCCTTTGTGGGGAGACAGTGCATAGTGATAATATCACTGGAATAGCAATCCAGAGGCCCAGGCTAATGCCCTGAGGACATGGGTTCAAATTCCATGACTGCAGCTGATGGAATTTAATCCATTTAATAAGTATTAGGATTTGGCGAGTTCCAGGCACCCACTACCCTCTGTGTAAAAAACTTGCCTTGCACATCTCCTCTAAACCTTGCCCCTCGCACCTTAAACCGATGTCCCTGAGTAATTAACCCCTCTACCCTGGGAAAAAGTCTCTGACTATCCACTCTGTCTATGCCCCTCATAATTTTGACGACCTCTATTAGGTCGCCACTCAACCTCTGTTGTTCCAGTGAGAACAAACTGAGTTTATTCAACCTCTCCTCATAGCTAATGCCCTCCATACCAGGCAACATCCTGGTAAATCTCTTCTGCACCCTCTCTAAAGTCTCTACATCCTTCTGGTAGTGTGGTGACCAGAATTGAACACTATACTTCTAATGTGGCCTAACTAAGGTTCTATACAGCTGCAACATGACTTGCCACTTCTTATACTCAATGCCCCGGCCAATGAAGGCAAGTATGCCGTATGCTTTCTTGACTACCTTCTCCACCTGTGTTGCCCCTTTCAGTGACCTGTGGACCTGTACACCTAGATCTCTCTGACTGTCAATACTCTTGAGGGTTCTACCATTCACTGTATATTACCTACTGTTGCGCCAACAATTGCACACAAAGACTCGAATCGATACAAGAGAGGCTTTATTACCGTGTGATGTTATTCCTTTGGCTGCAGCTGTAGAATGGCAGCTCAGGGGAACTTATGAATATTTATACTGCTCCCTGTGGGCGAAGCTAGCCGGCAGGGGATTACCGAAAAACCTGTAATACAGGTACTGTCGTACATCCCCTAAGACAAGCACACGCATATATATATATTATACATACAGTGGTAGATCACCACACCTACCTGTATTAGGCCTTCCAAAATGCATTACCTCACATTTGTCTGGATTAAACTCCATCTGCCATCTCTCCGCCCAAGTCTCCAAACGATCTAAATCCTGCTGTACCCTCTGACAGTCCTCATCGCTATCCACAATTCCACCAAACTTTGTGTCGTCTGCAAACTTACTAATCAGACCAGTTACATTTTCCTCCAAATAATTTTGTATATACTACGAACAACAAAGGTCCCAGCACTGATCCCTGGGGGACACCACTAGTCACAGCCCTCTGATCAGTAGAGCACCGTTCCATTGCTACTCTGCCTTCTATGACCTAGCCAGTTCTGTATCTATATTGCCAGCTTACCTCTAATCCCGTGTGACTTCATCTTTTGTACCAGTCTGCCATGAGGGACCATGTCTGCTTGGGTTTCCACCGGGCGCTCCGGTTTCATCCCACAGTCCCGAAAGACGGACTTGTTAGGTGAAATGGACATTCTGAATTCTCCCTCAGTGTACCCGAACCGGCATCGGAGTGTGGCGAATAAGGGATTTTCACAGTAACTTTATTGCAATGTTAATGTAAGCATACTTGTGACACTAATAAAGATTATTATTGTTATTAATTCATAGCCAATGAATTGTAGTTAATGTTGAAATGTAAATAAACATGGCAGATATATTTTGTCCGGCGAGATCACAAACAGCAACTGCAATCGTTTAGAAATCTCTTGGTTTGTGCAAGAACCTCAACTGTATTACAATGCAACAGAACTCCACAACAAAGTTTCAAAAATGCAAACTTTGACATTCAAACTTTTAGTGAAGTGTTCATGCTCCACTATTTTGATTTTGTTGTTTTTCCTTTCCAGTTACATTTCTGGAATAACTGGTGCATGGTTAGTCTGCACTCTATGTACTTTGGTAACAGCTGCGGCAGGCAGGATTTACGACATAATCATTGGTAATGTCGCACATTTGCAATATATGCAATGAACAGATCACCAGATGGTATGAACGGAGGAGCAAATAAATTATAAAACACACATAAAAAGTCTGTGAAAGATTCAAATATACAGTTCATGTTTAAAAGATGTAAGAGATTATGAAATTTATTTTGAGCTCATTGATGTTTAGTTCCACCAGGATGACTTGGCTCCAAGATTATTATAATCTTGGACCAAACATGGTCAAAGAGCTGAATTCCAGAGGTGAGAGTGACTGCCCTTGAAAAAACAGCATTTGACTGAACGTGGCTTCTAGCAAAGTTAGTAAAATTGAGATTAGTGTGATTTGGAGGGGAAAGTCTCCATTCCCTGGAGTCATATCTAGCAGAACGGAAGATGTTTGTGATTGTCGGAGACATCATCTCAATCCCAAGATATGTCTGCAGGAGTTCCACAGGACAGTGTCCTCAGCCCACCTTCAGATGATCTTCCCTCCATCATCAGGTCAGAGGTGGGCACATACGCTGATCATTGCATTGTGCTCAGTTCCATTCATAACCTGTCAGATAATGATGCCATCTGTGCCTGCTTGCACAAAGATCTGGACGACATTTATTTATTTATTTTAAATTTAGAGTGCCCAATTCATTTTTTTACAATTAAGGGACAATTTAGTGTAGCCAATCCATCTACCCTGCACGTCTTTGGGTTGTGAGGGCAAAACCCATGCAAACACGGGGAGAATGTACAAACTCCACACGGACAGTGACCCAGAGCCGGGATCGAACCTGGGACCTTGGCGCCGTGAGTCAGCAGGCTAACCACTGCGCCACCATGCTGCCCTCTGGACAGCATTTAGGCTTAGGTCGAGATATCCCCGCTCCCTCTCATCTTGCTCGCATGCAAAATCTCTACCATCTGGCCTGGCAGGACTTCAGCCTGCACTCGAGCACAGCCGGCGTGAGTGGACACCGCCTGCCAGAGTCATGCCCGAGTTAAGAACCCAAATGCCCTTTGAGGAAAAAGCTCTTCAACTGGCCAATGAGGAGCAGGACCATGCACCTGAGCAGAGGGCGAGACGGGGGAGCTACAAAGGTAGAGTCACAAGCATCAGGAAAGAATGACAGCATCCCTCCTCAGACTACAAGACCAGCTGGAAGTATCCCACCACCTACTACCTGAGGAGATGGTGCCGTCTCTCCAATGCAACAAGGCCAAAACTGCGAGGCTGGCGTCCACAGTGGAGACCTTGGTGCATGGCGTGCACTCCATGGTGGGGGGGGAATGTACGCTCCAGGTTTCCATTCATGACCTCCACGACTGAGGGCATGAGCTCCATGGTGCAGGGCTTCAACTGCATGATGCAGGCACGCGTGATGTCTCACCCACCTCCCATGCAGTAGCCACACCACTGCCAATGCTGTTCTCCATCCGCAACCCCCAATCCATGAACGGTCCTTCCCGAACACCAATGAGCAGGCCTCTCAAAGCTGCTAGCATTGTCTAGTTATGAGGAAAGTCTGCCCACCTTGTCAGTCGGATGAAAAACACACTGGGATCCCTGACCTCGGAGGAGGAACCAGAAGCTGAGATGTGTCAGTCAGCTTCTCTGGGCCCCTAGGTCAGCCCATTTAGTGGCAGGTTGCACTCAGCTCTGTCAAATGAAAAATGAAATGAAAATCGCTTATTGTCACGAGTAGGCTTCAATGAAGTTACTGTGAAAAGCCCCTAGTCGCCACATTCCGGCGCCTGTCCGGGGAGGCTGGTACGGGATTCGAACCGTGCTGCTGGCCTGCTTGATCGGCTTTAAAAGCCAGCGATTTAGCTCAGTGAACTAAACCAGGCCCCCAGGTAGCTGTCAGGTAGGAGTCAGGCCTTTTGCAGAGGATAAGTGGAGTATCGTTCTGTCCTCACTGCAAGTTATCACCATTTTCCTAGAGCGTCCGGCCAATCGCTGCCCATATATTTTCCGATCCTCAAACCCAAATGTGATTCCAACTATTTTGATTAACATAAATAACCAAGGAAACAAAATCAAGTGAACTGAGGGACAAAAACATAGATAGCAGAGAATGGTTTTCATTCATTGACCACTGAGTTGTGCACACTTGCGCTGACCAATGGGCGCTAATTACTGACACACTCATGCATTGCAATGCTGACTACATTGGCACAATTGACTCGTCAAGGAAGGGTCAGGGAGCCCCCCCCCCTCTGTGTGAGTCTTCAGCCCACATAAGGCTGGGAAGCACCCCTTGGCAGAGTCCCGCACTTTGCCCATGCACTCTGGCATCGCATGGGACTCCGTCCAGGAACCTCATAGTCGTCCCTGTGCTGACCCTATGGATTCGCCTACTCTCATCCACTTTCTAGCTGCCATTCTAGAAGGGCGATTCCTCACAGGTGATATTGCCACAAGCCCAGCAAGGGGACCCAAAAGTGCTAGAAACCAGCCGCCAGAGCGCTTTAAACCTCGGGGATCACAGCCATGAAGGGCCGCTAAGGCCTGCAAGCAACCCCCTCCCCTTGCGATGCGAAGACCGAACCGCCACCCCTGACCCCTGGATTACACTTATCTAAGTCGCCTGCAAACTCGCCATTGTCCCCTCTGCAACTGACACCTTGGAGGAAGATGACGACCTGAGCATTCACCTCTGATATTCGTTTTGGAGGTGAGATCGCCAGGTTTTCGTTTTTATACTGCTGTTGTAAATCATGCCGGTGCCCTATGAACATACGGTTGTAACTGTTAACTGTAAATCTATTTCTTTGTTGTTAATGTGATTATTTCTGTGATTAAATTAAAGTTTTTAAAAACATAACAGATACCTATTGGTCAGCGTTATCACTCCTGTGGTGCAATAACAGTTCCTCACTGTTTTAGAAATTGAAAATAGAATCCACAGAATCCCTACAGTGCAGAACAAGGCTTTTCAGCCCATTGGGTGTGACCCTCCGAAAGACCAGTCTATCTAGGCCCACTGACCCATCCTATCCCTGTAACCCACCTAACCTGCATATCTTTGGACCCTAATGGGCAATTTAACATGGTGAATCCACCCAACCTGCATATCTTTGGATTGTGGGAGGAAACCGGAGCACCCAGAGGAAACCTATGCAGACACAGGGAGAACGTACAAACTCCATACAGTCACCCAAGGCCGGAATCTAACCCAGGTCCTGTGAGACAGCAATGCTAGCCACTGTGCCACCATGCCACCTGTTGGTTTCCCGTCCGGGATCCTAACAAAGCATTGAATTTCAAGAAAGGTGGAAATAGATTTGATAGGGGGCAGCAATTTTCTTTTGTACATTTGTTTTTTACAAGTGGGGCGATTACCACACCACAATAGCAGTTTGGAGTGACAGATCATAGAATGCATATCCAGAGGTGCAAACACCATGGATGAACACCTGCTGAAGTTCCAGACGGAGGCGTTCAAGTCTGACGACCCTGCCCTATATAAGAAATCCAGGTACGACGTACGAAAAACCATCAGGGACGACAAAAGACAATACCGGATCAAACTAGAGTCCCAGGCCAACGACACAAACCCACAAAGTCTATGGGAGGACTTACACGAGATCACAGGTTACAAAGTAAGGCCAGGCAGAATCTCTGGGGGTTGGAGCATCCCTTCCCGATGAACAAGTTCTACGCCCACTTTGAACATAGAACAGTACAGCACAGAACAAGCCCTTCGGCCCTCGATGTTGTGCCGAGCTTTGTCCTAAACAGTCAGCTGCCACCTGCCCCAACAGCCCTGGAAACACCCATATCCATTATTATAGCCTCAGAGGTAAGAGCTGCGTTCTTGAAAGTAAACTTGTGGAAAGTGATGGGCCCTGACAGAGTTCCTGGGCGAGCACTCAGAGCCTGCTCTGACCAGCTGGCGAGTGTATTCACAGATATCTTCAACACCTCACTTCTCCGCTCCAAGGTCCCCACCTGCTTCAAGACCAGCATAATACCAGTACCAAAGAAGAACAAGGTAGCGTCCCTCAAAGACTACTGACCGGTGGCCCTGACGTTTGTTATCATGAAATGCCTCGAGCGGCTAGTCATGAGTCGGATCAACACCAGCCTCCCAGACAGTCTCGATCCATTGCAGTTCGCCTATCGCCACAACCGATCCACAGCAGGTGCTATCTCCCTGGCCCTACAATCAACACTCGAACATCTCGACAACAAATACACCTATGTCAGACTGCTGTTCATCGACTATAGCTCTGCCTTCAACACCATTATCCCGACAAGATTAATAACCAAACTCTGTAATCTTGGACTTGATCCCTCCCTGTGCAGCTGACTGCACCAACAGACCGCAATCTGTCAGGATAGGTAACAGCACCTCCCCCACAATAGTCCTTAACACCGGGGCCCCGCAAGGATGCGTGCTCAGTCCGCTACTGTACTCCCTATACAAACACAACTGTGTGGCAAGATTTAACTCCAATTTGATCTGTACGTTTGCAGATGATATGATTGTGGTGGGTCGTATCTCAAACAATGACAATCAGACTACAGAAGGGAGATAGATCACTTGGTTGCATGGTGTACCGAAAACAACCTCTCTCTAAATGTCAGAAAGACCAAGGGACTGATCATCGACTTCAGGAAGCGTAGCACGACACACCCTACCCGTCCAAATTAATGGCTCCGAAGTGGAGTTGGTCGATAGCTTTAACTTCCTGGGGGCCACCATCACCAACAGTCTGTCCTGATCCACTCACGTTGATGCAACAGTTCAGAAAGCCCAACAGCGTCTCTACTTCCTACAGAAACTAAAGAAATTTGGCATGTCTGCATCGACCCTCACAAACTTCTACAGATTTGCCATGGAGAGCATCCTATCCGGTTGCATCACAGCTTGGTATGGCAACTGCTCGGCCCAAGATCGCAAGAAACTGCAGAATGTGTTGAACTCAGCCCAACGCATCACACAAACTTGCCAACCTCCCATTGATTCTGTCTACACCTCCTGCTGCCTCAGGAAGGCAGACAGCATTGTCAGAAACCCCTCACACCCAGGCTCTGCCCTCTTCCAGACCCTTCCATCAGGCAGAAGATACTGAAGTCTGAAGGCTCGCACATCCAGACATAGGAACAGCTTCTTCCACACAGCTACAAGACTCCTCAACGACTCTCCCTCAGACTGATCTGTTCCCTGTAAGAACACTATTCACGACACCCTATGCTGCTCTTGCTCATGTAGTGCTTGTTTGGCCCTTGTTCTGCACTGTAACCAATGACTATTTGTTGATGTACCATTTGTCAATGTACTCTGTTGATTAATCTTTTGTCTACTACGTACGTACTGTGTACGTTCCCATGGCCGCAGAAAAATACTTTTCACTGTACTTCGGTACATGTGACAATAAATATCAATCAATCAATCAACTGGAAATAATGTAAGGTATCATCACCAAAGTCTCAGTCAAAATCGAATGTCACTGCACTCATCCACAATAAGTTTGTGAACAGCAAGAGTCTGATTCTTGAATAAGAAGGTAATCTGGAGGGAAAAGCAGAGAGGTGGAGTTCATTAAGGTTATTGTAATAAAGGTTTTGGTACAACAATTAAAGCCTTGACTTCAGGAAGAATGTAAGTACTGAACTTATCCCAGATGATAAAATATCTTCAACAATGCATTGGAGTTGGCTTTAGCAGATTTCAGGAGACAGATTTTTTATCCAGCAAAACATTATTTGTTCTAGGCAGCACCATATGATTTACTTGAGAACAGATTGAATTCTCATCTCAAAATCACTTAATTCTGGTTAATGTACTTTTAACATATCAATTTCACATTGCATCCCTGTTTGGGTAAACATTATTGGTACTAATCTGGGCTATCCAGAAAATGAATTTTTGAATTTTATTTATTGTCACGAGTACCGAGGTACAGTGAAAAGCATCGGGTGAGCATATAGAATGTGGTACTACTCAGTTGAGAAGGTATGTGAAGTGATCAATTCAGTGCATAAGAGAGCCACACAGGAGTCTGGTAACAGGTGGGAAAAGCTGTTTTTGAACCTGTTAAGACTTTTGTATCTCCTGCCCGATGGAAGAAGTTGTAAGAAAGAATAACCTGGGTGGGAAGGATCTTTGATTATACTATCCGCTTTCCCAAGGCAGCGGGAGGTGTAGACAGAGTCAATGGATGGGAAGTGGGTTTGTGTGATGAACTGGGCTGTGTTCACGACTCTCCTATAGTTTCTTGTGGTCTTGGGCTGAGCAGTTGCCAAACCAGGCTGTGATGCAGCCTGTTAGGATGCTTTCTATGGTGCATCTGTAAGAATTGGTAAGAGTCAATGTGGATATGCCGAATGTCCTTAGTTTCCTGAGGAAGTATAGTTGTGCTTTCTTGGTCGTAGCGTCGACGTGGGTGGAGCAAGACAGATTGTTGGTGATGTGCACACCTCGGAACTTGAAGCTATCAACAACTCCACCTCGGCATCATTGATGCAGATAGGGGTGTGTACGATACTTTGCTTCCTGAAATCAATGACCAGCTCTTTTTGCTGACGTTGAAAGAGAGATCATTGTCATTAATTACGCCACTAGGTTCTCTATCTCCCTCCTGCACTCTGACTCATCGTTCGTGATCTGACCCACTACGGTCGTGTCATCAGCAAACATGTAGATCGAGCTGGAGCCAAATTTTGCCACACAGTTGTGTGTGTACAGGGAGTATAGTAGGGGGCTAACTATGCAGCATTGCGGGACCCCAGTATTGAGGACTATCGCGGAAGAGGTGTGGTTATTTTTCCTTACTGATTGTGATCTATGAGTCAGGAAGTTGAGGATCCAGTTGCAGAGTGAGTCAAGTCCTAGGTTTTGGAGCTTTGATATGAGCTTGGCTAGGATTATGGTGTTGAAGGCGGAGATGTAGTCAATGAATAGGAGTCTGATGTCGGAGTCCTTGTTGTCGAGATGCTCCAAGGATGAGTGTGGAGCCAGGGAGAAGCGTCCGCTGTGGACCGGTTGTAACAGTATGCGAATTGCAGTGGATCAAGGCATTCTGGGAGTATGGCTTTGATGTGTCACATGACCAACCTCTTGAAGCACTTCATAATGATAAATATCAAGGCCACTGGATGCTACTTGTTGAAGCACATTGCCTGGTTCTTCTTTGGAACCAGTATGATGGTGGTCTTCTTGAAGCAGATGGGAACTTCGGAAAGGAGTAGGGAGAGGTTGAAGATGTCCACAAACACACTCGCCAGTTGGTCTGCGCAAGATCGGAGTGCATAACCAGGGACTCTGTCAGACCTGTTGCTTTCCGAGGGTTCACTTACAAGAAGGCCGATCTGACTTTGGAGGTGTGGCCGAGGCTGCTGGGGTAGTTGCCAGTGGTTTGATGGTTTCCTGCTCGAACCGAGCACAGAATGCATTAAGTTCATTGGGGAGGGATGCTCTGCTCCCAGAGATTCTACTGTTATGAATTGTCGCCTGTTATATTGTTTAAGTCTTGCCACAACCGACGAGAGTCCCTATTGTTAGCCTGTGCCCCTAGCTTAGTCTATATTGTTTCTTGGCATCCCCGATGGCTTTGCGGAGGTCGTACTTGGATTTCTTGTATAGGCCAGGGTCGCCTGTCTTGAACGCCTCAGACCTGGCATTCAGTAGAGAGTGAAATTCCCGATTAAACAATGGTTTCCAGTTGGGAAATGTACATACTTCCTTCTTTGGTACGCAACCTTCTGCACACTTGCTGATGAAGTCTGTAACGGTGGTGGCATACTCGTTCAGGTTGGCCGCCGAGTTCTTGGATATGGACCAGTCCACTGACTCCAAGCAGTCGCGTAGGAGCTCATCTGATTGCAGCACGGTGGTGCAGTGGTTAGCACTGCTGCCTCACAGCGCCGAGATCCCAGGCTCGATCCCGGCCCTGGATCACTGTCCTTGTGGAGTTTACACATTCTCCCCGTGTCTGCGTGGGTTTCACCCCCAGAACCCAAAGATGTGCAGGGTAGGTGGATTGGCCACACTAAATTGCCCCTTAATTGGAAAAAAGAATAATTGGATACTCTAAAATCTTTTTATAAAATAAATTTAGAGTACCCAATTATTTTTGTTTCCAATTAAGGGGCAATTTAGCGCGGTCAATCCACCTGCACATATTTGGGTTGTGGGGTGAAACCCACGCAGACACAGGGAGAATGTGCAAATTCCACAGGGACAGTGACCCAGGGTCGAGATTCAAACCCGGTCCTCAGCGCCGTAGTTCCAGTGCTAACCACTGCGCTACATGCTGCCATTTGTACGACCTTCTTTTTAAAATTTTAAAAATAAATTTAGAGTACCCAATTCATTTTTCCAATTAAGGGGCAATTTAGCGTGTTCAATCCACCTACCCTTGCACATCTTTTGGGTTGTGGGGGCGAAACCCACGCAAACACGGGGAGAATATGCAAACTCCACACGGACAGTGACCCAGAGTCGGGATCGAACCTGGGACCTCAGCGCCGTGAGACTGCAATGCTACCACTGCGCCACCGCGCTGCCCTTGTACGACCTTCTTAACCGGATTCTCCCGCTTAAGTTTCTGCTTGCATGCCAGGAGAAGGAGCACCGTCTAATGGTCCGAATTTCTGAAGTCCGGTCAGGGGATGGATCGGTAGGCCCTTGATGCTTGTGCAGCATTGGTCGAGGATTTTGTGGTGGGACAGGAGATGTGTTGGTGGAATTTTGGCAGTATACTCTTGAGGTTGACAAATGTAGACTCAACGAGTCTTTCCTTTGGGTGGTTGGATTCATATAACATATTACAAACAGAAACTAACACACATTTTACAAATAATGATTCAGATCAGACAAACAAAGCATTCCTTTTTAAATCTCAAATAATATTTGTCCAGACAGAAGTAGAATCAATATGAAGGTATTCTTTGCCAAACCCAGCATCATCTTTGAAAAGCCCTCGGGTTAAAATATTAATCATCACCTACCATACCAAGTCTTATTTCTGTCACAATACCTATGAGTGCAGATATTTTAAGCTGATTAAACCATAATATATAAAATACAATAAGATAAAAGCAAATGACTGTGAATGCTGGAATCTGAGACAAAGCACAGTGCTGGAAAATCTCAGCAGTTCTGACAGTCTTTGTGGAGAACGAATAGAGTTAACGTTTCGAGTTTGGATGACTCTTCGTCAAAGCTAGAGAGAACTGGAAATAGGATGAGATTCATATTCTGGGCGGGGGGGGGGGGGGGTGCAAGGAACAGAGGGCTGGATAGTAGGCTGGGGAGGGATGGGCAAAGATGTTGTGGACAAAAAGACAAAGGGAATGTAAATGGTGGTGATCAAGGCTAAGAAGGTTGGCACATTAAGAGATCAGAATGTGTTAATGGGAGAACAAAGTAAGCAGTGTGCCAAGGACAACCTGGAACAGGGAACAGATGGTCCTAGTGAGGGAAAACAGATGGATAGAAGAAATGAAAGTAGATTGAGAGAAATACAATCGTGATCTGACTTTCCCCTTTTCTTTCATTGTTTTATCTACTTACACACAACTATACGGGGCCTCACGGTAGCATGGTGGTTAGCATCAATGCTTCACAGCTCCAAGGTCCCAGGTTCGATTCCCGGCTGGGTCACTGTCTGTGTGGAGTCTGCACGTCCTCCCGGTGTGCGCGTGGGTTTCCTCCGGGTGCTCCGGTTTCCTCCCACAGTCCAAAGATGTGCGGGTTAGGTGGATTGGCCATGCTAAATTGCCCGTAGTGTAAGGTTAATGGGGGGATTGTTGGGTTACGGGTATACGGGTTACGTGGGTTTAAGTGGGGTGATCATTGTTCGGCACAACATCGAGGGCCGAAGGGCCTGTTCTGTGCTGTACTGTTCTATGTTCTATACTGTGTGCAGCAAATAAGAATATTATTCCCAGGTGTTTACAATTCTAGTTTTTAGATAGTCATTGAGTTACAACTTACAGTTAACTCTATCCTGCAATTGTTTCTATATTGATGATTCTATATGGGTGGCACAGCGACACAGTGGTTAGCACTGCTGCCTCAGCATCATGGACCCGGGTTCAATTCCAGTCTTGGGTGACTGTGTAAAGTTTGCACTTCCTCCCCGTGTCTGTGGGGGTTTCCTCCCCTCCGGATGCTCCAGTTTCCTCCCATAGTCCAAAAATGTGCAAATTAGGTGGGGTTATGGAAATCAGGCATGGAAGTGGGCCTAGGTAGAGTGCAGGCTTTCAGAGGCTCAGTGCAGACGTGATGGGCTGAATGGCCTCCTTCTGCACTGTAGGCATTCTATGATTTTCTGGTTCTTTGTTAAGACTACGGATGTGGGGTTGGGTATTCATATCAGGATTTTTCCTTTTGGGCTGTGGATTGAATAATGCCCATTTGGCAATATGCTGTACTGTACATAGTACCTTTTTAAAAAATAAATTTAGCGCACCCAATTCATTTTTTCCAATTAAGGGGCAATTTAGCGTGGCCAATCCACATACCCTGCACACAGACAGTGACCCAGAGTCGGGATCGAACCTGGGACCTCAGCGCCCTGAGGGAGCAGTGTTAACCACTACGCCATCGTGCTGCCTTACATAGTACCTTAACACACAGATGCATCTGTACCAATCATCATTGTTCTAACGTGTCGGAAATGCTGTAGTAGAAGCTACAACGTCTGCAAGGAGCGTCACGACAACTCCACTTTCTTCCCAGTGAAAAGCTTTCCATTCTCTAAATCAAACTCCAGGATTCTGCATTTTCTCACCGCCTGGTTTTCCAAGCCGCGGTTGCCATGGCCGCTTTGAAATGGAGACGTTGCCCAGCCGTCACAGTAACCCAGTAACCATGGCAACGCCACAGGCCGCACGAACATCCAAATTTGCGAAGAAGCGTGAAGTTCGCGCTCTTATGAGATCTTCTCCCAACTTCATTTTTCTTCCACTTTAATAGCACTAAAGTAAGGCTTTGTGGTGCGATAACACCAGCTCCAAATTTATCTTTACATCTACCTGAATGTTTTAAAATGTATATATTTTGGGCCCTCCAGAAGCGCCGGGAGAAGTCCTGTTTTTGACACTGCACGAGGGAAGATGTGAATAGCAAACATGCTGTCCTGTATTAGATGTCACTGCGCCGATATAAAATGATCCATGGCTATTCGGTGCTCGCCTACCGTTCTTCTCTCCTAACCTGAATCTCTCTCCCTCCTGTATGATACACCCCTGTGTCACTCAGACACCAGCAAAGTTACCCGTGGATTTGCTATTCAACTGAGAGCAGCATCACTGTACACACAGGAATAGGCCATTCTGTCCATTCCCGGGGTTAATACTCCAGGCGAGCTCCAATCGACTCCTAGTTTTGGACTCGACCAATGGTGAAAGCATATTTTCCAAGTCAAGCTATCAAAGCCCTCCACAATTTAAAATATCTCTATTAGGTCACCCTTTGCTCTTTTTCCCCCGGAGTAAAGAACACAGCCCGCTATGTTTTTCCTGATTATCAATCGCTCAGTTCTGATTTCACCCTTATACATCTTTTTTGTACCTATATCATTTTGTGTAATTATGGCGATCAGAACTGCACTCTTTAGTATGGTATAACCAAGACTCTATGTAATATAACTCTCCAGTTTTTCGATTCCATTCTACCAGAAATGTACTTTTTAATGCTCTTGTTAACTTGCATTGCTACAGTAATAGATAGTTTCTAAATCTGTATCTCTGGATTTATTTGTTCCCCTTCTTCCCATTTAAACTTTTAATTTCCAAAGCATATGTGGCCTCCTTCCTCCAATGAAAATGCATCACACCAGCACTTATCTGTATGGTAATTCATCTGCCATTTTGCCAAATTTATTTAGGTCTTCTTGTATTTTGTCATGGTCTTCCTCAGGATTAACTGTAAAGCCAATATGGTGCTATATGAACATTATGAAATGGTTCAAAATTGATAGATACAAAGAAACTGAACATGAGAGCAGATTCAATGACCCTTTTAAAGATATGAAACCAAATTTATATGTCTTTAAAATCAGGTAACAGATGAGACAAAAGAAATTTGCTACTGAATATTTAGAGATAATTGTTTTGCAGGAGGCATGTTGCCTCAGGGTGACATTTGTCGACAGTTTAGAACTCTTAATTTTGTGTTAATTCATCAAGTTAAGTATCTGGTGCACACAATGTATTTGAAGTGGATTTGAGGAATGCCATAACCAGAAATTTATGCATCAGTAAAATTAACTCTTGCTCCCATCTTCAGTGCCGCAGTGTGCCATAAAAATACAAATGACGGATTTGGCATATGCCAGTGTTCTGTGTGTTGGTTAGTAGATTAGCTCATGATATCAGCTTTTTAATGGTCCATACAAAAATCAGTTTGTTGAAGTCCTGTTGATGCATGTCTTAAAACATCTTTAAAGATGACACCAATGATTTCTGTTATATATTTAATGTTGGTGAGGCATTTCATAAACATTAATTATTATACATAGGGGAGAAAGTGCAAACTCCACACAGTCACCCAAGGTCGGAATCGAACCCAGGTCCCTGGCACTGTGAGGCAACAGTGCTAACTAACCACTATATTCTCAAATTGTTTTCAAATCCTTCCATGGTCGCACCCATCTTTATCAGTCTAGCTGGGTTCTGTGTGAGGCAGACATTTTGCATCAGTTAGATATAACTGTCAGATCAGGAAGCCTACAAACTATTGTTTGATTGAAAAGACTGGAAACAGCAGTTTCACACGAGGTGGCTCTCGCCAAAGTACCTTGATTTTGGCTCTTTTCACCCAGTTTTCAGGGGTGATTTGCGGAAGAATTTGGTTGGTTTGATGGGATAAGAGTCCCACATAAAAAGAATGCCCAATAAGTATACAACCAGGCAGCAGAAAAGTAAAGATTTGTCATCGGACTCGAGAGCTTTGAAAGCTACATCTGGTGGAGGCTCCTGCTGTGTCTTTGGCCACCACGCAAAGCGTGGAAATGCTTACAGGCATTTTCGCGGGAGAACTTATGAAACTGCGGCAGGCTGTCTCCAAAGGCCTCGACAGAACAATCAAAGGGGCCCTGTCCCATTTTCGTGTGGCCCTGGAAACAATAGATCTGATGTTAAAGGCGCATGGCGAGGTACTAAAGGATATGGAGGTGGCCCCTTCAAGGCAGAGTGACCAGATAACCCCCCTGGAGGCAGAGATGGCATGGGTGGCCGGGGACAACAAGGCGCTAAGGACGAAGGTTGATGATCTGGAGAATCGCTCCAGAAGGCAGAATTTGAAAGTCGTTAGACTGGTGGAGGGTCTGGAAGGTCCGAACCCAAAAAGTATATGTTGCAGCTGTTCAGGAAAATGGTGGAGGAGGGTGGAATACATCCCCTCCAGTTGGAATGAGCTCAGAGGTTGCTCAGGCAGAAGCCCCATTTTGGTGAACTATTCACCGCGTACGATCATCCTGTGTTTTCACAGTTACCAAGAAAAGGAAAGGCCCCTGCAGTGAATGAAGGATCAGTGGGACTATAAATGGGAGGGCCACACCGTTAGACTCTATCAGGATGTGGGTGAGGAACTGGCTAAGAAGCATGCAGTATTCAACAAGGCCAAGGCTGCCCTGTACAGGAACAACGTTCAATTCAGTATGGTGGACCTGTGCGCCTCGAGTAATTTACAAATCAACTGATTACTATTTTGATGCAGAGGCCTTTATACAGAAGCATGGACTAGGGTCACGCTAACTATGAACTGTATGAACAATGTTGTGGGATGTCTTTTTAGAGAGTGAGAGTGTGATATTTGGGATTTGCTGTATTTTTACTGTTTGTGGGATGCATATTGTTTTTCGTTGGTCTATTTCTCTAGCTATTAAAATTGAATATGGGGGAGGTATGGGTGGGAGGTAGTTCTCTGACAGTGGCCATTACTTTGTTCTGTTCAGATTGGAGATTTGGTGGCCATCTTGGGTGGGCCTGGTGTGGACTCTCTTTGAGTAGCTGCTGGACTGCCCCACAAGGGGGGAATTGCTGAATCTGGATCAGGTATAGAAGGCCCTATGTTTGGCTGGTCACCTGAAATGTAAGGGGGTTGAAGGGGTTTATGCACTTTAAGAGTTTGAATGCTGATGTGGTGTTTTTGCAGGAGATCCATTTGCGGATCAAGGACCAGACAAGGTTACGAAAGGGCTGGGTGGGGAAAGTATTTCATTCGGAATTTGATAAGAGGGCCCTGGGGTTTGCAGGTTTAGTGAATAAGAGAGTATTGTTCTCGGCAGAAAACATTTTGGTGGATCCAAATGTGAGGTTCGTGATTGTTTGTTGGTTGTTGGTGGATACTCCGGTGGTTCTAGTTAATTTGCAGCAAACTGAGATAAAACAGCTTTCATCAACAAGTTGTTAGCTCCTATTCCTGACCTGGACTTGCAGCAACTAATTTTGGGCAGGGACTTTAACTGTGTACTGGATCCTCAGAGATCTAAATGTTGCTGGTAATACTCCTCTGGCACCTAAGATATCAAGATCTAAGTGTTTGAATCCTTCTGGGGTGGCAAGGCTCTATTAGCCTTTATGGAATTGGCGGTGGGGGCAGATCCGTGGCGATTTTTACATTCGAGTGAGGACTGTGCTTTTTTCTCTCAGGTTCATCAGGTGCTTGAGGGGGACATTTTATGGATTTGGGGGGAAGGCCATTCGCCTGTTAGCCCACCAGCTAAGGCGGCAGGCTGCATCCGGGAGATAGTACATATGAAGGATTCGGCAGGTTGGTCTCCTCCCCAGGGAAGGTCAACGAGGCTTTTGAGGCCTTTTACCATAGACTTTACAAGTCGGAGCCTCTGAGGATATGCTGCCCATGATGGAAATTTTGGGTGCCTTGTCCATTCCAGTGGTAGAATGAGAGATGTTGGAATTCCTGTTGAGCCCTGAAGAGATCATGAGGTGTATTGGATAGAGGGTGTATTCTCCCTCTGCGTACCTGAATAGGTGCCAGAATGTGGCGATGAGGGGCTTTTGACTGTACCCTCATTGCCGTGTTAATGTAAGCCTACTTGTGACAATAAAGATTATTATTATTAAATGTACGGGTCTAATGCAGTCGGGTAAGGCTCTGGGCACGGATGGGTTCCCGATAAAAATTTAGAAGAAATTTGTTGGACAGCTGATCCCATTTCTGTTAGATATGTTTAATTGTCCCAGGGGGTATTACCAGCAACATTTGCGCAGGCATCGATCTCTTTGATTTTGAAGAAGGTTAAGGATCTGACTGGGTGTGGGTTGTATCGCCTAATTCATTATTAAACACAGACCCTAAGCTGTTGGCAAAAGTTTTGACAATGTGCTTGGAGCCCTACCTTCCGGTGGTGATTTTGAAGGAACAGACTTGGTTTGTTAAGGGCAGGCGGCATTTAGACAACATACGCCGACTGCTTTTTGTTTTTTTATCCGCCTCTCAAGTCCCTGAAGCAGAGGTGATTATTTCAATCAATGGACGCTGAAAAGGCATTTGGTAGGGTGGCATGGGGGTATCTGGTCGAGATCCTTGGAAGAATCAGGGTTGGGCTAAGATTTATATCTTGGATCTGTCTTTTATCCAGAGCTCCCATTATGAGTGTTCCTATGAATGCCCTGAGCTTGGAATACTTCCAGTTAAATTGAGGTACAAGGCAGTTTGCCCATTGTTCCCCCTGACAATCTAGCCTCTGGCAATAGCATTGAGGTCGTCAACGGGCAGAGGGGAATAGAGAGGGAGGGAGGGAGTGAAGGGTGCCCTTGTAAGCAGATGATTTGCTGTTAATTATAACAGGTCCTCTCTCCAATGTAGAGGAGCTAATGAAGCTACTTAGGAATTTTGCCTCCCTTTTTGGGGTATAAGCTAAATTTGGACAATAGCTAATACTTTCCCGTGAACTCCCCGGGGAGGGGTGCCGATTTACGGATGTTGCCTTTTCACTTGCCAGAGCGAGCTTTTGTTATCTGGGAATCCGGATGGCCCATGAATTGGGGTTGAGTCAGACTTGAAGAAGTGGGACAACTTCCCTCTGTCCTTGACTGATAGGGACCAGTCGATAAAAATAAATGTCCTTCCTAGGTTTTTGTTTCTGTTTCAGTGTCTCCCAGATTTCCTTCCCAAATCTTTCTTTGTGAAGGTGAATAAATTGATTTCTTCCTTTATTTGGGAGGGCAAGACTCCACAGATTAGTAGGATTTTTCTGCAGAGGGAGAGGCACATCCCCATTCCCCTGGAACTGTTAACATTTACATCCAAGTGTAACTGTGTCTTACAAAAGAGATCTGCATCATAATAAATAAAAGCAAATTACTGTGGATGCTAGAATCTGAAACCAAAGAAAAAATGCTGGAAAATATCCGCAGATCTGGCACCATCTGTAGGGAGAGAAAAGAGCTAACATTTCGAGTCCAGATGACCCTTTGTCAAAGCTTTGACAAAGGGCCATCTCTCCCTATAGATGCTGCCACATCTGCTCAGATTTTCCAGCGTTTTCTCTTTGGGATCTGCATCATAATGTTACACATGTCATATGTACAAATGCAACTATGCTTCATACAACATGACATGCCTGATAATTTTAAATGTGTACCTTGCGCACAGCTTAATGGACATTCGCAAAGACATCGTCCCATTGGTCTTCCGAACTTTGATCGGCTACTCAATGAGACTTCAACTTTTGGAAGACTGGTTTTCTGGCTGGCCTTTTTGTATCACCAACTTGTTCAGCCTTTTGACACGATGCATCTTGAAAACCAGTTTTCTTGCTGGTCTTCTCCAACTTTTTCAATTTTCTAACGCAGTGCTTCCTTTTCTTTCTACGTGTGCTTTCTTGCCTGTCGGCCACATCGCTAATGCCTTCTTCTTCAGTGTTGCAGGTGCTACCCGGTTGACCCACTGTATCCTCAACTATTTTCTTCCCCTTCCTTCTCATGGAAAGGATCCTCTGACTGCATCTCCTTTTCTTTTAGACCTTAGTGGCATCCTTCCTGCTGCTGGACTTCACCATGGGACTAGTCGCTTGTGATGCTTTTGTCATAGTAACTGCTTTTGGATCTGGGCAGCATGGTTGCACAATGCTTAGCACTGTTGCTTCACAGCACCAAGGACCCAGGTTCGATTCCCTATTTGGGTCACTGTCTGTGCAGAGTCTGCACGTTCTCCCAATCTCTGCGTGGGTTTCCTCCGGGCGCTCCATTTTTTTCCGGGAGTGGAAGATAAGTGCGAGCGCTGTTCTTGAGGGCCTGTGGATCATACACACATGTTCTAGTCATATCCTAAACTTGTGAGAGTTTGGGTCTCCTTTCTCAACACCATGTCAGGGATTCTTGGAATTGAGCTGGAGCTTTGCCCGTTGGTGGCTATTTTACGGGCCTCGGACTCGCCATAGCTACAGACGGGGTGAAGATGGATGCTCACGCCATTGTCTAGTTAATACCCCAAATGTGAGTTTGCTTGGGTGGAGGACTCTGGTTCCACCAAGTACTCTGTCCTGGTTGAGTAACTTTATGGAGTTTTTCTACTTAGAGAAGGTTAAGTACATCCTGAGAGGGTCGGCAGAAGGGTTCCACCAAGGTGGCAGCCATTCATTTCCTAATTCAGGGAGTTGGTCGCCATCAGATATTAGGGAAGGGGGACGTTGTTTGGTTTGGAATTGTTTTCTTTTGGGGGGGGCGGAGGGGAGGGAGGATAACTTTGGGATTTTATTTGTTTTGTGTTTCTACTGTATTCTAATGAAATATTTTCTCAAAAATATATATTTTAAAAGTCTGCGAATGATCAGATTATGTGAGAAATACGTACATGAACATCTTGTGGACTGATTCATTTGTTTGCAAAACAATTGCATCATCAGTATATTGCCATATCTTGCTGCTTGTGTGTAATACCTTAAAATAATTTTCCTGTTAGTTTTAATCAAAAACATCAAAAACATCAAATTGGAGATTGGTTAATCAATACTGAGGAAGACTGTAACAAATTAAAGAAGGCATTGCCAAACTTGCAGAATGGGTATACAATTGGCAAATAAATTTAAACATAGATAAATGTAAGGTTGTACATTTTGGCAATAAAAATAGGGGGTGGGATTCTCCCATCTAACGGCAGAGTGTTGACACCGTCGTAAAAACTGGAGAGTTGAACGACGGCGTCATTGGACCGCTAAATGTAGCGATCCTCTGTCCTACGGGAGGCCAGCACGGCACTGGAGTGACCCACGTCACTCCAGCTGGCGATACCTGCGTCAAATGGGCGCCGCAGGTCTGCGCATGCGTGCTGCGACCGGCGCGAATACGCGCATGCATGGTAGCTGTCTTCGCGCCGGCCCCGACACAACATGGCGTAAAACTACAGGGGCTAGCGCAGAGCAAAAGAGGCCCCCACCTAGAGAGGCCGGCCTGCCGATCGGTAGGCCCTGATCGCGGGCCAAGCCACGGTGGAGGCCCCCCTTGGGGTCGAATCCCCCCCCCCCGCCGGGTAAACCCAGATGAGAATGGTGGCGGTGGGACTCGGGCTTTTTTGGCCAGCCACTCGGCCCATCCCAGGCAGAATGGACCGGCGTCAGGGCGGCGTCATGCGAATCGCATCCGGCCCGGCAATTCTCCGAACCGGCGATGGCTGAGAGAATCCCATCCAGGAGATTTCATAGTATGTAGAAATAAGAATCTAAATAGGGTCGAGAAGCAAATGAATCTGACAGCACAAAGTAGCCATACAGGTTAATAAAGCCATAAAAAGGCAAATCAAGCATTAGAGGGGTAGAATTGAAAGATAACTAAGTTATACTAAACTTATATCAAACCTTGGTTAGTCCACACCTGAAGTGCAGCGTAGAATTCTGGCTGCCATGTTGTAAAAATGTAGAGGCAGTGGATAGGATGGAAAAAAATTGACAAGGATGATACCAGAAATAAGGAAGTATACCATCAGGGGAAAAAGAACATGCTGGGTGGGTCTCTTCTCTTGAGAAAATGTTGAAGTTACGAAATGTTTTGATAGAGTAGATACAGGTAGAATGTTTCTATTAGTAATGACAAGCAAAACTAGGAGCTAGCAATATGAGATCGTCACTAAAAAATCAAACACAGAATTCAGAAGAAATTTCTTTGCTCAGAGAATGTAAATTCCCTAACACAGGGAATGGGTGAAGCCCATTAGTACAGACACATTTAAGGGCAGGTTAAATAAGCGTCTGAAGGAGAAGGGAACACATAAGAGTATAATGCTGATGAGGAAGGAAGCTTAAGTGAAGCATAATTACTGGTATGAATGGTTGGGCTGAATTTTATGCTGTATACCCTATGTAATCCCTATCTACCATGAATATGACATTCTTGCATTATGATATTTTGGCATCATATAACCCAGAGAGGAAAAATGGTATGCATTCCATGTGGTCTTCTGTACTATGTACCACACATAACAGATAATTATTAGTTACATGTCAAACTGTCCATCCATAGACTGTATGATGGTGCAGATTTCGGTTCCTGTGATACATGTCTGCCGATAGAAATAATGGGCGGGGTTCTCCCGTAATAGGCGGGGCGGGCAACTCCGGTGGGACGGAGTGGTGTGAACTAGTCCGGCGTCGGGCTGCCCCAAAAGGTGCGGAATCCTCCGCACCTTCAGGGGCTAGGCCTGCCCTGGAGTGATTTGCATCCCGCTGGCTGGCGGGAAAGGGGCTTGGTGCCACGCCAACCGGCACCGAAGGGCCTCCGCCTGTCGTTTCTAATATTTTTCCCGCTTCTGGACTGTGATAGAAAGATTCAACAACGCTCGTTAAGAAAACAAAACAAGGCTTTATTTACGAATTACAATTGCATGCAGAATTGGCTGAAATTTGGAGTCGGAGAGCAGTCAAGTACAAACTGCTGGGTTCGTCCCAAGTCTGCGCTAGTACAGACAAATAGGACGATATTTATACATTATAGAATCAAGATAACATGAATACATCTTGGTCAGGAATTTGATCAAAAGTAAAACATAAGCAATATCATAAAACTGGCGTCACCTTGCTGACCTTTAAAGGACTCGGGGTCTCATATCATTATCTTGTCTTTTGGTCGCATGTTTAAGAAACGGAGCAGATTTATTTAAGTATCGAAAATAACTATTTCTAGCTTATCTTGTGTATTTAGACTGCTCTGGGGTGTGATGACTGAGTTTTATCCGAGTTTAGAGTCAGCAAGTTTTCGGGTCAAGTTGACCTTGGCTGCTTGTATTTTTGCCTTAGGTTATGCGAAGTCAGTTTAAATTTCATCATACCAAGAAACTTGACTAGTTTTCCCATCATGCCATTATTTGCTTCACACAATACCACACGCCGGCTGGCGCGAGTTGGCAAATGGCGGGAGCACCAGCGCGTGCTGGCGTCATCCCCGCGCATGCACAGAGGGCTTTGTTTCACACTGGCAATGGTGGACTGCTACAGCCACTGGTGCGGAACAATTGAGTGCCCCCATGGCACAGGCCCGCCCGCGGATGGTGGGCCCCGATAGCGGGCCAGGCCACCGTGGGGCACCTCCCGGGGCCAGATCCCCCCATGCCCCCCCCCCCCCCCCAAGAACCCCGGAGACTTCCCACGCCACCAGGTCCCACTGTAAGGACCTACTCCAATTTACGCCAGCGGGACTGGCAAAAGACGGGTGGGACTTGGGCTCATCGCGTGCCGGAGAATTCGGGCAGCTCCGGGGCCCATTGAGTCGCGCCGGACCCCGCCATTCTCCGAGGCGGGTGGCGCGACTCACGCTGGACCATTTTTTGGGGGGGGGCTGGAAAATTTGGATAATGGCGGGAGCAGGTTTCACGCCGATTCCCGCTGATTCTCCGACCCGGAGTGCGGTCGGAGAATCCCGCCTAATCTTTTCACTATGAATATCAGTTAAAAGTGTTGAGAAAAAGCTGGAATCACAGCAATCACAAATCCTCCCATTGAAACTAATGGGCAGGATTCTTCTGTAATTGGCGGGACGGGCAACGCTGGCGGGACGGAGTGGCGTGAACCACTCCAGCACCAGGCCGCCCCAAAGCTGCGGAATCCTCCGCACCTTCAGGGGCTAGGCCCGCCCCAGAGTGGTTTGCGCCCCGCTGGCCGGCGGGAAAGGGGCTTGGCGCCATGCCAACTGGCGCCAAAGGGCCTCCGCTGGCTGGCGCGAGTAGGCGCATGCAAGGGAGTGCCAGCACGTGCTGGCGTCATCCCCGTGCATGCGCAGAGGACATCGTTTCAGCACCGGCAATGGCGGACCGCTACAACCGCCGGTGCTGAACAATAGAATGCCCCCACGGCACAGGCCCGCCCGCGGATCGGTGGGCCCCGATCGCGGGCCAGGCCACCGTGGGAGCACCTCCCGGGGCCAGATCCCCCGCGCCACCCCAAGAACCCTGGAAGCCGCTCGCGCCACCAGGTCCTGCCGGTAAGGACCTCCTCCAATTTACGCCGGCGGGACTGGCCAAAGATGGGTGGGACTTTGGCCCATCGTGGGCCGGAGAATTCAGGCAGTCCCGGGGCCCATTGAGCCGCGCCAGACCCCTCCATTCTCCGAGACGGGCGGTGCGACTCACGCCAGGCCGATTTTTGGGGGCGGGAGAATTTGGAGGACGGCGGGGGCGACATTCATGCCGACCCCCTGGCGATGGGTCGGAGAATCCCGCCCAATGTATTTAATATTTAGGTGAGTGCACATTCCATTTTTAACAACTTTCTTGCAAGGCTGTCATTTTTGCAGTGCAGTCTTGAACTTCGACAGGAATAGACAAATAAAAAATAATGGGCAGAATTCTCTCATCCATTTGTGGCCTGTTTCGTCAGGCATGGAGCAAAGAATCTAGCGGGAGTCAAAAAGTTAGAAACCCACCAATGTAAAAACAATTTGCAAATTTCCACATGGCAGGTTAAAATTGGGACGGTTATCCTGCTGATAGTGGCATGAATGCCATTTGCATCCAATCTCACCTCATGAACGCTCTTTGACTAAGCTTCTCACTGGAATAACGGGGTACCTTTCAATCTTGCATCACACCAGTGGAAAATCACATTGGTCTAAATCTCGTTTGAGAAAGGGTGGTGTGCACACGTCTGACCTCTCTTTGCTCGAGACTTCAAGGTGAATGCAACACAAGTAACCTACCTTCCATAATGCTGCACTGGCCTTGTTGCGATGCTAGTGGAATGTCACACTTCTGGGCAGGAGGGTTCCTCTCCTCCTGGTGCTTGCCTCCGTGGTCACCATAACACCAATATGCAGCGGTACTCAGACAGGACTCAACTTTCAAATACTGATCAGTTTTGCAATCGGGGAAGGTAGGGGTGGTCTGCTCTCATTAGGTGCCACTGTTGTCCAGAAGGACAGCATTATGTAGCAGTACTGTGACAGGGCTGAGCACTCAGAAACCTAAATATCAACCAGGGAAGGGATCTGGGGGTGGGGAGCGTCATGGTGTGGAAGAGTAAACACAAAGAGAACAATGGGAAGGAAGGCTATGCAAGGGAGAGGGAGAGGAGTTGAAGGGAGTACAATGGAAGATAGGCGGGTAGAAAGGCTTTGCAGGGTAGTGGAGGGGGGAAGGATGGGAGCCAGACAAAGAAGGGGGTGAACGGGAAAATCACATGTATGAAAGGGAGGGGATGCATGCAGACTCTCGATTCAGAAATTGGGTTGGCGGGGGAGGTATTATAATTGTGCCACATGTGGGAAGGGATGCACGCAGACATGGTGTTGTGGGGGGGGTTATGGGAAGGGAGACAGTGAAATCTTCAGTCATCAGGGAAATGAGCAACAATGTGAAGTCAAAGTCACTGGTCTAGGCCTTGAAGTCATGAGTCATAAAGCAAAGGTACCGCTGGGGCTTGGTGGAAATCAGTCAGACAACATAGACATCCTTGTGGCTTAGTGAACCTCAGAGTCAGACAATGGAGTCAGTCCTGGTGCAGCAGGCATGGTGCAGGATTAATCATTGGGAGATCCAAGGAGGGGCAAGGGCCATGTGCTGAATAGGAATAATACACAGCTTGGTGTGCAGGGCATGTCCATGGCTTTGCCTGCCTTTGTATTGAGCTGCAGATCATATGGTGATTGTAATGGGAAGCATCTGTCGCCTGTATTTGGGGAACACTTAGCAAAGTTGGGGTGGGGGGTGCCCTTGGATGGCTGATTGTGCACACAGCTTCCAGGTAAGGAAAGTCGAGGTCCACATGGGTCATGGGTGGTAGTGATGGATTCAGTGGGAATGCAGGAATTTCCATGTCTATGGAATCCAGTATTATTGGGGGAGTCTGAAGATTAACAGGAGGGTGCTCTACCTTCACATCCTGAGTTTTCAGGTAAGTATCGAGTACATGGACAGTCGCAGAGAGGGAGCATTGAAGCTTGTTTCAAAATAGAAGCAGAGAATCACTGTCTTCCTCCACTGGAGTTATTGTGCAGATTTAATTCAAAAATGCAAGGGATTCTGAAGGGGGGCGGGATCTGAGGTTGTGTGGGAAGAACAGACTGCAGCACTAAGGAGCCTTTTCTGGGACCTTGTTGGTGCTGCAAGAGTGATCTGAGACTTGTTCCACAGAAAGGGGGAAGTTCTCCTAGCGAAGAAACCCATTGGAAGCCAATGTATTTTCCAGTGCTGAAACAGGGATATTCTTAACCCAATGGCTTCACATCAGCATGAAGGTATCTGAACGTGTAATTTGGGAATGTAGCACTTGGGGAGGAGACACAGCTGCAGCATATGAGCATTCCATCAATGGAGGCAAGTCATGTGCTCTCCAGGATTGGCATTCCTTACGGGCCCAAAGGCATCTTGTCATTAGTCAGAAGCAATGTACTGTTAATTGTAATGCCAGATCATTGAGTGGAGCACTGAGACAGGTTAGGTAGTGCTTGTCATTCCAACCTTCTCACAGCAATCAGGGGTTGAGAAGTCACATTCCTGGGAAAGCATCTTGGTGACCTCATTGTGAGTGATACTGCCTGAAAGATGGCAGCATCAGCAACAATGCAAGTCGGGCTGAAGCCATTACAGAACCTAAAGGTAGCAGATTGTGAGATTCACTATGCAGAACCCTTCCTCATCATTGTCTGCAATGTTGCATTTCAGAAACAAGGTCAAAGAAGAAATAGATCCGGACTCTCTGTCGTACCTTTCTGATGGTCCAAATTCAATGGAGGAGGTGACGATGGAAGAGACAATACAAACATAACTCTAGCAGAAGGCCCTACCTGATGCCCAGGGTGAAAAGGAACCAGAGCAAGGAAAGGAGAGTCAAGAGGAGATATCTTGACAATGGAAGTGGTTCTCTAGACCAAGGGTACATTGAAGAAGACTCATGTATTTACAGATGAGTGAGAGACAATGATGGGCACATCTGCGTTTGTCCCAAGCTCTGGTAGATCACATATGCTACATTCTTCGTGAAGACCTGATGCCACCTGGAGTTGAAGGCTATCCCCTGCCAGTGGCTTTGAAGGTGACTGCCGCATTCAATTTCCTTGCCTTTGGGTCTTTCCAGGAATCAACAGGGGACCTAAGCAGCATATTTCAGTCTGCATCACATAGATGCATAAAGGAGCTCATAGACGCCCTTTACAGGAAGGCACATCAGTATGTGAGGGTTGCTCTGAACAAAGATTGCTAGGCTGTGAGATTCACTTGCTTCACCGCCATTCCAGACTTCCCAAGAAGTGTAGGGTGAAATGGACTGAACCCATATGGTTATACAGGCCCCATGGCAACAGGCCCTAATGTTTATAAGCCATAAGGGTGACCATTCCATCAATTTACAACTGGTGTGTGATCATCAGAAGCACATGGTTCATGTTTGTGCACTGTATCCTGGGAATTGCTATGGTTCCTACATCTTGAGTCACTCCCAGGTGTCTGAGATTTTTGAGGGGCATGTTATGGGCCAGGATTTAGAGAACCCCAAAGTGTATCATGGAGTTCACCTGACCCACAACTTTAAATAGATTTTGGTTATGGGGAGCACACGGGCCTACTTTACAGGTGTGGTGCAACAGAGAATTAAAATACTTTTAAATTAAAACAATGTTTATGTATGAAACCATTAACACTTTGTAAACCCACAGTAAACATCAACACCAATCATCCCCACAAAGAATACAGTACTCTATAAGTAACTCTTAATCTTTTCTTACAACATCTATAAGACAAAAGACCCTTTTTAAACAGAGAGATCAGGTTCAAATTCTCTACTGAGAGCAGTCAGCACTTTGAAATCACCCAATTGATCTGGAGACAGTATTTAGATTGCAGAGAGATCCTTTTACAACTCTTTGCTTTGCCTGCAGCTAACCAGCTCTCAAAACAAAACTAAAACACACCCTGTAGCAGACAGCCCAGAGCGAAAGTAAAAGCAGACAGACAGCCCAGCTCCACCCACTCTCTGACATCACTGCAGCCATTTAACAAACACCCATTTATTAAAGGTACACCCATTACAGCTATTTTATAAACACCCATTTCTTAAAGGTACACCCACAACAGCTATTTGATAAACACCCATTTCTTAAAGATACTCTCACATGACAGGCCTGAATTTCTGCAGCGATAGCTGCTTTGGGATAAGGGATATGCACCGAAACTGGCTGATGACACTGGTGCACCGTCCTCAGAGTCGTCATGAGGAGAGGTACACAGCTGCTCACTGCTTCCCACAGTCCCTAATCGAGCAGACCATGGGGCTTCTGAAGATGCATTTCAGATGCTTGGACTGCTCAGGTGGTGCACTACAATACACTGCTGATAGGGTTTCACACAACATTGCAGTGTATTGCGCCCTTCACAATCTTGCAATGAAAAGAGGTGATTCCTTGCCAGAGGGTGAAATGGAGGAGGATGAGAGCTCATTGGAGCACGAACACCAGGAAGGCCAGGAATTGCAAGAGGGTGCTGAGTGTAGGTATGAACACAACCATGTCATGGAGAAATCAAGACAAGACAAGGGAGACATGACCTGGACATTTTAATTGCTTACAGGTTCCAGGAGGAGTAAAGTTAAAAGAGGGCACATGACCATGTTTCTCCCTTCCTCAATGCCATTTCATCTCAGAAGATATCCGATCACTTGCAGTGAAAACATATCCAGCATTCACACTTGCACATTCTGGTCTCGTGAATTGCCAGGCCATGATCCCTGCATAGGATCGCAATGCCTTAGGAATGCGTTCAATGGGAACTGATGAATGCAAGTGATGAGAGAGATGACTTGAAGCATTTGCTGCTAGATAATGATGCAAACACTGCAGGCACTGAGATAAGGACATACCTAGGGATTTCCTCCTTCCATACATCTCTTCTCTTTTGCCGCTACGACTGAGGAGACGTAAATGCTGCAATGAACTCAAAGCGGATGAACTGCTGCCCTCACGCAATGGTCTTCCACGCGGATGAAGGGTCAGAGGTGCATAATCACCCACTTCCAATAAAGATATAAACAAATCTCCCTGACATCACACAAACGTACAGAGACTATTTTCAGTGAGGTTGACATCATATGATTGTTAATCTCACAGGGGAACACTATCACTGAGTGTGAGGATGGCTAAACCTCAAAATAAGAGGATTCAAATGTACAGAATCAAAATGCCTTCTGATAATCAAGCTATTCACACAAATATAAAATTAATTTACAGAAGTGCAATATATTTATTAGCATACCCGTGACCCAAAAGAGACATTAGAATTTCTTAACTTTCCTAACCCTACCACTGTTCCTGGGTGCAGCCCTGCCATCCACAGAAGAGGTGGAGGCAACCTGATGAGTGCTATGTCCTGATGTCTGTGATTATCAACGGACGTCCTCTGGTGGCCTGAGGCTAGGGGGGCCACGAACTGATAAGGGTCACTGCTCAGGAGGAGGTGCACCCTCATTAATCTTTTCAGCTGAAATGGATGGGATCACAGGTAGAGGGGACTCTAAGTGGCTGCACACCCTTGAGGTGTCCTTAGAAGAGGTCCCTGGGGATAGGTTGAGAGTCTGACCCTAGGTAGGGTACCCTTCTAAAGGGTTGGTGCAGACTTGATTGGCCGAATGGCCTCCTTCTGCACTGTAGTGATTCTGTGATTCCGAGCAGCAGGGTGGATGCCATTACCGCACTTAGTCTCAGAAATTTCACCCAATATCTTTGTTGAGGTATGGGCTGTTTTCCTCAAATGAGTTCACACTGTGATTTCACGTTTTGGGAAATATCTTGCTCTTTGTATAACATATTTGAAATATGATCTGAAGAGATAAATGGTGGATTGTTATGCAATTTAATGCTCTTCTAAAATGATATGATTTGTAGTAGCACTAAAGAAAAAGGAAATTTAACTTAAAAGTTGTCCAATAGGTAACTTTGTTTTCTTGTTTCAGCAGAATATAAAAGATGATGAATTCCCAGAGCACACTGCTAGACAGTGACACAGAAACCGAGGCAACAGCAGCAGCAGTCAAACTGAAACTACTACATCAATTACGCAATCTGGAAGGTGATCAGAGGGCTTACCATGAAGAGTCTGAGCGTACGATCATGCGTCAACTGTAAGTTCTTCTATAGTTTCTGGGACTGGTTTAGCTCACTGGGCTAAATCATTGGCTTTTAAAGCAGGCCAGCAGCACGGTTCAATTCCCGTACCAGCCTCCCCGGACAGGCGCCAGAATGTGGCGACTAGAGGCTTTTCACAGTAACTTCATTGAAGCCTACTCGTGACAATAAGCGATTTTCATTTTCATTTCATTTTCAGTTTCATGTGAGAGGATTGAGAAAGTGAGATAATCAGAATTTAAAGTTAGTATTGGTAAAATGCTGTTGTTTACATAAATAATTACCAGATTTATTTCATGCACATGATGATAATGGTGCTCTTGCACAGCAGCTTTCAGTGCAATGCCTAAAGCTTTCCATGAGCTGACTGCTTTGTCTAAAATCTTTATCAGTTCATATCCATGGTCATGCATGGGATTATGGCAAAGAATAACCTGTTTATTGTCAGAATACAGAAAAATAAAAATTCTGGGTCCCATACTTCCAGAATACCATCACAATCAAGCAGTGACACCACTACATTGTATTATCCCACTGAGGTTTTGTCACTATGTGATGGGACTAGATTCTTCCCCACAGCCTCGCTTCATCCCAAAGTTTCCAATCCCATCTGAAATAAGGTAAACGATGTGAGAGAGGAAAGGAAGGAAAATTTCGGATAAAGCTATACCAGTTCTTAAATCCAGAACAGCACTGGCAGAGGCAAGGGATCAAATGTTCTACTTTCTCTCTGGCGAAATGCACTTAGTGTGACAAAACAAATGTTTCAGCTATGTTTGGATTAGGTGTGGTTCTTTTAATTCAGTTGCAATACATAAAAACTCAAAAACTAGCTGCATAAGAATCATGTCCATGAGCTAATTTGATATAATATGTTGCAAGGTAGTTGGTTTTTGGTCCCTAAGCAGGTAGCCAAGCCATACAATTCAAACGACAACAATTGTGCCAATTAATAATAATAATCTAATCGTTCTTAGTGTCACAAGTAGGCTTTCATTAACACTGCAATGAAGTTACTGTGAAAATCCCCTAGTCAGCACACTACGGCGCCTGTTCAGGTACACTGAGGGAGAATTCAGAATGCCCAATTCACCTGACAAGCATGTCTTTCGGGACTTGTGGGAGGAAACCAGAGCACCCGGAGGAAACCCATGCAGACACGGCGGTAACGTGCGGACTCCTCACAGACAGTGACCCAAGCTGGGAATCGAAGCTGGGTCCCTGATGCTGTGAAATAACAGCACTAACCACTGTGGTGCCGTGCCGCCCACAAAAAGATTAAAAGGATTTAATCTATTAAAAGGATTTAACCTCTTTTACTTGATATAAATAATTTAAACCAGGTTTTCACAAACTTTTACAGCTGTGGAATCCTTTTGACCTCCCAAGAATTCTGAAGGAACCCAAAGAAACATTTTCATTATATTGAAGAATTAAACCACAAAATAAGATTATTATCACACAATAGGTACAAATATACAAAAACAAACTTAAAACATGTTTCCATGTATACATTTATTATTATAAAAATCATGTTATACAACAAATCCTGCCTAATCTTACCATCAATTTGTTATTTACCCAAGAAGCTGGGAATCAAATCCGAGTCCCTGATGCTGTGAAGCCACTGTGCTAACCACTGTGTTGCCGTGCCGCCCTTTGTTGTACGTGTATGAGCTGTGAACGTAGTTGGCAGTTAATTAAGTTCATCCATGAAACACCAATAATAATTTAAGAGTCATTAAATTAATTTGAACGATTTATACTTGAGTCACTATGGAGCTTTGTAGAGGTCAAATCAAACTATTAAGCCCATATAGTTGGTAAAAATATAAAAAGTAAAGACTAACTATGTACAGTTATTAATTTGTTTGTTCAATAAAATTGCTTATCAAATAAGTGGTGTGAAATTGGGACCTGGAGCACGTTGATGGGTGCTATGGGTGTTGTTTGAACAAGAACAAGGACAAAGAAAATTTCAGCACAGGAACAGGCCCTTCGGCCCTCCCAGCCTGCGCCGATCCAGATCCTTTATCTAAACCTGTTGCCTATTTTCCAAGGATCTATTTCCCTCTGTTCCCCACCCGTTCATATATCTGTCCAGATGCATCTTAAATGATGCTATCGTGCCCGCCTCTACCACCTCCGCTGGCAAAGCATTCCAGGCACCCACCACCCTCTGCGTAAAAAACTTTCCACGCACATCTCCCTTAAAGTTTCCCCCCTCACCTTGAAATTGTGACCCCTGTAATTGACACCCAACTCTTGGAAAAAGCTTGTTGCTATCCACCCTGTACTCTCATAATTTTGTAGACCTCAATAATGTCTCCCCTCAACCTCCGTCTTTCCAATGAAAACAATCCTAATCTACTCAACCTTTCTTCATAGCTAGCACCCTCCATACCAGGCAACATCCTGGTGAACCTCCTCTGCACCCTCTCTAAAGCATCCACATCCTTCTGGTAATGTGGCAACCAGAACTCCACACAGTATTCCAAATGCGGCCTAACCAAAGTCCTATACAACTGTAACATGACCTGCCGACTCTTGTACTCAATACCCCGTCCGATGAAGGCAAGCATGCTGTATGCCTTCTTGACCACTCTATCAACCTGCGTTGCCACCTTCAGGGTACAATGGACCTGAACTCCCAGATCTCTCTGTACATCAATTTTCCCCAGGACTCGTCCATTGACCGTATAGTCCGCTCTTGAATTAGATCTTCCAAAATGCATCACCTCGCATTTGCTTGGATTGAACTCCACCTGCCATTTCTCTGCCCAACTCTCCAATCTATCTATTGGATAGCACGGATCCCTGTGGAACACCAGTAGTCACCTTTCTCCATTTTGAGACACTCCCTTCCACCAATACTTTCTGTCTCCTGTTGCCCAGCCAGTTCTTTATCCATCTAGCTAGTACACCCTGAACCCATACGACTTCACTTTTTCCATCAACCTGCCATGGGAAACTTTATCAAATGCCTTACTGAAGTCCACGTACATGACATCTACAGCCCTTCCCTCATCAATTAACTTTGTCACTTCCTCAAAAAATTCTATTAGGTTTGTAAGACTTGACCTTCCCTGCACAAACCATGCTGCCTATCACTGATAAGTCTATTTTCTTCCAAATGTGAATAGATCCTATCCCTCAGTATCTTCTCCAACAGTTTGCCTACCACTGATGTCAAGCACACAGGTCTATAATTCCCTGGATTATCCCTGCTACCCTTCTTAAACAAAGGGACAACATTAGCAATTCTCCAGTCCTCCGGGACCTCACCCGTGCTCAAGGATGCTGCAAAGATATCTGTTAAGGCCCCAGCTATTTTGTCCCTCGCTTCCCTCAGTAACCTGGGATAGATCCCATCCAGTCCTGGGGACTTGTCCACCTTAATGCCTTTTAGAATACCCAAAACCTCCCCCTTCCTTATGCCGACATGACCTAGAGTATTTAAACATCCATCCCTAGCCTCAACATCCATCATGTCCCTCTCCTTGATGAATACCGATGCAAAGTACTCAGAAAGAAGCTCACTCATTTCCTTTGACTCCACGCATAAATTCCCTCTTTTGTCTTTGAGTGGGCCAATCCTTTCTCTAGTTACCCTCTTGCTCCTTATATACGAATAAAAGGCTTTGGGATTTTCCTTAACCCTGTTAGCCAAAGATATTTCATGACGCCTTTTAGCCCTCTTTATTGCGCGTTTGAGATTTGTCCTACTTTCCCGATATTCCTCCAAAGCTTCATCAGTTTTGAGTCGCCTCGATGTTATGTATGCTTCCTTTTTCATCTTAGCTAGTCTCACAATTCCACCCGTCATCCATGGTTCCCTAATCTTGCCATTTCTAATTCTCATTTTCACAGGAACATGCCTGTCCTGCACTCTAATCAACCTTTCCTTAAAAGACTCCCACATTTCAAATGTGGATTTACCCTTAAACAGCTGCTCCCAATCCACATTCCCTGCCGAATTTTGTTATAGGTCCTTTCCCCAATTTAGCAATCTTCCTTTAGGACCACTCTCGTCTTTGTCCATGAGTATTCTAAAACTTATGGAATTGTGATCGCTATTCCCAAAGTAATCGCCGACTGAAACGTCAACCACCTGGCCGGGATCATTCCCCAATACCAGGTCCAGTATGGCCCCTTCCCGAGTTGGACTATTTACATACTGCTCTAAAAAACTCTCTTGGATGCTCCTTACAAATTCTGCTCCATCTATGCCTCCAACACTACATGAGTCCCATTCCACCGTATTGCTCCAACATTGTTCTATAATCTGTCTACATATTTGTACCTCTACTTCACGCTTGCTTTTGGGAGGCATATAGTAAAGTCCCAACAATGTTACTGCGCCCTTCCTATTTCTTAGCTCTATCCATATTGCCTCAGTGCTCGAATCCTCCATCGTGCCCCCCTTAATCACAGCTGTGATATCATCAGAGATTAAAATGGCATCCATCTTGCATATGCTGACACCATTATTAGTGAGGACGTTAGTGCTGCAGTGAAAGATGCCAGACCTAGGCAGAGAAGGCAGATCATGTATTCAGTTAGCGTGCAATGCTCATTTGACACCAGCAATGCCAATTTGGAGTTCCACGCTGCAGTTAACATCCTTGCTTAACCTCACATAGCTGAATGCACAGTCACCAGGAGGAACGATTCCCATCTTTCATCACTGAAACCAACCACTGACAAAAGAGTTTGTTTGCCCATAATCTCAAAATACTTTTCTAATTTGTGAAAAAGGCTAGCAACTTGCCCTGAACTTTACCATTCTCTGGTACAGAATTTTAATGCATCAATGTTCTGCAACAGTCTGTGTCCTCGTGGCCTATTTAAAAATAGATAAAGAATTTATAACACTATAATTTTTTTCCCCACTTATGATTTACTCAACAACAAAATAAGTAACTTATGAAAAATGGTTAAGGTGAATGTTTTATAGTCAATGTGAGAATAAAGTTATTTATAGAATGCTGATAAGGAGGTCTTATTGTCTTCCAATTCTGTTTTATGATCCTGCTTTTCTGACCATAAGTTAATTAATCTAGAACATCAATCGTTTACAAGGAAAATAGCATTGCTATGGGTTTACAATTAACCAAGATAAGAGGCTGAATTTTCTGGCAGGTGACGGGCGATAGTTTGTCCTGATCCCAACTGTGTCAGCAACACAACCTTCCGGGTTTCCTCTCCACTCACCATTGGTTAAGGATGGTGGGCAAGAGTCCTGAGGCTGCAGCCCAATCAGAGTGCTAGGAAAGATGGGTGAGAGCGAGTGGGCCTCAACTTGGAGGCCCTTAGATGACTGCAATGAATTAAAAAAATAAATAAATTTAGAGTACCCAATTATTATTTTTTAATTTTCCAATTAAGGGGCAATTTAGCGTGGCCAATCCACCTAACCTGCACATCTTTGGGTTGTGGGGGTGAAACCCACACAGACATGGGGAGAATGTGCTGCCTGCAATGAATGATAAGAACATAAGAACATAAGAACATAAGAACTAGGAGCAGGAGTAGGCCATCTGGCCCCTCGAGCCTGCTCCGCCATTCAATTAGATCATGGCTGATCTTTTGTGGACTCAGCTCCACTTTCCGGCCCGAACACCATAACCCTTAATCCCTTTATTCTTCAAAAAACTATCTATCTTTACCTTAAAAACATGTAATGAAGGAGCCTCAACTGCTTCACTGGGCAAGGAATTCCATAGATTCACAACCCTTTGGGTGAAGAAGTTCCTCCTAAACTCAGTCCTAAATCTACTTCCCCTTATTTTGAGGCTATGCCCCCTAGTTCTGCTGTCACCCGCCAGTGGAAACAACCTGCCCGCATCTATCCTATCTATTCCCTTCATAATTTTAAATGTTTCTATAAGATCCCCCCTCATCCTTCTAAATTCCAACGAGTACAGTCCCAGTCTACTCAACCTCTCCTCATAATCCAACCCCTTCAGCTCTGGGATTAACCTAGTGAATCTCCTCTGCACACCCTCCAGCACCAGTACGTCCTTTCTCAAGTAAGGAGACCAAAACTGAACACAATACTCCAGGTGTGGCCGCACTAACACCTTATACAATTGCAACATAACCTCCCTAGTCTTAAACTCCATCCCTCTAGCAATGAAGGACAAAATTCCATTTGCCTTCTTAATCACCTGTTGCACTTGTAAACCAACCTTCTGTGACTCATGCACTAGCACACCCAAGTCTCTCTGAACAGCGGCATGCTTTAATATTTTATCGTTTAAATAATAATCCCGTTTGCTGTTATTCCTACCAAAATGGATAACCTCACATTTGTCAACATTGTATTCCATCTGCCAGACCCGAGCCCATTCACTTAACCTATCCAAATCCCTCTGCAGACTTCCCGTATCCTCTGCACATTTCGCTTTACTACTCATCTTAGTGTCATCTGCAAACTTGGACACATTGCCCCTGGTCCCCAACTCCAAATCATCAATGTAAATTGTGAACAATTGTGGGCCCAACACGGATCCCTGAGGGACACCACTAGCTACTGATTGCCAACCCGAGAAACACCCATTTATCCCAACTCTTTGCTTTCTATTAATTAACCAATCCTCTATCCATGCTACTACTATGATCATTTATAGAGGCCCAAAACTGGTAAGGCTATCAAGATGGAGGAGAAACCTCCCCACAGGACTATTAATGAACATGGCTGTGGCTTTCATCCTGGTATCCACAGCTTTGCAGCATGGAGTCTCTGGTTCCAATAGCCTCCTGCCTTGCCACCTGGAAGATTCCTCAAATGAACTAACTTCCTCTGGATGCCACACTATGTTTCTTTGCTCAGCATTGTGAGCAGAATTTTACTTGGAGCTGGTGTATTGGTCACCTCCAATATGGCTTGCTTCGCCAGTTCCCCAGACAAGAGCGGACACATGACGGTCTGGATCTCCCAGGAGCTGATGGTTTGTCACATATTGTAATGGGCTTGGCAGGAAGCCTCCCCCGCGATATGCTTGAAAATGTCATTGACAAATGAGTTTATGATGCTCATTGCAGGAGGAGATGCTGGTGTCCAGGTCAACCTGCTTCATCATTTTGTAGATGTAGTTAGTAACATTCTTTCCTGGCTCTTTTCCCCTTCTTACCACTCTTGGGTGGCACTTTTGTGATGAAATTCCTGGCACCCCTCTTGGCAGTTCTTGCTTTCTTGTTCGCAAACATGGGCGAAATGAACTTCAGAGGCTGAATAGGCACTACAAAGTTATGAATACAGGTGCCAGTGCAAAATGACTGCTAAGTGTGACCTTAATTGCACTAATTGCCAGTCCACACCCAGTGGATTGTGTACTGTAGATGACGTGAGTCTCAAATTGCTCCTGTGAAAAATCCCTGGAGATGTGAGTGCATTAGGGCGCCATGACAATGTGGCTCCCTCCATTTTTCTGAAGGCCCCACCCAATCCTCCAACCTCCAATCTGTGTCTACAAGGCTGAGAAAATTCAGCTCAAACAGTCATGCGGGATTTCTCTGCTATTTTAAATTGAAAGACAGAGCAATTTAATTCTGTCTTAGACAGAATTATATAATTCTGTCTTTGATTACAGACTTGCAGTACTCAGTCACTTGACTATAGTATAAAACAGACCAGCCGCAAGATCAATTTCCATCAGAGGCCCTTTTTTTTTGGGTATTGTAAATGACTGCAGGGCGTTCACTTAACTGTTAATTTGGAATGAGATTTCATCCCAATTTGCAATGAGTTTCCAGCTGGACTTGGTACCTGTTAATCATGTAATCAAAAGTGAAGGGCATTGTTTCATTCCACTCCCTTTTACTTGGATGTCTGCAGGCATGGTAGACAGGATTATATTGCCTTTTTACTTTTAAGTGAACATGTGAAAGGAGGGACGTCTTTCATCATTGGTTCTAAGGGTGCAAAAGAAGAGAATAAGTGTCTCAATGTACAACCACTCATAGGTGTGAGTCCTCAATATAAAATTCCACAATTTTGGCCTACTTATTTACGGAGAACGGTGCTATGACTGGTGTGGTAAGTAGAAATGTCACACTAAAGTAATCAAAGAACCAGCCCTTGACTGTCTGGAGCTAAATATTTGATACACTGACTATAAATTCTCGAATTCTCTTGAAAAAATAGTGCCAGATGACTGGAAGGTGACAAATGTGACTTGCTTCTTCAGAAAAGGAGACAGAATTAGAAAACTATAGGCCAGCTGGTCTTACTTCTGTTGTTGATAAACTACTTGAAAACAAATTTCACTGCAGGCTTGAGGACCCTGCTGTCAAGCTTAAATGGCAGAAGCTCACATTGTGGGTGGAATCCCCTCCCCCCCGAGCTCTGCCACCAGTGGGCAGAGAGGGTGCAATCCTGTGGAAATATGTAAATCAGTTTGCCAATGGCTGGATTTTACAATGGGGACTTGTGTCCCTAGTGTCGTAGAAGGAAAAATGTTTAATCGCCAATCATGCCACAGCCATCGTTGAGATTTAAATGAACCCCTGACTGGATCTTTCCACCCTGGCCAATCATCTCTCCACATCTGGTGTGAAAATGCACTGGTCTGGAACTTGACCAGACCAAGGTGGTGTCCTGGGAGAGGCCTGGGAGATCTCTCAAACACTAGAAAATATGGTGGACTCTGAAGCTAGTGGTTTCCTGAGGACTACATGGTCTATCATTAGGTAGGCCATTGCTCAGGTGGACTCTCCAGCAGTAATCGCATCGATCGAGTGTTTCATGATGATGATCTTCCTGTTACGAGGGCAAGAAGATGGGGAGGAGCGAGAAGGAGTGGGGCAGTGCATAGGATCAGAGGAGGACAGGGAATGTTGGGGATTGCAAGTGGGGGAAAGAATGAAAAGCAACTGGGGTCTGGGATGACTGAGGAAGTTTATGGAGCATGGGAAGGACTGTGGTGGATTACAGGCATTGTGGGGGTGGGGTGTGTGCTGGTGTGAACGGGCAGTGGGTGGAGAAGGGATTCGGAGGGAAGGGTCTGTATTGCCTACTGCTGAGCCCTGAGGGGCAAACTGCGGAATTGGTGGTAGGGATGGTGAGGTTTAAAGTGGCAGCAAGATCCTGTAGGGTGGGTGGGTAAGGGTGCCGTGATGGCGGGTGAAGGTTGGTGGGGGCAGACAAATAGATGTGGATTCTGGGAGTTGGAAGGATGAGGAGGGTGACATCTCAAGCGTTACTGAGGTGGGTACCGCAGGAAGGAAGGGGGTGGGAACATTAATGCACTGGACGGAGGGTGATGGTGGGGTTGTTCTAGGGTTATTGTTGGGAGGTCAAACGTAACACAAGGAGGGTCTGTGGTTATGGGGGGAAGATAAAAAGTATCTGCACCAAAAGTCACTTGCACCATGCTCGCACACAAACCTCCAATATCTTGTGATGGAGATAGTGAGATGCTGGATGGGAGCTGTGTCATTAGCTGGGCGGAGCAACAGGACAGCTCATTTGGACAACTGAAGGGGAACCCCAGCATGCAGGTCTGCCAAAGTAAAGGGTTGAGAATCGAGGAGAGTACGAATGACAAAGGAGCAGCATGTGTGGGAGATGTGACTGACAGGGACCCTGACAAAGATAGATGCCTCCCTGCATATGGATGCCCCCAGGAGACATGGACTAAGCCTGGATTGTCTCCCTGAATATAGGTGGTGCCGTACAGGCTTAATGACTATGAAACACAATGAAGACACATGAGACCTTGTAAAAGAGCAAGTGATCATATATTTCTAATAGTGTACATTGAACATTGAGAAACATTAGTAAACCCGTGCAACCACATATGGGGCAACACGGTAGCATTGTGGATAGCACAATCGCTTCACAGCTCCAGGGTCCCAGGTTCGATTCCGACTTGGGTTACTGCCTGTGCGGAGTTTGCACTTCCTCCCCGTGTGTGCGTGGGTTTCCTCCGGGTGCTCCGGTTTCCTCCCACAGTCCAAAGATGTGCAAGTTAGGTGGATTGGACATGATAAATTGCTCTTAGTGTCCAAAAATTCCCCTTCGTGTTGGGTGAGGTTACTGGGTTATGGGGATAGGGTGGAGGTGTTAACCTTGGGTAGGGTGCTGTTTCCAGGAGCCGGTGCAGACTCGATGGGCTGAATGGCCTCCTTCTGCACTGTAAATTCTATGAACTATGACATCAGAACTGCTTGATTTTTCTGTGCCTGCTGACCATTATGCCCCGTTGCCCTTGATGACTTTGTTGGGTGTCCACTGTGTCCTCAAGGCCTGCAGGGTCCTGGCAAAGAGGCTGAAACTTATGGGGTCACAAATGAAGGGGAATCCAAAGGGCCACTCACCCTCTGGGAGTCTTGAGTGAAGATCCCAGCGGTGTCCACCTGCTGCTCCTCTTCCCTTTGGGTGCTCTCTGCTTCCCTAAGGAAAAGGGATACAAGGTGGAGTGCCCTGTCTTGTGTAGCCAAGACAAAACCTCACCCATGGAAACTGCGATGGAGTGGAGGTCTGCTCTTATCTCTGTCAGAAACTGGGTATTCTGTTGGAAAAGAGTCATCATGATGTCTGCCACCGTTCCCATGGAGATCTCAATACATGCACATGTCAATACAACTGCATCATATAGCTGGCAGTCAGACTCCTCTGCCTTGCACGCATCTCTGTTGAATGCCTCCGACATCTCTGCCTGATGATCTCCCCGTATCTCAGGAATCTTGCCTCGGGCTGCTCCCAGAGGCTCATCATCTGTCTCAGATTTTGCAGGGGCCTCTTACCCAGCACTCCTCCGAATGTGGGTGAGCTTGGCTGCCCATGCCTCCTCCTGCTGTGGAAATGTGTCCCTGTGGTGACCATCAGAATGTGAGGTCCTGCTTGAACGAGCTCTCATACCCACCGAGGTATGTGTTTCTGGGCTGATGGAGGGTGCCGGTGACTGCTGTGATTGCTCCACAAGTACAATCTCATCCCCTGTGGGCTGGGGTGGGTGGTGGAGTTGGGTCCAGGGTTTGGTCTCATCCTCTTCTTGCCATCACTTGCAATTGCGGGAGGAGAGCTTGAGTGACTGCATGGTGGCCTCCAACATGGCACCCTCAGGTTTCTAGGTAGAGACATTAAGCAACTTTTCATACTGGGTGGAGGCCAGTCACCAATTTTACCATATCCACATGCCGCTGATAGCTCGACAGCCCTAGCTTCTTATAACGTGAACTGCCTGAGTTGAGCCCCCCCCCTTCTATCTCTCACGTTTCTGTGCATACACAAGGAGAGACAATGGTTTGAGAGTATTTGGGATGCAGGTGGTGTACACAGAAAGCAGCAACCCACTAGTTACGGTGTTTGGCAGTGCCCTCCAGACTACACACCTTGGACGGGATTCTCTCAGCCCAGGGCCGGGCCGGAGAATCCCTGCGACCGGCGCGAATCTCTTCACCCAGCCCCAACGCCGGGACGCGATTCAGCGGAGAATCGGGGCATCATTGGCGCCGGTGTGGGTGGCACGGCGCTGATCAGGGGCCGCTCTACAGGGGCGCCAGTCGGGGGCCACTCTACGGGCCCCCCCCCCCCCGCCGATTCTCGGCCCAGGCCGTCATAAAAAATCCGAGTCCCACTGCCAACGTTCACACCTGCTCTCAGCCGGCGGGACCTCGCTGTTGAAGGGTCCAGGGGCGGCCTGTGGGGGGGAGGGGGGTCAGACCCCGGGGGGTTCTCCGATGTGGCCTGGCCCGCGGTCGGCCACCAATTGGTGGGCTGGCCTCTCTGGCTGGGGGCATCCTTTCTTCCGCGCCGGCCCCTGTATCCCTGCACCATGTTGCGTCGGGGCCAGTGTGTTGAAGGGAGCCACTGCGCATGTGCGCGTTGGCGCCGGTGCCACTGCGCATGCGCACATTGACGCTGGTGCCACTGCACATGCGTGGACCCCGCAGCGCCCAGTTCACCCCGGGATCAGCAGTTGGAGCGGCGTGGTCCGCTCCAGTGCCGTGTTGGCCCCCTGTAGAGGCCATAATTGCTGATCCTGAGGCCGTGTTGGCGCCGTCGAGAAACGCGATGGCATTTCCGACGGCGTAAACACTTAGCCTCAGGATCACAGAATCCTGCCCCATATGTGCACAGGTGAACTGATGTAGCAAAACGTTATGAGCTGTGCTTGCTGGTGACCACTATGCCAGACTTCACCTAACCCCTCCTTCAGCTCTCTGTGTGGCAGGGTCAAGGTCCTGTTATTGCCTCGCTACGTGCAGACTACATTGTCTGCATATGGCTATGATGCATCAATGAATCATGTTGAGAAGGCCTTTGTGCATGGGCAGCACAGATGGTGGCTTCGCCGCTGAGCTCCATGTCCCAGTTCCTACTCTGTGAGGTAAGTTTGAGCTTTAGAGGATTAACTTATCCTGGTGGGATGGATGAGATTGTTCGTTCTTTCCCTGCACTGCAGGGTTGTCCTCAGATCTGTGCTGTCTGAACTCGCCACCCCGGTAACTGCCTCTCACACTGTGTTGATTAAAAGGGTGGGCTCCTCTTTCCATCCCAGGGGTTCAGGACATCACTCCTCCTCCACTGCATTTAGCAGTACTTCCAAGGATGCATCGTTGAATCCTGGTGGTGGTGCTGCCTGGAGTCTCTGAGCCAATATCTGCACAGTTCAGTGTTGGATAAAGTTGCAGCTGTCTGGGCGCCTTTCAAATATGGGGCCTGGATATGTTGGCAGGGTGCGCCATGTTCTGCCCTGCTGCTGCTAACAAGGTTGGAAAACCCCCAGCTGCATAATTAAAATGCCCAGCATCACTTGATTTGGTACAATTTCCTGTTGGGCTCCACAGAGAGAAATATATCCATTTCTTACCCCAACATAACATCCCAATTTGTGGGGGGGGGAAACAGTCACTCACCTGTAATTTCTCCCAAATTGGCCAAAGATTGGCCAGAACACTTACTATCCAATTTAGTACAGTGAGTGGGCTCTCAAAGCTGGAGGGTTCCTATTGTAGGATGCCATGGCAGAAGCACTCAAAATGGAGGTTCCCTCCTCCCAACATTTTCAAACAAAATAGATTCTGCAGTCTGGCTGCCATTGTAGGTGGGGAAATCCTTCACAAGGCCGCTTGTGGCTATTGTTGAACCCAGGCAAACTGGGAAAACCTCTATTTCTGTAGGTTGCACTGACCAACCAGTCTTCCACCAGAAAGCCACCGCCACATGGTTGCACTGTCCCCACTGTCTGTGGGAATCTGGAAGCCTCTGACAAAAATGTTCTATAAATATTGTATTCTATGAATTGGTCTTTAGTTACCATTAACACTGTGAATTAGCCATCCCCCCTTGTGGACAGCTAGCCATTTTGCTTCTGGATAATTGGCCTGGGGATGGGATGGAGCCCAGGAATAGACCAGCCAGCAGACGGTGCTGTTCTTAGTGCCCACTCAACCTTTGTGCCCGCGTCCTTTAGGGCTAATAAATCCTAACCCTCGAGTTAATAAGCCCAATTTTAGCTCTCTGCAAGTGGAAGCGCTTTGAATTAGTTAATATCCTACCTAGTAATGCAGAGTGAAGTTGCTAATCATTTATATAAATAATTTTTATTGAAGTTTTTACAAAATATAAACATCATAACTCTATTAACGTACACCCGCGGTAACACCCCCCAGCTGCAAGAGCAACTTCAAACAAAAGGAAAAAAGAAAAAGAAACCAAAAAACAGAGAAAAGAGTTGCTGCTGCTGTCGGCCTATTTCCCTACCGTTCCGCCAGGAAGTCCAGAAAGGGCTGCCACCGCCTGAAAAACCCTCGTACTGATCCCCTCAGGGCAAATTTCACCCTCTCCAATTTAATGAACCCTGCCATATCCGAGATCCAGGCCTCCACGCTTGGGGGCCTCGCATCCTTCCACTGGAGCAAGATCCTCCGCCGGGCTACTAGGGACGCAAAGGCCAGGACACCGGCCTCTATCGCCTCCTGCACTCCCGGCTCCACTGCCACCCCAAACATTGCGAGTCCCCAGCCTGGCTCGACCCTGGATCCCACCACCCTCGACACCGTCTTTGCTACCCCCTTCCAAAACTCCCCCAACGCTGGGCACGCCCAAAACATATGGGCGTGGTTTGCTGGGCTCCCCGAGCACCTAGCGCACCTGTCCTCGCCCCCGAAAAACCTACTCATCCTTGTCCCAGTCATGTGGGCCCTATGCAGCACCTTGAACCGTATGAGGCTAAGCCTCGCACAGGAAGAGGAGGAATTCACTCTCTCCAGGGCATCCGCCCATGTCCCCTCCTCAATCTCCTCACCCAGCTCCTCTTCCCATTTACCCTTCAGTTCTTCCACCGAGGCCTTGTCTACCTCCTGCATCACCCGGTATATGTCCGAGATCCTCCCTCCTCCGACCCACACCCCCGAGAGCACCCTATCCCGCACCCCCCGTGGAGGCAGCAAGGGGAACCTCTCCATCTGCTGCCTGGCAAACGCCCTCACCTGGATGTACCTAAACATGTTCCCCGGGGGGGGAGCCCAAACTTTCCCTCTAACTCCCCCAAGCTCGCGAACCTCCCCTCCACAAACAGGTCCCTCAACCTCCTAACCCCTGCCCTGTGCCAGCCCCGGAATCCGCCATCAATGCTCCCTGGGACGAACCGATGGTTCCCCCGTATCGGGGCCTCCATCGAGCCCCCCATTTCTCCTCTGTGCCGTCTCCATTGCCCCCAAATTTTGAGGGTAGCCGCCACCACCGGGCTCGTGGTATACCTCGTTACTAGCGCTTCCAGGCTCGTGCCCACACAAGACGCCGCCTCCATCCTCTTCCACGCTGCCCCCTCCTCGCCCATTACCCACTTACGCACCATCACTGCGTTGGCCGCCCAGTAGTACCCACAGGAGTTGGGCAACGCCAGCCCCCCCTATCCCTGCCTCGTTCCAGGAACACTCTTCGAACCCTTGGAGTCCCATGCGCCCACACAAATCCCGTGATACTGCTGTTGACCCTCCTGAAAAAGGCCTTTGGGATAAAGATGGGGAGGCACTGGAACAAGAACAAAAACCTCGGGAGCACCGTCATCTTGACGGACTGCACCCTCCCCGCCAGTGACAGCGGTAACATATCCCACCTCTTAAACTCCTCCTCCATCTGCTCCACCAACCTTGTGAGGTTGAGCTTGTGCAGGGCCCCCCAACTCCCAGCCACCTGGACCCCTAGGTACCTGAAGCTCTTCCCTGCCTGCTTCAGTGGGAGCCTACCAATCCCCTCCTCTTGATCCCCCGGATGCACCACAAACACCTCACTCTTGCCCAGGTTCAACTTATACCCCGAGAAACCCCCGAATTCCCCAAGGGTCCTCATCACCTCCGGCATCCCCTCCACCGGGTCCGCCACATACAGCAGCAGGTCGTCCGCATACAGTGACACTCGATGCCCTGACTCCCTCAATGCCATGGCCAGGGGCTCAATTGCCAACGCGAAGAGTAAGGGGGACTGGGGGCATCCCTGTCTCGTCCCCCGATGCAGCCGAAAGTACTCTGACCTCCTCCTATTCGTGGCTACACTTGCCATCGGGGCCTCGTAGAGCAGCCTCACCCACCGAATAAACCCCTCCCCAAACCCAAACCTCTCCAACACCTCCCACAAGTACTCCCACTCCACCCTATCGAAGGCCTTCTCCGCGTCCAACGCCACCACTATCTCCGCCTCCCCTTCCACCGCCGGCATCATAATGACATTGAGGAGTCTTTGCACATTTGTGTTCAGCTGCCTTCCCTTCACAAACCCCGTCTGGTCCTCATGTATGACCCCCGGCACACAATCCTGTATTCAAGTGGCCAGGATCTTTGCCAGCAGCTTAGCATCGGCGTTCAGCAACAAAATCGGCCTATATGATCCACACTGCAGAAGGTCCTTGTCCCGCTTCAGGATCAAGGAAATCAGCGCCCGCGACATAGTTGGGGGCAAAGCCCCCCCCCTCCCATGCCTCCTTAAAGGTCCGGACCAACAGGGGGCCCAACAGGTCCAAATACTTTTTATAGAATTCCGCCGGAAACCTGTCCGGCCCCGGAGCCTTCCCCGACTGCATGCTCCCTATCCCTTTGACAACCTCCTCCAACTCGATCGGCGCCCCTAGTCCCTCCACCTGTTCCTCTTCCACCCTCGGGAAACGCAACCTGTCCAGGAAGCGCCCATTCCACCCTCCTCCACCCAATGGCGGAGTATTCCACTTCCTCCACCCTCGAAGTATTCCACTTCCTCCACCAGCCCCCTGCTCAGGACAAAAAAATCAATCCTTGAGTAGGCTTTATGTACATAGGAGAAAAACGAGTACTCCCTGGCCCTTGGCCTCGCAAACCTCCAAGGGTCCACCCCCCCCATCTGGACCATAAATCCCCTCAGCACCTTAGCCGCCGCCGACCTCCTACCCGTCCGGGACTTGGATCAATCCAATGGGGGATCCAGCAGTGTTAAAGTCTCCCCCCATGATCAGGCCCCCCACCTCCAGGTCCGGAATGCGGCCCAGCATACGCCGCATGAACCCCGCATCGTCCCAATTTGGGGCATAAACATTCACCAACACTACCCGCTCCCCCTGCAGCTTGCCAATCACCATCACGTACCTCCCGCCACTGTCAGCCACCACCTTCAACGCCTCAAACGACACCTTCCCCACCAGGATCGCCACCCCCTTACTCTTCTCGTCCAGCCCTGAGTGGAATACCTGGCCCACCCACCCCTTTCTCAGCCGGACCTGGTCCACCACTCTCAGGTGTGTCTCCTGGAGCATGGCTACATCCGCCTTCAGTCCCTTCAGGTGCGCAACTACTCGGGCCCTTTTGACTGGCCCATTCAGCCCCCTCACGTTCCAGGTTATCAGCCGGATCCGAGGGCTCCCTGCCCCCTTCCCCTGCCGATTAGCCATACCCCATCCCTTGTCCACCCCCGGCCAGCGTTCCACGCTCTGCCAGTTTCCCACGGCGGCACCTCCCCCCCTCCAGCACCCCCTGCGTCCTCCAGCTCCTTCCTGACCGTTTCAGCAGCAACCCGGTAACCCCCCCCCCCAGGCTAGGACCCCTCCTAGCCGCGCCCCCCCCCTCTACAGCACTCCCGTGAGCCAGCTATCTTCTGCTGACCCCGGCGGCTCCCGCCCTACTTTCGGCTCCTCCCAACGTGGGACTGCCCCTCCTCCATAGTGCCCATCAACCAGTCCACCCTCCCCCGCTCCTGCGTGGGAAAAGAAAACCCCGCCCCCTCCCTCTCCCAGCGCGGGGACCCCGCAGAAAGCCCACGCTTTCGCCCTGCCGGGCCCCGCCTCCTCCAGGGCCACTCCCATTGTCAGTCCCCCCCACCAGCTCCCCAAACACCCCGTTTACCCCACAGTCCAAACCCGTCCACCCAACTCCTGCTAGAAAACCCATAAAGAAAACACCCGTACGGCATCACCCCACCCACCCTACGGCCACCCCACATCATACCCTGAACCCCGCAAATACACATACAGTATAAATAAATACAGTATTCTACAGCATCCTCCATCTGGGGGACCCTCAGTTTGTGTCCAGTTTCTCGGCTTGCACGAAGGCCCACGCCGCCTCCGGGGACTCAAAATAGTGGTGCCGATCCTTGTAGGTGACCCACAGACGCGCCGGCTGCAGCATTCCAAACTTCACCTTCCGTCTGTGGAGCACCGCCTTCGTCCGGTTAAACCCGGCCCTCCACCTTGCCACCTCCGCACTCCAGTCCTGGAAGATCCGCACCTCCGTGTTCTCCCATTTGCTGCTCCGCTCCTTCTTGGCCCACCGGAGCACACACTCATGATCCACGAACCAGTGGAACCTCACCAACACCGCCCGCGGCGGCTTGTTCGGCTTGGGCCTCCTAGACAGAATTCTGTGGGCCCCCTCCAACTCCAGGGGCCCCTGGAAGGACCCAGCCCCCATCAGCGTGTTCAGCATCATCACCACATAGGCCGCTAGGTCCGACCCCTCCAGCCCCTCCGTGAGGCCCAGGATCCGTAAATTCTTCCTCCTCGACCGGTTGTCCAACTCCTCGAACCGCTCCTGCCTTCTTTTATGGAGCACCTCATGCACCTCCACCTTCCCCACCACGGCCACAACCTCGTCCTCCCTCTCGGCGGCCTGCTGCTGCAGCTCCCGGATCGCAGCCCCCTGGGCTGTCTGGGTCTCCATCAGTTCCCTGTTGGTCACCTTGATGGACTCCAGCAGCTCCACTTTCAAATCCTGGAAGCAACGCAGCAGAGTCGTCTGCTGCTCCTGGACCCACTTCTTCAGTTCTTCAAAACTTTCGCCGGCCGCCATTTTGTCCTTCGGGTCCCGATTTTTTTCCAGAGTTTTTCCTCCCGATTCTCTCCCTGCTCCGCTCCTGGTCTGCACCATGGGACCTCTGGGGCGACTCCTTGCCTCTTCCCCCGTCGGGATTTGCCTCTTAAGCTCCGTTGGGGGCCTTTAAAAAAGCCCCGAAGTCCGTTTTTTTCGGGAGCCTCCGAACATGCGGCTCAGCTGGTCATTGCCGCTACCGGAAGTCGAAGTTGCTAATCATGATTTATGCAAGCCTATTAACATACATTTCTAAAAGACAAGCTGAACTTTATTACAACATCCAAAATTTCAGCTCTCTAAAATTCAGATGTGGATGGTAGTTAAAAACAATACACCCAGTAGGCAGCAAATCAAGTGCAGAAAGCAACAAGAGCCACACCATAGACTACATGCCTGTAAAACATTGTGTTAACTCAAAGTTATTACAATTATGAAGCTTTTCCTTGAGACTTTTCCCTGTAATTACAAAGCTGAAAAAAAATATTTTTTAAGAACTTTCATCTCACTGGGAAGACTTCAAGTCAATTGATACCCAACAACCTGCTCTTAAAACTCTGCTCACATTTTGACAGCTGAGTCAAATTGCACCACAGCAGCTGAGACGATCCACAACATTCAGAGATAATCAACAATATTCTAAACAAAATAACCCATAACATTCTTAAGGAATAGTTAATTCACCCCATCACTCAAGGTTAATAAATCTATCTAGAAATTCCAGGATCCGGATCCTCACCTTCATCTTAAATCCATAGGCTCCACTGTGCTGCCCCTTAAACTTAAATAATTTCAAGACATATTTAGAGAAGTGAAATAAAGTGCCGATACAACTCACTGGTTGGAATATTTGAAAATAAATATTCATTGATGCTAAGCTTCTAATTCAGATTCACCTTTCTCACATCCCAAACACGTGTAAAGTTGTGACACTTTTCTATTTCTGCAACTGGCGAGTACATGTGGTCTCACAAGCTAATTTTGTATCTTGCTTCCTGCCCTAATTCTCTGCAACCTTCTGCATCTGCTAGGAAATGATGCTTACAAAACTGGGAAGTGTTAAGGAAACTAACTGCCCCTTCTACAATGAGTCGGAGAGACATTACTGCCAACTGTCCACTATTGCTAAAATACTCATTGTTGTGTTCTTTGTTTTAGTTCTTTCAGGGTGGTGAAGGTTGTAGAGCAAGCTGTATTTAATAAACAACACTAATTTATTACACTACACTGAATTAGATTTGAACATATTACTAAGGAATTAGTTAAGTAAAGATTACACAACACATCTATTAACTGGGCTGTTTGATCAACTATTTCACAACTACTCAATCTTGTTCTCTTCCACTCTCTCCATGTATCTACATCAATTTCCATCTGTCTCCCAGAAGTCAAGGAGGCATATGGGTCGGGGATTGTCCGAAATCCCGGGCAAGTGTTGATGCCGGCGTAAACAACCGAGTGGTGTACACCGGTGTCAACGGGCCTCCTGGCCGAGCAATTCAGCGGTCTTCAGTGGGAAGCACGGCTGCAGATTGCGGCACTGCTCTGGCGCTGAAAGGCAGCCCTGCACGGCCGGCGCGGGTCCGCGCATGCACGCCACGGCCGTCCCTGCGCCACCGCATGCGTGTTGTTGCCGCCTCCGCTCTCTGCGGTGGCGTATGTGCGGAAGGAGGTAAGCCCCCTCCAGATCGCGGGCGCCTGCCGATCGGAATCCCCAGATCGTGGGCCTGGACTCCGTGGAGGCCCCCCCGGAGTCAGATTCCCCCACCCCCCACCAGGACGTCCACCGCGGCTGCGGGTCCGAGCTCCTGCCGGGTGGGACCAGGTTGGAACCACGCTGGCGGGACACGACGGAACTCGGCGGGGATGCAGCCGGCTGCCCGTGGAGAATTGCCGGTGGGGCCTCTTTCAGCAGTCCTCGAACGGCGCCATGGCGACTGCGTGCACACGACTGGCGGGTCCATGGACAGTTGTTTAGGCTGGTTTAGCACACTGGGCTAAATCGCTGGCTTTGAAAGCAGACCAAGCAGGCCAGCAGCACGGTTCAATTCCCGTACCAGCCTCCCCGAACAGGCGCCGGAATGTGGCGACTAGGGGCTTTTCACAGTAACTTCATTGAAGCCTACTCGTGACAATAAGCGGTTTTCATTTTCATTTCATTTTCAATTGTGGAAGCGCCGTTGCGCCGGATTTCCGGCGTGAATGGCTAATCTCCGGCCCTGCGCCAGCCATGATTCTGGACGGAGGGTCGGAGAAGCCAGCCCATGATATTTATATGGTTGCTCTAAAGCACCATCTAGTGACTAGAGTAGTAACATTACATTAATCCTTTATGCGCGTGACAATATCCACATATTGCGACAACTCATTGGTATTGCCGATCGACCTGAGGAGTGCAGGGCCTTCTATTTTTACATAATCATTCAAAGACAGGTTTCCCAACTTTCAATTAACACATCTGGATGATGCCCAGGCGAGAAGTTCTCACCACTGCCCTTCCGCTATTCAAACTTATCAAATGTGGAGTCCTGTGACAGATACTGAGTTACTATAGCATATAATTTCCTCCTGCACGACATGTTTATTACCTTGTAATAACCCTTACAAGACCCACTGGGATACACAGATCGGAGGCCCGCTCAGCTGGGGCTCGTTACTTTACTCTTTAAAAGCTGGCCTGATCAGGACCTTTTGTGTTGTATGCTGCCGTAATGTCTGTTTCCTTAAACTTAAATATAACTTCAGTTAACTCATCTTCTCTGGATCTTTCTACTGGTGACAAAGTAAAAACAACGACTGCAATTCTGGATATGCTGGCCGCACTGGAATATTCCCATACAGGAATGAGGTCAAGGAAATTTCTAAAATGCCGCTTTTTGGGCATGAGGGGTCTCTGACGAAGGCATAGAGGGTTGGGCCCAATATACCAAGTGAATGCGGTATTTCTTTCAGACAAACATCATCAGTGAAGAGGACCGACAGAAAGTAATCCCCCTGACCGCTTGCATAATCGAGAGCCTCACATTCCGGCAGCTCCAGGTTCGAAATCCTTCGATGAACTTGTGGAGTTAGTGGTGAATCACTATGACCCAAAATCGTCAGTGATAATGCAAAGGTATCGGATTAACACGGCTGCATGGAGTCCCGGAGAGGTAGTGACAAAATTCCTGATGCAACTCTGAAAACTGGCAGCACATTGTAAATTTGGTCCATGCCTTTCTGAGACGCTAAAGGACTGTTTGGTGTGAGGGGTCAACAAATTGGCAACCCAGAGGATGTTCTTGGCAGAGCCAACCTTGAACCTGAAAAGAGCCATTGAACTGGCCCTATCACGCGAGAATGCTGAGAAGGAGATCCAAGAGCTCCAGAGTTCCATTGATTACAGCATCCATAGTGTTAGACTGCCCCCGCACAGAATTGCGGCACCCTCTTTAGTCAGTGTTCATATGACCCAATCGCCACCAAAGCAATGACCAGGTACACAACATCGCATCCAGACTCAATGGCTGTAGGCCACCACTGACGAATGGACACCTCCCTGGAGGATGATGGGGAGTACCCATGCCGTTGCTGCATCTCAGGTCGCAGAACGCACGGCATCCAAGGCCTCCAGAATTGATAGAGAATGCGCCGTCCTGGCCAGACAACAAGGTCCCCCAAGCCAGGGCCTTGCATGTTACCTAACCCGAGGAGGACAACCTGATCGAACTAACTTACATTACAGCCCCTAAAGTAGCCCTGAATTCGGATTAGACTCCAAGTTAAGCATCACTCCCCATAATGGAGATTGACTTTCGAGCTTCTATCTCCATCATCGTTCAACAAATCTTCCGTCAGCTCTGCATGGGCATCCTTCCCTTGGCCTTGTGAGATATCAAGGCCCGGCTGGCAACTGCCACCAGGGAGCGAGCTGATGAAAATCATAGGTACCATCATGATCCCGGTCACCCACATACAACAAACAGTCCGGCTTCCACTGATAGTGGTACAAGGGCCAGGGCACTGTGATTAGCTGTCTGCAATTTGACTGTACTAGCAGAAAATCATCCAGATGGGCACTGGTAGTCTTTACGAGGTCCTTGGAAAATATCCAGAGGTTTCACTCGTTCACAAAGTTCGACATAAGCCATGCTTTCTTCCAACTGGAACTGGATGCAGCATTGCGGAAGTATGTTGCCATCAAGTCGCACAGGATTTTGTACAAATAAATTTGATTCCCCTTCGGGGGTCACATCCGTATGTGCGATCGTCCAGTGACTGCCCAGTGGAGCTGTATATCTGGACGATGTGCTAATTTCACAAGCCACCGAGAAGGAGCACCTGGACAACCTGGAAGATGTCCTTCGGTGATTCTCCAAAGTGGGCATCCACCTGAAGAGAGGCAAGTGTGAGTTCCAAGCGACAGCGGTTATCTACCTGGGATACCATGTGTATAAGGATGACTTGCACCCGGTAGAGGAAAAGGTCCAGATCACAAATGTAACCCCGACACCTGAAAACACGACTGAGCTGAAACTTTTTGGGGGGCTCGTGAACTACTATGGGATTTTTTATTTTTTTAAATAAACAATTTTATTGAGGTAGATTTTGGCTTTGTAAACAGTTACAGACATCAACAGAAAGAAAGCAAAAAAGGCAAAAATGTGCAAACATCCATGTACTTTCAATACTTCAATCGTAACATACTGCACAAGCCCGCTCCTCTCCCACCGGTACTACCCGCCATTTTATCCCTCCTACTCTACTCTACTCTACCCCCCTCCCCCCCACCCCCTGCTGACGCTCACTCTCCCGCAAGGAAGTCAATAAATGGTTGCCACCTCCGGGCGAACCCCTGTACAGATCCCCTCAAGGCAAACTTAATTTTTTCCATACCCAGGAAACTCAACATGTCCGCAAGCCACAACTCAGTCTTCGGGGGCTTTGAGTCCCTCCACGCCAATAGTATTCGTCGCCGGGCTATCAGGGAAGCAAAGGCCAAAACATCGGCCTCTTTCTCCCCCTGGACTCCCGGGTCTTCCGAAACCCCAAAAATTGCCACCCCTGGACCCATCGCCACCCTTGTTTTTAGCACCCGGGACATGACGCCCGCAAATCCCTCCCAGTACCTCCTCAGCTTAGGGCATGCCCAAAACATGTGAACGTGGTTCACTGGTCCTCCCGCGCACCTAGTGCATTTGTCCTCTATCCCAAAGAATTTGCTCATCCGAGCCACCGTCATATGGGCCCGGTGAACGACCTTAAATTGAATCAGCCCGAGCCTGGCACATGTCGCGGTCGAATTTACCCTACTCAGGGCCTCTGCCCACAGCCCGTCCTCCATTTCCCCGCCTAGCTCCTCCCCCCATTTAAGTTTCAGTTCCTCCCTCTGGGACCCTTCCTCCCTCATGAGCACCTTATAAATACCAGAGACTCTACCCTCCCCTTCTTCCCCCCTAGAGACTATTCTGTCTAGGATCCCCATTGGCGGGAGGCGTGGAAAAGATGAGAACTGTCTATGAACAAAGTCCCGCAACTGTAGGTACCTAAAATCATTTCCCCTTACCAGCCCAAATTTCTCCTCCAAGCTCCTCAAACTCGCAAAGCTCCCTTCCAGGAACATATCGCCCACCCTTCCCGCCCGCCGCCATACTCGAAACCCCCCATCCATACTCCCGGGGGAAAACCGATGGTTGTCGCAGATTGGCGCCCAAACCGACGCCCCCGTCTCCCCTACATGCCTCCTCCACTGGCCCAATATCCGCAGGGTCGCCACCACTACCGGGCTGGTGGAGTACTTGGCCGGCGGCAGCGGTAGAGGAGCCGTGACCAGGGCTGCCAAGCTGGAGCCCCTGCACGAAGCTGCCTCCACCCGCTCCCAGATAGACCCTGTACCCATCATCCACTTCCTTATCATAGCGATGTTGGCCGCCCAGTAATAATTAATCAGACTCGGCAAAGCCAGCCCTCCCTCGCTGCGGTTCCTCTCCAACATCGCCTTCTTCACCCGCGGGGATTTTCCCGCCCAGACAAAGCTCATGATCATCCTGTTAACTCTTTCGAAGAAGGACTGTGGGACAAAGATCGGGATGCACTGAAAAACAAACAGAAATCTAGGGAGGATTGTCATCTTTACAGTCTGCACCCTCCCTGCCAGCGACAGCGGGAGAGCATCCCATCTCCGAAACTCTCGCTTCATTTGCTCCACCACCCTGGCCAAATTTAACTTGTGTAGCCTGCCCCAGTCTCGTGCCACCTGGATTCCCAAATACCCGACATTTTCCTCAACCAGCCTAAACGGTAGCCCTCTCAATCTGTTCTCCTGGCCCCTTGCCTGTACCACAAACATTTCACTCTTGGCCGTATTTAATTTGTATCCTGAAAACTAGCCGAACTTCCTCAACATTCCCAGTACAGTAGTCCCCCTTTATAACGCGGGTGTTGGGGTCCAAGACCCCCACCCGCGTTGTAGCCGAGCCGCGGATATCCACGATGGGGGTTTTAAATTTATTTTAAAATCTATGCTAGCGCTTCCCATTGTGAGTCTACGGGGGGCGGGGGGAGAGGTCAGACCCCCGTAGACTCACAATGGGAAGCGCTAGCATAGATTTTTAAATAAATTTAAAACCCCCATCGTGGATCCAATTAAAATTTCAGCGGCCGGCTCACTTTGATCCGGAGAGAAGCTGCTCTCAGTGAAATAATCAGCCGGCCGCTGAAATTGACACTGCTGGCTGCTCTCTCCCTCCAATCCAACTTTTAAGTTTTAATGTTTCTGATTGGAGGGAGAGAGCAGCCGGCAGTGTCAATTTCTTTTTTTTCCTCCGGCTTGCCCCCTCTCCCCCCACATCCTCCAACTAGACCCCTCTCCCCCCACACCCTCCGCCTCGCCCCCTCTCCCCCCCCCCCCCAACACCCTCCGGCTCGCCCCCTCTCCCCCCACATCCTCCAACTAGATCCCTCTCCCCCCACACCCTCCGGCTCCCCCCCCTCTCCCCCCCTCTCCCCCCCTCTCCCCCCACACCCTCCGGTTCACCCACACATCCTCCAACTAGACCCCTCTCCCCCCCACACCCTCCGGCTCGCCCCCTCTCCCCCAACACCCACTGGGCTCTGTCTCCTCCTCTCCCCCAACACCCACTGGGCTCTGTCTCCTCCTCTCCCCCCCCCTCCCCCCCCCCCCCCACCCCCCCCCCCTCACACCCTCCGGCTCGCCCCCTCCCCCCCCCTCTCCTCCCCCGTCCCCCAACACCCGCAGGGCCCTCCTCTCTCCCCCAACACCCGCAGGGGTCTCTCCCCCAACACCCGCAGGGGTCTCTCCCCCAACACCCGCAGGGGGGTCTCCCCCACACCCGCAGGGGGGTCTCCCCCACACCCGCAGGGGGGTCCCCTCCACACCCGCAGGGGGGTCTCCCCCACACCCGCAGGGGGGTCCCCTCCACACCCGCAGGGGGGGTCCCCTCCACACCCGCAGGGGGGGTCCCCCCACACCCGCCCCCCCTCCTCTCCCCCCTCAACACCCGCCCCCCCTCCTATCCCCCCCCAACACCCGCCCCCTCCTCTTCTCCCCCCCAACACCCGCCCCCCTCTTTTCCCCCCCAACACCCGCCCCCCCTCTTCTCCCCCCCAACACCCGCCCCCCCTCTTCTCCCCCCCCAACACCCGCCCCCCCTCTTCTCCCCCCCAACACCCGCCCCCCCTCTTCTCCCCCCCAACACCCGCCCCCCCTCTTCTCCCCCCCAACACCCGCCCCCCCCCTTCTCCCCCCCAACACCCGCCCCCCCTCTTCTCCCCCCCCAACACCCGCCCCCCCTCTTCTCCCCCCCAACACCCGCCCCCCCCTCTTCTCCCCCCCCAACACCCGCCCCCCCTCTTCTCCCCCCCCCCCCCCAACACCCGCCCCCCCCTCTTAGAACATAGAACAGTACAGCACAGAACAGGCCCTTCGGCCCTCAATGTTGTGCCGAGCCATGATCACCCTACTCAAACCCACGTATCCACCCTATACCCGTAACCCAACAACCCCCCCCCCCCCCCCCCTAACCTTACTTTTATTAGGACACTACGGGCAATTTAGCATGGTCAATCCACCTAACCCGCACATCTTTGGACTGTGGGAGGAAACCGGAGCACCCGGAGGAAACCCACGCACACAGGGGGAGGAAGTGCAGACTCCACACAGACAGTGACCCAGCCGGGAATCGAACCTGGGACCCTGGAGCTGTGAAGCATTTATGCTAACCACCATGCTACCCTGCTGCCCCAAAATACTGTGAAAAGCCCCTAGTCACCACATTCGCCTGTCCAGGGAGGCTGGTACGGGAATCGAACCGTGCTGCTGGCCTGCCATGGTCTGCTTTAAAAGCCAGTGATTTAGCCCAGTGAGCTAAATCAGCCCCATTAGCTAAATCAGCCCCATTAAATGGATAAAGGCACCGCTGAGATTCGAACTCAGGATCTCCTGTTTACTAGACAGGCGCTTTAACCAACTAAGCCACAGCGCCAACTTCTCCCCCCCCAACACCCGCCCCCCCCTCGGCAGTGTCAATTTCAGCGGCCGGCTGATTGTTTCAGTGAGAGAGCAGCTTCCCTCTCCGGATCAAATCAGCCGGCCGCTGAAATTGACACTGCCGGCTGCTCTCTCCCTCCAATCAGAAACATTAAAACTTAAAAGTTGGATTGGAGGGAGAGAGCAGCGGGCAGTGTCAATTTCAGCGGCCGGCTGATTTGATCCGGAGAGGGAAGCTGCTCTCTCACTGAAATAATCAGCTGGCCACTGAAATTGACACTGTCGGCTGCTCTCTCCCTCCAATCAGAAACATTAAAACTTAAAAGTTGGATTGGAGGGAGAGAGCAGCGGGCAGTGTCAATTTCAGCGGCCGGCTGATTATTTCAGTGAGAGCAGCTTCCTTCTCCGGAGCCGGCCGCTGAAATTGACACAACTGACAGTTGGGGTCCATCAGCCCCCCCGCGGTATATCGCGAACCGCGGTATTGCGGAGCGCGGTATAACGGGGGACTACTGTATACTTCCCATCCCGGCCACTGGGTCCGACACCCGCCCCCCCTCTTCTCCCCCCCCAACACCCGCCCCCCCTCTTCTCCCCCCCAACACCCGCCCCCCCCCATCGTGGATCCAATTAAAACAGTGTCAATTTCAGCAGCCGGCTCACTTTGATCCGGAGAGGGAAGCTGCTCTCTCACTGAAATAATCAGCTGGCCACTGAAATTGACACTGTCGGCTGCTCTCTCCCTCCAATCAGAAACATTAAAACTTAAAAGTTGGATTGGAGGGAGAGAGCAGCGGGCAGTGTCAATTTCAGCGGCCGGCTGATTATTTCAGTGAGAGCAGCTTCCTTCTCCGGAGCCGGCCGCTGAAATTGACACAACTGACAGTTGGGGTCCATCAGCCCCCCCGCGGTATATCGCGAACCGCGGTATTGCGGAGCGCGGTATAACGGGGGACTACTGTATACTTCCCATCCCGGCCACTGGGTCCGACACGTACAGGAGCAGGTCGTCTGCGTAAAGAGAGACCCTATGTTCTACCCCGCCCCTCACCATCCCCTTCCATCCCTCTGCGGCTCTCAGCACAATCGCCAGCGGCTTTATGGCCAGCGCAAACAGCAGCGGGGAGAGCGGGCAGTCCTGTCTGGTCCCACGGTATAGCCTAATGTACTCTGACACTTCTCTGTTAGTCCTGACGCTGGCCCTCGGGGCCTGATATAGTAATTTGATCCAATCCACCAATCCCTCCCCGAACCCAAACCGTCCGAGCACCTCCCATAGATAGTCCCACTCCACCCGGTCAAAGGCCTTCTCGGCGTCCATCGCCACCACTACCTCCACCTCCCTGCCCGCCGGGGGAATCATTATCACATTAAGTAATCTTCTCAGGTTGGCCGCCAGCTGCCTACCTTTCACGAACCCAGTTTGGTCCTCCCCAATCACCTCTGGTACGCAGTCCTCCATTCTAACCGCCAGTACCTTTGCCAGGAGCTTGGCGTCAACATTAATCAGGGAGATTGGCCTGTAGGACCCGCACGCCTCCGGGTCTTTACCCCGCTTCAGTATCAGTGATATAGTGGCTTGCGACATTGTCGGCGGCAGGGTCCCTCTGTCCCTTGCCTCATTGAAAACGCTCACCAAGACCGGGCCCACCAGCTCAGAAAACTTCCCATAGAACTCTACTGGGTATCCATCCAGCCCCGGGGTTTTCCCCGACTGCATGGCCTTTCGGCCCCCCAATACCTCCTCCACTCTAATCGGGGCCCCCAGCTCATCCACTCGCCCCCCACCTACTGTTGGGAAGGTTAACCCGTCCAGAAACCTTTTCATCTCCTCCGGTTCTTCTGGCGGCTCCGAAGTATACAGCTTGCGATAGAAATCCCGGAATACCTTATTCAATCCTGCCGGGTCCTCAACTTGGCGCCCCTCCCCATCCATCACTCTACCTATTTCCCTGGCAGCCTGCCTCCTCCTGAGTTGCTGCGCTAACAGTCTACTAGCCTTTTCCCCATGCTCGTACACCACTCCCCTCGCCTCCCTAAGCTGTTCCTACTCGTGGATAGTGCCCCCAGTTCCGCCTGTAGTCTCTGCCTCTCCCTGAGTAAAACCTCCCCCGGGGACTCCGTGTGCTCTTCATCTATCCGACCCATTTCCCTGACCAATCTATCCATCTCTGCCCTGTCTGCCTTGGCTCTGTGGGCCCCAATTGAAATCAGCTCCCCCCACACTACTGCCTTTAGCGCCTCCCACAGGGTCGCCGCTGAGACCTCCCCCGTGTCATTCACCTGCAAGTAATTTTGCATACACCTCGGAAGCCTCTCTCAGATCCCCTCCTCCGACAGCAGTCCCATGTCTAGCCTCCATTGCGGGCGTTGGTAGCTCGCCCCCCCCCGATTTGCAGGTCTACCCAGTGCGGGGCATGGTCTGAGATAGTATTTGCCGAATATTCTGTGTTCTTTACCTCCCCTATACAATCCCTGCTTAGTACGAAGAAATCTATCCTAGAATATACTTTATGGACGTGTGAGTAAAACGAGTAGCCCCTATAGTGATAGGGGACTCGATTGTAAGGGGAATAGATAGGCGGTTCTGTGGACGCAATCGAGACTCCAGGATGGTATGTTGCCTCCCTGGTGCAAGGGTCAAGGATGTCTCAGAGCAGCTGCAGGACATTCTGGGAGGGGGGGGGGGGGGGGTGAACAGCCAGCAGTCGTGGTGAACATAGGCACCAACGATATAGGTAAAAAACGGGATGAGGTCCGACAAGCGGAATTCAGGGAGTTAGGAGTTAAACTAAAAAGTAGGACCTCAAAGGTAGTAATCTCAGGATTGCTACCAGTGCCACGAGCTAGTCAGAGTAGGAATGTCAGGATAGATAGGATGAATGTGTGGCTCGAGAGATGGTGCAAGAGGGAGGGATTCAAATTCCTGGGGCATTGGGACCGGTTCTGGGGGAGGTGGGACCAGTACAAACCCGGTCTGCACCTGGGCAGGACTGGAACCGATGTCCTAGGGGGGGTGTTTTCTAGAGCTGTTGGGGAGGGTTTAAACTAATGTGGCAGGGGGATGGGAACCGATGCAGGAAGTTGGAAGGTAGTAAAACAGGGACAGAAGCAAAAGGAAGTAAGGGGAAAAGTGCAAGGCAGAGAAGACATAGTCAAAAATCTAAAAGGGCGACAGTACAAGGTACAGTGACTGAGGGGAGCTCAGTGAATAGGCCCAGTAATAACAAAAGGAATAAAACTGGATATGTTAAGATTCAAAACAGAGGTAAAAAAAACAACATAAGTGTACTTTACCTGAATGCTCGTAGTATTCGGAATAAAGTAAATGAGTTGATGGCACAAATCATCGTAAATGACTATGATTTAGTGGCCATTACTGAAACATGGTTAAAGGATGGTCACGACTGGGAGTTAAATATCCGAGGGTATCAAACTATTCGGAAGGACAGAGTGGATGGTAAGGGAGGTGGTGTTGCTCTGTTATTTAAGGATGACATCCGGGCAATAGTAAGGGATGACATCGGTGCTATGAAAGATAAGGTTGAATCCATTTGGGTGGAAATCAGGAATAGTAAGGCGAAAAAGTCACTGATAGGAGTAGTCTATCGGCCACCAAATAGTAACGTTATGGTGGGGCAGGCAATAAACAAAGAAATAACTGATGCATGTAGAAATGGTACAGCAGTTATCATGGGGGATTTTAATCTACATGTCGATTGGTTTAACCAGGTCGGTCAAGGCAACCTTGAGGAGGAGTTTATAGAATGTATCCGCGATAGTTTCCTAGAACAGTATGTAATGGAACCTACGAGGGAACAAGCGGTCCTAGATCTTGTCCTGTGTAATGAGACAGGATTGATTCATGATCTCATAGTTAGGGATCCTCTCGGAAGGAGCGATCACAATATGGTGGAATTTAAAATACAGATGGAGGGTGAGAAAGTAAAATCAAATACTAGTGTTTTGTGTTTAAACAAAGGAGATTAAAAGGGGATGAGAGAAGAACTAGCTAAGGTAGACTGGGAGCTAAGACTTTATGGTGGAACAGTTGAGGAGCAGTGGAGAACCTTCCAAGCGATTTTTCACAGTGCTCAGCAAAGGTTTATACCAACAAAAAGGAAGGACGGTAGAAAGAGGGAAAATCGACCGTGGATATCTAAGGAAATAAGGGAGAGTATCAAATTGAAGGAAAAAGCATATAAAGTGGCAAAGATTGCTGGGAGATTAGAGGACTGGGAAATCTTTAGGGGGCAACAGAAAGCTACTAAAAAAGCTATAAAGAAGAGTAAGGTAGAGTATGAGAGTAAACTTGCTCAGAATATAAAAACAGACAGTAAAAGTTTTTACAAATATATAAAACAAAAAGAGTGGCTAAGGTAAATATTGGTCCTTTAGAGAATGAGAAGGGAGTTTTAATAATGGGAAATGAGGAAATGGCTGAGGAACTGAACAGGTTTTTTGGGTCGGTCTTCACAGTGGAAGACACAAATAACATGCCAGCGACTGATAGAAATGAGGCTATGACAGGTGAGGACCTTGAGAGGATTGTTATCACTAAGGAGGTAGTGATGGGCAAGCTAATGGGGCTAAAGGTAGACAAGTCTCCTGGCTCTGATGGAATGCATCCCAGAGTGCTGAAAGAGATGGCTAGGGAAATTGCAAATGCACTAGTGATAATTTACCAAAATTCACTAGACTCTGGGGTGTTCCCGGTGGATTGGAAATTAGCAAACGTGACACCACTGTTTAAAAAAGGAGGTAGGCAGAAAGCAGGAAATTATAGGCCAGTGAGCTTAACTTTGGTAGTAGGGAAGATGCTGGAATCTATCATCAAGGAAGAAATAGCGAGGCATCTGGATAGAAATTGTCCCATTGGGCAGACGCAGCATGGGTTCATAAAGGGCAGGTCATGCCTAACTAATTTAGTGGAATTTTTTGAGGACATTACCAGTGCAGTAGATAATGGGGAGCCGATGGATGTGGTATATCTGGATTTCCAGAAAGCCTTTGACAAGGTGCCACACAAAAGGTTGCTGCATAAGATAAAGATGCATGGCATTAAGGGTAAAGTAGTAGCATGGATAGAGGATTGGTTAATTAATAGAAAGCAAAGAGTGGGGATTAATGGGTGTTTCTCTGGTTGGCAATCAGTAGCTAGTGGTGTCCCTCAGGGATCCGTGTTGGGCCCACAATTGTTCACAATTTACATAGATGATTTGGAGTTGGGGACCAAGGGCAATGTGTCCAAGTTTGCAGATGACACTAAGATGAGTGGTAAAGCGAAAAGTGCAGAGGATACTGGAAGTCTGCAGAGGGATTTGGATAGGTTAAGTGAATGGGCTAGGGTCTGGCAGATGGAATACAATGTTGACAAATGTGAGGTTATCCATTTTGGTAGGAATAACAGCAAACGGGATTATTATTTAAACGATAAAATATTAAAGCATGCCACTGTGCAGAGAGACTTGGGTGTGCTAGTGCATGAGTCACAGAAGGTTGGTTTACAGGTGCAACAGGTGATTAAGAAGGCAAATGGAATTTTGTTCTTCATTGCTAGAGGGATGGAGTTTAAGACTAGGGAGGTTATGTTGCAATTGTATAAGGTGTTAGTGAGGCCACACCTGGAGTATTGTGTTCAGTTTTGGTCTCCTTACTGAGAAAGGACGTACTGGCACTGGAGGGTGTGCAGAGGTGATTCACTAGGTTAATACCAGAGCTGAAGGGGTTGGATTATGAGGAGAGGTTGAGTAGACTGGGACTGTACTCATTGGAATTTAGATGGATGAGGGGGGATCTTATAGAAACATTTAAAATTATGAAGGGAATAGATAGGATAGATGCGGGCAGGTTGTTTCCACTGGCGGGTGAAAGCAGAACTAGGGGACATAGCCTCAAAATAAGGGAAAGTAGATTTAGGACTGAGTTTAGGAGGAACTTCTTCACCCAAAGGGTTGTGAATCTATGGAATTCCTTGCCCAGTGAAGCAGTTGAGGCTCCTTCATTACATGTTTTTAAGGTAAAGATCGATAGGTTTTTGAAGAATAAAGGGATTAAGGGTTATGGTGTTCGGGCCTGAAAGTGGAACTGAGTCCACAAAAGATCAGCCATGATCTAATTGAATGGCGGAGCAGGCTCGAGGGGCCAGATGGCCTACTCCTGCTCCTAGTTCTTATGTTCTCATGTTCTTCCTGTTGGCTGTCTATCTCTCCAGGGGTCCACTGCCCCCATTTGCTCCATAAACCCTTTCAGCTCCCTTGCCATTGTTGGAAGTCTACCCGTTCTGGGACACGACCGATCCAAAGCCGGGTCAAGGACCATGTTAAAGTCCCCCCCCATTATTAGCCTGCGAGAGTCCAGGTCTGGGATCTTCCCCAGCACGCTTTTAATGAAGTCCACGTCATCCCAGTTCGGGGCATATATATTCACCAGCACCACTCTTCTCCCCTCCAGTCTGCCTCGTACCATCAGGTATATGCCCCCCCCTGTCTGCGGCTATGCCCTCCGCCTCAAATTGCACCCGCTTGTTGATCATGATTGGCACCCCCCTGACTTTGAGTCCAAGTCCGAGTGGAAGACCTGGCTAATCCAGCCCTTCCATAGCCTGGTCTGGTCTGACACTTTCAGATGTGTCTCCTGCAACATAATTACGTCCGCCCTCAGAGCGCGCAAGTGCGCGAACACCCGCGCCCTCTTAACCGGCCCATTCAGTCCCCTGACGTTCCAGGTGATCAGCCTGGTCGGGGGGCACAACCCCCCCCCCCAACGCTGGTCAGCCATAGCCTTTCTCGGGCCTATTTCAAGTCCCTCCCACGTCAGCAGAACAACCCCCCCCCCCCCCCCCCCGCCTAACCACATCCCCCACCCCTGCCATCCACTGGCTGTGATCTCCCCTCCCACCTGACTCCCTTGTCTAGCCAATCTGCTAGCCCGGTGACTTAACACTCTGGCGCCTTCCTGTCTCATTCCCATTGTTTCCCCGTCCTCCTCCCCACTCCCCGGCGCCCCATCCCCCTCTCCAACCCACTGGAGCAAACTCACTGGCACAGGAAGGCATGGACATCAACAAAACAAAAAAAAACAAAAACCAAAAAACCCTCAACCCACATCCTTGGCCCCTCTTGCTGACCGGCCCCCCTTCGTTACCGTGCCGGCTCCAGTGTCCTCCGCGAGCTGCACAGAAAGTATAAATCCGCCCAAAAAGGAAAAAAGAGGAAAAAGAGGAAAAAACAAAAACAAAAGAGAAAAGAAAACCCCCAAACCAATGTCCATGAACAAAGGAAAGAGTCCCAAATGTTCCGCTTGGCACCTTTGACCCAGCAAACCGTTGAACAGCAGCCCAGGCCCATTCGGCGTACCTTCCCACGGTAGACCTCGGGCCCTAATTTGCATCCGTGGGGCCTCTTTTCGGGACCAGCCCCTTATCCCTCACAAAATCCATTGCTTCTTCAGGCTCGGAGAAGTAGTGGTGTTGACCCTGGTGCGTGACCCATAGGCGAGCCGGGAACAGCAGACCAAACTTCACGTGCTTCTTGAACAGCACCTCCTTGACATTGTTAAAGGCTGCTCGCCGCCGAGCCACCTCCTGGCTTAGGTCCTGGTAAATGCGGAGGACACTGTTGTTCCACGTACTGCTCCTGGTGCTCTTTGCCCACCGCAGCACCCGCTCCTTGTCCACGAAGCTGTGGAACCTAATCACCATCGGGCGGAGGGGGGGGGGGGGGGGGGGGGGGGGGGGGGGGGTCTGCCCGGCCGCCCCTGCCTTGCCTGCACTCTGTATGCCCCCTCCAGCTCCGGCGGTCGCGGAAAGGCTTCGGCCCCCATCAGCTGCTTAAACAGGTCTGCTACAAACGCTGCGGCATCAGCTCCCTCAGCCCCCTCCGGGAGGCCGACCATCCTCAGGTTATTCCTGCGGGCTCTATTCTCCAGCTCCTCCACTCTGTCCAGCAGCCTTCTCTGCCGCTCCTTCAGCCCGTCAACTTCTAACGCCGCAACCGTCTGCGCATCCGCCTGCTCCTCCACCGCCTCTCCCAGCTCCTTAACTTTAACATCTTGCGCATCCAGCCTCTGGTTCAGCTGATCCACCGCTTTCTGGATTGGGTCCAAGCTGTCCCGCTTCAGCGCTTCAAAACTGGACTTCATTACCTGGAGCATGTTATCCAGCGCCTGCTGGATTGCTGAGTCCAGGGTCCGTGTGTCCGCCATCTTAGGTTCCAGGTAAGTTTCTTCAGGTCCTTGCCTCTGTCCCTTTTTCTCTTTTTTCTTCTGCCTCCTGGACTCCCGCTGTTCCATGTGCCGCAGCCCGCTCCTCAGCACTTTCGCTGCCGCCTTCCTTCAGGTCCGTGGTCCTGCTATCGCGGGGAATCAGCCCCTAAACGACCGCCGGAGTGAGAGCCTGCTGAATGTGCGGCTCACTCGGGCATCGCCGCCACCGGAAGTCCCTCTACTCTGGGATTTTAATCTCAAACCTACCCACCCTATTGACACCCCTGCACACATTGCTGAAAAAGAACCAAAAATAGGCATGGGGAGCATCACAAGTGGAAGCATTTGCCAGGATAAAATGGCAGTTATTGTCCTCTCAGCTGTTGTCACTACAATCCTTCAAGGTCACTTTTCCTCACATGATCGCCTCCCTATGTGGCATTGGAGCAGGACGATGGCACAGAACGTTGAATAGCATATGCGTCCAGGAGATTGGCTGGTGCAGAGTGCTGCTAAGCCCAAGTAGAGAAAGAAGTATTTGCCGTGATATACATGATGAATAAGTTCCATCAGTATGTGTATGGGTGCCATTTTTTTCTTATCACTGACCATAAGCCTTTGCTGGGCCTTTTCAAGGAGGACAAGGAGATTCCTCCGTTAACCTTGGCCCAGATCCAACGCTGCGTATCACCTGGGAGTACAGATAGCAAACGCAGACCCCCTCAGTCAACTCCCACTGCCTGTGAGTCCCCTTCTCCACCAATAACGGACAAAGTCGTGTTCACTTTGAACTTTATGGGCATTCCGCCTGTGACAACCTGTGGTGAATGTAATTCACACTGTATTGTATAGTATTATGTCCTGGGGGGCTCTGTCTGGAGCCGTTGTGCGGCTCTGCCCATAGGGGGAGATGAGAAGCTTGTACAGGGCTTCACCCTTGGCTCCGCCCATGGCCCCTCCCACTACCAGAAGTATAAAGTGCTGCAGCCGTGTGAGCCTGCCCTCAGTTCTTCTGGCCACAGGCAGGCTCAGTTGTAAGACTATTAAAACCACAGTTTACTTCCAATCGTGTTCCGAGTGAATTGATGGTCACATCACAGCCATGCACATCCGCAAGTGGACTCAGAGAGATTCCATGCAGACAAAACTGTGCCACATCGTCTTGAATGGCAGGTTGCAAGGAAGCCCCATCCTGAGCCCAACCTTATGAAGCAAACAGAGCTGAGCATGGAAGATGGTATCCTCCTGTGGGGAGCACGGGTGGTTGTTCCGCGGCCAGGTTGACGCATGATCCTGTTGGATCTGCATAGTGGACACCCTGGTATCTTGAAGATGCTCAAATGGCGGCCTGATCTCAATGGCGACATCAAGAAAGTGGTAAAACAGTGCTCGGCATGCTAGGAACACCAGAAGCTCCCTGTCGGCTTTGCTCCACCCCAGGAATGGCCAGGGCGCCGCTGCGTGCGCTTACATGCCAACTTCGCTGGGCCATTATTGTGTCCTCATAGACCCAAAGCTTTGACAAAGAGTCATCCAGACTCAAAACGTTAGCTCCATTCTCTCTCCACAGATGCTGTCAGACCTGTGCCGATTGTCCAGCATTTTCTGTTTTTGTTTCAGATTCTAGCTGCTGCAGTAATTAGCTTTAATCTTTATATTGTGCGGTCAGCTTTGAAGCTGAAACTTCATTTTAGATGCACTTTGTTATTTAACAACTTCAAGTCTGAAAGATATTTGTCAGCAGGATGATCAACACGCTTCTCCACCGCCTACCGTGTGAGTAAAAATTGTACAGTAGTTTTCTCTCAGCCAAAAGGACATGAAGTGTACTCTTACTATAACTGGAGAAGTTATTTATAAATAACATGGTGCAGCAGGACTAGAAAAGCCATGCAAAGAGTAAATGGACTGCATGGGTCCTGAGTAGAAGGGATTCATGTTTCTAAAATGCCATTGGAACTTTACTTTTTTGCAGACGGGAGCTAAATATTTTGCAGCGCGAACATGAAAATCTAGCAACAAGCATCGCCCTTGTCACAGCTCCGCAGAATATACAAAAGGATGTTAGCGATTCAGCACAGATAAAGATCTTGATGCAAAGCAAAGAGGAGTATGACTGCCTTGCTGAGCAGGAAAAGAATCTGATTGCTAAGCTTGATGCTCAGGTATGCTTCTGGGAACTTGAATGTGTTCCCTACACATTAATGAAATTGTATTTTGAAGTTTACACAAATATTTGAATCAAAGCATTGGATCAACCATTTAACGGGTGAAACAAAAATATTGTATATTGCACTGGAGCATTGATGCACAATACCATGGATTGATAGGATGGGCTGTTGGAAGTCTGAAACAGAAACAAAATGTTGGAAGTACAGAAAGAAGAGATGAGCATTTTAGACAGAATAACTCTTCTCGTGTGAAGATTCTAAGAAAGGGTCCCACTTGAAATATAAAGTAATTTATCTCCCCAAATATCTTCTTCATAAATGGAGGACAATTTGTTACTGCAAGGCAGGGACAAGCTCTACCCACTCATTGTGCACTACTGACTTTTCACATTTAAAAATGATTCAAATGATGTTTGTTTACAGATTCTGTCTCAGTTAGGTTACCACAGTGAGGAAAAGTAGGACAGGGAGATTTTGTGGTCTATTAGTGCAAAACAACTTATGATCAACTTATCATTGGCAAAGAATGGTCAGACAATCTCACCTAATGCAAGTTGGTTATTGGAGATGGATTTATTATTAAGTTTTTTTGTTGAAAACTGCAAGAGTCATTGCAGTCAGTATCAGCAGGAATAATATTTCCATCATGAAATTATTAGGTTATGAAAAGTATTTATTTAAGGAAACCTGTTCCCAAGCCTCCAATAGTGTGTCTATGAGATATGTGAAGTAGTTTGGGGTGACTGCTTCTTCAAGATCTCACCAGTTCCCCTTGGGATTTTTCTATTCGGCTCCTCATTGTTGTAGGTTGCAATTGCGAAGTTCAAACCACCCCTTTACTGAGTTTAAATTACAAATAAATTAATGCCTTTTTGTTGATTTCTCTTTAATTTTTTTAATGTAGGGGCTGGGCTGATGAGCAGAAAGCTTGTTTCTTCGGTTTCTGCTTTGTTCCTGATTGTTAGCATATGTCCGTGGAGCACAATGGTTAACACTGCTGCCTCACAGTTCCAGGGACCCCGGTTTAATTCCGGCCATGGGTGACTGCGTGGCGTTTGCACGTTCTCCCCAAGTCTCTGTGGGTTTCCTCCTGGTGCTCCGGTTTCCTCCCACAGTCCAAACATATGCAGGTTACGTGGATTGGCTATGCTAAATTGCCCATTAGTGTCCAAAGTGTTAGCTGGGGTCATGGGGGTTACAGGAATAGGATGGGGGAGTGGGCCTAGATGGGGTTGCTTTTTTTGGAGGGTTGTTGCAGACTCAACGGGCCAAATGAAATGAAATGAAATGAAATGAAATGAAAATGAAAATTGCTTATTGTCACGAGTAGGCTTCAATGAAGTTACTGTGAAAAGCCCCTAGTCGCCACATTCCGGCGCCTGTCCAGGGAGGCTGGTACAGGAATCGAACCGTGCTGCTGGCCTGCTTGGTATGCTTTAAAAACCAGCGATTTAGCCCAGTGAGCTAAACCAGCCCCTAGTGTATGGCAACCTTCTGTACTGCAGGAATTCTATGATTCAATGACTCTAAAGTTAAGATACAGGGCAGCAGATGCCTTTGATTCCCTTGTGTGCTGTTCTGAACGAGTTGGAGAGAGTTATAGAACAAAGAGACCTAGGAGTACAGGTTCATAGCTTCTTGAAAGTGGAGTCACAGATTGACAGGTTGGTGACAAGGCATTCGGCATGCTTGGTTTCATTGGTCAGAACATTGAATACAGGAATTGGGGCGTCTTACTGAAGTTGTACAAGACATTAGTAAGGCCACACTTGGAATATTGTGTACAGTCCTGGTCACCTTATTATAGAAAGGATATTATTAAACTAGAAATAGTGCAGAAACGATTTACTAGGATGCTACCGGGACTTGATGGGTTGGGTGATCTTATAGAGGTCTATAAAATAATGAGGGGCATAGAAAAGGTAGATCATCAACATCTTTCCCCAAAGGTAGTGGAGTCTAAAACTAGAGGGCATGGGTTTAAGGTGAGAGGGGAGAGATACAAAAAGGTCAAGAGGGGCAAATGTTTCACACAGAGGGTGGTGAGTGTCTGGAACGAGCAGCCAGAGGCAGTACTAGAGGCGGGTACAATTTTGTCTTTTAAAAAGTATTTAGACAGTTACATGGGGAAGCTGGGTATAGAGGGATATGGGCCAAATGTGAGCAATTGGGACTAGCTTAGTGGTAAAAACTGGGTGGCATGGACAAGTTGGGTCCAAGGGCCTGTTTTCATGCTGTAAACCTCTATTGTCATCTTAACTGAAAGATGTTTGTATGTTGGATTTCATTCACTTATCTTATCAGATTACTGTCTCTCACATTGAACAATGTAAAAAAGGGATTGCTTGATCTTATACATGTATTAGCTAGAAATATTCTCGTTCTGTAGAAAAATGTTGCAGCCATAAAACATGAATACATAAAACACTCATAAATACTTAAAAGCAATTGCACACCAGATATCCTTGTTGTACAGATAAGAGAGCAAGAAGATAAAATTAATAAGCAAAAGATGTCTATTGGAGGATTGAGGAGTGTCCATCAACGACGGAGACATTTGCAAAAACAAATACAGACGTTGGAGAATCAACTGAACTTGGTAGGTTTATGTATATGAGACTTCTAATCAATAAAGTTGTTTTTGAATGATTTTAATGTAGCTAGAAATCAAAAGTTTTGATTATCATCACCCCAAGCAATTCATATGACAAAATGTCAGATGGTGCAAGTGATGCAGATTAAATTTAATATCAATACTGTCTTCTTTCTGTAGTACAGTGGAATAATCAAGTTGGAAAATTAGTCAAATGACAGTGTCATTTTATGAGCTTCCAGATATGCTAATTGTTGGTAGCACACTGCTAGTCTGTTCCAGCTAGAATTTTATGTTTAAAATAACATAGGGTGGGTGGGGGGGATGCAGTAACTGGTAGGCATATGAGTCAATAAGAGTGAAACCAATGTTGGACCCAAAATGGAGTCTCCAGGTAAATGGTTGGGTGCTGCAACCTCCGATACTCTCATGTCCAATGAAGTTAAAATGCTTCCCATGTCTGTGTGGGGCTCACCCCCACAACCCCAAGATGTGCAGGGTAGGTGAATTGACCACGCTAAATTGCCCCTTAATTGAAAAAAAAAAGAATTGGATACTTTAAATAAAAAACATAAGTTAAAATGCTGGTGCGTGGTGCAGATGGAAACGGACGTGCCTTGATTGGTGATCCAAATGACATCCCTAGAAGCTGTCAGTGCCTGGCAACAGTTGTGAGCAAGATTGAATGTTGCTACCTAGAAACAGATATAAGAATAGTTGACCCACTATAAGGAAGATGGAGAGGTCTGATGAACTAAGATATCAGAATCTAGAAGCAGATTGTAACCTGTCCACATTTGAAATGTCATTCTGTCCATGGTTGGATATATATGAGAATGGGATGTGCATTGTAAAGTCTGGACCAAGTACAAATTGAATGAAATCACTCATGGCACATATACTTAAATGTTATGGATGTGGGTTTATTATTTTTTTTAAATAATTTTTATTGAGAAATTTTGATTTTATACAACAATAACGCACCTTAGTAAAATACCGAAAATAACAATAATATTAACAATCATATACATTCGCCCCATCCCCATGAACAACCCAGCATTTTAACAACAACGCAAATTAACACACTATAAAGTTACAGAATAAACACTACAACACTACAATAATGCACCCCCCCCCCCCCCCCCCCCCCCCCCCGGGTTGCTGCTGCTATTGACCCAGTTACCTATCTCTGAGCCAGGAAGTCCAGAAAAGGCTGCCATCGTTTATAGAACCCTTGTATTGATCCTCTCAGGGCAAATTTGACCTTTTCCAATTTTATAAATCCCGCCATGTCACTGATCCAGGTCTCCACGCTTGGGGGCCTTGCATCCTTCCATTGTAACAGAATCCTTCGACGGGCTACTAGGGACGCAAAGGCCAGGACACCGGCCTCTTTCGCCTCCTGCACTCCCGGCTCCACCCCAACCCCAAAAATCGCGAGTCCCCACCCTGGTTTGACCCTGGATCCAACCACCCTCGACACCGTCCCCGCCACCCCCTTCCAGAATTCTTCCAGTGCTGGGCATGCCCAGAACATATGGGCGTGGTTCGCAGGACTCCCCGAACATCTGGTGCACCTGTCCTCACCCCCGAAGAACCTACTCATCCTAGTCCCGGACATATGGGCCCGGTGCAGCACCTTAAATTGGATGAGACTAAGCCTCGCACATGAGGAGGAGGAGTTGACTCTCTCCAAGGCCTCCGCCCAAGTCCCATCCTCTATCTGCTCCCCGAGTTCCTCCTCCCGTTTAGCCTTCAGCTCCTCCACTGACGACTCCTCCACCTCCTGCATTACCTTATAGATGTCAGACACCTTCCCCTCTCCGACCCACACCCCCGAAAGCACTCTGTCCATCGTCCCCTGCGAGGGCAGCAAAGGGAATCCCTCTACCTGTCGCCTAGCAAACGCCTTTACCTGCAGGTATCTGAACATGTTCCCCTGGGGAAGGCCAAATTTATCTTCCAGTTCCCCCAGGCCCGCAAACCTCCCGCCAATAAACAGGTCCCTCAATTTGCTGATGCCCGCCCTTTGCCATCCCCTGAATCCCCCCTCCGTGTTCCCCGGGATGAACCGATGGTTGCCACCCAGTGGAGCCTCCATCGAGCCCCCTGTTTCCCCCCGATGCCGTCTCCACTGTCCCCAGATTCTTAGGGTCGCCGCCACCACCGGGCTCGTGGTAACCCTCTTGGGGGAAAGCGGCAACGGTGCCGTTACCATGGCACCCAGGCTTGTACCTCTACATGACGCCATCTCCATTCTTTTCCACGCCGCCCCTCCCCCCTCCATCACCCATTTACGCACCATTGACACATTGGCTGCCCAATAGTACCCCAGAAGGTTGGGCAGCGCCAGCCCGCCTCTATCCCTTCCTTGCTCCAGGAATACCCTCCTCACTCTCGGAGTCCCATGTGCCCACACAAAGCTCAGAATACTGCCGGTCACTCTCCTAAAGAAGGCCCTGGGGATAAATATGGGCAGGCACTGAAAAAGGAACAAGAACCTTGGAAGCACTGTCATTTTGACGGACTGCACCCTCCCCGCCAACGACAATGGCAGCATGTCCCACCTCCTGAACTCCTCCTCCATCTGATCTACCAGTCTGGTAATATGCTTGTGGAGAGTCCCCCAGTCCCTGGCCACTTGCACCCCCAGGTACCTAAAGCTCTCCCCTGCCCGCCTAAGCGGGAGCCTACCAATTCCTTCCTCCTGGTCTCCAGGGTGATGGATGTGGGTTTATGTCCAAAAACTGATACATGAACATACGAATTAGGAACAGGAATACGACTTTTTACCCCTCGAACCTGCTCCACCATTCAAACATGGCTGATCTGATTTTAAACTTAACTCCATTATCATGCCCTGATTACCTTTCACCCCTTTGCTTATCAAGAACCTATCTACCTCTGCCTTAAAAATGTTCAAAGACTCCACTTCCACCGCCTCTTGAGAAAGAGAATTCCAAAGATTCAAAACACTGCACCCGGGAGAAATCGTGAGGCTGGCGTCAAAAACGGGCGGGTTTGACGCCAGCCTCCGCCCCCCCCCGACCGGGAACCGATTCTGGTCCCCGGTCGGGGCTAGCATCCCGCGGGCGTGAACTCCGGCATCGCGGGCTTAACGAATTTTGTTAAGCCCGCTAGCCAGAGTTTGCGACGGCTGACGCGGCACATGACGTCAGCCGCGCATGCGCGGATTGGAAGACTCCAACCCGCGCATGCGCGGATGACGTCATCACGCATTTGCGTGAAACCCACGCATGCGCGGGCCGGTATGCCCCTCAGCCGCCCCGCGAATGGATACAGCGGGGCGGCGGAAGGATAAAGAGTGCGCGGGGTAAGTACCCGCTGCCCGCGATCGGTGCCCACCGATCGCGGGCCCATGGCACCCTTGGCACGGCCGTGGTACTGCCGTGCTAATCGGTGCCATGGTTCCCCAGATCGCGACTTTACGGCTGTTTTTACGAACGGTCAGACCAGGTGTGTTTGACGTTCCTAAAAACGGTCGTAAAGGGCTGCCTTTACGGCGGGCAGCGATTCGTGTCGGGAGGCGGGCGTGGGGGGGGGGGGAGAATAGCGGGAGGGCGTCAGACCAGCATGGCCGTAAAAATTTACGCCGCCCGCTATTCTCCGCACCGTCGTGAGTGCGGAGAATTGCGCCCCTTATGTTTCTTTTTCCTTTTTCTTTTTAATTTAGAGTACCCAATTCTTTTTTTTTCCAATTAAGGGGCAATTTAGTGTGGCCAATCCACCTACCCTCCACATCTTTGGGTTGTGGGGGCAAAATCCACACAAACACAGGGAGAAAGTGCAAACTCCACAAGGACAATGACCCAGAGCCGGGATCAAATCTGGGACCTCGGCGCCGTGATGCAGCAGTGCTAACCACTGGGCCACAATGCTACCCGAGAATCTTATGTGTTTCAAACAAATCTTTCCTTACTCAATTAAACTCCAGCAGATAAGAGCCTAGCCTGTCCAACTTTTCCTCATGACATCCCGCCAATTCCAGGTATTGGTCCCACAAACCTTCTCTGAACTGCTTCCAACACATTTACATCTTTCGTAAATAAAGAGACCAATATTGTACACAGTGCTCCAGATGAGGTTCCATGGAACACTTCAGGAGTGCCACAGCCCCTTCGATGATCTTCGATCTGTCCTCCTGCATCTCTTTCCTTTGTTGATGGAACTCTTCCTTGATGAAAGCCATCACTGTTCCATCTGGGACTTTCCAACCTGCACTGGCCCTTCCCCCTCCGCCATCTTTCTAATAACTGCTGTGTTACAGATCTCTTCCAGGTCTTTCACCTTCTTCTGCCAGGCTGGTAACCAGCAGACATGCCACACTCAGGGGTAACTTCTCCTCCAATATTTAACTGCACTTTCCCGTCAAACTTTCTCCCATTTTTGGGGAAAAAGAATTCCTTTCTATGCTTTTGAGCAGGAGGTGTGCAACCACTCATACCATGGCAACCATTGCGGAAGGAAGTCCCCATGCTTATATCATCTTTAATCACTTTTCCCTAGCTTTTTGTCCTTCCTAAATGTCACATAGCTCTCAACATTCTAGTCCCAATCTATGTCATCCTGTCTCTGTGATGGCTATTAGATTGCACTTATTTATCTCCATTTGCACTTTCAGTTCATTTGTTTTGTTTTGAATGCTTTGTGCATTCAGATACACAACCTGAAGTTTTGCCCTTTTATTATTTTAGTGACCTTTAGCTTTATCTGCTGACTTACTGTTAGATTGGTATACTCTGCCCTTTACCTGCTACAGCCTATTTCATTTCACATGTTACTACTTTCCTTTCATGCCTTGTCTCTGCTCTTTGCTGTATCACATCTTCCCAAATTTGATCCCCTACTCCCATTATTTTCCAGGAAGAAATAGTGAAAAATAGTAGATTATCTGCAACAACTATGCAAATTATGTCTTTCCTAAAGGCAAACTATCACACAGTATTAATCTATGTAAGAAATATTTAGCTACCACATATAATTACCTACCATATATTTAGTCACCAAGAAATCCAATCGGGAATTCAGAAGAAACATATTTCCACAAACAGTGGTGAGAATGTGGAACTCACTACCACAGGGAGTGCTTCAAGTAAATAGTATAAAATAATTTGCAAGGAAACTGGACAAGCATTTGAGAGAGAAGGGTGTCATGAGAGAGTACCTTTACGAAATGGGTGTTTAGAATGAAAATGAAAACGAAAATGAAATGAAAAATATCTGTAGTGGATGTACCTTTAAGAAATGAGTGTATCAGTGATGTCAGACTGTGGGTGGAGCTGGGCTGTCTGTGCTTTTACTTTCACTTTAGGTTGTTTGCTACAGGGTGTGTTTAGTTTTGTTTTAGATTTGGAAAAGCTGCAATCACAGCAAGATGTGTATAAACCTCTGCAAGCTTATGAATGTTCATTTGGCGATTTCAACATGGTAACTGTTCTCAGTACTGAAGTTAAACCTGATGTCTTTCTGTAAAGAGGGTTCTTTTTGTCTTAAGGATATTGCAAGGAAAGGTTAAGAGTTACTTAGAGAGTACTGTATTTTTGGGGCGATTTATTGGTGTTGATAGTTGTTAAGATGTTTACTGTGGGTTTATAAAGTGTTAACTGGTTTCATAAATAAACAGTATTCTAATATAAAAGTAGTGTAGATTTCTGTTGCATCACACCTGCAGAGTAGGGCCGTGTGCTCCCCATGACCACAATCTATTCAAAGTTGTGGGTCAGGTGAACTCCATGATACACTTTGCGGCTCTCTAAACCCTGGCCCATAACAAGGGAATAGAAAATTATGCAGCTCCAGGGTCCCAGGTTCGATTCACGGCTGGGTCACTGTCTGTGTGGAGTCTGCACGTCCTCCCCGTGTGTGCGTGGGTTTCCTCCGGGTGCTCCGGTTTCCTCCCACAGTCCAAAGATGTGCGGGGTTAGGTGGATTGGCCATGCTAAATTGCCCGTAGTGTAAGGTTAATGGGGGATTGTTGGGATACGGGTTACGTGGGTTACGTGGGTTTAAATAGGGTGATCATTGCTCGGCACAACATCGAGGGCCGAAGGGCCTGTTCTGTGCTGTACTGTTCTATATGTTCTATGATGGTAGATTTTGATAAACAAAGATAGGAAATGGCTTGAGTGGAGCATAAACACCAGCATGGACTCGTTGGGCTGAATGGCCTGTTTCTGTGCTATTTATCGTTTATAAAATTTTGCTACTTGCTCATACAAAGTCTTCATACAACCCTACAGTTCTTTTATTGCATTGACTTCTAGTGGCGGCGATGTGGCGAGCAGTCACACACACGGTGGCTCCTGCCAGTGTACTTTGTTTCTGTCCCTTTTTGCCTAGTTTATTCTTTGGAGGAAATTGGTGTAGTTTCATGGAATAAGGTCTCCTCATATGAGTAATGTCTGTAAATATGATCCAAGTCAGAAGTTGGACAAAGGATCATTGTCAGACTCAGAAGTTACTCGAGCCTCAGCAGGGGGGAACATGACGGACACATCTGCTGTGTCATTGGCACCTCAGTGGTCAACTGAGACATTGAGCGTGATCTTCTGGCCCCGTTACACTTGCGCTCAAGCGTGACGCAGCCGGTGATTCGTGGGAGAGCCATAAACAGGAACCGCGCCAGGCGGCAAATAGATTGTGATGCAACCAGACTGCTCCCAGAGGCGAATTCAGAATCTCGCCATAGCATGATGATAATCCTATTATCACCACTTAAGGCCCATTTCCATACCTACCCTGCACATCTTTGGGTTGTGGGGGTGAGACCCATGCAGACACGGGAGAAGGTGCAAACTCCACATGAACAGTGACCCGTGGCTGGGATTGAACCGGGTCCTCGGTGCCGTGAGGCGGCAGTGCAAACCACTGCACCACCATGCCGCCCCAAGTCATCAGAATATACCAAGATGTTGGGCAGAGTTGGCAAGAAAGAGTGAGGCTTTTAAGAAGGCCAAGGCCGCACTGTACAAGAGCAACGTGAGGTTTGGTGTGGTGTACCCGACTTGGTGACTTTCAAAGACAGAAACTATTAATTTTATGTGCCGGAGGATGCAAATGAGTTTGTCAAGAAGCACGGACTGGGGGTGAACTAAAATGCTTACGGACTATGAAGTTTGTTGTTTGTTCATTGTCAAGTTCATCTGTATTTGTATTTTTTGTAGGATTTTTAGAATGTGGGAGAGGGCTTGGGGTTGTGACTGGACTTGTTGGGTGCTTTTTCTGGACGAAGTTGGGGTTTGTATATTGTGGTTAGCACTGCTGCATCACAGCGTCAGGGGCCCAGCCTTGGGAGACTGTGTTTGTGGAGTTTGCACCTTCGCCCCATGTCTACATGGGTTTCCTCCGGGTGCTCCGGTTTCCTCCCACAGTCCAAGATTCGCAGATTAGGTGGATTGGTGATGATAAATTGCCCTATAGTGTCCAGGGATGTGCAGGTTAGGTGGGGTTACTGGGATAGGGTGGGGGAGTGGGCCTAGTTGGGGTGCTCTTTCAGAGGGTCGGTGCAGACTCGATGAGCTGAGTGGCCTCCTTCTGCAGTGTAGGGATTCTATGATTCTATTAAAGAATCTTTCAGACTTCCGGTGGCGGCCATGGAGGAGTAGGTCGCACATTTGGTAGCTCCCGCTTGTGACGGACTTTTTGGACCTTTTCTCGCATTTCTTTTCGGAATTTCACTGGATAAATCGGAGAGTGAGACAGTGAGGAGCAATCCCCCACCAGTGTATGGAGAGCTGGACTAGAAGTTGCCGTAAGGAGACATAATCAAGCAAGGAAGACGCGGGTAGAGCCAGCAGCGCAGGAAAGCATGGCAGAGACACAGGACCCTCGGCAGGTGGCACAGTGGTCGATGGTACAGCTGGTGAAGTTCTTTTAAGAATGCTTCGCTAAGCTAAAGAAAGGCACGCTGGACCCGACTAAGGCATCATTGGATCGGGTGGAGCAGGGTCTCGAAATCCACGAACGGGCGATTCAGGTGGAGAAATAGGATGTCTGCCACCATGGGCAGGTGCTACTAGGTTAGCTAGGGTAGCTAATTCACAGAAGCACAGTGGGGGGCGAGCAGGTGATAAGTTTGATATGGGGGGTTGGGTTTTTGGTGCTGTTACTAGGGGAGGGAGGAGGGAGCTGCTCTGCTGACAGGGGAGGAACTGTTACTCGGGGACAAGTGGGAGGTTGAGGACGGCGGATGTCCGAGGACAGGCTCAAGGAGGCGAGAGATGCGAGCTGGAGGCTGGCCTAAGAAGGATAATGGCTAGTCAACGGGGTGGGGGTGGTGGGGGGTGTGTGGCAGGTATTCTTCTCCCCCCCCCCCCCCGAGTAGACTGATTACTTGGAACGTCAGAGGACTATACGGGCAGGTAAAGAGGGCTTGCGTGTTCGCCCATCTGAGGGGATTGAAGGCCGACGTGGCAATGTTACAAGAGACACACCTAAAGGTTAGATCAGACCAGATTGAGGAAGGGGTGGGTTGGACATGTATTCCATTCGGTACTGGACTCTAAGGCCGGGGGGGGGGGGGGGGGGGGGGGGGGGGGGGGTTGCGATCCTGATTAACAAATGGGTGGCATTTGAGGCAGGGAGAATTGTGGCAGATACGGGGGGCAGGTACATAATGGTGAGTGGGAAGCTTGAGCAGATGCGGGTGGTACGTGTGAATGTATATGCTCCAAACCAGGATGATGTGGAATTTATGAGGCGGGTATTAGGTAAGATCCCAGGCCTAGAGTCGCATAATTTGATCATGGGGGGAGATTTCAACACAGTCATTGATCCAGGATTGGACCGGTCTAAATCTAGGACAGGGAGGGTACCAGTCATGGCGAAGGAACTAAAGAGGTTTATGGAGCAGATGGGGGCGGGGTAGACCCATGGAGGTTTGGACGGCCAAGAAGGAAGGAATTTTCTTTTTTCTCCCATGTCCACAAGGTATATTCTCGGATCGACATTTTTATCCTGAGCAGGGCTCTACTGCCGGGGGTGGTGGATACCGAGTATTCGGCAATCACGGTGTCGGATCATGCCACACATTGGGTGAATCTATCAGTCAGTATGGAAAGAGGGCAGCACCCATTATGAAGGTTGGATTTGGGACTATTAGAGGATGAGGCGGTCTGTGGGCAGATGAGCAAGTCCATCCAAAGTTATCTGGAAATTAATGATATGGGCGAAGTCTCGGCAGTGGGAACTGTGTGGGAAGCTCTGAAGACAGTGGTTCGAGGGGAACTAATTTTGATATGAGCCCATAGAGAAAAGGTGGAACAAGCAGAGAGGGACAAGTTGGTTGGGGAGATACTCCGGGTGGATAGGAGGTATTCGGAAGCCCCAGACGTGGGGTTACTGAAGGAGTGGCAGAGGTTACAGGTGGAGTTTGGGAAGGCGGTGGAACAACTGAGGAAGGCAAAGGGAGCGGTATACGAGTATGGGGAAAAGGTAAGCAGAATGTTAGTGCACCAGCTTAAGAAAAGGGAGGCGGCCAGGGAAATAGGGAGAGTAAAGAACGGAGGTGGGAAGGCGGTCCTGGAACTAGTGGGGGTGAATGAGGTGTTGAAGGATTTCTACAGTAATTTATACGAATCGGAACCCCCGGTTGGGCTTGAGGGGATGAGGCAGTTCCTGGGTCAGTTGAGGATCCCGAGGGTGGAGGAGCAACTGGTGGAAGGGCTTGGAGCCCCAATTGAAATTTAGGGAATAATGGAGGGGCTGAAGGGCATGCAGTCGGGGAAGGCCCCGGGGCTGGACGGCTACCCGGTGGAATTCTACAAGAAGTTCTCGGAGATATTGGGCCCACTGCAGGTGAGGACATTTAATGAGGCAAGGGGGAGTCCTTCCCCCAACAATGTCGCAGGCCTTGATTTCTCTTATTCTGAAACGGGAGAAGGACCCTGAACAATGTGGGTCATACAGGCCAATTACCTATTGAATGTGGACGCCAAACATTTGGCTAAGATACTGGCCACAAGGATAGAGAACTGCGTGCCGCGGGTGATAGGGGAAGACCAGACGGGGTTTGTAAAGGGCTGGCAACTCACGGCCAATGTTGGAAGCCTCTTAAATTTTATTATGATGGCCTCAGGGGGGGGGGGGGGGGGGGGGGGGGGGGGGGGAGGAATGGAGGTGGTGTTTGCGATCGATGCGGAGAAGGATTTTGATCGGGTGGAGTGGAATTATTTGTGGGAGGTGTTGGGAAGTTTCGGGTTTGGTCAGGGCTTCATTGACTGGGTGCGGTTGCTGGATCAAGCACCAGTAGCAAGTGTGCGCACAAATCAGTAGATGTCAGGCTATTTTAAACTGCACCGAGGGACAAGGCAAGGGTGTCCCCTCTCCCTGCTGCTGTTTGTTCTGGACATAGAGCCATTGGCTGTGGCAGTAAGAGCTTCTAGGAACTGGAAACAGCTGGTTCAGGGGGTGGAACACCTGGTCTTGCTCTACGTGGATGACTTGCTCCTCTACATTTCGGACCCGTTAGGGAATTTAGCAGGTTTTCGGGGTATAAATTGAACATGGGAAAAAGTGAGATCTTTGCGATCCAGGCGAGAGGGCAGGAGAGGAGACTGGGAGATCTGTCGTTTAGAATGGTAGGAAGGAGTTTTCACTATCTGGGAATCCAGGTGGCTCGGGAATGGGAGACATTACACAAATTAAACCTGTCCTGGCTTGTAGAACAAATGAAGGAGGACTTTAAGAGATGTGACACGCTCCCGCTATCACTGGCGGGGAGGGTACAGACCGTGAAAATGACGGTCCTCCCGAGATTCATGTTTGTCTTTCAGTGCCTCCCCATCTTCATCGCGAGGGCCTTTTTAAAACGGGTGAATAAGGTGATCTCGGGCTTCGTGTGGGCGGGTAAAACCCCGCGAGTGAAGAAAGCATTGTTGGAGCGTAGTCGGGGGGGGGGGGGGGGGGGGGGTTGGCACTGCTGAACTTTTGTAACTACTACTGGGCGGCCAATATAGCCATGATTAGGAAGTGGATAGGGGGGGGGTGGTCGGCATGGAAACGAGTAGAGGCGGCATTGTGTAAGAACACAAGTTTGGGGGCACTGATAATGGCTCCTCTTCCGTTCTCGCCGGCCCGATATTCCATAAGCCCGGTGGTAGTAGCGGCTCTGAGAATCTGGGGGCAGTGGTGGAAATACAGAAGAGAGGAGGGAGCATCGGTTTGGGCCCCGATATACAACAACCATCGCTTTGTTCCTGGTAGATTGGATGGTGGGTTCCGGGGATGGCAGAGAGCAGGAATTGTGAAGATGGGAGATCTATTTGTAGACGGGAGCTTCTCTTGCTTGAAGTCTTTAGACGAGAAATTTGAATTGCCAGCAGGGAATGGGTTTAGATATCTGCAGATACGGGATCTTTTGAGAAGGCAGGTTTCCGACTTTCCCGCTCCTGTCACCGTGGGGTATACAGGACAGGGTAGTTTCCAGAGCAGGGGTGGGAGTGGGGAATGTATCAGATATCTACCAAGTACTTATGGAGGCGGAGGAAACTCCGATAGAGGAACTAAAGGGTAAGTGGGAAGATGAACTAGGGGAAGAGATAGAGGCAGGTCTGTTGGCAGATGCCTTAGGCAGGGTTAACACATCTGATGCACGATCAATTACACAAAGACTTGAGTTGGATACAACTGAGGCTTTATTGCTCTAAGATGTGTGGCCTCCCACAGCAGCTGGCGAAATGGCTGCAGCATGGAGGACACACATATTTATACTCCGCCTACTGGGCGGACCAGCAGGCAGGGACTACCAGCTTATCTGTAGTACAGGTCCTACCATACATCCTCTAATAGAGGTGCAACAGTGGTTTACCACATTCACCTCCTGTTAAAATTGAGTCCGGCGAGAGTAGAACTATATACAACAAATGGTTTTTACATTTACAATATCCATTAGAGAGAAAAAAAAGTGTCTTTTGAAGTCCAGTGGACCAGTTAGAGGTTTAACCGGTCCGGGGCCTTGATGTGCCGCTGGGAGTGACGTAGTGGTGGTGGCGATGTCGATGCTGGTCTGATGTCCGGTGACTCCGGGAACGTGCCAAAATCCTCTTCATCCTCGGGCGTGGGCAGGGGGAGGACGGATGGTCCTGGGGGGGTTGCTGCTGGGAGCGCCAGAGGAGGGGAGGGTGGCGCCAGGCCGGGGGGGTGTGTGTGTGTGGAACCTGCTGGTGCCAGGTCCCTGAGGGAGCCAGTATCTTGGCGGTAGTAGGCATACTGGGGGTTTGCATGGAGCAATTGCACCTTCTCCACCAATGGGTCCGCCTTGTGGAGTCGGACGTGCCTACGGAGTAGGACGGGTCCTGGAGCTGGGAGCCAAGTCGGGAGCGACACTCCGGATGTGGACTTCCTGGGGAAGGCAAAAAGACGTTCATGGGGTGTATTGTTAGTGGCGGTGCATAGTAGTGACCGAATGGAGTGTAGTGCATCAGGGAAGAGCTCCTGCCAGTGGGAGGCCGGGAGTTTCCTGAACCATAGTTGGACGGCCCTCCATACTGTCCCATTCTCCCTCTCTAACTGTCCGTTTCCCCGGGGGTTGTAGCGTCATTCTGCTGGAGGCGATACCCCTGCTGAGCTGGAACTGACGCAGCTCATCACTCATGAAGGAGGATCCCCTGTCACTGTGGATGTAGGCGTGGAAATCGAAGAGCGAAGATCGTGTTGAGGGCTTTGATATCAGTGGCAGGCGTCATATTGGGGCATGGGATGGCGAAGGGGAATCTGGAGTACTCATTGACCACACTGAGAAAATACATGTTACGGTCGGTGGAGGGGAGGGGCCCTTTGAAATCCACGCTGAGGCGCTAAAAGGGGCGGGAGGCCTTCACCAGGCACGCACGGTCCAGCTAGTAGAAGTGCGGCTTGCACTCCGCACAGACCTGGCAGTCCCTGGTGATTGTCCGTACTTCCTCGACGGAGTAGGGCAGATTGCGGGCCTTTATGAAACGGTACAACCATGTGACTCCCAGGTGTCAAAGGCTGTCGTGCAGGGTCCGGAGTCGGTCTACTTGTGCGCTGGCACATGTACCTCGGGATAGGGCGTCTGGGGGCTCGTTGAGCTTACCGGGGCGATACAAAATCTCGTAATTGCAGGTGGAGAGCTCGATCCTCCACCTCAAGATCTTATCATTCTCGATCTTGCCCCGCTGTGTGTTATTGAACATGAAGGCTACCGACCGTTGGTCAGTGAGGAGAGTGAATCTCCTGCTGGCCAGGTAATGCCTCCAATGCCCCACAGCTTCAATGATAGCTTGGGCCTCTTTTTCGACGGATGAGTGCCAAATTTATGAGGCATGAAGGGTGCGGGAAAAGAATGCCATGGGTCTGCCTGCCTGATTGAGCATGGCGGCTAGGGCGACGCCTGAAGCGTCGCTCTCTACTTGAAAGGGCAGTGTCTTGTCTACTGCGTGGATCCCGGCATTGGCGATATCGGCTCTGATACGGGCGAAGGCCTGTTGTGCCTTGGCTGTCAGGGGAAAATGGGTTGACTGTACGAGTGGGCGGGCCTTGTCCGCATAGTTTGGGACCCACTGAGCGTAGTACGTAAAGAACCCCAGGCAGCGTTTGAGGGCTTTGGGGCAGTGGGGGAGGGGGAGCTCCATGAGGGGGCGCATGCGGTCGGGATCGGGTCCCAGAACTCCGTTCTGGACCACATAGCCGAGGATGCCTAAGCGGGTCGTGCTAAGCACGCACTTCTCCTTGTTGTAGGTGAGGTTTAGGAGAGTGACAGTTGAAGTGTTGGGCAGTGTAGACTTGTGAAGCTAACATATGCCACCAACACTGAAGAAGGTTCAACTCTATTTTATTAACTACTTATAAAATAATAGACAAACGAGAACTGTGGGTTGAAACAATGCTAGTTTAACTAGAGACCTGTGCCTGTCCGCACCAGTTGAATCTCTCAGCACGTGTTGTGAGTCTGTACTAAACTTGATGAGCTCTTGTGCTTCTGAGAGGCAGCATCCAGAATGAGCGGGAAAAGTGATGCCCTCTGCCTTTATAGTGCGTGTGTTCTAACTGGTGATTGGCTGCGGTGTTTGTGCATGTTGACTGGTCCTAGTGTATGTCCCTCAGTATGTGTCTGCACCATGATATACTGGTGTATATTATGACAACAGTTTGGGGAAATTTGGCAAGATTGGCGTCGTGGTCCTGCTGATCATGGCCGCAGATGGTGACGTTGTCTAGGTACGGAAAGGTGGCCCGCAAACCGTACAGTACCCCCGGATCGGCACGGAATGGGATCCGGAGGCAAGGGAATTCTTTGGTTGGCGGGGTGTACTGCGAGGGAGCAGCGCCTTACTGTATCCGGGTGGATGAAGCTTTCGGTGCTCCCAGAGTCCAACAGGCAAAAGGTCGCGTGTCCATTGATTTTAACGCTGGTCGATGCGGTGGCCAGGTTATGCGGACGCAACTGGTCGATGGTCATTGAGGTGAGTCGTGGTCAGTTGTCACTGGTGTCGGATGATGGGGAGCCCGGGGGCATAGGTCCTGGAACGCTGGCGGTGCCCATGTGCCGTGGGGGAGACAAAATGGCGGCACCTGAAGATCTAGAGGAGGACAAAATGGCGGCGCCCATGGTCCGCACGTGGCGGGGGTTGAACAAGACGGTGGCGCCCATGGGTCGCACGTGTTGCTCGGAGGGGAAGATGGCGGCGCCCACTGGCCGCGCTTAGTTTGAGGGGGAAAAGATGGCGGTGCCCACTTGGCGCGCGTGGTCTGAGGGGGAGAAGATGGCGGCGCCCATTCGTCGTAAACGAGGGGAGTGGGGGTGATAACGGCGACTGCACGGGCCTGGCACACCAAGGCGAAGTGCCCCTTCTTGCCGCAAGCCTTACAACGGGCAACGCGGGCTGGGAAGCGTTGGCGGGGGTGTTTCTGCTGGCCGCAAAAGTAATATCGGGGACTCCCGGGGTTCGCTGGCTGGCGCGTGGTGCAGGTATATTGACTGGGTAAGGCCCCTTCTGGGGCGGCCGTCTGTGGGGTCCAGGATGTGTAGGAGGGGTAGGCCGCACGGCTGGGGGGTGTAGGCCTGAATGTTGTGCGAGGCGACCGTCATAGTGAGCACTAGTTTCTTTGTCTCTGCTAGGTCGAGCGTGGCCCCTTCTAACAGTCGCTGGCGTATGAGGTCCAAACCAATAAGGTGGTTTGAATGTTCATAGAACATAGAACATAGAACACTACAGCGCCCTACGGGCCCTTCGGCCCTCGATGTTGCGCCGACCTGTGAAACCATCTGAAGCCTATCTGACCTACACTATTCCATTTGCATCCATATGTCTATCCAGTGACCACTTAAATGCCCTTAAAGTTGGCGAGTCTACTACTATTGCAGGCAGGGCGTTCCACACCCCTACTACTCTCTGAGTAAAGAAACTGCCTCTGACATCTGTCCTATATCTATCACCCCTCAATTTAAAGCTATGTCCCCTCGTGTTGGTCTCCTCCTGCACAAATCTAGACTCTCATTTCATTGTAATTATTGCCAATACACTTATCCATGCTTTAGTTTAAATTTGTCAATGTCTTCCTTGCCAGCATTTGTTCCTGCAACATGAATAAACTCAACATAAAGTCAAACTTATGAGGAGACGGAGGCGCAGTGGTATTGTCGCTGGACTGGTAATCCAGAGACCCAGGATAATGATCTGGGGACTGTTATAACCTGCCCAGCTCCTATTGGCTGGGGCAATTGGTTACCCCATGACTCTTGAGCTCCCCCATTGAGGGGGGTGGGGCAATCGTTAGCAGCGCAGCTGTATAAATAGAGCTGGCCAGTGTGAACTACTGGCCCTGTGTACGTAGTGCTGGAAATAAAAAAAATTATTTTTGACTCCACAAACCCATGCTTGATTCTTTGTGGCTCTCTCAAAAGGGACCCAGTTTCGAATCCCACCATGGCAGGTGGTGGAATTTAAATTCAATAAAATATTTGGAATTAGAAGTGTAATGGTGACCGCAAAACCGTTGTCTATTGTCCACCTGGTTCACTAATGTCCTTTAGGGAAGGAAATCTGCCATCCTTACCCTTGGTCTGGCCTACATGTGACTCCAGACCCACAGAAATGTGGTTGACTCTTAAATGCCCTCTGAAATGGCCAAGCAAGCCACTCAGTTGTATTCAACCACTACAAAAACACAAAAGCGGACCATCCGGCATCGACCCTGGCACCAGAAATGACAATGGCAAACCCAGCCCTGTTGACCCTGCAAAGGCCTCCTTACTAACATCTGGGGGCTTGTGCCAAACTTGGGGGAGCTGCCTCACAGAGTAGTCAAGCAACCTGACATAGTCATACTCACAATATCATACCTCACAGATAATGTCCCGGACACCACTATCACCATTTCTGAGTATGTTCTGTCTCACTGGCAGGACATACCCAGCAGTTGTGGTGGCATGTGGTATATAGTCAGGAGGGTGTTACCCTGGGAGTTCTCAACATCGACTCTGGACCCCATGAAGTCTCATGTCTTCAGGTTAAACATGGGCAAGGAAACCTCCTGCTGATTACCATGAACCAGCAAATATCTGCTGATGAATCAGTACTCCTTCATGTTGAGCACCACTTGGAGGAAGCACTGAGGGTGACAAGGATGCAGAATATCCTTTGGGTGGTGGATTTCAATGCCCATCATTCAAGAGTAGCTCAGTAGTGCCACCACAGGCTGAGGTGACCAGGTCTTAAACAACATAGCTGCCAGACTGGGACTGCAACACGTGGTGAGAGAACCAACAAGAGGAAAAAACATACTTGACCTCATCCTCACCAATCTGCCTGCTGCAGATGCATCTGTCCATGACTGTATCGGTAGAAATGACCACCACACAGTTCTTGTGGAGACAAAGTTCCATCTGCACATTGAAGATACCCTCCATTGTGTTGTGTGGCACTACAGCCGTGCTAAATGGGATAGACTTTGAACAGATCTAGCAACTCAAGACCGGATATCCATGAGGCGCTGTGGGCTATCAGCAGCAGCAGAATTGTATTCAACCACAACCTGCAACCCCATGGCCCGGCATATCCCCCACTCTATCATTATCACTAAGCCAGGGGGTCAACCCTGGTTCAATGAGGAGAGCATGCCAGGAGCAACATCAGGCATACTGAAAAATTAGGTGTCAACTTGGTGAAGCTACAACACAGGACTACTTGTGTGCCAAACAGCATAAGCAGCAAGTAATAGACAGAGCTAAGCGAATACACAACAAACGCATCAGATCTAAGCTCGGCAGTCCTGCCACATCCAGCCGTGAATGGTGGTGGACAATTAAACAACTCACTGGAGGAGGCAGTTCCACAAATTTCCCCATCCTCCATGATGGAGGAGCCCAGCACATATGTGCAAAAGGCAAGGCTGAGGCATTCGCAATTGCCGAGTGGATGACCCATCTTGGTCTCCTCCGGAGATCTCCAGCATCACAAATGTCAGTTTTTCACCAATACGATTCATTCCACATGATATCAAGAAACGGCTGAAGGCACTAGATATTACAAAGGCTATGGGTCCTGACAATATTCTGGCAACCGTACTGAAGACATGCTCCAGAACATGCCGCACTAGCCAAGCTGTTCCAGTACAGCTATAACACCGGCATCTACCTGGCAATGGGAAAATTGCCCGAGTGTGTTCTATACAGAAGAAACAGGACAAGTCTAACTCAGCTAATTACCGCCCTATCAGTCTACTATCCATCTCCATCTTCAGCAAAGTGATGTAAGGAGTCATCAACATTGGGATAATGCGGCACTTACTCAGCAGATGGGTTTGGGTTCGGCCAGGGTCATTTCAGCTCCTGACCCCATTACAGCCTTGGTCCAAACATAGACAAAAGAGCTGGTGAGGAGTGAATGACTGCCCTTGACATCAAGGCAGCATTTGACTGAGTATGGAATCAAGGAGCCCTAGCTAAACTGGAGTCAGTGGGAATCGGGGAAAACTCTCCGCAGGTCGGGGTCATACCTGGCACAAATTAAGATGGTTTTGGTGGTTGGAGGTCAACCATCTCAGCGCCAGGACATCACTGCAGGCATTCTTCAGGATAGTGTCCTTGGCCCAACCATCTTCAACTGCTTCATCAATGACGTCCCTTCCATCGTAAGGTCAGAAGTAGGGATGTTTGCGGATGACTGCACAATGTGCAGCACCATTCATTACTTCTCTGATAATGAAGCAGTCTATGTCCAAATGCAGCAAGATCAGGACAAATACCCAGGCTTGGGCCGACAAGTGGTAAGTTACATTCGAGCCATGTAAGTGCCAGTCAATGACCATCTCCTACAAGAGAGGATCTAACCATCGTCCCTTGACATTCAATGGTTACCATCGCTGAATCTCCCACAGTCAACATCCTGAGGGTTACCATTGATCAGAAACTGAACTGGACTAGCCATATTAATACTGTGGCTACCAGGGCAGGTCAAAGGCTAGGAATCCGGTGGCAAGTAACTCACCTCCTGAACACCCCCCCCCCCCCCCCCCCCCCCCCCTCCAAAAAAGCCTGTTGATCATCTACAAGGCACAAGCCAGGAGTGTGATGGAATACTCTCAACTTGCCTGGATGAGTGCAGCTCCAACAACACTCAAGTCACTCAACACCATTCAGGACAAAGCAAACCGCTTATTTGCCACCCTTTCCGCAAACATTCACACCCTCCACCACCAATGAACAGTGACAGCCATGTGTACCAGCCATGTGTACCAACTCACCACGGTTCCTTAGATAGCACCTTCCAAACCCACGACCACTATCATATAAAAGGACAAGAGCAGCAGATACCTTGGAACTCCACAACCTGCAGGTTCCCCTCCAAATCACTCACCACCCTGACTTGGAAATATATCACTGCTTCTTCACTGTCGCTGGAATTCTCTAACAGCACTGTGGTTATATCTAAACCTCAGGAACTGCAACAGTTCAAGAGGCAACTCACCACCACCTTCTGAAGGACAACTAGAAATGCACAATAAATGCTGGCCTTACCAGTAATGCCCACATCCCACAAACAAGTTTAAAGTTGTTCATGCCCAGCCCCATCTAATTTGTGCTCACCCACCACTGATCCTCACTGGCTGACATGTGTTTCTTGTACCCCAGAACATTGAATTTAAAATCCTCATCTCCAATTCCTCTTCCATTCTGACAGCAGCCCTAACTTTTGCTGCTTTTTGTTCTCTTTCACACTATTTGCTGCTCCAACTTGGATCTTTTGTGCACCACTTCTCTTCTTTGCCCCACCATTCATGGGAGAAGGTCAAATGGCCTTAACCTAACTCCTTAGAATTTCATCCCTGAACCCACTCCACTTCTCTTTGAGGTCATAATGGTCTCTCAAAACCACCATGTGAGCAATTGATCAATCAACTCTCCTCCCCAGTTCAGCACCAATTTGAAAAAGAAAAATGCCCTTTATGTAGTGCATTGGGACTTTCTTTTATGTTGAACTTAATCTATAAATAGAACCCTTGTTATTGTGTTGTTTGCTCCTGCTGACCTGTGCTGCACTCTACTGAATCCCCACACCCAGATCAGAACCTCACAAAATTATGCTTAAGTATGCATAAATATAAAATGAGAAAATGTCCCATATTTTGACAACATTAGCAAACTGTCAAAGTGTTACTGACTAGAATTGTAAGGATATTAAATGACATAAAAACACAAAACATTTTACACTCCAAGGAATAATCATAAAAATTCAGTCAGTGTTTAATATGTTTCCTTATATAAATCAAATCAAATGGGGAATTAAGCCTAGGTAGGGTGCTGTATCGGAGCAAGGGCTGATGCAGACCCGATAGGCTGAATGGCCTCCTTCTGCACCGTAGGGATTCTATGAAATGAGGCCAATGCAACTACCATTTTAAAAACTGCCTTATTTTTCTCATCTTGAACTTTGCACTCTTTTTTTCCCCAGTCAACTATAAAGTTTAACACAATTCTGACTGAAAACCGGAAGCTTCGTGAAGAAATCAATATCCTGAGGGTTAATAAAGAAATTTATACCAAGCTGTACAATAAGCTCAGTACGAAACTACAAGAACAAAAAAAAATAATGAAAGAAATTGTTGAGGAATCTGTGCAAGCTTATGACCAACGGTGAGCACTGATCTAACCAATAGCAGATTACAAAGCAAGTGAAACTTTTGTTTTAGATAAGCGTGCTGAATTTTGTGGAAGTGCATGGATTTTTAAATAGCTGTTCAGTCATGGAATACTGAAGTGTTATTCATTCTTTCAAGCGTCAATACATAAAGGGGTGGGATTCTCCGACCCCCCGCTGGGTCGGAGAACCGCTGGGGCCGGCGTCAATCCTGCCCCCGCCGTGTCCCGAAGTCTCCGGAACTGGAGATTCGGTGGGGGAGGGAATTGCGCCGCGCCAGTCGCCCCCCCCCCCCTCCCCGGCGATTCTCCAGCCCGCGATGGGCCGAAGTCCCGCCGCTGTCATGCTGGTCCCGCCGGCATAGATCAAACCTCCTACCTTACAGGCGGGACCAGGCAGCGCGAGTGGGCTCCGGGGTCCTGGGGGGGCGCGGGGCGATCTGGCCCCAGGGTGTGCCCCCACGATGGCCTGGCCCGTGATCGGGGCCCACCGATCGGCGAGCGATCCCCACCGATCGACGAGGAGGCCTGTGCTTTGGGGGCACTCTTTTCCTTCCGCCTTCGCCATGGTCTTCACGATGGCGGAGGCGGAAGTGACCCTACCCTGCGCATGCGCGGGGATGAAGTCAGCAGCTGCTGACGTCCGGCACATGCGCGGACTTCCGCCGGCCGGCGAAGTTCCTTCGGCCCCGGCTGGTGTGGTGCCAAAGGCCGTTCCCACCAGCCGGTGGAGCGCCAACCACTCTGGTGCAGGCCTAGCCCCTCAATGTTAGGGCTTGGCCCCTAAAGGTGCAGAGTCTTCTGCACCTTTTGGGGCGGCCCGACGCCGAAGTCGTTCACGCCACTCCATCGCGCCGGGACTCCCCGCCCCGCTGGGTAGGGGAGAATCCCGGCCAAGGTTTCACAGCTGGTTCAATGCTGAAATTATAAATTTGGCAAATGGTGGCAGGCTGAATAATGTTTACACCACGTTCAATTTCTGGCCTGGTCATAGTTTCAGTCAGTAAAGCAGTTCACAAGATGAAAATTCAAGAATGGAGACAGATTGTATACCTTGTGTTGCCCTATTATGTATTTTCTTTTCTTTTCATGTACTAAATGATCTGTTTGAGCTGCACGCAGAAAAATACTTTTCACTGTACCTCGGTACACGTGACAATAAACAAATCCATCCAGATTGTTCATGAACAGAGATGAAATGATAAAAAAATTACATTTAGAATATTGTTTTGAAGGATCTACCCAGATGCAAATATTTTACAATCTCCTTTTTGTTTTGACTTGGGTCAAGGTTAAAGTTGAAGCTTTTGCATTGCTAATTATATTCTTTTCAAACTAAAGCAGTTTAAAAGTTATCCCTACTTCTGGGCTTCCAATTAACAAATTATGAATTTCTTCTCCCTAGCTTTGTCTAATAATTTACAAGAACATTTAAATGATATTCATCAAAATCTTTCTCCTTAGTGATGAGAGCTGAATATAATTAATTTCTCCTTCCAATTTGCTTACTCATCTTCTGAAAACAGTGACTCACAATGGAATGTAGCTTTGCAGGCACAGACCACCTTCTTGCATTTGCCAAGTAACTATTTGTCAGGAACAAGCTTGATTTTGGTATAGGCATTGGGTGGAATTCTCCATCCCGGGACGCCCAGAATGTGTTCTGCGATAGGATGTAGAAACGGGCATTGGGGAAAATTGGATTCGGCGCCTAAACGCGAAGCTCTGACCTCACCTGGTGGCATGAACGAGGTCCACGATACACACCGGCGGGGGATCCAGATAAATGCAAATGGGTCTCAATGAATCTATTTAGCGAGCCCAGCGCCGTATGCTGCAGCCTCCCGTGATTCTCCGTGCCCACCGCGAGGTCCACCAAGCCAGGGCCATGCTGCTAGAGACCATCTGAGCCCATCCGAGGGCCACTCCCCAAACAATGCACTGCCTGCCCATGGCTCCTTGAACAGTAATCCCCCCCATGCCCCTATGCTCCCCCACAGGGACCCCTGGGTGGCATTGCCAGCATGCAAGGCTGGCAGTGCCAGGGTGTCTGGGTGCCAAATTGTCACTTCCAGGTGTCAGACCCGGGAGGGGCCTTGCCAATTGGAGGTGAGGTAGGGGGGTCCCCAGGGGCTCGACAAAGTTGGGGGGTGGGGGAGGCCTGAAAGAAAAGGGGGAGGGGAGTTTGCAGCTGCCGCTCAAAATGGCACCCTGATCCGCGAACATCTGTTCCTGCTGGCGCGGTCAACTCGCCAACAGGAAATCTCTCTCAGTGTGGCCTAATGGCTCATGGCTCATTTAAATATGCACATCTGGATCTGGACCAGCAAGGGCGGGATCAACATCGTGCCGAGCAGAGCGAGGCGGGTGACTTACGATCGGCACGCTGCGGAGTCAGATTTGGGGCTCTCACACGATTCACCCGTTGCCCTGGATCCCCACTGGGTGCAAGGGGATCGTTGAATTGGGTCCTGTGTTTCTGACTAAAGTACTGTGGAGAGCCTGAATGTTTTTCTTCAGAACCAGTAGAAATAGCTGATGAACCCTAGTTCTGAACTGCATTGTTTGAGAAAGATGATGAACGAATCCCCGGATGTTGCCGGACCTGTTCTCTTTCTGGCTGAGCGGCTGAGCCTCAGAGTGCGGTTTGTCTCCCCCAGCCGCTAGACTCCTTGCAGCCATGCCTCGGATGATTGGAGAAATCAAAGACTTTTTGTTAACAGCTAGAAGAAAGGATGCAAAATCTGTGAAAATTAAGAACAAGGACAATGTAAAATTCAAAGTGAGGTGCAGCGGGTACCTATATATGCTCGTCATCACAGATAAAGAAAAGGCTGAGAAACTAAAACAGTCCCTGCCTCCAGGTCTGGCTGTGAAAGAGCTGAAGTGAGGAGCTGAAATCTCTACATGTTGTTCGGATTTTATTGACTAAAGAAAAACTACAAAAAAAAAGAAAGATGATGAACAATGACAATGTGATTTTGTGCAGGAAGGAAATATCAGAGCCTATTCATATTTATTCATTTAAAAAATATATATTTTATTCAAGACATTTTCATACAAACAAATAAAAACAGAAGAACAACCAAACAACTTTATAAACAACCAACATCCACTCCCCCTGCTCCCCTAATGCCATCTGCTTCTAACAACCCGCCTTCCCTATTTTAACCTGTTACCCTTCCCCGCCCCTGCTGACCCCTCAAACCTCTTTAAAGAAGTCAATACATGGCTTCCACCTCCAGGTGAACCCATCCACCAACCCCATCAAAACAAACTTAACCTTCTCCAGCCTGAGAAATTCGGCCAAGCCACAGGTCGCTCTCCCACACCCCCCTTTCGGCGGCTCCGAGTCCCACTACCCGAGCAAAATCTCCAGGCTATCAGGGAGGCAAAGGCCAAAACATCAGCCTATCCCACCTCCCCTGAACTCCCGGGTCTTCTGACACCCCGACTATCAGCACCTCTGGACAGGGGACCATCTACACCCCCAGCACCTTGGACATCATGGGCGGGATTCTCCCGTACCTGGCGGGGCGGGGGTCCTGGCAAGACCGAGTGGCGTGAACCACTCCGGCATCGGCCCGCCCCAAAGGTGCAGAATCCTCCGCACCTTCAGGGGCTAGGCCGGCGCCGGAGTGGTTTGCGCCCTGCCGGCTGGCGTGGAAGGTCTTTGGCGCCACACCAGCCGGGGCCGAAGGGACTCTGCTGGCCGGCACGAGTCCGCGCGTGGGAGTGTCAGCGGCTGCTGACATCATCCTTGCGCATGCGCACGGGGGGGGGGGGTTCACCTACGCACGGCCATCGCGGAGTCTGACACGGCGGACGCGTAGGAAAAGAGTGCCCCCACGGCACAGGCCCGCCCGCGGATCGGTGGGCCCCGGTTGCGGGCAGGCCACCGTGGGGGCACCCCCCCCCCCCCCGCGGGGCCAAATTGCCCCGCGTCCCCCCCTCCCCCAGGACCCTGGAGCCTGCCCGCGCCGGCAGGTCCCGCCGGTAAGGGACCTAGTCTAATCTACGTTGGCAGGACCGGCAAAGAACAACGGGAATTCGGCCCATTGCGGCCCGGAGAATCGCTGGGGGGGGGTGGGCTGCTGCAAGCGGCCACCAACCGGCGCGGCGCGATTCCTGCCCCTGCCAAATCTCTGGTGCTGGAGAATTCAGCGGCCGGCAGGGGCGGGATTCAGGCCCCCCCCCCCCCCACCCCCCCGGTGATTCTCTGACCCGGCAGGGGGTCGGAGAATCCCGCCCCATGTCTGTGAACCCCTGCCAGAACACCTTGAACCTTGGGCACCCCAGAACATGTGATTTGCAGGGCCCCCTACACACCACGCACATACATCCTCTCCCCCCTCAAAGAACCTACTCATCCTTGTGATCGTCATATGTGCCCTATTTACCACTTTAAACTGGATGAGGCTTATCCTCGCACACAATGAGTTTGCATTCACCCTCCTCAAGGCCTCTGCCCACGTCTCGGCCGCTACCTCTATTTTCCTATCTATTTCATGCCCCTGAGGGCGGGTATTTCATATTTAATGTTTTTTCATGGTTTGTTAAATTTGAGGGTTTTCTGCTATTTAGTCTTTTTTTTGTTTCTTTGTTATCAGTTTATTATTCTCTTCCTCTTTTCATCATTGTTGTTGGGCATGATAGTTGAACACTAATCTGACATTGTAAACTAAATAAGGTTTTACTTTCCAGCTGGGAGTCTCCCTGCCAACAAAGGGGTCAGTTAATTGAAGCGGAGATAAAGGGTGCTATCTACAGGCTGCATCGCGACCAAACATGAGCGTGACGCAACTGGTAGACGCTGGGAGAAGCCTCCTGCGGGCTTTCTGGCAGCCAGTACGCCTCCCATGATCTACCTGGACCTCACGAGGCAGCATGGCCAGGGCCCCACCCACAATGAGCATGACCAAGCCACAGGCACCTGAGTTGGTTTTAAACTGACCTGGGCATATTCACCCAGGATCTACCAGCCTCCAGGCATCAAACGGCCTCCCCAGGAAGTCCACAGCCAGGCGCCGTTCAGTACTGGTCCACACAAACGTGGACCAGGTGGAATGTCACCCAGGCCATTGGCTACCCGTGGGTGGCCAGGGACAGGGCAGGTTGGCCCCCTGGCCCTTGCCCTGGAGCGCAGGCACCTTGGCACCACCAGGCTGGCACCTGAGCACTGCCACCCGGGCACTGCCAAGGTGTCCGGGTGGCACGGCAAATCTGGCAGGAGCACCGCCAGGGTGGCATTGCCAAGGGTCAGAGCCTGAGGGGGGCCATGGCCATGAAAGGAGCATGGAGGGGGGTATGAAGGGTGGGGAGGTGCAGGGCGGATATTAAGGGGTAATTGGAAGATTGTGGTGGTGAAGGTCTTGGAAGGGGAGCCTGAAAGTGGATGTGGGGAAGCCTGAAAAGGGGGGTCCTCAGTGACCCCATAGTGGGGTGTCATCACTGGGGGAAGGTATGGGGTAATGTCCATATGTGCGGGAGGTGACATTGCACATGTGTTGGGAACCCACAAACTGATTTACAGATCAGGACACGCATTAAGAATGGTGGCCCGATCTCTGAGGAGCAGGCCTGGCCAGTGAGTTCAGCTGCCCAGTGGTGAAAATAATTCTGGGCGCGATCTACCCGAATGGAGACAGAGTCGCTTAGAGTGCGAGATTAGCCGGTTGTTTCCTGGTGCTCGGAGCGCAGTGAAACACCCCGCTATCTAACTCACATCCAGGTAGATCGGGTCCTCAGCGGGGATCTCCCCGACGAGGCCGCACTTAGCCCCGTTTTCTACACTGAGGAGCTCAGTTTGCCGGAACTCCTCAGTGCAGCAAGATATCAAAATGGTGTCCTGATTTCTCATGCACCCCCCCCCCCCCCCCGCCCCCTATGCAACCCCTAAACCCCACCCCCCTAGGCTCAACTCACGATTAGGGGGTCTCCAGGCCCACCGCCACTCCCTGGCCCAAACACTGCCATGAAAAAATGCTGCATTTGCACCTTGGCAGTACCATTTTTTGCGTGGCGGCTATCGGGCCATTTAATCTCTCGAGAAGCCTCTTGTGAGATATGCAATGCTCGGAGCACCTTGCGAGATCTAACAAGATCTCGAGCGATGTTTTGATCTGGATCTCGCACTCTCTGGGTGCGATCCAGGTTAACATATTTAAATGGCCTATTAGGCTTATTTAAATGTGTCAAAGAATAACAAAGAACAATACAGCACACGAATAGGCCCCTCAGCCCTCCTAGCCTGCGCCGATCACGTGTCCTATCTAGACAAACCGCCTACACACTTCTATACCACGTCTGTTCATGTGCCTATCCAGATAAGTCTTAATGGTCGCTAACGTATCTGCCTCAACCACCTCACTTGGCAGTGCATTCCAAGCCACCACCACACTCTGTGTAAAAATCTTCCACACACATCTCCACTGAACCTTACCCCAATCACCTTGAACTTGTGTTCCCTTGTAATTGTCATTTCTGCCCTGGGAAAAAAGCCTCCAACTGTTAATCCTTTCTATACCCCTAATAATTTTATAAACTTCTATCAGGTCACCCCTCAGCCTCTGTCTCTCTAGGGAAAACAATCCCAGTTTATTCAATCTCGCCTCATAGCTAAATACCCTCCATACCAGGCAATATCCTGGTAAACCTTTTCTGTACTCTCTCCGAAGCCTCCACGTCCTTCTGGTAGTGCGATGACCAGAATTGGACACAGTATTCCAAATGTGGCCTGACCAACATTTTATATAATTGTAACATCATTTTCAAGCTTTTATACTCAATACCCTGTCCTATGAAGGCAAGCATGCCATATACTTTCTTTCCTACCATTTCCACCTGTGTTGCCACTTTTAAGGATCTGTGGACGTGCATGCCCAGATCTCTCTTTGCTCTATGCTCCTGATGGTTCTGCCATTTATTTCATAGCTCCCACCTGAATTGGATCTACCAAAATGCATCACCTCGCATTTGTATGGATTAAATTCCATCTGCCATTTCTCTGCCCAATTTTGCAGCCTATCTATATCCTGTTGTATTCTCTGACAATCTTCATCACTATCCGCAACAGCTGTAATCTTAGTATCATCCGCAAACTTACTTCTTCCAAGTCATTTATACATATTACAAAGAGCAGAGGTCCCAGAACTGACCCCTGCGGAACACTACTAGTTACAATCCTCCATTCGGAAAACCACCCTTCCACTGCTACCCTCTGTCTTCTGTGGCCAAGCCAGTTCTGGATCCATCCAGCTAGTTCAGCCCGGACCCCATGTTATCTAATCTTTTGCAGCAGCCTGCCACCATGTGATCTAATCATTTGCACAAGCCTTATCAAATGCTCAAATTAGTGTCGATGCTGGACTTTCCCGAGGCCCAGGAACTAACATCATCACATGGTCGCACTAACGTGGACCAGGCGTAATGGCACCTGGGGGATCTCCAAGGCCATTGGAGGCCCCCATGTGGTCGGGTTCTGGACAGTGGTATCCTGGCACTCTCCCTGGCTCCCAGGCACCGCAAACCAGGCACCTTGGCACTGCCACCTGGTCATCCTGCCAGTGCCTCCCCGGTGCTGACAGACTGCTCAGGTGGCACAACAGCCAGGGTGCCAGACTGGTGCTACCAAGGTGCCCGGGGCCAGGTTTCCCATGCCAGGGATCGGGCCCGTAGGTGCCCTGCCTTTAAGAGGTGGGGTGAGTGGGGACTCGAAGACCCCCTAAGAGATAAGTTGGGGCAGTGGGACGGGGGGTCCCGGAGACCACAGTGGGATTCCTTGAGGGGGCTTGAAAGATCAAGGCGGCATTTATAAATGGTGTTGCCAACCATCTTCTTTCATTGATGAGCTCAGCTCAGCTCGTCAATGCAGGAAATGAAATAATTGCAGCCTCGGCAGGCCGTTCCAACCAAGGCCTTAAAGAAAGGCAGAGTTCCATTAGAAAGTGGGGGTATACTCAGCATTGCAGGCGCCAAGAAACCTCGCAATACCCTCCCAAAACCGGACTCCGATTTTTGAACATTAAATTGTGTCCAATATTTTGTACATAAAGAAATTGAACATGTGCAGACAACCGATATGGTATCTGTGCCACTCAATATGTGCACTCTGCATGGTAATTCAGAAAAGTCCTGCTCACAATTTGCATAATTTCAGTAATGTTTTAGACGATCCAAAATAATATGTATCTATTGGGATCAAAGGCTATGGGGAGAAAGCAGGATTAGGCTATTGAGTTGGATGATCAGCCATGATTGTGATGAATGGCGGAGCAGGTTCGAAGGGAAAAATGGCCTCCTCCTGCTCCTATCTTCTATGAATCTATGTATATATGTATAAGTTAATGTTTCCCTCTTTCCTAGGATGGAAGCAGAAACGAGAATACACGCTGTCAAGGAACGAAGTGCAAAAGACATCCTACTATATAATACAGAGATAAAGGAACTAATGCGTATTATTGATCATGAGGCAAAACTTAAAGACTTCATGCTGATTAAATTTCGACAGCTTACAAGAGAAGGTATACTCTTTAACAAAGATGAAAAGTTAAGGGTGGAATTTTCCCAAAATAGCTAACTCTGACTGAAAATTGGTGTGTTTCTGGACAGAAACACAATCAACTTTTCAGACCAGATTTTCTGGCACTTAATGCACAGAAAATCTGGGAGTGTTGTTTAAACTGTCACTCTGGTAGGCGGAGGTTTATAAGCCGGCAAGGTCGGCTCCATAGAGACGGGGTGCCATCTTTGAGGGGCGCCCCAACCTCCCATGACACGGAGGACCACTCCCACAAGCATTGAGGAACCCCCTCCCCACCCCACTTTGGCAGTATCGGGCCACTACCCTCTCCCACCACCACCACTCAAGTATGAGGGGGGTCTCTCCTCGCCCCACATCGACAGTAACGCGGGCACTCTCCCCCTTCACAGCCATGTCCTCCCACTTACACAGGCATCAAAGCTCTTCCCTCTCCCTTTCCCGCCCACTCCCTATCAGGTATCAGGGCTCTCCCCTTTCTCCCCCCAATTACAAGCACCAGGACTCTCCTCACTATCCTTCCACACAAGCGTCGGGGCCCCCTCTTCCCCCCACCACACATAAGCGGAACCCCCCACAATTGAGTTACCCCCCCGTCGGAGCCTCCTTGGCACTGCTCCTGTCATGTGCCCCATTGGCGCTGCCCCTTTATGTGCCCACTTGGCATTGCCCCCTGACAGTGCCTGCTGACAATACCGGGGATACTGACAGGGGGCACTGCTAGGGTTCCAGGGGAAAATGACAAGCTTTGACCTTCAACCACCAGGGCCTCCAAGGAACCTCCGTGCCTCTATTATGGCCATCACAACTGGTTTTCACTTTTGAATACTAGTAGTGATTTGCGCTGGCGTGACATAAGGCCCCAAGGGATAACATTGTGGGTGGAAACTATGATATGGAGATGCCGGCGTTGGACTGGGGTGAGCACAGTAAGAAGTCTTACAACACCAGGTTAAAGTCCAACAGGTTTGTTTCAAACACGAGCTTTCGGAGCACTGCTCCTTCCTAAGGTGAATGAAGGCCCACAGGGGACCAGCACGACGCCGGAGTGCTCCATGCAGCTCCAACGACGATACGCGGCCCTGCATTCCGGCACGGGTCCGCGCCTGGCGGCTGTTTCCACGCCGGTGCGTGCGCACGCTGGCCGTTTCCGCGATGGTGCATGCACGTGGTGGCTGTCCCGCACGGAAGAAGGTAGGACCCCCCACCCCCAGATCACACGCGCCAGCCGATCGGTAGCCCCCGATCGCAGGCTTGGCCATCGTGGAGACCCCCAGGAGTCTGATCCCCCTGCCCCCACCAGGACGGCTCCGCGGCCATGGGTCCGACCGCGGAGTATTGCCGCGGGGACCTCTTTCAACGGCCCCCGCCGCGTCGGCCGCGTGCACACGACTGCCGTCGATTCTACAGTTGGCGGAGAATTGCGTCCGGGAGTCGGAGCGGCATGGTGGGAAGTTTCGGCATGAACGGCGATTCTCCGACCTGGCTCGGTCTCAGCGAATCCTGGTCCCGATTTCCATTAATTTAAAATATGTTTTTATGTAATTAAAGGGTTTAATGCCATATTTTCCACCGTAAGAAGTCTTACAACACCAGGTTAAAGTCCAACAGGTTTGTTTCAAACACGAGCTTTCGGAGCACTGCTCCTTCCTCAGGTGAATGGAGAGGTATGTTCCAGAAACATTTATATGGACAAAGTCAGAGATGCCAGACAATGCTTGGAATGTGAGCATTTGCGGGTAATCAAATCATTACAGATCCAGAGGTAGGGGGTGATCCCAGGTTAAAGAGATGTGAATTGTCTCAAGCCAGGACAGTTGGTAGGATTTTGCAAGTCCAGGCCAGATGGTGGGAGGTGGATGTAATGCGACATGAATCCAAGATCCCGGTTGAGGCCGCACTCACGCGTGTGGAACGTAGCTATAATTTTTTGCTCGGCAATTCTGCGTTGTCGTGTATCCTGAAGACCGCCTTGGAGAACGCTTACCCGGAGATCAGAGGCCGAATGCCCTTGACTGCTGAAGTGTTCCCCGACTGGAAGGGAACATTCCTGCCTGGTGATTGTCGCACGATGCCCATTCATTCGTTGTCGCAGTGTCTGCATGGTCTCGCCAATGTACCACGCTTTGGGATATCCTTTCCTGCAGCATATGAGGTAGACTACATTGGTCGAGTCGCACGAGTATGTGCCGCGTACCTGGTGGGTGGTGTTTCCACGTGCAATGGTGGTATCCAAGTCGATGATCTGGCATGTCTTGCAGAGATTGCCCTGGCAGGGTTGTGTGGTGTCGTGGTTGTTGTTCTGAAGGCTGGGTAATTTGCTGCAAACAATGGTTTGTTTGTGGTTGCGCGGTTGTTTGAAGGCAAGTTGTGGGGGTGTAGGGATGACCTTGGCAAGATGTTCATCACCATTGATGATGTGTTGAAGGCTGCGAAGAAGATGTTGTAGTTTCTCCGCTCCGGGAAAGTACTGGACGACGAAGGGTACTCTGTCAGTTGTGTCCCGTATTTGTCTTCTGAGGAGGTCGGTGCGGTTTTTTGCCGTGGCGCGTTGGAACTGTTGATCGATGAGTCAAGCGCCATATCCCGTTGAACGAGGGCATCTTTCAGCATCTGTAGGTATCTGTTACGCTCCTCCTCGTCTGAGCAGATCCTGTGCATACGGAGGGCTTGTCCATAGGGGATGGCTTCTTTAATGTGTTTAGGGTGGAAGCTGGAGAAGTGGAGCATCGTGAGGTTATCTGTGGGCTTGCGGTAAAGCGAAGTGCTGAGGTGACCGTCCTTGATGGAGACAAGTGTGTCCAAGAATGCAACTGAATTTGGAGAATAGTCCATGGTGAGTCTGATGGTGGGATGGAACTTATAGATCTCATCGTGTAGTCGTTTCAGTGATTCTTCGCTGTTGGTCCAAAGGAAAAAAATGTCATCGTGTATCTGGTGTATAACGTCGGTTGAAGGTCCTGTGCGGTGAGGAAGTCTTGTTCAAACTTGTGCATGAAGATGTTGGCATATTGAGGTGCGAATTGGGTCCCCATGACAGTTCCGTGCGTCTGGATGAAGAAATTGTTGTCGAAGGTAAAGACGTTGTGATCTAGAATTAAGCGGATGAGTTGCCGAATTGCGTTTGGAGATTGGCAGTTGTCAGTGTTAAGGACTGAGGCTGTTGCAGCAATGCCGTTGTCATGGGGGGTGCTGGTGTAGAATGCTGAGACATCCATTGTGATGAGGAATGTTCCTGGTTCAACTGGTCCATGGGAGCTGAGTTTCTGTAGGAAGTCCGTCGTGTCGCGACAGAAGCTGGGTGTACCTTGTACGATGGGTTTCAAGATGCCCTCAAGGTGGCCAGAGAGGTTCTCACACAGGGTCCCATTGCCTGAAACAATAGGACGGCCTGGTGTGTTGGCCTTGTGTATTTTCGGGATGCAGTAGAGATCTCCAATGCGGGGGTTACGTGGGATTCGAGCACGTAGGATGCTCTGAAGGTCTGGATCCAAGGTCTTGATCCCATTGCCTGAAACAGGATCATGTCGCATTACATTCATCCCCCACCATCTGGCCTGGACTTGCAAAATCCTACCAACTGTCCTGGCTTTAGACAATTCACACCACTTTAACCTGGGATCACCCCCTACCTCTGGATCTGTAATGATTTGATTACCCGCAAATGCTCACATTCCAAGCATTGTCTGGCATCTCTGACTTTGTCCAATTAAATGTTTCTGGAACATACCTCTCCATTCACCTGAGGAAGGAGCTGCGCTCCGAAAGCTCGTGTTTGAAACAAACCTGTTGGACTTTAACCTGGTGTTGTAAGACTTCTTACGGTGGAAACTATGGCATTGAACCCTTTAATTATATTAAAATGTATTTAAATTAATGGAAATCGGGACCAGGATTCGCTGAGACCGAGCCAAGTCGGAGAATCGCTGTTCATGCCGAAACTTCCCACCATGCCGCTCCGACTCCCGGACGCAATTCTCCGCCGACTGTAGAATCGCCGGCAGTCGTGTGCGCGCGGCTGACGCGGCGCAGGTCGGGGGCCGTTGAAAGAGGTCCCCGCGGCAATACTCCGCGGTTGGACCCATGGCCGCGGAGCCGTCCTGGTGGGGGCAGGGGGATCAGACTCCTGGGGGGTCTCCACGACGGCCAGGCCTGCGATCAGGGGCTACCGATCGGCTGGCGCGTATGATCTGGGGGTGGGGGGTCCTACCTTCTTCCGTGTGGGACAGCCACCACGTGCATGCACCATCGCGGAAATGGCCAGCACTCGCGGCGTGGAAACAGCCGGCAGGCGCATGCGCAGATCCGTGCCGGAATGCAGGGCCGCGTATCGTCGTTGGAGCTGCATGGAGCACTCCGGCGTTGTGCTGGTCCCCTGTGGGCCACTGAATCACTGGGCCAAGAGGCCCGTTGACACCGGCATGAAACACTCTGGTGTGTACGCCGGCGTCGACACTTAGCCGGGATCTTGGAGAATCCTGGCCCAGGTTCTCACCCTTTATGGATGTGAACCTAATCACTTCACTGGCGGAGGATAGGGAATATCTCAAACTGAGATCACACCTATGAAAATCCCGTTTGTGGCTGCTCGTGAGATTTAGCGGCTGTAACGTGATTTGAGCCCTGGTAAATGGGGCTGCTAAATCATGTCCTCAGTCTTTTATTTGCTGGAATAGCATGAGTTAGACCAGGTATCTCAAGTAATTGAATATCCGTTCTATCCAGAAGTTGTGAGTCTAGGGTTTTATTCAATTCGTCTTTGGATTACGGACAAATCTGGGAAGACAATTTATACCATTCTTAATTAGGTTAGTGGTGAGGGTGGCATGGTGGTGCAATGGTTAGCACTGCTGCCTCATGGCACTGAGGACCCGGTTTCCATACCGGCCCCGGGTCCGGGTCACTGCCCATGTAGAGATTGCACATTATCCCCATGTCTGCGTGGGTCTTAACCCCACAACCCAAAAAGATGCACAGGGTAGATGGATTGGCCATGCTAAATTGCCCCTTAATTGGAAAAAAATGAATTGGGTGCTCTAAATTTATTTTTAAAAAACAAGGGTAGTGGTGGTGAACCTTCCTCTTCAATACTTGTCCTTCTGTGCCAATTGCGCTACTGTAATGTTGTGTAGAGAATTCCAAGATAATGATAGTCACAAAGGAATAGTTAAAAATACTTATGGCATGCTCTTGCCCTGCTTTGTTAGAGGATACTATCAAAGTAACCCTTAATTTCTGCTGTTTATCCTTTAGTTTGTGTATACTGCAGCCACACTGTATAGTTGATGTCCACTTTATTTTTTAATATAAGATAATTTGGGGATATTTCCTCATATGTAATGATTTGTATTTAATTTGTATATCTTGTCACAGCTACAAAGAATTAATCTCATGAAAAATAGATGAAGGGGCAACTTTGTAAAACTGTTCAGACATCCATTTGCTTCAATGTGGATACACTTGAAGGAAGAAAGACAATTTACATTTGGTGTCTGCGAGCGATGGCACTCGTGATCAAGTAGTTACAATAGTAATGCTACTTTTCACATTTGAGTAGCTTTATTATTGTAACATTTATTTTTGTTTCATCGCCATAGTTCACTGTGAGCCGTTCATTTCCTTGCACTTGCGAGGAGCCTGAGGGTTATATAATTTAGGTGACGTTCAGTTTGTATCTGGCTGTGTTATCAGTGACCTATGAGATATTATCACTTGTAAAAAATAAATTTAGAGTACCAAATTCATTTTTTTTCAATCAAGGGGCAATTTAGCGTGGCCAATCCATCTACCCTGCACATCTTTGGGTTGTGGGGGTGAGACCTACGCAGACACGGGGAGAATGTGCAAACTCCACACGGACAGTGACCAGGGGCCGGTATCGAACCCGGGTCCTTGGCACCATGAGGCAGCAGTGCTAACCAGAGTTATTGTCACTTGTTACCAAAAAAATTCAACCTTTAATTTCCCAACCTTTTATTTATTTATTTATTTTTAAATTTAGATTACCCAATTATTTTTTCCAATTAAGGGGCAATTTAGTGTGGCCAATCCACCTACTCTGCACATTTTTGGGTCGTGGGGGTGAAACCCATGCAGACACGGGGAGAATGTGCAAACTCCACACGACAGTGACCCAGAGCCGGGATCGAACCTGGGACCTCAGCGCCATGAGGCATCTGTGCCAACCACTAGGCCACCGTGCTGCTCCCCAACCTTTTATTAATAATTGCAAAACAACCTACAAAAAAGACAAACAAAAACAGTTCACCAGAAACTCTGTTCAGAAATGAAAATTCGTATTTGTGGACATAACATTTATAACTTTTCTCACAAATAGACAATTAATGAAGAGGGTTTTGCGATTTTTATTGCATTTCTAGATCATTCCAAGGATAAAGTTGGTAAGAAAACAGCTCAAGAAATTGAATATGAGGCTTATGAAGAAGTCTATAATCAACTTAAAAATGTGACAGGAAAGGACAACCTTTACAGTCTGGGCACTGAGTTTGTTGCCACAGAGGAGAAGAACTATGCGCTGTTCAGTTTTATAAATGAAATTAATATTCAGCTCGAACAGAAACAAGAGAAGATCCAAAATATCAAGGTCTGTATCAATATCAATATCAAGTATTGCTGTATAACATTCTTTCTTTGCTACTGTATAACAGCCTTCCCGAACAGGCGCCGGAATGTGGCGACTAGGGGCTTTTCACAGTAACTTCATTGAATTAGATGGCCTTTAGTTTTTTTTCCATGTCGGTGCAACATCGAGGGCCGAAGGGCCTGTACTGCGCTGTATCGTTCTATGAAGCCTACTCGTGGCAATAAGCGATTTTCGTTTTCATAAAGCGTCAATTTTCTTTTTGGAATTATTTTCTATTTCTGTCCCACAAAAATATTGCAGTTATGCTGGTTCAGAGACAGTGGATTACATTGCTCAATTGCCTATTTATATGGCAGCAGTTTGAGAAGTGCTGTGTAATATAGGGGTGACTTAAAGCAGGAATAGATCATATGGCCCATCGAGCCTGTTCCGCCATTCAATTCAATCATGGTTCATCTTGGGCTTCAACTCACCTTTTATGCCTGCTTCCTGCATCCTTTGATTCCTTGAGAGAATCAAACATCTGTCCCCTTCTGCCTTAAGTGTATTTATTCAATGATGGAACATCCACAACTCCCGAGGTAAAGCATTTCAAAGATTTGCAACCCTTTGGGTGAAGTAATTTCTCCTAAATGATCAATCCCTTATCCTGAGTCTATGTCCATGTGTTTCAGATTGCCTGACCAGTGGAAACAATTTCACAGTCCCTACCATGTCAAGTCCCTTCAAAATTCTATGTTTCAATGAGATTGCCCCTCATTCTTCTAAAGTCCAGCAAATATAGGTCCAGTTTACCCAGCCTGTCATCATAGAACAACCCCTTCATCGCAGGGACCAATTTAGCGAACCTTTGCCTCAAGTAAGTCCTTCCGTAAATATGAAATCTAAAACTGCTCACAGAATTTTCAGATGTAGCAGCACCAATGTCCTGTAGGACTTCTTTATTCCTGTACTCTAATCTAATGCAATAAAGGTCAACAAGCCATTTGCCTTACTAATTGCTTGTGGTACCTCCATGCTAATTCTTTCTTGTACGAGCACATCCAAGTCTCTCTGAACATCAATATTTACAAATTTCTTACCTTTTAAAAAATATGCTGCTTTGCATTCTTACAATCAAAGTGAATAACTTCACACTTTTAGTCGCATTGCACCCCATCCGTCAACTCACTTTACCTCTCTACATCTGTTTGCATCCTCTCTGTCCTCCCCATAGCTCACCTTTCAATCTAACTTTGTATCATCAGTAAACCTATATATGCATTATCCTTTGTCTCTTCTTCTAAGTCATTAATATAGATTGTAAATAGCTGAGGCCCCAGCAATGATCCTTGCGACACTTCACTAGTGACAGCCTACCAACTTGAAAATGCCCTGTTTATGCCTACTATGAACATGGAAAAGCATCAATGTTTAATCTGAAGGGATACCACAGGTGATATTCTGAATCCAATAGGACGCATGAGGGAGTACAAATGCATTACAGTTCCAGTGAGGCAGATTTTCAAATTGCCACATAGTTCTGGGTGTAAAACTGGGTATTGTGAATTTGTTATTCATTGTAGAAACCACCTGAATTTCATTTGCATTGTACTCATTTCACATGTCACATGTTGGAAATCTACTACAACAATGCCAAGAAGTAGTAGGAACTTAGTCCCTGCCTACAAGTGCCAGAGGCTAGCACCAAGTTGAGTGCAGCTATATCTCATAGAAAGGGGGAAATCTCTCCATCCCACCTCCACCCTGCTTTTATGGTCTTAGCGGCCAGTTAGAGTTGCAGTGCAGAGGCCTCAAGGTATGTATTCTGCCCACTTATCCATAAAATAGAGCTGACAAGCCTAAAATTGGGGAAGGAATTTTAGAAAAACAGTGGGAGTGAAATTGATCTGCACCTGTAGCAGTTATAAGGTACAAAAGAAGAATTTGTGTTTATGCAATACCTCACTCATTCTTAGGATATCCCAAAGTACTTCGTAAACAATCGTTGCACAGTTATATATATATATAGCAGAATTTTCACAAAACAAGCTCCCATAAACAACAAATGAATGAGTAGATAATGGAGGCTGAGGGACAAAAAGTTGGCCAATATTACGATCCTAAATCAGACCCTAACAGTGGCTCAGAGACTGAACAGAAACCTCAATATTTAATTTTAATTTTGTAAGACTGTACAGAAAGGATATCTCGCTCCAGGACTGATTACACAAAGAAATAGGGATATGATATATTAAAACAAACTTTATTACTAACACAGTATTGAAATATCTTTAACATCACAGCAGAAAATAATTTCCAATTACCCGTTAAACAATGCTACTCAATACAGTGAATACAATACCCTTAACTGCTATCTTTATTCCCAATTAAAAAACAAGAGAAAAAAATCGCAGCTCTTAATCTACTATTAAACCATTGACACTTAGGAATACTTGCTTTACAGAGATGTTCTTTGTGAAAGAAAGATCTTTTAACACTGTTTTAAAGACAAGATCTGATTCCTCTCAGAACTATGCAGAAACTCTGGCTGTATTCGGAAGATGTTCCTCAGCTTGTTTCATCTCCCCTTGTTCTCAGACAAGTCTGCACTGCTTTAAATACTGTTAATTTCTTTTAACTGAACTATAGTGAGAGCAAACTGCTTCATTCCTGGTCATAGCTTCATTCAGCTCACAACTGAATTGCTTTCTGCAAAATGCCTGATGCCTTGGCTCCACCCAGTAATGACATCATCTTACCAAGCTGAAATCTAATTAGGTAATTAATCTAATTAATATCCAAAACAACATTTCATTAACCCAAGCTTTTTATGATGCTTTAATTGCACCCCTGGCTCCCAACATTTCAAATTAGGACTTATTTCAAAACATGACTGCAGCAGTCACATACACACTAACCCCTGCTTTTAACCCTTACTGCACCAAATACCTATAATACAATACAACTGGAATTCCTACATTCATCACAACAGGATTCATGGGATCTTTGATGTTTATCTCAGCAAAGGGACAGATCCTCAGTTTAATGTCTTCATCAAAATGCTGCACCTTTGAAAATGCAATACCCCTTCAGTATTACACAGTCTACAATATATTTTCAAACTCAGGGTCGTGATCCAAAGGTGGGTCGCGGCCAGGTGCCGGAAGGGTCACGGAGCGTTTGGTCGCAGCATTCCCGATCGCGGGATGAAGTGCCCAACAGCCGTGACTGGCTTTTAAAAATGCTGGCTGAAACCGGCTTTCAAGAATACCGGCCTGCCGTGCATACGTGCCCCCTCAGCCGGATGTAGCAGTGCGCAGGCCCGGGGCCCAGCCTCCTCAGTACATTGGCGCACTGTTCCAGGAGCAAAATTTTTAAAAATCAATTTGTCTTCCCGCCAAAAGCGGCGGCAGAGAGCGGTTCACGCGCCGGGTGCACTGACGTCACCTACTCTGGGCCCTAAGTAACTGAGGAGAGCCTCCTCCATTTTGTAGCTGCCAGCAAGCAAGCAATGGGCCTGCACTAAATAGTACGCATGTATTTTGGATTTCTCATTGTTTCATGAAAATTTAAGTGCACGATCAGAAGAATTGAGTCTGTCATTCAAACAATCAAAGTTCTACTGTATTGAACAGACCAAGGATCCTAGGTCTACTGTATTCTGTACAGCTTTGTATCAAACCACATGCTGACTTTGCCTGCTCAACCCTCAGAGAAGTTAGGAAATAAATTTTAAAGCACCGGCTAATAGAAGGTGTTTGAGATTGGAGCATTGTTTTGTGTTTAAAGACAGCACAGCTTCAGTGATTGTCTCAGTGAAAGGTCTTTATTGAACTGATCCTATGTTGGCTACTTCCAGAGAGCTGCTCAATGTAGAGGTCACAGAAGGTCACAGGACGTGTAGAATTGATTGCATTTCGTACCCCAAAGTGCATGGTCCAAAGCAACTGTTTGCATCAGATCAAAAACAACAGTTGTTTTCAGTCCATGTAGCATATCTGACAAAAAAAACTCAAAGGAGTCATTCAGCCAACAAACTTCACAATTAATACAGCCAAATAATAAATTAATGCAGATTTCCTTCAAGTCCATTGGCCCCAGGGGTGGCACAGTGGCGCAGTGGTTAACACTGCTGCCTCACAGCACTGAGGATCCAGGTTCGATCCTGGCTCCGGGTCACTGTCCATGCGGAGTTTGCACATTTTCCCCTTGTCTGTGTGGGTCTCACCCCCCACAACCTAAAGATGTGCAGAGTAGGTGAAATGGCCACGCTAAATTGCCCCTTAATTGGAAAAGAATAATTGGGTACTCTAAATTTATTTTAAACAAAAATTTAATTGGACCTGACTACATTGAAATTGTGCATGTATTGTAGACCAATGTTTTTCAAACACTTTTTCCAGGCACCCATTTTTAACCAACCAGCCGACCTTCGCGACTCACGCCGGCCAACTTCACAACCGTCGCCAGCCGACCGTCGCGACCCACCATTTAGTGCTAGCCTTGTTTTCTGCACCTGAAATATTTTGTACTGCCAACAATGACATTATGGGATTTTGTGGGTCCGGTTGCTGTGCCAGGCACAGTGGCGAGTGTACGGACGAACTGGGTGAGCTTGGATTACTTTAGACTGCACCGGGGGACGAGGCAGGGATATCCACTCTCCCCACTGTTGTTTGCCTTGGCTATCGAGCCACTGGTGGTGGCGTTCAGAACATTGAAGGACTAATGGGATAGTACGGGTGTGTGGAGCATGGGGTCCACACTTTTGTATATTTCTGACCTATTGGGGGGGATTGGAGAGATTATGGGGATCCTAGAGGAATTTGACCGGTTTTCGGGGTATAAGTGGAATATGGGTAAGGTGAGGTCTTACCGATACAATCAAGGGGACCTGAAAAGAGATTGGGGGAGATTCTGTTCATGGTGGTGGGAGGAAGCTTTCGATACTTGGGCATTCATGTGGCGCGGGAATAGAAACAGCTGCTTAAGGTGAATCTAGCTCGTTTGGTGGAGCAGATGAAGGGGGACATCAAAAGGTGGGATATGCTCCTGCTGTCACTTGCGGGGAGGGTGCAGACAATAAAGATGACGGTTCTCCCGAGGTTTTAGTTTGTATTTCAGTGCCTGCCTATCTTTATCCCCAAGGCTTTCTTCAGGAGGGTGAATGCAATGATTTCAAGGTTTGTGTGGGCGGGTAAAACCCTGCGGGTAAAGAAGGTGCTGCTGGAACCGGGCTTGGGGGTGGGGGTGGTGGTGGGAGGGGGGGGGGGGGGGGGATAGTCAGGAAATGGGTGGTGGGGAAGGGGTTGGTTTGGGAGTGGATGAAGACAGCATCTTGTAGGGGCACAAGTTTTGGGGCACTGGTAATGGCTTCCCTGCCGTTCTCGCTGGCTCGGCACTCCACAAGCTCCGGTAGTAGTGGCTGCCCTGAGAGTATGAGGACAATGGCGGAAGCATATGGAGGTGGAGGGCACCAATTTGTGGCACCCAGCGGTTTGCACTAGGGGGGGCTAGATGGGGGTTTCGGGGGCGGCAGTGAGCTGGGATCGAACGGTTTGGGGACTTGTTTATCGATGGGGGCTTTCTGTGCCTGGAGGATTTGGAGGAGGAGTTTGGATGGTTCCCTGAGCAGACTGTCAGAGTCATCTGGGCAGAATGCCTCATCACCAGAACTTTCAAACAAACACCAAGACCTAGCTTGGCTGGTGGTGAGAAGGGCACCTGTCAGATTCTTCATGTACACCCGAAGGCTCAGCACTGTTGCACGCTGCCCTTGGAGTGGCTGTGGGGGAAATGAGACAGTCACACACCTCCTTGTGGAATGTGCCTTTGCAAAGAAGGTCTGGAGAGAGATGCAGTGGTATTTGTCAAGGTTCATCCCGAGCAGCTCTGTGACACAGGACTCTGTGCTCTATGGACTGTTTCCAGGGACACACACCAAGACAAACATCAACTGCTGCTGGAAGGTCATCAACTCGGTGAAAGACGCTCTTTGGTCTGCCCGAAACTTGCTGATCTTCCAGTGCAAAGAATTGTCCTCAACCGAGTGTTGCAGACTGGCACATTCCAAGGTCCAGGACTACGTGCTGAGGGACGCACTCAACCTTGGGGCAGCTGCCGCCAAGGCGCAATGGGGAAAGACCACAGTGTAAGGTCTTACCAGCAAATGTACACCGAGGAGTGGGTAACAGTGTAAAGCCCCTCGGTCTGGGTCTTCAATACCACAATGTATGAAAGAAACAAAGCAATGTAAATATTTAAGAAGGAACTGTAACTTAAAGTAGGATACGTGTGTAACGTTATCCCAATTGAATTGAAGAAAGACAAATGAATGTAACTTAGATGAGAATGTACAGTCAAGACAATTTGAAATGTTCTGTAAAGTTTATAATAAATTTTATGAATAAAGTATATTTTTTTGGAAAAAAAAAATCTGGAGGAAGAGTTTGAGCTGCCGGTTGAGAATGGGTTCCTCTACTTGCAGGTGAGGGACTTTGCGCAGAGACAGGTTTCGACCTTTCCACACCTGCCGCCCCAGGGGATGCAGGACAAGATAGTGTCGAAAACGGGAGTGGGGGAGGGGAAGGTATCGGAAATTTATAAAGAGCTCATGGAATGGGAGAGAGCCCCGTTGGGGGTGTGAAGCGAAAGTCGGAGGAAGAACTGGGTAGGTAATTAGAGGTGGGGTAGTGGGAGGATGCCCTGAGTAGAGTCAACGCGTCCTCGTCATGTGCCAGGCTTAGCCTGATACAAATCAAGTGGTCCACAGGGCGCATATAACTGGCCTGAATGAGCGGTTTCTTTGGAGGGGTGGAGGACTGGTGTGGATGGTGTGCATGTGGGCCTGCGAATCATGTCCATATGTTTTGGGCATGTCCGAGGCTTTGGGGATTTTGGCAGGGGTTTGGCGATGTCATGTCAAAGGTATTGAAGGTATGGGTGGTTCCGAGTCCAGAGGCTGTGATTTTTGGAGTGTTGGAAGACCAGGGGGTAAGAGAGGCTGATGTCCTGGCCTTTGCCTCCCTGGTAGCCCGGAGACGGATCTTATTGGCGTGGAGGGATTCAGAACCCCTGAAATTGGAGGTATAGTTTAGTGACGTGGTCGGGTTTCTCAGGTTGGAGACGATCAAGTTCGCCCTGAGGGGATCGATGTTAGGGTTTGCCCGGAGGTGGCAGCCATTTATCAACTTCTTTGGGGATAATTAAGCTGTCAGCAGAGAAAGGGGGGGGGAGGAGGTAAAAGGGAAGAGGGAGGCATGGGGGGGCTGGTTGAGGTAGAAAATAGTTAATGGGAAAGGGGAAATGGGGAATTAATAATAATAATCACTTATTGTCACAAGTAGGCCTCAATGAAGTTACTGTTGAAAGCCCCTAGTCAGTACATTCCAGCGCCTGTTCGGGGAGGCCGGTACAGGAATTGAACCCGCACTGATGGCATTGTTCTGCATTACAAGCCAGCTATTTAGCCCACTGAGCTAAATCATGTTGGCTGGGTTTGGTGGTTGGTTGGGTAGGTGTTATTTACTTTGTTGCTTTTCCTCGTGGAAATTGTTAAAATTATATATGCCTTAATAAAATATATTTTTTTAAAACAATGACATTTAGAATTTTAATACTCAATAGATTTCAGTGACTTACATTATTGCAATTTTAATGTGCAGAACGATATATTACAAATTGAAAATCAACGCAGGCAAAGTGAGGAAGACTTGCATGATCTTATAAAGGAAATAGAGGTATAATTTCTCAATCTTAGAATGTAGAAAAACCTATGTACATAATTGTGGTCCAAACTGCAATATCTTTATCTCCTTTTTCTCCTCACACCCCTTCCATTTTAACTAAACAGATTGTGTGTGCTACTCTCCCTCTCTCTCTCGACCTAACGGAACCGCGATCACAGTCTAGCAGTTGAACATACTGTGATGGAGAGATTGCGGGTATGTAGAAGGTGAAACACAGAAGGCATAACATTTATGAAAAGCTACGGAGGTGAAAAGAGAATGAGGAGCCATTACTTATATTTCAGTACTGTTATGAAAGAATTTTTAAAAATACATTATTTGAAAGGGTAAATTCCAGTGATAATCCCAATGGGAATGAAGCAAAGATTGTCATTTATTGAGCAATTTATCATGTTATTGAGAAACATCTCAATATTTTTGTATTACAATTGCTGTTATAAAGGTAAATGAAGCAGCTGATTTGCATGGCACAATCCCAAATGGCAGTAGTGAAATGAATGACCATAAAATATTATCCTTGTGTGGCTTTGGTTGATAAAGCCATTGTTGGCATGGGCAGGCAGTGGCATGGTGGTAATGTCACCAGACTAGTAATCCAGGGGCCCAGGCTATTGCTCTGGTGAATCCCATCAATTTAATTTGAAATTGATTAATAAATCTGGAGTTAACAAAGCTCTCAGAAATAGTGAAACCATTGTTGATTGTTAATGCCCTTTAGGGAAAGAAATCTGCCATCTTTATCTGGCCTGCATGTGACTCCAGGCACACAGTAATATGGGTGACTCTTAAATGCCCTCTGAAATGGCTTAGCCAGCCACTCAGATGTATCAAATTGCAAGGAAGACTACTGAAAGGAATAAAACCAGACAGATCACCTGGCATCGACCTAGGCACTGAAAATTACAAAAGCAATCCCAGCCCTGTCGACCTTACACAATCATTCTTAATAACATCTGGGGATTTGTGCCCAAATTGGGACAGCTGTCCCACTGAATGCTCAAACAAGAGCCTGATCCATGGGATCATACTCTATAATGTTCCAGACACAATCAACACCATCCTGTCCTGTCCAGGACAGACACATAGCTGGTGGCACAGTGCTGTACAGCCAGGAGGGGGTTACCTTGGGAGTTCTCAACATCAACTCTGGACCCCATTAAGTTCCTGTGACATCAGGTCAAACATCGACAGGGAAACCACAAACTGCATCAACTGATGAACCAGCACTCCTCCATGTTGAACATCACTTGGAGGAAGCACTGGCGGTGGCAGTGCACAGAATGTACTCTGAGTGAGCGACTTCAATGTCCATCTCCAAGAGCGGCTCAGTAACACCACCACTGACCAAGCTGATCGAGTCCTAAAGGGTATAGCTGCTAGACTGGGTCTGCAGCAGGTAATGAGAGAACCAATAAGAGGTAAAAACTTACCTGATCGTACTTTAAATTTTTTAAGTCTTTTTAAAATCTTTTAAATTTTTTTTATTCCTTTCTTAAATTTACAAAGCCAATGTGCAAAGTGGACAGGGCAAGCCCTTAATCCATCTCCTTGCTTGCCCCAAAAACCAATTCAAATTCAAATTGAATCCAATTCATGGTACCCACAAGAGAGACAAATGAGATCCAGGCTGACAAGAAAAGGCATTGTACCCACCTGATCTTGGACTGGATCTGATGCTTGATCTTAGTCAAAATGCCAAGAAGCACCCTCACCAATCGAGCGGTCGCAGATGCATGCATCTGTTTATGACAGTATTCGTAGTAGTGGGCACCATACAGCCTTTGTGCAGACAAAGTCCCATCTTCACATTGAGGATACCCTCTGTCCTGTTGTGTGGCACTAACCGATATTGATTGATAGATATCAAACAGGCCTAGCAACTCAAAACTGGGCTTCCATGAGGCATCGTGATTACAGCAGCAGCAGAATTATATACAACCACAATCTATAATCTCATGGTCCACCCTATCCCCCATTACTGTAAAACCAGGGGATTAATTCTAGTTCAGTGAAGCGTGCAGGAGGGCATGCCAGGAGCAACACTGGCCACACCTAAAAATGGGGTGTCAACCTGTGAAGCTACAGCACAGGACTATACCAAACAGTGAATACCGCATGCAATAGATAGAGCTAAATTATCCCAAAACCAACAGATCAGATCTAAGTTCTGCAGTCTTCCCATATCTAATCATGAATAATAATTAAATTAATTAGTTAAATAACTAATTGAAGGTGGGGCGCCACAAATATCTAAATCCTCACTGATGGGGGAGCCCAGTACATTGATGTAAAAAGAAAGGCTGAAGCATTTGCGACAATATTCATCCAGAAATGCCACATGAATGATCAATCTCAGCATCTTCCTGAGATCCCCTCATCACATATGCCAATCTTCAGTGATATCAAGAAATAGCTCAAGGCACCGGATATGGCAAAGGCTATGGGTCCTGACAACTTTCTGGCAATGGTACTGCAGACCTGTGTTCCAGAACTAGCTGTGCCCTGAGCCACGTTGTTCCAGTGCTGTTACAAAACTTGTGGTGATGTGGAAAACTGCTCAGGTATGTCCTGTCCACAAAATGTAGGACAAATCTAACAAAATGTTTGGAAAGGGTGTTCCTAGCCCAATACCCTGAGGATCTTGTTTGCTATGACGACTGCAATTTCAGATTATTCTATTCACGAAAGAATGGACTCAGATAAATTATTTAAGAAGTGTTCTTTGAATCTATTTTTTTTCTGAACTATTTAAACATAGATACCTATGATCAGATCTGAATTCTGTTGCTGATAACCAAAAGCATATGTGATACGTTATTTTCTAAAATCACTTTTAATTGTTAACAAGATAATAAAATTGTGGCCTTTATCTTATTATTGACTAACTTTCAAATATTGTAAAATGGAAATATAAATTGTCTATTGTCTCTAGGATAATCTGGAAAGTACAACCCAACAGATTAATAAATATGAAATTATGCAAATACAAGTTAACAAAACACTGGATGAACTGAAATCTGGCATTGAGCCCATTGCCAAGAAAATACATTGCGACCTAACACCAATCCAGCAGAAGTTGTGTGGGAACGAAGGCATCTTGGATTACAATGCACTGAATTACTTAGGTGAGTGCAATACAATTTCACTGCTATTAAACAGAAATAGGAAATAAAAATTTGACAAGTAGATCAAGAACAATAATTCCCAAACTGGGGATTGTGGCGCAGGTTGGGGGTGGGCCGGGGGGGGGTTAAACTGGCCCAGGAGGACAGCCTGGTGCTAAACGTTTTTTTATTAATTATTTTTATTAAGATTTTTGTCAAAAAAAACATAATTTTTGCATAACCGTACGCAACAATTAACAGAACAAAGAGAAAAGAAAGCTGCTGCTGCTGACCGTTACTGCTTTCCTAGAAAGTCGAGGAACGGCTGCCACCTCCGAGAGAACCTCGCCATGGACCCTCTCAAGGCAAACTTTATTTTCTAGAGACTGAGAAACCCAGCTATGTCACTAACCCAGGTCTCTACGCTCGGGGGCATTGAGTCCCTCCACATTAGAAGGATCCGTCTCCGGGCTACCAGGGAGGCAAAGACCAACACGTCGGCCTCTTTCGCTTCCTGAACTCCCGGATCGTCTGACACATCAAAGATCGCTATCTCTGGACTCGGCACTACCTGCGTGCCTAAGATCTTGGACGTTGCCTTAGCAAATCCCTGCCAGAATCCCTTAAGAGCCGGGCATGCCCAGAACATATGGACATGGTCTGCAGGGCTTCCCGCATACCTCGCACATTTATCCTCAACCCCAAAGAGCTTGCACATCCTGCTTGCCGTCATGTGTGCCCGGCGGAACACCTTAAAGTGGAATAAGCTAAGCCAGGCGCATGATGAGGAGGAATTGACACTGTTTAGGGCGTCCACCCACAGGCCCGCGTCCAGCTCCCCACCTAGCTCCTCCTCCCATTTACGATGAGACGAGAGTAGAATGTAATCGAGGCTTTATTGCACAGAGATGTGTGGCCTCCTACAGCAGCTGACGAAATGGCTGTTGTACGGAGAGCACACATATTTATACTCCGCCTACTGGGCAGAGCCAGCAGCCAGGGATCTACCCCCATACCTGTAGTACAGGGGCCTTACCGTAAAACCCATATATACAGTATAATACATCACTGGTGACTACCACATTCACCCCCTGTTAAAAATGAGTCCAGCGGGGGTGGTGGAGAACTATATACATACAAATTGCTTTTAAAAATCACAGAGAATGTTACAAATTTAGGCGGTCCGGTGCCTTGATCTGTCGTCGAGAGCGCCGCAGTGCTGGTGGCGACTCCGGCGTTGGCTTGGTCTTCGGTGACTCCGGGAGCGTGTCGAAATCTTCTTCACCCCCAGGTGGGAGCAAGGGGAGGATGGATTGTCCTGGAGCGGGGCTGCGGTGGGCTGCGCCGGGGGAAGGGAGGGTGGCGCCGCGGCAGAGGGGGGGGTGTGTGTGGGGAACCAGCTGGTGCCAGGTCCCTGAGGGAGACTGTGTCTTGGCGGCCATCAGGATACGCTACGTAAGTGTACTGCGGGTTGGCGTGGAGTAGCTGTACCCTCTCAACCAACGGGTTCGCCTTGTGGAGTCGCACGTGTTTATGGAGGAGAATGGGTCCTAGGGGGTGCTGGGACAATAGCGGCAATTGAGTGGGCCTGGGACACTGCAGCGAAATGTCCCTTCTTGCCACAGGCCTTGTAGAGTGCGCTCCGCGCCGGGCAGCGCTGCCGGGGGGTGTTTTGACTTTCCGCAGAAGTAGCATTTGGGTCCCCCGGGGTTGGATGGCTGCTGCACGGCACAGGCGTGTGTTTGGCTGGGGGCGGTCACTGCTGGGGTCCATGATGGGGTGGCCGTAGCGAGAGCTCTAGTTTTTTGGTCACTGCGAGGTCAAGCATGGCCCCTTCTAAGAGGCGCTGGAGGATGTAGTCAGACCCTATGCCCATAATGAACCCGTCTCTCATCACCAGGTTCAAATGTTCAGTGGCCGAAATGGCATGGCAATCACAGTCTCTCACTAGGGCGAGCAGGGCAGCCAGAAATTTTCCACAGACTCACCGGAAAGTTGGTGCCGCATGGATAGGAGATTGCCTGGCGTAGATTTTGATGGTCCGCTGAGCGTAATTCTCCTTCAGTAGCACCCTGGCTTCTGCGTAGGTCGGCGTGTCCTGGACGAGGGGAAAAACGTTGGAGCTCAGCCACGTGTACAGAGTCTGGAGCTTCTGTACTTCTGGGATTGGGTCTGGCGTAGACACGATGTATGCTTCAAAACAGGCTAGCCAATGTTCCAAGTCTTTTTTGGCGTTGTCTGCTTGAGGATGCAGCTGCAGGCAATCTGGCTTGATGCGGAGGTCCATCTCTGAACAATCTCTGTGCAATAAATTGATGCACTATCAATTACGACGAGACAACAGTAGAATGTAATCAAAACTTTATTAAGTAGAGATGTCTGGCCTCCTACAGCAGCTGATGTAATGACTGCTGTTCGGAGAGCACACATATTTATACTCCGCCTACTGGGCGGAGCCAGCAGTCAGTTTGTACCCCTGTAGTACAGGGGCCTTACCATAAAACCCATATATACAGTATAATACATCAGTGGTGACTACCACACCCTTAAGCTCCTCCACTGGGGCTTCCTCCGCCTCGTGAAGTTCCCGGTAAATGTCCGAAACCTTCCCCTCCCCAACCCAGGTGCCGGAGACCACCCTATCCTGTATCCTGCGTGGGGGTAGTAGGTGCGTACCTGAAGGTATCTGAAAACGTTTCCGGGGGCAAACTGAATTTCTCCTCCAGCATTTTCAGGCTGGGGAAGGTTTCGTTTATGAACAGGTTCCCCATCCTTTTAATGTCTGTCATATGCCAGCTTTGCAACCCTCCGTCTATCCTGCCTGGGACGAATCTGTGATTTTTGCGTATTGGGGTCCAGACTGAGGCTCCCTCCAACCCCCTGTGTCTTCTCCACTGACCCCAGATCTTTAATGCTGCCACCACCACCGGACTAGAGGAGTAGCGGGCCGGCGAGAATGGCAGAGGTGCCGTTACAAGTGCCCCTAGGCTGGTACCTTTACATGAGGCCAACTCTAACCGCTCCCACGTCGACCCCTCCCCCAATACTCAATTTGTTATCATGGCTATGTTAGCTGCCCAATAGTAGCTGCAAAGGTTCGGCAGCGCCTTAGCTTGGATCAAAAAACATCTCGCTTTTCATTTTGTTTAGTTTGTACCCCGAGAAATTGCCAAAGTCCCTCAAAATCTGCATGACCTCCCCCATCCCCTCCAGTGGGTCCGAAACACACAGGAGCAGATCATCCGCATAAAGCGAGACCCGTGCTCCTCCCCCCTCCGAACCAACCTCCGCCAGTTCTTTGAAGTCCGCAGCGCTATAGCCAGCGGCTCTATCGCAAGGGAGAATAATAACGAGGAGAGGGGCCACCCCTGCCTTGCCCCCCGGTGGAGCCTAAATTATTCCGACCTCACCCTGTTCATGCACACACTTGCCGCTGGGGCCTGGTAGAAGAGCTGGACCCAACCTATGAACCCCTCACCGAATACGAACCTTCTTAGCGCTTCCCACAGGTACTCCCATTCCACCCGGTCAAAGGCTTTGTCCGCGTCCATTGCCGCCACCACTTCTGCCTCCCCTCCCTCTGAGGGCATCATGATGATGTTTAGGAGCCTCCATATGTTGGAGTTCACTTGCCTGCCCTTGACAAGCCTGTCTGATCCTCCCCTATCACCCCAGGGACACAGTCCTCAATCCTAGCAGCTAAAATCTTGGCCAGTAGTTTGGCGTCGACATTCACAAGCGATATCCGTCTATAAGACCCACACTGTCGCGGATCTTTCTCTCTTTTGAGGATGAGTGAAATCGAAGCCTGTGACACATTGTTGGGGGGAGGGTCCTTCTCTCTTTGGCCTCATTGAAGGTCCTTAGCAGGAGTGGGCACAGCAGTCGGGGGCTCTGACTCATACCATTTACCGTAAAACGCCCTAAAGACTTTGTTCACCCCCTCTGGGTCTATGACCGTGTTGCCCTCCTTATCCCGTACTTCCCCAATTTCTGCTAAACGTTTTTGATGGAACCTGAATCGCCACTTTCCTTTAGGTTGGACACGGATACTTAGCTGATGTATTTGACAGGCTCAATGATTTTAACCTTTCTCTGCAAGGTTAGAACTCTAACATTTTCATCATCTATGAAAAAGTGGAGCTTTTCTAAGGAAACCTCTTGCTCTGGAGTCGCTGTGTTTTGCTATTTCTGACATTGTTTTCTGTTATTAATAATGAAATGAAAATGAAATAATAAGGACTGTTATAAATTTTAGTCTCAAAAGTTAAAGACGTAACTCAAGAACATTTGCCTCAGCTTTGCACCAAAACCCAGCGGATATTATCCTGGAAAGTGAGCAAATTAACTATAGGAATCCACCCAGGTTTGTAATCTGATTTCAGAGGACCTTGTAGAAAGCATCGGGCCCTGACAGAGTCCCTGGGAGAGCACTCAGAGCTGCGCTGACCAGCTAGCGAGTGTATTCGCAGACATCTTCAACACCTCACTTCTCCGCTCTGAGGTCCCACCTCCTTCAAGAAGACCACTATAATACCAATACCAAAGAAGAACAAGGTAGCCTGCCTCAACGACTACCGACCTTGACATCTGTTATCATGAAATGCTTACAGCGGCTAGTCATGAGACGGATCAACGCCAGCCTCCCAGACAGTCTCGATCCATTGCATTTTGCCTATCGCCGCAACCGGTCCACAACAGATGCTATCTCCCTGTCCCTACAGCCAACACTCAACACCGGGGCCTCACCAGGATATGAGCTCAGACCTCTACTGTACTCCTTATACACACACGACTGTCTGTTAAGATTTAACTCCAATTCGATCGATAAGTTTGCGGATGTTTTGACTGTGGTGGGCCGTATCTCAAACAACGACAAGACAGACTACAGAAGGGAGATAGATCACTTGGTTGCATGGTGTACCGAAAAATACGTCTCTCTAAATGTCAGCAAAACCAAGGAACTGATCATTGACTTCAGGAAGCATAGTACGACACATGCTCCCATCTATATAAATGGCTGCGAAGTGGACATGGTTGATAACTTTAAATTCCTCGGGGTCACCATCAACAACGGTCTGTCCTGGTCCACTCACATTGATGCAACAGTCAAGAAAGCGCAACAACGTCTCTACTTCTTAGCTAAGAAATTCGGCATGTCTGCATCAACTCTCACAAACTTCTACAGATTTGCCATAGAGAGCATCCTATCCAGCTGCATCACAGCCTGGTATGGCAACTGCTTGGCCCAAGATCGCAAGAAACTGCAGATTGCGGTGAACTCAGTCCAACGCATCACACAAGCTTGCCACTCTCCCATTGATTCTGTACACACCTCCTGCTGTCTCGGGAAGACAGACAGCATTGTCAGAGACCCTTCACACTCAAGCTTTGCCCTCTTCCAAACTCTTCCATCAGGCAGAAGGTACAGAAGTCTGAAGACCTGCACATCCAGACATAGGAACAGCTTGTTCTCCACAGCTACTAGACTCCTCAATGACTCTCCCTCAAACCGATCTGTTCCCTGTAAGACACTATTCACGACTCCCTATGCTGCTCTTGCTCATGTATTTGTTTGGCCCTTGTTCCGCTGTAACCAATTACTTATTTGTCAATGTACTTTGTTAATTATTCTTTTTATCTACTGTGTACGTACTGTGTATGTCCCCTTGACAGCAGAAAAATACTTTCACTGTACTTAAGTATATGTGACAATAAATTAATCAATCAATTAGAAAAGGACCAAGATTGCTTTAAATCTGAAAGAGAATTTTTATCAACAGTGCTGTTGACTCTGCTTTGAGAGACAATTTTAAAGATGTGCCTCATGGCAGCACAGTAGCACAATGCACAGTGGTTAGCACTGTTGCTTCACAGCGCCAAGGTCCCAGGTTCGATTCTTGGCTTGGGTCACTGTGCACGTTCTCCTCTTGTCTGCGTGGGTTTCCTCCAGGTGCTTCGGTTTCCTCCCACAAAAGACGTGCTGTTAGGTGAATTGGACGCTCTGAAATCTCCCTCAGTGTACCCGTACAGGCACTGGAATGTGGCGATTAGGGGTTTTTCACAGTAACTTCATTGCAGTGTAAGCCTACATGTGACAATAAAGATTATTATTATAGATTGATTCTGACTGTCAACTCATAAAGAGCTGTTAAAATACTTTTTAAAAATAAGTTTAGATTGCCCAATTCATTTTTTCCAATTAAGGGGCAATTTAGCGTGGTCAATCCACCTAGCCTGCACACCTTTGGGTTGTGGGGGTGGAACCCCGCAGTCACAGGAAGAATGCGCAAACTCTACACGGACAGTGACCCAGAGCCAGGATCGAATCTGGGACCTCGGCATCGTGAGGCAGCAGGGCTAACCCACTGCGAGCTGTTAAATTATTTGACCACTTTGCCTCAGTGTCATTTCTTCACACGTTGACATCAAAAACAAGTTATTGAAGCTGCTTGGCTATAGAGATTGAGATAGTGAGTGAAACTTTACAAATTCAAACCAAAATTTCACATTGTGTGCAAGCAAATTGGGCCATCTTACTCATAGATCTGAGGGTGACTCATCAAGTGCTCTTGTTATATTCAAATTTATTCAGTCGTATAATACTGATGTGCTACTTATGTTGCTCTCGGTCTGAAACAATATACGACAGTGGTTGAGAAAATAGAATCCTCTTGTTTATGTAAAATTAGGAGGGGGTGACGGGTAAAATTGATCTTCACCAGTTCTGTGAGAAGAGCTCATGGCAAATTGGCAACCCATGTTTCACTGCCATTGACCTAACTGGAAAAAAAAATCAGGACTGGTACAAAGTGAACTGTTGTTTCATTATTGCCCATTTTGTGCCAGAGCATAAGACTAATTTCACCCCACCACACCACAAGTTTAGATTCTTCAGGGAAACTGCGACCGGTGAATTCTGTAAGCTGATTGCAGCTAAACTTCACAGTAACTTCAGTGCAGTGTTAATGTAAGCCTACTTATGATACTGATAAAGATTATTATTGATTACTTCCCCTCTACAGGCTTGGCACTGTCACTGCAGCTGTAAACTTAATACTTGAGGCTCTTTCAAGCGACTTCAGTAAACAGTCATTGGCCGGAATTCTCCATTTGGGAGACTATGGGCGCAATTCTCTGGCCTCATTATGCTCGAGTGAGAGTGCGACGAGGCCAGTGAATGGCGGGAGAGGCCAAAAACGATAACCGTGCAGGTCGCCAAACAGTTTGCAATGTAACTGGCCTGCTCCCGTGGGCAAAATCAGAATCCTGCCACAGTGTGGCCAGAAGCCAATAATTACCACTCAAGCCTATTTCTATACAATTAACGGGAGCCACCCCATATCCAATGTGCTCCCATGATTCATAGGCCTCCCCAGCAAGTGGTCACAATGCCGCCAATTAGTACTCCTTTTTAAAAACATGAACCTGGTGGAAGGGTGAGTAGCCATCTCAGCTCACAGCTAAAGAGCCCGGTGGCACTGGGCTTGCCACCCCAGTGGTCAGCGGGGTGTGGGGCTCACCCTCGGATGGGGGGACACTCTCGGCTAGGGTGGGCGGCCATGGGAGGGGGATGGCGCTGGGGTGCAATTTCACGCAGCTCCACCATGCAACCCCCGGATCATGTGTACCCATTCTGGGGGCAAACCTGGTCTCTGCCTGTCTGTCCCACCGACAGCTCGTAACCCCCATCAACTGCTAAGGCCACTGGCCGTGCGGCTGAAGGCAATTGCTGAATTGGCAATCGGGTCAAGTGAGCACTTCACTTATCCCGAGTGGGTTCCCATGCAGCAACCAACATCTGAATACCCAGGGGATGGGACACAGCTCTGGGGACATGTCCATGGCCGGAGGGTGGGTGAGTGCAACAGGGCGGGGACCAGCACCCGGTCCTGGTACCGTTACGTGCGGGTGTCAGGGGTACAGGGTCTGGGGTCCATTGAGGGGAGGGCCCGCTACAGCACAGAGTGCATGGGTATGGGGGAGAGTGGGAGGAGGAGGGGGGAAGATCAATGGAGGAATGGAGGGTCCCTGGGCTGTTTGTCAGTCTACCATCCTCTCCCAATGTCAGTCTAACATCCTCTCCCAATTCCTTGAAGATATTGAATGGGATGAATGATATTTTGGACCACACAGAACAGGCCCTGGTTGTGCTGCTGGGAGGTCGGGTAACCAGAAGCCGTAGATGGCGTCAGCAGCATCATCTGCAGGGGTCGAGGCGGCAGCTCATGTGCTGGACCCGCCCCACACCTTGATGACCCGACCACCAATCAGGCCAGGGTGAGACCCAGAGGGGAGGCTCAGCATGGCTCTGGGTGTACAGGCATCACCTGTCACTTGAGCAGATGACATACAGCGTGTCAGGGCGATGGGACTCTGTCAGCACATCGGCGGGTCACCCGTGGGCAGGGGGGAGATGATAATCCGCAGAGAACTCAGCGCTGGTGCTACTCAATCTATGCCGTAGTTTGACCCCTGCCTGTCTGCTGAGTGCTTGCTAACACCCATCACTGTGGTGAAGGGTTTTTAACGTTTCATTGGTGTCCAACAGTGCGCCACTCTCCTGATGGTGCCGCCCACTCTCCCCGCCACCCCCTCACCACCCATCACCACTTACCTACCCCCCCCCCATCCCCCAGTGCCCTCGGTAATCCTTGGCGTGCTTTGCCTTCCTTGCTCTACCGCTACGTCTAGGTGTTTCCCCAGGATGCACATCAGAGGTGGAAGCACCCAGTTGCTTACCATGTCTTGTGGCCTTCGGTGCCCCTGGCGGGCGTACTCTGGGGGCTGGAGGGTCCCGGCATACTTGTTGGCGACACATGCACAGCCATGCCACCCTGTCCTGTTTGCTGACTGCGTGGTTCAGCCTCCTGGGTGGAACTCAGAGGAGCTGGTGGCCACCATCCCCACTCCATGGGATGGGTCCAGATTGGCACCCAGCGCGTTCTCCTCCCTCTTGGTTCTCATAGATCCTGGGATTCACACTCAGGATGGAGGGGCAGCTGGTTTGAACCCCAGCAGCTCTTGCGTCATCTGGCTCTGTCAGCCCTGGCGGCTCCCCAGTGTCTGCACCATCCTGTCGACGCACTCGGCGATACTCCTCCATGACTGGGACATGCTCTGCAGTGCTGCGACCATTCTTATCTGAGATCAGGACATGTCCCACAGCACCTCATCAAGATGAGCCTGGTACTGGGTCATGTCCCCCAGCAGTCGGACATTCTGCCTTGGCCCTCAGCCATGGCTGTCACTTACTGCGCAACGTCTTGGACACCTCCACTAATGCAGCTGATGTTGTGCACCAGGCTCTTGACTGCAGTTGCCACCCGAGCAGTGTTGGCCTCAGTGCTACACATTGCCGGCATCATCTCCTGCGCCCTTAGCCTCTGGGGATCCTCCAATTGGCTATGGACCTGCTGGAGTGTCATCTACATCTCCCTCTGAATTCCCCTGCCACTCTCTAACGTCTCCATCAGCTCCGGGATAACCTGGTCCATAGGCTCAGCACCTGGCTGGGACTCAGCTGGGTCCTGGGATCCAGCAGACCTCTGACTGCTGTCTCGCTAGGCATTACTGCCTCCACCTGCTGTACATCAGCAACTGTGTGGTGCTCACTAGATGTTCCCCAGAAGTCTGACTACTAATATTGCCCACCACGGTGTGTGTCTCTGGGTTTGTGGAGGGTGTGGATGACAGCTGTGGCGCGTCGATTGTGGCACCTTTGGAGCTCTCTTCAGAGGTGCTCTTATGGGAGGCAGGGCAGGGGGCCACCCCGATGGACCAGCACCATCACTTGGAGGACCTGCGGGAGAATGGACATGTGGTCAGTGGGAGGGATGAATCAGTGTGTATGGCAATAACAACTCACATGTGACAGGTCCTACAGGTGGGGCCCGGTGGATCCTCACCTTTACGGCGTGCGGCAACCTCTGCATTGGTGACTGCTCTGTCTTCGGCCTCCTCATCACCACCAGTGCACGTTCCTCGAAGGATGTGAGGATTCTTATGTCCGGCATCCCTCTGCCAGTTTGCGCTCTCTCCCAGCGATTGTGGGAGAGCTTCTCCTGCTTAAGCACAGAGGGGCCATCAGTGGCCTACGCATGGTTCACGGTGGTGGGGTGGGTGGTGAAGGAAGGGTTGGGGGAGGTTTATGGGAGAGGGGGAGATGAAGGGAAGGTTGGGGGCCACTTGGAGGGTTGGGGGGATGCTCACGTGGGGCGGAAAGGTCTTGGGGGGGAGGGAGATAGTGTCAACCCCGGTGCTGCCTGGTGTAGGTCATTGGCCTTCTTGTGGCACTGGAGGCCAGTCCCCCTGGCCACGCTTCCCCAGCTGGCACTTCATCCCAGGTGGCACTGGCTGCCCTGCGGTACACCCTCCAGGACCTTCAGGAGAATAGGACATCCCTCCTGGCCTCGACTGCATCTAGGAGCCTCCCCAGGGTGTCTTGGCGCCGTGACTGTGAGCTGAGTGGAGTTGGCTGTGCAAGTACTGTTTAAGTACTGCTCGACCTTATTAGCTGGGGGGGGGGGGGGGGGGGGGGGGAGAGAGAGAGAGAGAGAGAGAGAGAGAGAGAGAGGCTGGCGAGCCTTCATTTGCGGTGTGAAGCCCGTAGGGCCACATTAAGTGTGTTGCGTTGCCAGCCTCGCCAGACTGAGTGCTGGGAAACTCCCGGCTTCCTGCTCTCTACCACATTTAGAAATCTTTCTGGAGAATCACGCCCTATGTTCTTCCGCCAGAGATGAATCTTGCTGGTTTTGGTATTGCTGATCTTGTATTGTCCCGGTCCTGATGCTCGTTGTGAGGGGTTGGAGGTAGCCGAACCGGTTGAGTCTCTGCCCCCTCGTCCCACCCCGCCCCAGCTTTGGCCTAGGCTGTGGACCACCTGGGCGATGGAGAGACGGCATGATGGAAGGAATTGTCTCGTACTTCAATCGGAAGAATCCTTGAGAGACCCTGAAGAGTGTTGATCCTTTACTTTTACTTTCTTTGTGCCACCTGCAGCTCGCCTGTTATCCTGAACATCACTCCCTGTTATTATAGAATATAGTACAGTACAGTATAGGCCCTTCGGCCCACAATGTTGTGCCGACCATTTATCCTAATCTAAGATCAACCTAACCTACACCCCTTCAATTTACTGCTGTTCATGTGCCTGTCCAAGAGTCGCTTAAATGTTCCTAATGACTCTGACTCCACCACCTCTGCTGACAGTGCATTCCACCCACCCACCACTCTCTGTGTAACGAACCTACCCCTGACATCACACCTATACCTTCCTCCAATCACCTTAAAATTATGTCCCCTCGTGACAGCCATTTCCGCCCTGGGGAAAAGTCTCTGGCTATCCACTCTATCCATGCCTCTCATCACCTTGTACACCTCTATCAAGTCACCTCTCTTCCTTCTTCGCTCCAGTGAGAAAAGCCCTAGCTCCCTCAACCTTTCTTCATAAGACATGCCCTCCAGTCCAGGCAGCATCCTGGTAAATCTCGTCTGTACCCTCTCCAAAGCATCCATATCCTTCCTGTAATGAGGCGACCAGAACTGGACACAATATTCCAAGTGCGGTTGAACCAGGATTTTATAGAGCTGCAGCAAAACCTCGCGGCTCTTCAACTCAATCCCCCTGTTAATGAAAACCAACACACCATACGCCTTCTTAACAACCCTATCAATCTATGTGGCAACTTTGAGGGATCTATGTAGGTGGACCCCGAGATTCCTCTGTTCCTCCACACTTCCAAGAACCCTGCCTTTAACCCTGTATTCAGCATTCAAATTCGGCTTTTCAAAATGAATCACTTAACATTTATCTAGGTTAAACTCCATCTGCCACTTCTCAGCCCAGCTCTGCATCCCGTTGATGTCCTGTTGTAACCTGCAACAGCCCTCGACACTGTCTACAACTCCACCAACCTCTGTGTCATCAGCAAACTTATTAACCCACTGTTGCTATCTTTTAATGGCTATAAATATAGCGATTAATAAGGTCGCCTTTCCTAATCATAATTATGAATATGCTTTCAGAGTCGCCAAGTATCTCTTGATACCGCCACAAGGTTCAACCGAATACTGATCAAAGAGCCGATACACCAGTTAGTTAGTTCAAAGTCAATGATACTTTATCTACACACAGTATGATTTACTCATGCACAACAACACTACAGGCTAAACTACGTCTATCACTAACACCTATACTTAACTTCGGGTGCCCACTTAAGTCAGAGGAACAGTGGCCGTTGTTCGGATCTGAGGCTGTTGGGTTCGAAGAAGTAGCAGGAGTATAGCTATGGTCGTCCGTCTGGTAGCGAGCGTTGAACTTGATCTTACTTGCTTCTGGTGGTGCAGTTGGAGGGGTCTCTCTAGTTGAGAGCATTTCCAAGAGAGCGAACACATGGTGGGGGTTCCTTCTTATACTCGGGGGGTGGGGGGCTTCGTGCACTTTTAGGCGGGCCTTAAACTTGGTCCCAATTAATTGGGCAGCTTCTCGATCACCGCCATCGATGTGAGCCAATAAAGGGGCGGGTGCCTTGATGGCTGGGCGTGTCCTAAGTGGCCGTTGGCCTTGCTTTGTGTGTATCTTCTTGCTGAGGTAGTGGCGCCAGAATGTCTGGGACGGTATTGGCTACCTGAGCACTAGTCTTTTGTTCATCAGAGATGGGCCATCAGTGTGCAAATCGGCCAAGAGTTTTAGTTCTGTCTTCAGTCTGTCTTCTAAATACACATTAAGGCTCTGTGCCTGCTTGTTACTTTGCATTGTCCATTTTTCCCTGTATGCTCTGCGAGTGTCCATTTTATATGCTGAAAGTGGCCATCCCAGATGGCTACACCACCCTTCCACTTCCTCATCCAAGTCATTTATAAAAAACACAAAGAGCAGAGGTCCCAGAACAGATCCCTGTGGGACACCATTGATGACCGACCTCCAGGCAGAATACTTTCCATCCACCACCACTCGCTCCCTTCTTTCGGCCAGTCAATTCTGTATCCAGACAGCCAAATTTCCCTGTATCCCATGCCCCCTATCTTTCTGAATGAGCCTACCATGGGGAACCCTATCAAATGCCTTACTGAAATCCATATACACCACATCCACTGCCCGACCTTCATCAATGTGTCTCGCCACATCCTCAGAATTCAATGAGGTTTGTGAAGCATGACCTGCTCCTCACAAAGCCATGCTGACTATCTTTAATCAAACTATATTTTAAAAAATTATCATAAATCCTATCTCTCAGAATCCTTTCCAATATTTTGCTCCCTACAGATGTAAGACCGACTGGTCTGTCATCCCCAGGGATTTCCCTATTCCCTTTCATGAATAGGGGAACAATATTCGCCTCCCTTCAATCATCCGGTACTATTCCAGTGGAGAGTGAGGACGCAAATATCATCGCCAACAGCAGAGCAATCCCCTCCCTCGCTTCCTGTAGTGACCTTGGGTATATCCCATCTGTCCCAGGCGCTTACCTATCCTGATGCTTTTCCAAATTTCCAGCACATCCTCCTTCTTAATATCAACCTGTTCGAGTCTATTAACCTGGTTCACGCTGTTCTCCCGAACAACAAGGTCCCTCTCTCGCGTGAATACTGAAGCAAAATATTCATTTAGGGCCTCCCCTATCTCCTCAGACTCTTGGCACAAGTTCCTTCCACTATCCGTGATCGGCCTTACTTTCACTCTGATCATCCTCTTATTTCTCACATAAGTGTAGAACACATTGGGGCTTTCCCTAATCCTTCCTGCCAGGGCTTTTTCATGCCCCTTCTTGCTCTCCTAAGTCCATTTTTGAGTTCCTTTTTGGCTACCTTGTAACCCTCCAGAGCCGTGCCAGATCCTTGCTTCCTTAACCTTACGTAAGCTTCCTTCTTCCTCTTGACTAGAAGTTCCACTTCTCTTGTCATCTAAAAGTCCTTCACCTTACCATTCCTTCCTCGTCTCAGTGAGTCAAAACTATCCATCTCTCGCAGCAAGTGCTCCTTAAACAACCCCCACATTACTGTTGTGCATTTCCCCAAGAACAAATGTTCCCACTTTATGCTCCTTAGCTCCTGTCTAATAGCAGTATAATTTCCCCTCCCCCAATTAAATACCTTCCCATACTGTGTTCCTATCCCTCTCCATGACTATGGTTCTCCACGTTCGCCGGCAGGCAATAATACAACAAGTTCAGAAGGCCCAATCCCCCTAACTGCCGGGCCCTCTGAAGTGCCGCCTTCCTTATCCTGGCCACCTTCCCTGCCCAAACAAATGACAAAACCAACCTATCTACCCCTTTAAAAATCGACTTCAGCATAAAGACCAGCAGACACTGAAATAAGAATAAAAACTGCGGCAAAATGTTCCTCTTCGCTGCCTGCAACCAACCCACCAGCGACAGAGGAAGACTGCCCCACCTCAATAAATCCGCATTCACCCTTCCAACCAGATTCGTAAAAGTTCAGCTTATGAAGCCGTGCTCCAACCCCGAGCCGCCTGCACCCTCAAATACATAAAATGGGTTGTTGCCACCCAAAACGACAATCCCCCACACCAACCCCCATCTATGGAGAAAACACCACAAAATACTTGTTTTTCCCCAAATTCAACTTATGACCGAAAACGCTCCAAGTCTCTTAAGCAGACCCTGTCTTGTAATGCTCTTGGCGTAGCATAAGCGGCTTCCTTGATGTGCACTCTGACAAAGGAAGGTTCAGATGTGGCGATAACTTCAACACGTTTATTGAACTATTTACAATTCTCCTACTCGGGTTCGCCACTATGTTAATCCTTCTATAGCTACTCAGACTGACAAACCAGTCTGCTACAATCCACGTGGTGGGTGTGATATTGAATCAACCCTGTGTCTGTATTCACTGAGTGTCTCCACTGGAAAGAGGAAGATCATGTGTGCTGTGTTCTTTATATATGGGTTGGTGTAATGCCCTCCTGTGGTAGTGTCACCTCTGTGTGTATCATGAATGCCCATTGGTTGTGTCGTATCTTACTGACCTATTGGTTGAGTGTCTGTGTGTCATGTCTCTGGTGCTCCCTCTAGTGTCTAGCTAGTCTACGTGTACTTACATTAACCCCTTGTGTATCTACAGTGATGCATACCCATTATGTCCCCCACCGAAGAGCTTGGGTCTGAAATATATAACAGCAGGTCATCCCAGTACAGAGACACCCGATGCTCCACACCCCCCCCCCCCCCTTCATTATTCCCTTCCATAAATCCGAGACCCTCAGCACAAACAGTAGGGGGGACATGGGCCATCCCTGCCTCATTCCCCGATGCAGCAGAAAGTACCCTGAACTCATATCATTTGTGAAGACATGCCAATGGATCCTTATGCAATAATTTCACCCATGCCACAAACTTAGGCCCAATCCCAAACATTTCCAACACTGCAAACAGAAAGCTCTACTCCGCCTTATCAAACATCTTCTGTGCATCCAACGGCACCACCACCTCAAACGTTCCTTCTGCTGGAGAAAGCACCACATTCAGCAGTCGCTGCACATTCGACGACAACTGCCTACCCTTAACGAACCTCATCTGATCCTCCCCAATCACCTTTGGAAGGCACTCCTCCAACCCCAACGCCAATACCTTTGCCAGTATCTTGCCATCCACATTCAACAGAGATATGGGCCTATATGACCCACGCTCCACCGGATCCTTATCCTTTTTAAGCACCAATCATTTCCGGCAAGGCCCCTCCTAACCTCAAACATTTCTACCAACAGCGGCGCTAACATGTCCTTAAACTGGTTTAGCTCACTGGGCTAAATCGCTGGCTTTTAAAGCAGACCAAGCAGGCCGGCAGCACAGTTCGATTCCCGTACCAGCCTCTCCGGACAGGCGCCGGAATGGCGCCGGAATGTGGCGACTAGGGGCTTTTCACAGTAACTTCATTGAAGCCTACTCGAGACAATAAGAAATTTTCATTTCATTTCATTTCAACTATTCATGGGAAGATCACCTGGCCTTGGTGCCTTACCTATTTGCATCTTTCCTATCACTACCTGTACTTCATCATTCCCCACTGGCTCCTCCAGTCCCGCCCTCTCCTCCTCTCCTACCTCTGGCTTCTCCAACTGTCCCAAAAACTCCCTCCTCGGCGACTCTGACCTGTACAGGTCTCAAAAAAACTTTTCAAAAGCCTTGTTCACTTGCTCCGGAGCCACCACCTGTCCTATCCCTGGCCTGAACTATCTCCCTTGCTTGTCTGCGGAGCTGGCCCGCCAACATGCGGCCAACCTTCTCCCCATACTCTTAAGCCACCCATCTCATCCTTCTCAGCTGCCGAACTGCCTTTCCCGTAGACAAAAGATCAAACCTCGCCTGTAACTCCTTTGTCTTCACCAGAAGACCCAGATCAGGGTCCTCCGCCTACCTCCATCAACTTCCAAAATCCCCTCTATCAACCTTTGTCTTGTGAATTGATGGTCTCATCAATTTAATAGTCTTAGGAAACTTGAAGAAAACTACTATGGAATCAGCCCTCAATCCTAAGCGACTAGAACTTGACCCGCAGGCTGCAGAGGCGAAATAAATCTTTCTACACTGGCTCAAGTGTTTCAAGACCTACCTGGCTGAATCAAGCATTTCAGAAATTACGGAGGAGCAGAAACTCAGCCTACTGCACGCAAGGGTGAGCCACCGTATGTCTACTCAACTTAACAGTACTACCTCATATACGGAGGCCCTGGCCATGCTTGATCGAATGTACGCGAGGCCCATCAACGAGGTCTACGCGTGCCACATTTTTACGACCCGCCGCCAGCGCCCCACAGAATCGCTGGACGAATTCCTGCACGATTTAAAAGCTTTTGCTCGGGACTGCAACATATAGAGCTCGCTGTCCGAGATGTATACGTGGCAGGGCTCCGGTTCAACTACGTGCGCCAGCGGTTGCTTGAGAAAGGGGCCCAGAACTTGGAGGACACTGTAGAGTTAGCTACAACCATGGCGGTCTCGTTCCGCAGCCTCACCTCGTTCCCCGCGGACCAAGCGACCCCATCATGGGCCCCCGACCAGCGACTGCCCCAGGCCTGCGCCGCGCGGCCACCCACCCACTACGCAGCTCCAGCGTGCCATTTTTGTGGGCAGCCCCAACACCCACGGCAGCACTGCCTGGCCCGCAACGCGACCTGCAGCAGCTGCAGTCGCAAAGGACACTATGCCCGGGTCTGCCTGGCGAAGAAAACTCCTACTCCAAACTCTCCCGCAGCCCAGAGTACTCGCTTCCCAAACTCGCAGGCCCCGAAATGCTGCAGCCTGTATGCCGACTCTGCCCCCACCTGACACATGCGACTCATGGGGGCCGCCATCTTGGCAATCCTCCTCCACGCGGCCTGCCACGTGCGACTCATGGGGCCCTCCATCTTGGACACCATCTTCCTCGCCACTCGCCACGTGCGATCCACGGGGGCGGCCATCTTGGGATCCATCCTCTTCAACCTCTGAAACTCACCTCGAAGACTACAACCTCAGCGGACAGTCATCACGGGGCCACTCCAGCACAGCTGATCGAGCCGTTGACTACCCGCAACTCAGCGCGGTCACGTTGGACCAGTCGCGTCCGAAACACCTCTGCAACTCTATGATGACCGTTAAAATCAACGGGTACAGTACACCGTGCCTCTTCGACTCCGGGAGCACCGAGAGCTTCGTACACCCTGATCTGGTAAGATGCTGTTCGCTCCCTATTTTTCCTGCACGGCAAACTATAACCCTTGCTTTGGGCTCACACTCTGTTCACCTCCAAGGGGGCACCGTCGCGACCCTAATGATTCAGGGTGCCAGCTACTCGAACTTCCAGCTGTACGTACTCCCCGAACTCTGCACCCCACTCTTACTGGGACTTGACTTCCAGTGCAACCTCAAAAGCCTCACACTCAGCTTCGGCGGGCCCCTACCTCCACTCACTATCTGCAGTCTAGCAACGCTAAAAATCGACCCCCCTCCACTCTTTGCTAACCTCACTCCGGACTGCAAACCCGTAGCCACTCACAGCAGGCAGTACAGCCTGCAGGACAGGGTGTTTATCAGAACCGAGGTCCATAGGCTCCTACGTGAGGGGGGTCATAGATGCCAGTAACAGCCCCTGGAGAGCTCAGGTGGTGGTCGTCAAGACCGGGGAAAAATTCCGAATGGTAGTGGACTGTAGTCAAACCATTAATCGGTTCACGCTCTTCGATGCGTACCCCCTTCCCAGGATTGCAGACATGGTGAATCAGATCGGCCAGTACCGCATCTTCTCCACGGTGGATCTGAAGTCTGCATACCACCAGCTCCCAATCCGCCCGGAGGACCGTCACTACACGGCATTCGAGGCTGATGGCCGCCTCTTCCATTTCCTCCGGGTTCCCTTTGGCGTCACGAATGGGGTCTCGGTGTTCCAATGAGCAATGGACCGAATGGTGGACCAGTACGGGCTGCGGGCCACGTTTCTGTACTTGGATAACGTCACCATCTGCGGCCATGATCAGCAGGACCACGACGCTAACCTCCATCGATTTCTCCAAACTGCCCAGAAACTTAACCTCACGTATAACACGGAGAAATGCGTTTTCCGCATGACCAGGCTAGCCAGCCTTGGCTATGTCGTGGAAAGCGGAGTCCTGGGCCCCGACCCGGACCGTATGCCCCCTCTTACAACTCCCTCCTCTCCCTCATTGTCCCAGGGCCCTCAAGAGGTGCCTGGGATTCTTCTTGTATTATGCCCAGTGGGTCCCTCAGTATGTGGACAAAGCCCGCCGACTATTTAAGGCCACATTCTTTCCTCTGTCAGCTGAGGCTCGCCAGGTCTTAACCTGAATCAAGGAGGACATCGCCAAAGCGGCCGTGCAGGCGGTGGATGAATCCGTCCCCTTCTAGGTGGAGAGCGACGCCTCAGAGGTTGCTCTCGCAGCCACACTAAATCAGGCAGGGAGACCAGTCACCTTTTTCTCCCAAACCCTCTCCGCTTCGGAACTTCGACACTCCTCAGTCGAAAAGGAAGCACAAGCCATCGTGGAAGCTATACGACACTGGAGGCACTACCTCGCAGGTAGGAGGTTCACCCTCATCACCAACCAAAGATTGGTTGCCTTCGTGTTTGACAAGTCACAAAGGGGCAAAATTAAAAATGATAAAATCCTGCGGTGGAGGATCGAACTCTCCACCTACAGGTACGCTATTATGTATCGAGCGGGGAAGCTCAACGAGCCCCCAGATGCCCTGTCCCACGGCACATGCGCCAGGGCACAAGACGACCGCCTGAAAGCTATCCACCATGATCTCTGCCACCCGGGGGTCACCCGGCTCGCCCACTACATCAAAGCCCGAAATCTGCCTTTCTCCACCGAGGAGGTAAAAGCTATCACCAGGGATTGCCCGATCTGCGTGGAGTGCTAACTGCACTTCTATAGACCAGACAGGACCCACCTGCTAAAGGCATCCCGGCCCTTTGAACACCTGAGCATCGATTTCAAAGGGCCACTCCCCTCGACCAATCGGAATGTGTACTTCCTGAACGTCATCGACGAGTTCTCCTCTTCCCCTGTGCTATCCCGTGCCCCGATATGACCTCCCACACCGTCATCAGAGATCTGCACAGTATCTTCATCCTGTTCGGTTTCCCCAGCTACGTACACAGCGACAGGGGTTCGTCCTTTATGAGCGACGAGCTGCGTCAGTACCTGCATCGCCTCGAGCAGGACTACCAGCTACAACCCCAGGGGGAACGGGCAGGTGGAGAGGGAGAATGTGACGGTCTGGAAGACCGTCCTACTGACCCTCCGGTCCAGGAATCTCCCGACCTCCCATTGGCAGGAGGTCCTCCCCGACGCGCTCCATGCTATTGGGTCCCTCCTATGCACAGCCACCAACCAGACCCCTCACAAGCAGCTATTTGTTCTTTCTAGGGGCACTACCACGGGGGTTTCGCTCCCAGCATGGTTGAAAACACCGGGCCCGGTTCTCCTCCGGAAGCACGTCCGGGCACACAAAACTGATCCACTCGTAGAAAGAGTGCTCCTACACCACTCCAACCCCCAATACGCTTTCATCGAATACCCTGACGGCCGTCAGGACACGGTTTCCCTCCGGGACCTGGCACCTGCAGGATCCAACTCCACCACCACTACCACGAGGTACCCCACACACTACACCCCACCCAACCCTCCGCGCCCGGCGCCCCCGCACCTACAGGTTCACTGCGTGCGCTCCGCGCCCCAGCGCCTATTGGTTTCCGGCACTCCCTGTCACCCGTCGAACCAGTCGGGTACAAAGCTCGGACTGAATCACCCCCGGAGTCCACGATCGTACCCTCACCGACCGTCACCACCCAGCCACCCCAAGAGGCTGCAACCCCGGTGCTTCGCCGATCCCAAAGGACGACTCGGCCGCCGGACTGGGTCAATTTGTAGACCCATCACCCCCGCCGGACTTGATTTTTTTTACAGGGGGTTGAAGTTAAAACTCACCACTATTCTTAGAATTCCCCCTATACCAAAAAAGGGTCGATATTCTAAATGGTGAACAGGGATTCTCACTCCCTGACTCCAATGCAGGCTTCGGTGGGTGCTATTCAGGTCAAACTATATTTTCAAGTTATCCCCCGGTATAACCCATACCTTCACCGAAGAATTTTACCTACTTACCCCTTAGTAGCATCGATGTCCTGGGTCCTGCATTTTTAAGTAAGTAAAGTAGGCTAATAACCACTGTTTCAGGCTAAAACTTTTAAGTTATTTTATTATTATTATTTATTTATTTTTTTAAAGCTGTAAACACTTTCTTAACAGAAAGGTAAAAAGATCTTGCTTCTGGATCCTTCCTGTTGGTTGAAGGGGCCTTTGGGCCCACCTTGACAATCAATCTTCTTTAAAGTCTGGTCTCCTTGAGTTGTATTCGCTGGCGAACTCAGTTGCTGTGTCCTATCCTTCCCATGTACCGAGCTGTGAGAACTGGCTCTGCTGGCTGTCCCTTTTCTTCGGGTTTATATTCTCTTTCGAAGAGTTATTACGTTTTAACGACTTTATTGTAAATGAGCTTGTTTCACTTTGATTTTTAAAAAGTATCTTTGATGTAAACATTTTAATACAACTAATTATTCATTTTGGGCATAACGTCACCTCTCAGATCTGATTTAAAAATGCTTTGGGCAGCACGGTAGCATTGTGGATAGCACAATGGCTTCATAGCTCCAGGGTCCCATGTTCGATTCCGGCTTGGGTCACTGTCTGTGTGGAGTCTGCACATCCTCCCCGTGTGTGCGTGGGTTTCCTCCGGGTGTTCCGGTTTCCTCCCACAGTCCAAAGATATGCAGGTTAGGTGGATTGGCCATGATAAATTGCCCTTAGTGTCCAAAATTGCCCTTAGTGTGGGGTTACTGGGTTATGGGGATAGGGTGGAGGTGTTGACCTTGGGTAGGGTGCTCTTTCCAAGAGCCGGTGCAGACTCGATGGGCTGAATGGCCTCCTTCTGCACTATAAATTCTATGAAATAGGTGTTACTTTTATTTCTGATTTTGAATCGTTTAATTTTCCAATTGTCCCCAGCTCATAACTTTGCCTTTGATTTTGACTTTAAATTATGTTTCTTGTAGACAGGGTTGTCTCCAATTTTCTTGAGACTTGATGTTCGTAGAGTTTTACACTTAGAATTGACACCAAATTCAACTGAGCATCATCCATCCTTTCCAGCTGTTTACTAAGAGAGTTTATTTCAATTAAGGTGTGAAACTTTGCTTTTAGCTGTATGCTAAAATTTAACTTGGTTATGACTTGAAAGACCTGCCTGTTTCAAACATTCGTCACTTAATTCAATTGAAACTCTCATCCATGCTTTTCCAGAAACTTCCTAAGATAGTTGCATCCTATGAAGGTGTGAGCCATTGTTTTAGCTAAATACCAGAATCCTGTGTGTTTGCTAAACCTGCTTGTGAGAAAGAATCTGCATTTTATAATCCTGCTCTTTGCAGCTGCTATTAACCTTTTGTGGGATCTTTCCCTGTACCCTCTCAGAGCAGATATTGCCAGACTTCCACGTTTCAAATGACACATTTTTCTGTATTTTCAAGAACAGGGTGAATGTGGTGAATTATAAACCTAGTAATTCACACTGTGTTGTATTATATGTATTGTGTCCTTGTGGGCTCTGTATACGAGCCGTTGCGCGGCTCTGCCCATAGGGAGAGATGAGGAGTTTGTACTGGGCTCCACCCTTGGCTCCACCCATGGCTTCGCCCATGGCTCCTCTCACTAACCGGAAGTATAAAGCTCTACAGTCGTGAGCCTGCTGCCAGTTCATCTCGTCGCAGGCAGGCTCAGTTGTAAGACTATTAAAACCACTGTTCACTTCCAACCACGTGTCTTGTGAATTGATGGTCTCATCAACTTCGATCTATAAACGTCCATCATCAGTAAAGCACTACACTTTGGGAAGCCTGCTACCTGGCAAAATGGCTTGTGTCAAAAATATTCCTCGGACAAAGAAGGCATTGGTGAACTGCAGTCTGACCAATGTGGCAAATGACACGAGAGTCATCTTAAAAAGTTCAGTTGTATAAATATCGTGGTAACTTGCATCACAAGCGGCAGAGATGTTATTGTGCTGGATCTTGTTTCCAGGCCAGTCTTTAGACATGTGCATTACTTAGTCAGAGCTGCCCTCATAAAACAGAGCGCAAAAGCTAAGCATTCAAATTGGGTTGGCAAATATACTTCTTGTGCCAAATGTGGTGTTGGTACCAGGCACTTGCCATTCTTCGCTCTGCTTGAACTGCTCTTCCCCTCTGAAGTCTAATACACTTGTTCATCAGCACACAGAAATGCTTATGCTCAGCGTATGACTGGAGCTGAGGTTGGCATCTTGGGACAGTAGTAATGCTAGGACCCTGTGTAAAAGGACTCCTGTGTTTAAAAAAAGCAGAACTAAAGCAAAATCTAGGATCTTAAACTTGAGCCAGTTACCACTTTAACACTGTAAGAAGTCTCAAAACACCAGGTTAAAGTTCAACAGGTTTATTTGAAATCGCAAGCAATTTGAAATCGCAAGCTTTTGGAGCGCTGCTGCTTCATCAGGCAAAGTGATGGGAAACCCCAGAAGTGCATGTGTGAAGCAGCAGAAAATAGACCACAAAGACTGGACTACCAAGAAACCATGGGGAGTAAGTGATGGGACTTTTAGAATTCATTTAAATAATTTTCAACCAACAATATGTCTTTGCACTGTTGCAGTTTGGCCTGAAAAATAATTATCGAACATTTCTGTCATGTGGTAGTATGGCTAGAGAGATCATATTACCGAAGAACTAAGCTGCCATTGGTACAGCAGCCTCGCTGCCCATTGGCCCAGGCAAGTCATGTGCCTCTCTGCCAATTGGTTGTGGCTGGTCATGTGACTCCCCGCTGATTGGCTGAGAGGTTGGTAGGTCCGCCTATAAGGTGGGGTATAAGAGCTCGTACTGGCTGGCAGTCGGCCTTTCTCTGTACGACCACTGCCTGGCTCACATCTAGCGTATTAAAGCCTGTTGTTTGGAACTCCACTACGACTCGAGTCCAATTGATGGTGCATCAATTTAATACGCTAGACTTTGAAAATGGAACTACGGATTAAGCCAGAATGCCTCCGGATCAGTCCGCATGCTGCAAACGCGTCAGCAACTTTTAAACATTGGCTGGCGTGCTTCAACAGCTACCTCACTTCTACAGAAAATCGACCAACAAAGGAGCAGAAACTCCACATCCTCCACTCGTGTGTGGGCACCGCCCTTTACTCGATGATAGAGGACGAACTGGACTATGATGCCGCCATGGATCTACTAAAAGGACACTTAATCAGGCCAGTAAACCAGGTCTACGCGCAGCACCTCCTGGCAACAAGGCAACAATTCCCCGGTGAGTTCCTCGACGAATTCTATCGGGCCCTCATTGTCCTAGGGAGAAATTGTGCCTGCCCGCAGGTCACTGCTGCGGAGCACACCGAACTCTTAATCAGGGATGCCTTCGTGGCAGGCATGCAGTCACCCCAAATACGACAGAGACTTTTAGAAAAGGACACTCTCAGCCTCACTGAGGCAGGGCCCCTTGCATTCTCCTTGGAGGTCGCTGACCGCAATGCACGCACATATGCCCCCGGCCGCGCGGCAGCCCCATGGGCAGCGTGGCACACCCCACTCGCTCCCGCCGATTCAGACCCCCAGACCTGCGCTGCAGGACGCCCAGACAAGCCCGCGGGCCCCCGCTGCTATTTCTGCGGGCAGGCCAAGCACCCCCGCCTGCGCTGCCCGGCCTGCACCGCAGTCTGCAAGAGCTGCGGCAAAAAGGGCCATTTTGCGGTCGTCTACCCCTCCAAGTCGGTCGCTGCCATCCCAGACAGAGACCGCGGCCCCCCCCCCCCCCCCCGCACTCCTCTAGAGCCCCGTGCGGCCCGCGGACCTCGCTGCCTTCACCCCCCACCGCCATGAATGATCCCCGGACGCCGCCATCTTGGGCCCCCGATGCCACGTGCGGCCCCAGGGCACCGCCATCTTGTTCATTCCCCACCACGTGCGGCCGACGGGCGCCGCCATCTTGGATCGGCACAGACGACCCTGCAAGCGATTATTCCGTATTGGATGACGACTCCGAGTTCCTGCCACGACTCGCCTCGGTGACACGCACGCTTTCCACGGCGACCACACAGATCCACCTCAACAGTCGCGAGCTGAGCTGCCTGCTGGACTCCGGGAGCACCGAGAGTTTCGTCCACCCCGACACGGTAATACGCTGCGCGCTCCCCGTTCACCCCGTAAAGCACAAAATGGCTCTGGCATCTGGTTCACACTCCGTCCAAATCACCTGGTGCTGCGTGGCGGACCTCACGGTCCAGGGGAGGGTTTTTTAAAACTATGAATTCCTCATCCTCTGCCGCCTCTGCGCACCGGTACTTCTTGGACTGGACTTTCAGTGCAACCTGCAACCTGCAGAGCTTAACTTTTAAATTCGGTGGCCCTATTCCCCCCCTTACTGTCTGCAGCCTCGCGTCCCTCAAGGTCGACCCCCCTTCCCTGTTTGCAAACCTCACCCCGGATTGCAAACCCGTCGCCACCAGGAGCAGACGGTACAGTGCCCAGGACCAGACCATCATCAGGTCCGAGGTCCAAAGGCTTCTGATGGAAGGGGTCATAGCGGCTAGCAACAGTCCCTGGCAAGCACAAGTGCTGGTGGTTAAGACGGGAGAAAACCCGTATGGTCATCAATTACAGTCAAACCATCAACAGGTTTATGCAACTGGACGCGTATCCTCTCCCCCGTATCTCCGACCTGGTTAACAGGATCGCTCAGTACAAAGTTTTTTCCACGGTGGATCTTAAGTCCGCCTGCCACCAGCTCCCCATCCACACGAGTGACCGAAAGTACACTGCGTTCGAAGCGGATGTGCGACTCTACCACTTTTTAAGGGTTCCTTTTGGTGTCATGAATGGGGTCTCGGTCTTCCAAAGGGAGATGGACCGAATGGTTGACCAATACGATTTAAGAGCCACCTTCCCGTATCTCGACAATGTCACCATCTGCGGCCATGACCAGCAGGACCACGACACCAACCTCCGTAAATTCCTCTGAACCGCAAAACTCCATAACCTCACGTATAATAAGGATAAGTGGGTGTTTAGCACCGACCGTCTAGCCATCCTCGGCTATGTAGTGCGTAACGGAATGATAGGCCCCGATCCCGAACGCATGCGCCCCCTAATGGAACTCCCCCTTCCCAACTCCCTCAAAGCCCTCAAACGCTGTCTGGGCTTCTTTTCTTATTATGCCCAGTTGGTCCCTAACTACGCAGACAAAGCCCGCCCCCTCATCCAATCCAACACGTTCCCCCTGTCGATGGAGGCCCACCAGGCCTTTATCCGCATCAAAACTGACATTGCGAAGGCCATGGTGCGTGCTACCGACGAGTCCCTCCCATTCCAGGTCGAGAGAGACGCGTCCGATGTAGCTCTGGCGGCCACCCTCAACCAAGCGGGCAGACCCGTGGCCTTTTTCTCCCGGACCCTCCATGCTTCCGAAATCCGCCATTCCTCGGTGGAAAAGGAGGCACAGGCCATTGTCGAAGCTGTGCGACATTGGAGGCACTATCTGGCCGGCAGGAGGTTTACCCTCCTCACAGACCAACGGTCAGTAGCCTTCATGTTCGATAATGCACAGAGGGGCAAGATCAAGAACGACAAGATCTTGCGGTGGCGGATCGAGTTGTCCACGTACAACTACAATATCTTGTATCGTCCTGGGAAGCTCAACGAGCCTCCTGATGCCCTGTCCCGCGGTACCTGCGCCAACGCACAGGTGAACCGCCTCCGCTACCTCCACGCGGACCTCTGCCATCCAGGGGTCACCCGTTTTTTCTCATTTTATCAAGACCCGCAACCTGCCCTACTCCATCGAGGAGGTCAGGACTGTAACCAGGGAATGCCACATTTGCGCGGAGTGCAAGCGCACTTCTACCGCCCCGAGCAGGTGCATCTGATAAAGGCTTCTCGCCCTTACGAACATCTTAGCATGGACTTCAAGGGTCCCCTCCCCTCCAACAACCGCAACACATATTTCTTCAATGTGATTGACGAATATTTCTTCAATGTGATTGAACGTGCGATGACGTTCACCATCCCCTGCCCCGACATGACCACTTCAACTATCATCAAGGCCCTCCACTCCATTTTCTCCCTGTTTGGTTACCCCGCGTACATCCACAGCGACCGGGGGTCCTCCTTTACGAGTGATGAACTGCGTCAATTCCTGCTCAGCAGGGGCATCGCCTCTAGCAGGATGACCAGTTATAACCCCCGGGGTAACGCTCAGGTCGAGAGGGAGAATGATACGGTCTGAAAGACCGTCCTACTGGCCCTGCGGTCCAGGTGTCTCCCAGTCTCCCACTGGCAAGAGGTTCTCCCAGACGCCCTCCACTCTATTCGGTCTCTCCTCTGTACTGCCACGAATCAAACACCTCATGAACGTCTTCTTGTTTTCCCCAGGAAGTCTTCCTCTGGGACCCCACTCCCGACCTGGCTGGCCACCCCCGGGCCCATCCTGCTCCGGAAGCATTTGTGGGTGCACAAGTCCGACCCGTTGGTTGAAAGAGTCCAGTTGCTCCACGTGAACCCGCAGTACACGTACGTGGAGTATCCCGACGGACGACAGGACACGGTCTCCCTTCGGGACCTGGCTCCCGCCGGAGTGCGGCCACACCCCCCAACACCAACACCCTCCCCCCCAGTTCCGACCGGCGCTCCCAGCGCCCCCGCAACCCAGCGCACAGGAACCCCTTCCCCCGGCCCGGCTACCACCAACTCCGACCAGGGGTACGGACACAGGACCACGACCACGGCTCCCGGAGTCACGGACGACCACTGCTCCAACGTCACTGGCGCCGCTGCGCACGTCCGGCAGGACACCGAAAGCACCCATCCGGCTGATCGAGCCAATTTGATTGACCTTATGGAGTTTCACGTTCTGCATATGTCCCTTGCCTGTTTTTTTTTGTTTTTGTTTTTTTTGTTCTCATTATTATTACTATGGTTATTGTTGTTTTTTTCCCCTTGTACACTGTGTATAGCATGGTTTTCTTACACGTTCGTCGCGGGCCAGTGGGCAGCCATAGTTACCTAGTTACCTCGGTACTACCCGAGAAGGTCTCTCGTCATACTACCAGTTTTACGGGCCGTACCCACCCCCCGTCTCTCCCGCCACTCCTTCCAACCCCCCCCCCCGCTTCTTTCTCAACAAGGGGTCAATGTGGTAGTATGGCTAGAGAGATCATATTGCCGAAGAACCAAGCTGCCATTGGTACAGCAGCCTCGCTGCCCATTGGCCCAGGCAAGTAATGTGCTTCTCTGCCAATTGGTTGTGGCTGGTCATGTGACTCCCCGCCGATTGGCTGAGAGGTTGGTAGCTCCGCCTACAAGGCGGGGTATAAGAGCTCGTACTGGCTGACAGTCGGCCTTTCTCTGTATGACCACTGGCGGGCTCACATCTAGCGTATTAAAGCCTGTTGTTTGGAACTCCACTACGAGTCCAATTGATGGTGCATCATGTCATAAAATCAGTTTTGCAGTATTCCCTTGCTCAAGTGTCTTTCTGCATTGCTCACTTGCCGGTGCGAGGGGTCATTCCCCGAACACAAAATGAGGGAATTGACCCCAGAAATTAGCATTTATCAATGAGCTACAATACCATTAAAATCCTGGGGATGGTGCTACTTAGCTATAATCTTAGCAGTTGTGCCAGGAAAAGTTGGGTTTCACTGCAGGCCTGCAAGTATATTTCATCCATGCCGAAGAGTGAATTTTTCAACTTTTGTTTCCTCTCAGTGGGGAGCATCACACACCAGGAGCACGCATCAGATATTCAAGCATATGATGAGAAAGTCATTACTGACACGCCTGACGTTTTTCTAACCTGCTGGGATTGCTGTGTTGGAAAATTAGCCCTGCAGTATCTAGATAACAGCTCTATAAATGCCAAAGTGGTGAAAACCATAAACATGTAAAATTGTTACAGGATCTATAACTTTTTTCTGTGTATTTTCTTTTACATTGTTCCTGTAAACACATTTTGTCTTTCTCCTATATGATAGTCTTTCTCTTTTTGCTTTGCAATTATAAATAAATAAATGTTGAAGTTGCTAAGAAACAGGCAAACCCTCTTTCACTTTGGAAAACACAAAGACGTAAAATTAGCAATTGAATTAGAAATGATGATTACCACCTTATATAATCAGTTGGAAAAGAAAACAGAAGAGCTGTATTGAAATATAAATTTCCATATTCTCAATATATCCTAAAGTGCCTCCAGCCAATGGATTACTTTTGAAATGCGGTCTTTTAAAAAGTTTTTAGCCAATATTTGCACACTGCAGGATGATTTAAAGGTTAATGAAATGAATGACCAGTAATCTCTTCCAGAGGCGTTGGTTGAAGGATAAATATTGGGCATGACACAAGATGAATTCCCTGGTTGTCAGAAAAGCGCCATTGGATCTTTTACATTCACCTCAAAAGACCAGAAAGGGCCTAATTTTATCACATTTCTGCAGAAAGGTGAAAGCAAAATATAAGGTTGACTTATTACCTTCATCATAGTAATATCCAAAGACATTTCACAAATAATAATAATAATCGCTTATTGTCACAAGTAGGCTTCATTGAAGTGACTGTGAAAAACCCCTATTTGTAATCATGTAAGAACTGAATATTGAGTTAAAAAAAGAGATATTAGTAACAGCAACCAAAAGCTTGATGAAAGCTGTAGGTTTCAAGAAGACAGGGAGAGCTTTAGGGAGACAATTCCAGAGTCTGGGGCCTAGCTGGTTAAGAGCACAGCCACCACCGGTGGGCAAATGGATGGTTTAACCTTGTAGGACTAAAGGAAGTTACACGGAAAGAGGTAGAACATGAGGGACTCAAAAGTGTACATCAAAATTTTAATTAGCATGTTCTGAGTGATGGGGAAATCAGTGCAGATCATCAAGAGCAGGACTGATGGGTGAGGGGGATTTGGTGCAAAATAAGTAGCAGACTTTGGTTTACAGAGGGTGGATGATAGTTGACCAGCCAAGTAAACATCAGAAATGTTGAATTCAGAGGTGACAAAAGAACATCAGGATTTAATCAAGAGATAGTAATAATCTTTATTGTCACAAGTAGGCTTACATTAACACGACAATGAAGTTAATGTGAAAAGCCCCTAGTCGCCACATTCCGGCACTTGTTCAGGTACACGGAGGGAGAATTCAGAATGCCCAAATTACCTAAAAACACGTCTTTCGGGAATTGTGAGAAGAAACTGGAGCACCCGGAGGAAACTCATGCTGACATGGGGAGAACGTGCAGACGCCGCACAGACAGTGGCTCAAGCTGGGAATCGAACCTGGGTCCCTGCCGCTGTGAAACAACATTGCTAACCACTGTGCTACCATGCCGCCCTAGTCAAGTCCACTTGGAGCGAAGACTTGGGCCTTCATTTATCATCTCATCTAAAAGGCAATATCGCACTCCCTTCGTACTGCACTGGCATGTCAGCCGATAACAGGTACTTCACCGGTCTGTGATAACCATAGGTTTGCACTGGTGGGGCTGGACGCGAGGTCTCGGGGGTGGCAGTAGGCATGGATTGAGTGCTTTGCTGATCTTTTTACAGTGGGAAAATATGCGAAGTTGGAGGACCTGGAGGAAGTATATAAGTTGTTCATGCGGAATGGTTTTAGGTACCTGCAGGTTCGGGATTTTGTAAGGAGAGAGGTGCTGTGCATTTCTGTGCTGCTGCCCTTGAGGTTGCAAGATAAAGTGCCGCTGGAGGATGAAATAGGGGAGGGGAAGGTGTTAGATGTTTATAAGGAGTTGATGGAATGGGAAGGAGCCCG